>NC_080836.1:88630628-89254719 GCF_030435755.1 Ochotona princeps | reverse complement strand
GCTCCCTGCCCTGTTCACTAGGAGCTGTCATGAAAGAACACTTACTGTGTCTCTGCCTTATTCTGGGATTTTTATTGCCTATAAAAATATATGTTTATTTCCAACACTGTTACTAGATAAACAACTGCTAGTGCCTGCATGTCATTTCCTCACTGATGGGGAAAATAAGACCCAAGGAAGTTAAAATAACTCACCCAAGTCCCACAAGATCACACACATCATTGTACACTTATGCTAATAAAAGCTGGCATTGACTTGTTCTCCAGTCACATCCATTGACTTCCACATACCACCCTTTGTGTGTGTCTCAGGAATTGCCATAACAGAAACACACACACACACACACACACACACACACACACACGTGAGTGCCCTCAGGAGGGTCAGTTCTATTTGGAGAGCTCTCTGAAGTAGAAACTGGCTGTACAAATGACAGTAGGCATTCAGTGTTTCTCTCATGGAAGTAAGGGACAAGAAGGTCACAGGCTCTGTGCTCATGTGGTGACCATCGCAAGTGTACTGGGTGAGTCCTTGACTCTGGGACTGAAACTGAGGTGTTATAGCTGGCACAGCCCTTGAACATGGTGGGTTCTGCCTGTCACGTGCCTCCTTTGGGCTCTCCACCCACCTGCTTGTGCACCTCCTGCCATGATGCTTTCACAGCCAATTAAAATTCTATTCCATTCCCAGCAAGAGATTTGGCAGCTTTGGGTCTCCCCAGCAGGACTGGCTGGCTGCAATTAATGTCTCTTCTGGAGCCTGATTAGCCAAGAAGAGGCCAGAATACTTGTCCTACCTCCAAAGCCACGTTTACATTTGGAAAAGGGGGTTCCCTGTCCTGTTGTCTCTACTCAGTTAGTGAAATGGTTAACCCTTTCTATTCCACTCTGAATTGTAGGGCTGTCTTAGAGAGCCAAGGAATCATTTCATAATTGAGCAGTTCTAGGAGTAAATGGAAGAAAGACTTTTTAACATATTTATTCTCTGAAATCCAGGTCACTGGAATAAGCCTTTTCAATTTAAAAAGGAATTTACATTATTACTTAAAAGACAGTTACAGAGATAGAAAGAAATATAGAGAGTGAGAGCAAAAGAGAAAGATCTTATGTCGTTTCATTTCCCAAATGGATGGACAGGAGGGGCTGGGCAAGAAGCCTGCAACACCCATCCAGATCTCCCATGTGGATGAGGGCCCAAACACTCGGCTGTCTTCAGCTGTTTTCCCAGGTGCACTAGCAGGGAGCTTAACGGGAAGTGGAAGAGTTGGGACTCGAACCTGAACAGGCCTCCACTTGGGATTACCAGTGTTACAAGTGATAGCTTAATGTACTGTGACAAAATGCTAGGCCGTGGAATGGGCTTTTATTCTGTTACAGCACAAGGTAGGGAGCGGTTACAGATTCCATAAAACTCACAGATATAATGTCTAATGTTATTATGTCGAATCCTTCAATGTAAAAGCTCATGCATTGGAATAATACATTTAAGGAAAAAAAGACAGCTTAAATTATGGAAAAGGAAGGAAAATTAAAAGATATGGGAATCTGAACATGTAGTAAACATTTAACATATATCTTAGCAAGAAATCTCGCACTAATTCTTCATTTTTTACTATAATGGAACTGAAAGAGAGGTTAAGAAAGCAGTCCATATTTACAAAGCTGAAGTGATAGGTTTGGTGTACTAATAGCCCTGGATCTTTGTGCTTTGCCCTGTAGCCACTTCCTTTCATTAAGCCCACAAACACAGACTGTGCGACAGACACATGACTTGTTTTGGCAAATGGAATGTTAGCAAACTTGAATCAAGCAAGGCTGGAGAAGTGCTTGTACATTGGAACTTGCCCTCTCTTGTGGAAACCTTCGACCATCATGCAAACAAGCGTGAGCAATACAACTAGGTGATGAGAGCTTGGTGGAGTATTAGCGGGGAATCCCATCCTAGATCAACAGCCTCTGGTCAACTCACAGATGCCTGAGCAAATCTAGCAAACATAAACCAAGCAGAAGCAGCAGAGCCACTCAGCCAACTGATAGACCTGTAAAAAACCAGTAAGTGGATATTTGAAGTCACTAATTTTGGCATGCGAATGCAGAATACAATAAGACAGCGGCTGAGGTAACTGATCTAGGTAGGCAGAGCCAGATGGTGCCTAATGCCAAACCTTGAGCACTATTGATTCATCATGAAAAGATAGGAAAAGGTTGGGACTGCATCAAGAAAATGCAGCTTAGTTTAGGCTATGATTAACATGAAGTCTCCTGTTCGTACACCATCTTATTGAGAAAGAGCGGGGAGTCCCCATATGTAGGTATTTTAAAGGGCAATAGTCCAACTGTCTGGTCTTGAATGTGGAAACCTTCAGCCCCAGATGTCTTAGCTCCACACAACTACAAGTTTGTCATCTCAAAGACTTAAGTGCCTTGGTAATATTGCAAGTCCTTGTCATCATCCGGCAATCCCGAGAGAGGGGAAGTCCACCCCGCAACCCCCAGCTAAGATTGTGTAGGGTCATACTGGCTAGGAATTCCTGGTCTCTTTCATGTTGCCTTTGTTGCTTAGAGATGCTCATTTCTGACTCACCACTGCCCCCAATTCAGCTGCCTTCCCCTGCTCCGTTCCTCTAGTGCCAAGAAAAGTGGGTCAAAAGGAGCAGACTGTCTACATTTTCAGAGCCATCCTTCTCAGACTCACAGCCATGGCGCTGTTGCTAGTTGCCAACAAGGTTGTGGAGAAAGGGCAACATCTTTCAAGGGGGTAACAGCAGTAGAAACTAACACATCTTGACGATGGGGATGGGAATCAGCTTCCCTTCTCTCAAGGCCAATCTTACAAGCTGTTTCAACAGCCTTGAAATGTCTTGGGGCAGACATCTGGTGAAATAGCTTGGAGATGGCTTGGGACACTTGTAAACTGTATCAGAATGCCTGGCTTTCAGTTCCCATTCCACTTCTGATCCAGCATCTTGCAGGTGATAGTTTAGGTGCATGACTGCCTGGCACCTATGTGGCAGTCTGAGATGGGGTTTCAGGCTCCTGGCTTTGGCCTTGTCTAACCCTAGCGTTGTGGACCTTAGGAGATAAATCAACAGAAGGAGCAATCTGTTTCTTTGCCTTCCAAATAGAAATAAATAATTAATGTCTTTTTAATAAAAGACATTGGTCTTTTGAATTTGTAATTCCATTGCAGGACAATTACCATAGGAATACTTTCAATGTGAATGGGAAAATGCAAGTTTAAAACAGTTGCAGGTTGTGTTCCTAACTGGGGGGAACAGAATTACATATGTGGAAAGGCTCTAGAGTGAATGGAACAATTTTGATTTGCAGTAAATCCGTGCACACTTTTAAGATATGGCCTTCTCCTTGTCAGCGTGCGTGTTGGACATAGCAGGAAAATTTACCTTAAAAACCTAATGGGCTGGCAAAGATGGTTGAAATGATTGATGCCATGTGAATAGGATCTAAAAATAGGACTTTGCATATTGGACAGATGATAACCAAGGGGAAGATGGATAAAGCTTTAAATAATGATGACATCTAAGAGGGGGGACTTGGACTTGGGTCACCAAATCCCAGACAACTCAAAGCAACCAATCTTGATTTCTCACTGAACTGTCTGAACATCCTGACAGAGATTAAATGCAAATACAAGGAAGTGATATTTTCCATATCACCACTAATGAAGCAAAAGCTAGGCCTCCCAAGCTGGACAAAAACTGAGAACGTGAGTGATTTTAAAAAGTGTGCCCTTGTGTGTGAATGCTCCTTGGGTCTACACTGTGTCAGGGCTGACGGTTAGAGATCAACCTGTGCAGCTGAGGACTGTGTGGTCCGGGACCCCAGTTCTTCAGGAGGGAAGCAGGGCTGCTTTATGAATACACCAAGACCTTGAGTGGAGAGGCTGGGGCTGCTCTGCCAACTGAGGCTTTGGTCCACACTGGTTTTCACCCATGGATCTGAGATAAAACTGGGAGGAACTCATGAGCCATGAGGACTCCGGCTCCCTCCATCCATCACAGCTAGGGAAAACAGAGTGACCACAGGGGTGAAACCTTTGAAAATTTCCTCAGTCTAAGGCTCTAACTGTAGAAGTAAGAAATCTAGAATTTTTAAAACTGAAAATTGAGGTTGCCAAGATGGTAGAAGCCACAATCTCTTGGAGTAGCATGCGGGAGTAATTCCGTGTCTACTTGGCAAGCTTGTTCACACGATGGGCAGCTGGTGCCAAAAGGTCAGGAGTAGGAGGCTTCCCGCAGAGGTGTAGGGAGGATGGAGCGGGCTTTCCTCCAGACTCCGGAGTGGGCGTTGCCTGCAGAGGAAGGCAGCCAACCTACAGGGTCAGAGTTGTTTCCTGCCCCAGTTCTGCTCCGCTGCCAGCCCTAGGAAAAGCCAGTCCCCTCTCCATGTTTCAGGATTTTGGATCACAATGGAGTAAGGTGGTGAACAAGAAAAAACAAGCAAGCAAGCAAGCAAACACAAGTCCTCTATAGAGGAAGGATTGATGCAAATGTTTATGATGATTTCTATAATAACAGGCAGAGGAAATTGTAGGGCTCACTTTCTGGCTAAGCTGTCCGTGTTGCAGACTGTTTCAGCCTCCTGGCCCTGCTTTCCTGTAGGTAGACTCATGAATGCACAAGTTGACAGCTCTACCTGAAAAAGGAAGAGAGGGAAAGAAAAGAAGGGGCTATGGACATGTACAGCTTAATACCTTTTCATCTTTCCCTGTCACTTGCATGTGAGAGAAGCCTGGGGACAGGGGTCGGGAAGGTGTCCCAAGGGAGGGGAAAGGAGGCAGGCAGGCAGGTCAATAAAGAGGCAGGTGTCTGTTGTCTTCTCCTGCACCCTGCAGACTCCTGGATTTCATTGCAGGCATCATCTATCCACATCATCCAAGCTCCAGGTAACATACGGACTCACGAGGCTGATGAGCTTTGTGTACAAGGCAGTAAAGTGTCTTCGTAAGGCAACAGATTGCAGGACCCCTTGTCCACAGTATCCTTTAACTATGGCCTGTTAGGGTGTGAAGAGATTCAGTAGGGAAAGGTGGGTACAAGAAGAACGTCAGTGACGCTACCGGGAGCACTCCCCTTGTGTTAGGGGGGATCAAAGAACATTTCATTATGCAATATCCCACTTAATCCCCATGGGAGCCTTGGACTGTCTCTGGTCCCACTTTACTTACCCAGGGTAACAAATGGCAGAGCAAGGATTTCTCCCAGCCAGCCTGGGTCCATGGGCACCACTGACCATGCTACACTATCTCATGTATGGAAATTTCTGGCTCCTAGTACATGTTCAAAGGTCTGAACTAACAAGAGAGGTAGCATGTAATTTGCACAACATCCTTGACTTGCTAAGCAGAAAAATCAGGATTTGAACCTGACAGAGTGTATGGATAGCAGTTGGCATAAAATAAGTGCTCAAGCAGTTTTATTTTTAGCTGTTTATTTTCATCTTTGTGAGTGTAAGAAATATTAAGTGATATAAAAGATATATTCTGTACCACAGAATATATGTTCCAGGGCTTCGAAAATGGAGTCTGAGCCAGTCTGGCTTTACAAGAGAAAAAAATGGGTTTTCATGGAATCTCAATTTCTAAAGTAAGTCCAGGAAAGGTGAATTTAAAAATTTTGTTTTTACACTATCTAGCTTCTTTCAGGGAGATTACAAAGGATACAATGAAGAACTCAATGAAAGACAAGCAGTGCATAGTATTGGGCAAAGTGCTTCCATGTCCTCTCTGGACACACCACCTTCTAGAACTTTTGATGCTCTGCTATCCAAGGTCCCAGATTGTGAATTCTTAATAAGCTTCTCCAGTCATTATTATGCACACTAAACTCTGAGAACCAAGCAATCAATGCTTTGATGGCTTAAACCCACAGTCGATAGCCAGAGAGTAGTAGAACTGGGATTGGCGTGCAGGAAGCACTTGCCTGTTTGCCTTGTAAGAGTCAACTCTACACAGAGATGGTGCTTGGTGTCAGAGGCTGTGTGCAGAATATTTGTAAGGTGTAATGCTTCACCACAGCTCACTGGCAACATCCCTGTCTCCTTTAAGCATCCTGAGAAATATGTTAATTACCTAGAGAATTTCACTCTAGCCCCTTCAAAGAACACTGCAAAGGTTTTGCACCCCTGAGACTCAACACCCCTCTGTCAGCTTATAGCAAACATAGAGGACTGACTTGAGTGGGCAGTTGAGTCTTTGGCCCTGAACTTGCCAGATGACTTGTGCCCTGGGCATGGAAAAGACAGAGAACACCATGATCTGGCAACCTGGAAATTTCCATCGGCTGCTAGGGACACTTTGAGACCCTTGAAGAGAGCCTGAATGTGGCTGCTAGAGGATTATCCAAATTGTCTTCCTATTGAGCCAGGCAGAGGACTGAAGGCAGATTAGCCTTCAATGTCAGCTCTTATGATGATGATGGTGATGGCCATGATGAGTTATACAGAATGACAAATGGGCAGTATAATGTACTTACGTCATTAGAGACACAGATATGAATATACACATTAGCTATGACCTTCTCTTTTTCCACCAGCCCTTATATGGCTTGGCTCGTTAATTATGCAGGTCATGTTTGACTTCATAGAATTGGATGTTATTTAAATTCAATTATTGTGAGGTTAAGTTCTTTCTAGTACCAGCTGAGTAAATTTAGAGGCAGTTAGAGGGAATAGGTATATTTGTCTTACACCAGTTAGATTATAGGGAGAAAACCATTGTAGGAATAAAATAATTATTGTGAAAATTAAAAGCTCAGTCTGGAAGGTTTGGTTTAATTCTTTTTGTTTTTGTCTTTTATTTTTGCATTCCTCTTGTTTTTTACATGATGAGCAGACAGGCTGGAAGAGTTTCTACAAAGATGGAGGTAGACTCTGCGTGTGTGTGTGTGTGTGTGTGTGTGTGTGTGTGTGTGTGTGTCTATGAAAGGAAGTTGCTGGTTGAGAGTAGAACTAGAAATAATTGCATGGTAATTGGATTTAGTGTGGATAATTACATCTCATTAAGGCCTTAAATCTTTTTTTTTTTCTTTTGTTCTTCTTGGTAACGGAATTCTTTCTCTTTTTTAAATCAAATTATCTCACAGCAGTTCCTGCCTTCCTTCTTCCAGTGTTGACACAGTTAGTTTCCTAAAGCCAAGGTGTGGACTGGGTGGTACTTAAGAAGTGAAAAGCCTGGGCCTGGGCTGGCTAGGCCAGGAGCATATTGAATGCCAGAGAAGGGTGATGAAGCTCAGAGTGTGGTAAAAGACTCCAGCCAAAAAACCAAAGAGCTGCTCATGCCCTGTCTGACACGCCTTGCAGAGAATTTAGAATGCTTTGTCTTTGAACAGCAATGGACACTAGGGCCATGGAGGATTTTTGGGAGGTCATTTTGCCAACCAGCCTGCTTCACACAGATAAGGGGAAACTCAGTTTATCATTCGCAGGGCAGTCATGAGTCACACCTTCCCCTCATTCATCTCTCCTCCATAATCTTTGCTGGCAACAAAGTCTTCATGATCGGTCGTTTTTCTTGCTGCTGATGCTGGAATACGTTGTTCTCACATAGGTCTGTAAAGTCGAGAAATCATTGCTTTATGTCCTGATGGAGGAAGACACTGGAATCTTCTAGATTTTTCTAATTTCTTCCTTCCATTCATTGGGCCCATTTGTACTCCTGCTTTATCTCCCCATCTCTATTCTCTTCTGGCAGTCCAGATCACAGCTTCCTCTAGCACAAACCCCACTTATCCTTCTTATTTCATCCAAGAGGCCAGCCTTCCCTCTCTATAATATCTCCAGGAAGACAAACCCCACAATGCTCTTAGTGTCCCTGCATAATTCAAGGGACAGTCCTGGAATAGAAGCCTGGAAAATTATTCTGATCCCTTATCCCAGAAGGGCAGCATCTCTTCGAAAGTTCTTAAACCTTTCCCTGAGTCTGTGGCTCCATTGGACCTTTCTTAAGGCATTTGTGCCCCTCCCTACCTACCTGACCTGCCTGAGAGAGACAATGGGAAAACAAAGCTGAGTTGTAGTAGAAAAAATGATGGTTTTAAAGCTCATACAGAGATGTAATTAGAACTGCAATGTTCTGTTAAGAGGACTTACTTGTGTATGGCACTGTTTCTAGCACTTTGCACGCATGATTTCATTTAATCCATGCAACTCTCTTTGAGGGGGTTAAGAGTTACCTGCCGCAGAAAAATGAAGAGATGGGGCCTCTGGATAGGGAGGAGGCTTCGCTACAATTTCACAGCAGTAAAACAGTGAAAAGGGATGCAAAACCCAAAATGCCCTTTTCTAAAAATCTTGTATTTGACCACTCCCCTACAGTATCCCTTGGGGGCCAAGGGATTAGAGAAAATCCCATTTTTCTTGTCTTCATCATTCCCACAGCGGTCTCTGGCCCCAAAGCTCTGAGCAGATCATGGAGGCAGTGTCTGGTGCCTTTTGCATCTGACAAACTCCTTTGATCTGAGGAGTGTACTGAGCTCAGCAGACACGTTCCCAGTAATCCTGTCAGCCCAAAGCCTGGCACCTCTGGAGCTGGGCCAGAAGGGCTTGTCCTTTCCTATGCCCTGGTGGCTGTTCGCTTAGGAAACACCTTTCTTGGGCATCTTTGATGTGCCCAGTTCTATGGGATATGTGAGAATGGGCCTAATTCCCAAAGGATGTGAAGATGACTATGTGCCACGCTCTGGGTGAGACAACAGGGACACAAGATAGGCCTGTAGCAGGTGGTCATGGAGGCAGGGAGGAGGCACTTGGCTGAAGGGCCAGGATTTAGGGTGGTCATGGAGAGGAGGATATAGGCAGGACTCACAGCACAGGTGCAGGTGGCACGGAGGGAATGGAGGGACAGAATAGAGAGCAGGTGTGGTGGAGCTCAGACTCCAACATCAGAAAGAACAGGTTTTGTGTTCGAGTCACGTGCAGTAGTGAATTAGCCATTTAACCTTTTGCTTCAATAGGGATCTCTCTTATGCTGAGGTCTTTACCAGGAGTGGGGTTGGATGGGGAGGCTGGTCTTCTATTTCCACGATTCACATTTTAACCTTTAACACTTTACTACAAAGGAACATTTGAAGTCTAACCTGGGTCTGCCCAGCTGCTGGGGCCATTCCATTTCTCTTGCTCTTAAAGATTCAAGGTCTGAGAGGAGGAGATGGGGAAAGGCCCAAAACCCTGGCAAGTTCATGGCCCTCCTCCCAAATGCCCATAAAATGATACCGAATCATAAAAATACAAAACTTGCATGAATGTCAAGGTTAAAATAGCTTCTTTCTTTCTTCTTTTTCGTTTATGTCCTGGGTCACTTTTCTTTCGTCAAAGTTAACCTTTTCCCTTGCTTTCTTAGATTTCTAGCACCAGAGTTTTTGAGCCTCAAAGAAAAGTAGGGAAGCCCTACTTTTAGGGAGCCCTAGGGCAGCAGCCCACCCTTGGCCTCTTGGCCCCATTGCCAGACCCTGAGACCCAGGTCAGGTCACGCTTCTTCCTCCAGAGAAGTATGCAGAGGCCCGAGGGACTACAACAGTCTCTGTATCCACAGCCAACATGGAGGGGCCAGGTTTTGTTCACAGTTGTGTCTCTGCCATGCCTCGTATGTACTCCAAAGACTGCAACCTCCACCATAGCTTCATGCTGTTGCCAGGGACCAGAAGTAATGTCTCTTACTTGATTGGCAATTTGACACGGCAGCTTAACAACCCAATTAATCAAATCTAGCTAGTCCTGTTAGAATTAATGAGCCCAGGAAATGCTGCCACCAATGATAAGGGCTTTCGCCCTGCCCCTCCGCCTCTCACACACTATCACCTATGTCCTTCTAAAAGCAATGCCAGTACAGAAACAAATCATCACCAAAGGCCCCTTCCCTTCAGCCCTGCTGGGTGGGGAATGCCTAGGGTTCCTGCCTCCTTTCTCCCCGGCACCCCAGCTGCCCACCTGGAGCCGGAGGCTGGCATTGTCCTGGAGTAGCAAGACCTCCTGTCTATCACATAGACATTCATGGACTTAGCTGTCAAGGTTGGACTGAGCATCCAACTCTAGCATGCCCTGAGTGAGGCGTCAGGGATGCAACGAAGGGGGAGATGCTGTCCTTATGAGAGGTTTACAGTGTGAGGGCCAAGAGACAAACAGGGACAGAGCTCTGAGAGGGGTTTTGGGAAGGCCTGGAGCCACAGGAAGGGGTTATGTCAAAATGGGAGAACCTCAAACAGTTCACAGTGGGGCACACATTCAGTGCTGTGGTTAAGATTCTGGGATACTGCACAAGATGCCTACATCCTATGTCAGAGTGCCTACTTTGGGTCCTAGCTCCTCTGCTTTCAATCCAGTTTCCTGCTGTTGTGCATCCTGGGAGACAGTGAACAATAGCCCAGGTGCTTATGTTCCTGCTCCCAGGTAGGAGGCTGGATGGAGCTCCAGGTCCCTGGATTGAGCCTGGCCCAGTCCCAGGTGTTGCAAGCTTGTTGTGAACCAGCGTTTGAGAGGTCTCTCTCTTTCTCTCTGCCTTTCAAATAAAATGAAAATAAATTTTAAGATAAAAAAATAGAATTTAGTCAGTAAGGTTATTTTGGTATAAAAATGTTGACATTATGCATTAATTCTCGTGGTACACATTTCTCCTCAACTTTTTGAAGACCTCTCTTGTACTCTTTGTTGCTGACATTGACAAGTAGGAGATTGCCCGTAAGGAGTTCCTTGTGGTTCCCACATCCAAGCTGGCTACAGCTTGACGGTTCTCTCCCTTTCCTCTGGGTCTGGGCTCTCCAGTTTACCAGCTGACATCAATCTGTCTGGACTGACCCAAAGGACATTTTGAGTTTGTGACCGCTGGCTGAGTCTTCATAAAGAAGCTTGTCAAGCTTGACACACCCTTTGGACATCAGCGAGTTTTCACAGAAACCAGCCCACTCTTCAGACACCCTAAGACTTGAGCAATTCGGGGAGAATCACTTTGTGTCTTCCCGGCGTGGGGGTTCAGAACTGTTAGCTGACTGAAGTTGCTTGGATCCCAGACTGTGGCCTGGTGAGCATGGCCCAAATCAATGCTTCTGTCACCCACTTCCCTCCAGAACCCCCTGGAGCTCCCTCATCACTTTCTACCTCTCTTCCTGCAGGGGGAGCTGCTGAGTCCATGCCGCTGTGATGGCTCTGTCAAGTGCACGCACCAGCCATGCCTCATCAAGTGGATCAGCGAGCGGGGCTGCTGGAGCTGCGAGCTGTGCTACTACAAGTACCATGTCATCGCCATAAGCACAAAGAATCCTCTGCAGGTACAACCAAAGTGCTCCCTGGTCTGGGGCTTTCTAGACCACTGCTTCTCAGAAGCATCACTTCAGGTGACATTCAGTGCATCTTGGAGAAGACAAATGAATGGGCTGGCAGTGTGTGGCATGCGGGCACGAGGGGATGAAAGAACTTTTAAAATGTTCTCTCTTTTTTTTTTTAAGATTTATTTTATTTTCATTACAAAGTCAGATATACTGAGAGGAGGAGAGATAGAGAGGAAGTGGAGCTGCCGGCATTAGAACCAGCGGCCATACGGGATCAAGGCGAGGACCTTAGCCACTAGGCCACGCTGCCAAGCCCTTAAAATGTTCTCTTAAGGCTCAGCAAGCAGAGGGAGGGATGGGACAAAGAGATAGAAGGATACAGAAAGGTCTGGGGCTGGCCCTGGGGGTGATGCTGATACTGATGGCCCACAGAGCACACTTCCTGTGACCCTGGACAGAGACAAATGGAGAAGGAAGGGGAGAGGGCAACAGAGCAAGACAGGAAAGTGGGAGAGAAGGGAAAGATGGAAGACCAGTGGGAGGGGCACGGATGTGTAGGGCTAGGCTGGGTGGGGCAAAAAGGGAGGCCCCCTATGCCGCTGCACCCCGTCTGCCACAACACAGCCATCATCCCCAGAGCAGCTGACAGGCCCCTGCCACCCATGTGGCTCTCAGCTCAAGCAGGCACACACACACACAGTGCAACATGCGTCTGGAAATGTTCCCACAGATGCATGGTCAGCCAGTTAATCTGCGTGTAATCAATTAACCAGAGTGAGCATGGGGAGGGGGCCTTCAGTTGCTTGGGCCAGCTTCACTCCTCCGACAAAAGGGGGTGGGAGGAAGAATCCATCCAGCACTGGGAGTTGGAGGTTGGATGGGAATCACAGGAATGGGGTCTTAACATGGAAAGGCAGCTGGAAATCCCTGGAGCTACAGTGTCCAGGGCATTCCATTGTAGACCCTAAGAAGTGTGTGTGTGTATGTGTGTGTGTGTGTGTGAGAGAGAGAGAGAGAGAGAGAGAATGTGTGTGTCCGTATGTGTGTAATTGTATAAAAGTGCAGGGTATGTGTGAGCATGAGTGTATATATATGTGAATATGATATGGATGTATAAGTGGTGGGTATGTGTGCATGAGAGTGTGTAGGTATGTATGTATGACAGTATGGGTATGTGTGAGGGGAGTGTGCGTATGTGTGTGGATATGTGTATGAGAGTATGTGGGTACATGTGTATGACAGTATGTGGATATGTGACAGGAATGTGCGTATATGTGTGTCAGGGGACACACATTCTGGAGGGTAGCGTTGGAAACCGCAGGCACGTTAGCCATCCTCAGGGTTGTATCTGAAGGTCAGAGTAAGAGGCACCTGTCCCTGCCGCGGTTCTGTCTTCAGGCACTGGTTGCCAAATCCTGAAGCCTCTTGAAATAGCTGAATCATGAGACAGCTGACTGCCGCCCTGGGTGTGAGCAAAGGCTTGAGTGAGTTAACCCTTCCCTTCCTCCCCAGCTGGCTCAAGCTTCCAGAAAAGGTTAGATTCCAAACCCAAGAGCCCACCTCAAAGGACTCGCTCTGTCTTGGTTCACAAAACTGAAAAAGCATTTAGAGCTAACATTTTTTTTTTTTTCTTGAGAGAAAAAAGGAAAAGAAAAAAGAAACTATTCTAGACTCCCCAGTTAGGTATAGGCAGTGGTGATGTGCAAGTCCTGAGTGACTGCCCTTCGTCCAACTAAGAGTTTCTAGATAGTGGGATGCCCTCCAATCCCACTGCTCCTGCCAGTGCAATGACGTGGGCTCAGGCCTTGCTGCCTCACTTTGCCAGATGCACCAAGGGAAGGAAGTCATTCGGCCTAGGAGCAGAGTTGTGTCGTTGTGGCTTGCATCATCCCAATCATGTGTTCAGGGTTCCTCAGGCCCAGCTGCCTGCTGAGCCACAGGGTTCAGCTTCTCCATGGGATGGAAAGAGAAATGGATGGGGGTGGTGGTTCCAGGGCTGTCTCTGCTCTCACAGTCTGCAGGTACCCTGTAGCTCTCTCACCTCCAGGTTCAGCACCGTACAGAGCTGTAGGGAACAGCACACCTGCTCACACGTGGGCGTTGTCCCAGTGACTCTTGGAAGTCCTGTTCTTAGCCAGAAGCACACGAGAAGCGAGTTGTCTTGCAGCCCTTGGCTTTGTGGCTCTTCCCTCTCCATGCTGTACCAAAGCTGCAATTAGAGGAAGGGACAGTTTGGTTGAGGATTCTTAGGTGCCAGTCTGTGTGCTAACTGTTCACATACATTATCTAGGTTAAGCCTGCAGACACTGAAGAGGGAACAAGTGTTATTCCCAGTCTACAGATGACACAATGAAGGCACAGAAGGGTTGGGCAGCTTTCTGATACAATGAAGGAGGTTCCCAGGCGTGGTGCTCTCTTCCTGTAGTCTCTGCACGCCAACAGTGAGAATCTTCTCTTTGCCCAAGGCCATTTACATATTTATAACATCACTCACAGCTCAAAACAAATTATCAATTTAATTATATAAAATTAGCCTGCTATGGATTTATTGAATGTCGAGTCCCATCGGGATGATGTTGTGAACTGGATATGACTTATGGGCCCAACATTCCCTGCCTGTACTCCACTCACTGATGCTGCAGAATAGGTGTTCAGGGGCTTGGTAGGTCTCACCTCGCTGAGATCAGAATCTCTTGTTGGGCGATGTTCTGTGCTGTGGCACAGCCTAGGACCCTGGGACCCTCCTCCCTTCCCAGCCTCCCTTTGAGATCTCATACCACTCCCCTTACACTTCCTGCTACCACCCCTCTGAAAGCACCTATCCTGTTCCTTCTTCAACCTTCCTCTTGCTATGGTCAGCAGCCCTGTCTAGGCAACACTGGTGACTTGGTGGCTGGTTGGAGGAGCTTTAGGGATCTGCCTCTCTGGATTCCTGAAACCTAGAAGAATAAGAGAAAGTGGAGTTACAGATTCTTCAATGGTGGAAACAAAAGACACGGTCAGGAGATTTCCCCACTTTCCAGGCAGTGAGGCAGGCTCACTCATTCTACAAGGAAGAAGTCTGAATGACTGGACCATCTTCTGGAACATTCCTTTACTATGTGTAACCCTAGGCTATGGAACACAGTGGAAAAATAAAAGCTCCGATTGCAGGCCCGGCAGCGTAGCCTAGCGTCTAAAGTCCTCACCTTGAATGCGCCCCGGGATCCCATATGGGCGCCAGTTCTAATCCTGGTAGCTCCACTTCCCATCCAGCTCCCTGCTTGTGGCCTGGGAAAGCAGTCAAGGATGGCCCAAAGCCTTGGGACCCTGCACCCACGTGGGGGACCTGGAGGAAGAGGTTCCAGGTCCCCGGCTTTGGATGGGTGCAGCACCGGTCGTTGCAGTCACTTGGGGAGTGAATCATCGGATGGAGGATCTTCCTCTCCATCTCTCCTCTCTGTATATCTGACTTTGTAATAAAAATAAATAAATCTTTTTAAAAAAAGCCCCAATTGCATGTAATGGGATACTGTGTATATAATTAGATGTAAAGACTGGCACCCTACATCTGGACTAGCAGGTGAACTGTCTTCCGTTGGTTACCCTTCCTTGAAGCTATTGGCTGGTTCCAGCAGGAGCTAGTTAGGGCTTACACCCAGGCCATCAGATGCACAGTGAGGATCTTCCTGGTGGCAGGTGGAAGGGCCTGTGCCACTCCTCTGAGATTAAACTGAGATTTCTGGGTGTATCCTCTGGAGGGCATGATGTAGATGCCAGCACATGTCCTTCCTTCTACCTGCCCGAATATGACCCTGTCCTCTAAAGGTGATGTTGCTTAACTCCATCCCCAAATCACCTTTACTCCTAGTGAGAGGCATTAACTCTGCATAGACTACAAGAATCAACATGCTCCACCCTTCTTACTCCTCTTGTTGTCTCACCCAGTGTTTCCTTCTGCTCTCTGCACTCCACTATGATTTTCCATACTCACTATCCTTTCTTTGTGTTCAGGTTCTTTGCCCACCCAGGCTTGTCTCTCACCTAGAGCACTGTTCCTTTCTGTGCCTAATAGCTTCTTTGGGGGCGGGGGTGAGGGAATACTCCACATTTTATTTGGGAGTACAGATGCATACTGCCATGCTAGTCTCTGTTATATAGTTCCTCTAGATGAATACATGTATATACGTATCGATTGGCCTTGTATTTTGCATGAAGATTGGCTTGTATCAGAGAGAACATATAATTGTTGTCCTTTTACGATTGGCTTATTGCACTGAGCATGATGATCTCTAGTTGGGGCCATTTCATTGCAAATGGTAGAGTTCTAGTAACTCCTACTTGGCTCAGGCCATCAGAATCTGCTCATGGTACCCAACCCCAGCAACCCAGCCCAGTTGAGTAACCTTTGCAAGGTGTAAGGCCTTACCTTCAGGCATCACAATCAGATCTAACTTTCACCCTCACCGGTCAATGACTAGTGTTAGTCCTTTAACTATTCACAGAAAACTTTGAGGTTTAAATGTCTGTATGAGTCTGGGGAGTCAGATCCCATGAAAACCATAATGAATCCCATGTTAACATTCAACTTCTGTCAGACCAGAGAGGGTATACCTAAGAAGCCGTTGAACTTGACTGGACAATAAGATGCTGGACTCTATGTTTGGTATATGCTTGCAATGGGGGAATCTCAACTGAACTTGAGCTGTGGTTATGCAACAAGGTGGAGGAATCCACCATGGTGAGAGGGTTTGGGGAGGGGTGGGAGAACCCAAGTATCTATGTAACTGTGTCACATAATAGAATGTAATTAATGAAGTTAAATAATAATAATAAAAAAGTAAAAAAAAAAACACATTCAACTTCTGGCTCATTTAGGCTGGTGTTCCTTGGAGTAGCCAGGAAACCATAGAACGTCCAAGTTGAAATCCACCTGCACCCCAGTTTTCAATTCATCCATCAATGCTGCTGTGTGTATGCTGCTGTTTTTTATATATGGAAATATCCTTGTTAACACAGGTCGAGTAAATTATAAATGATTGTTCTTATCTTTTTCCCACTTCCCTTGTCCTCTCTTTGTTGCATTGGTCATCCCTGGTCACTACTAAATGACCTGCAAGGTATTGTTGTAGAAGCAAAATGAGTCAAAGAAAGACCTGTGTGCTCTCAGACTATGTGGCTCTGGAGAGAAGATTCTGGAGTTCAGCACACCACCCACACTCACTCTGAGCTTTCACTTCTTCCCTCACATTTCTGTCCACCCAGCAGCTAACCTGTCACTCTCCTTTCCTGCAGTGGCAAGCCATCTCTCTGACGGTCATTGAGAAGGTCCAGATCGCAGCTGCCATCCTGGGCTCCCTCTTCCTCATCGCCAGTATCTCTTGGCTCATCTGGTCGACCTTCAGTCCCTCAGCTAAATGGCAGCGCCAAGATCTCCTCTTCCAGATCTGCTATGGGATGTACGGCTTCATGGACGTGGTGTGCATAGGTGGGTCTAGGTTCTAGTCTCCCTGGGAAGAAGAGAGTTGACAAGGTGGACAGATCCTTCAGGATCCCTTCCTGGGACAGGAAGGCAGGATGGGGGGTGGGCAGCAAGGTGGAGATGGATCGAGGCTTGAGAGCTGAGAGCTGAGGGAAGGCTGAACTTGAGTGATGGCTGGGAAGGGGCAGGAGATAGGAAAAAGGAAGATCTCAGTCATTCCAGAGCTAACTAGTCTTTCCCAGTTGAAGACAAGGACATGGGACTTGCTGAGGGGAGCAGAGAGAGGTAGGTTGCCTCAAGAGGGGATTAGAAGTGTTTTACAATGTGAACACTGTGGCTGTTGGGCCACACAGAGATGTCTTTACATTGAGTTTCACCCTTTTTCCCTGCAAAATGCCCAGAAACAGCTGTGCTGATCACTACCTCCAGCTTTCTGGAAGCCTCGTTGAGTGCTCAGTTCCTCGTGGGTAGTGCTAGGGTGCTGGCTCTTTACCCAGAGTATCTGTGCTTTTATCTGCCTACATATATTTCCATTCCAGATAAGACATTTAAAAGGCTTCAATGCTTTTTTCAAAGCAGTTGGAATTGACAACGCCAGTTTCCACTACTTCCTTTACTCCACTCACTAAGCTTCGCTCCTCTTTCACACTGGCTGATGGAGAGCTGCATTTTTTAAAAATTATTATTATTTCACAGATGAGTATAGCCGTGAGTCTGCATGTCTGGCCCAAGCTCCTGAGGATGTGGGAATGGCCTTGTTTGTCTGGGTGAAAAGAAGTGTGCATAAGCTCTGCCATGCACCTGACCTGGAATCCTTGGGGGTTGTCCTTGGTCGCAAAGCTGGGAGTATGTGAGTTCTATCGTTGTACTCAGGGCATTAATGTGTATGATACATCATATAATTGCTCTGTGTGTCAAGAAAGCATCTTTTAGCTATAATTTGGCTGGGAGGATGTTGATATGAACTTCCTTGGGGGTCCTTTAGTATTAGGACTCAAAAGGACCAGGAGACTGGCATACTGATCCAACCAGTGGTGCTGGAAGGTGTAAACTGGTACAAGCCATCTTGTTGCCTCTCCATGCTAACAAAATCCATGTTTCAACTCCAAGTCCAAGAGTCTTTTAATTATGACACCTAGACTGTGAGAGAAACAGATGGTCCAAGTTTGGAGGACTGTGGAAGACAGAGGGCTGTGAATGAAGAGGAATTTGACATTGATGCATTCTAATTTCCTTCTCCCTCCCACCAAACTCCCTCCCCGTCCCTGCAGGGGCCTGGGTGGGTAATGCCAGAAGCCAGGTGTGTCTTCATATGGAGGGCTACAACTCTGCCAGGGAGGGGGAAGGATGCTGGGCCTACCGCAGAGCCCCTCCACTGTCCTTCACTCTCCTTCAGGCAGATCTCAGCTCAGTCCCTGAGGTATGCTTCTAGGAGACATGTTTTCCTGTCACCTGGCGTATTAGCCAGCTTTGGTCTCAGTATTAAGCAATTGTCCAAACTGGCGGGCTTTCCAGCAGACTTTCATTTCCCATGCACACATCTGTGACAAATCTGGGGCTCTGCTAGGCTGGGCTTTCAGGCTTAGCTTTGGCTGTGCTCTGGGTTCTGGTCTGCTCCCACTGTCTTCTTCTGTTGGGATCTACACTCAGGGAGCTGTGATGACTGGCCTTTCTCCTAGCCAAGTGTAGGAGTACAGAAAGGCTGGCTGGAATTTACTTCTCAAAATATCTGTTCACAGCTGGCATACCCTTCCTCCTGCCCACAGGGCACTGGTCAGGGAAAGTTGTTCACAAGTCCTGGGGCACAGAAGTCTCCAGGAACCCCTTCTCCCCCTCTCTCCTACCCTTGGCTGCAGCAGACCATGCTAGGAGCATATGTGTCGGTATGTTTAACTGTGTATTTCTGTCCCTTGGCTTGTAATCATGATTCACTCACTGAGGTTCCAATCCAGTCACTTCACCAAGACCCCACCTGTAAACCCCATTGTTGAATTCAGTTCTCATCCCTAGCATACAATGAATACAAGGCTTTGGGAGGAAACTCCTGTAGGAGTTCAGGGAAAGTGCGCAAATTATGTTTAAACCATAATGGGTCTCATGTACCGGAAAAAGGGGCCTCACAACCTCACTTGTGGGATGCCTGTGATGCCACCTGTGACTGTGAAGGCATCTAGGCTTACTTACATGGGGAGCCTTCATGAACAGATCCGTGGCCCGAGTCACCCAGCACCACACTCTGGCCTGCCTGGTGTTCTGGTCCCCCCTGCTCCTGGTATCTCTCCCGGAGCAGAGTTCTGTGCCTCACTGCTTTTGATGCCCTGAAAGTAGTCACAGATTGACACTCGGACAACCTCATCTTTGAAGAGTTGAAGTGTTCCTTTATTTTGTTGACTATGGTTGGAATTAACTTTATTTAGGTTTTCAGAGATTTATTTTATTTTTATTTGAAAGGCAGAGAGAGAGAGAGAGAGATATTGAGATTGAGATCTTTATCCATTGGTTCTTTTCCCAAATGACTGCAACAGCCAGCCAGAGATGGACTGATCAGAAGCCAGAAGCTTGGAGCTTCTTCCAGGTCTCCCACAGAGGAACAGAGTCCCAAGAACTCAAGTCATACTCTGTTGCTCTCCCAGGCACATGAGCAGGGAGCTGGATTGGAAACAGAGCAATCAGGACATAAATTAGAATCCTTACAGGATCCTTGCCTGGTGCTGGCCCTGCTAATTTTATTTTCAATCATGTCCCTGGAAATGAATTGTTCTTCTCCTTTTGAGACGGTGAAACACTGAGACTGAGGCTGAGTGTGGCAGAGTAGGGAGAGGGTGTCTACTCTTGGGACCAAATGCTGTGAGATGGCACAGAAAAGGGAGAATGGGAGGTGACAGCAGCAGTGGGAAAGCACACACAGATGCTTGTGGTTGTGATAACTGTGATTTTTTGATGACAGTGATAATCAGCAATGATGATGGAGGATTCAATAATGAAATTCAAGTACAAGTCACTTTTTCTCTGCAGTGCTGTGGCCATAGAAGGCTACTCAAGTACACAAGCACCTCTCTCCCCTCTGCAGGCAGAACTAGATGGTGCCTGCAGGGCCCACCGCAGGTGTACTTCATTCACAGACTGGCCCCAGAAACTCCCAGGGACCACCAGAGAGCACACTTGGCATCAGGGTCACTTCTGGGAGTACAGGATGGGGTTACAGCATCTGCTGCAGGAGTCCTGAACTCACTCCACATCCTAGACCAGGGCTGGAATCTTGGCTCCCATCTGATATAGATGAGGTCTACTTGGGTGGGAGCAGGGTCCACCTGGCTGTAGTTGCCAGGGTTCCTGCTCACAGGAAAGCAGCACCACCACCACCACCACCAACACACACACACACACACACACACACAAGGGTTATATTCACCCCAGGCAGTGGTGTAGCATTGTAGGTAACATGGCTTCATCAGACTTCCAGGGCAAAAGAACGTCCATCCAAGGCCAATTTGTTCTGAGCAAAGGGAAAGTGCCCCATCACTCCTCTTCCACCTGCTCCTATCTCCCTCTGTGAGTATGGCCCTCTGGCCGCACGGTTGATGTACTCACTAATGAAGGGCAGAGAAGCTGAGACAACGGGGAAACACAGACCTGGCTGGGGGCACTGTGCTGCCTTCTGACTGTGGCAGAAGAAACAGACTGGAGAGGCACAGGAGGACTCTGCCTTACTTTGGTGGTTCTTATCATTTCAACACCTGATGAATCAGCTACTCCCATGAGAGTGGAAGCTCCCTTTCCAGAAGCACCGAGACAGTGGAAAATGATGTGAATGGGGAGAATGAGGAAGGGAGGGCCCCCATCAGACAGTGGTGGGAGGATGGTACAAGAGTAGTGAGAGAAATAATTCCTGGCCACAGAAGGGAGCCCCGTAAAGGGACAGAAGAAGCCAGGACCTGAGTAAGAACACTGTCCTCAGGATGAAGAAAAATTAATCTAACCCCATTGTTAGTTCAAATGGCAGAGCTGGAGAACATTGAAACCTTCTGCTATTATGAGACTCTGGATGCTCTGTATCAAGAACAATCTGTTATTCTCAAAGACTGTGCAATGGCCATAGGTAGTAAAAGCACATGAATAAACATGAAAGGGATGGTTTGGTGAATCCTTACTATGCATGCATGCATACTTCAAAGTGCTGTTCATGCAAGTGTGAGGGGCTCGAAGGGACAGTGTCCTGAGCAAAAAGCAGCTCAGCAGATGTTCTCCACTGTGAAGCCAAGAGGATGAAGAGTGGGGACATTGGCCACCACATTAGCCTATCTGTGGCTATATCCATCCAGCTAGCTTCTGGAAAAATCAGTGGGAAGGGTCCAGAGTAACGATTCCCTTAGCGAATGACTAGGAAGGTCCGTGTTCCATGTTTGGTGCAACACAGTTCCAGGGTTGAGCACAAGGCTCTGGACTTGGTTACATCGGAGGCACATAGTGGTTCATGCAACTTGCCCCTCCAGACAAAGCATCTGTTGGCAGAGTTCTCACTTGCAAGGCCAATGCAGGCTGCTAGGCGTGAACAGAACAAACTGCCACATCACTGTCAGTGCAGAACTGATAAAGGCAAAACATCATGACTACTATGACCCAGAGTTAATAGGCAGAGATAGGCTTAAAGCAGCTTGTGCGCCAGGTCGCACAGCTAAGAAACTCTGGCTCCAATCCCAGGCCCCTTTCTGCCACCTATTTTACCTCTGCAAGATCTGGGAAATTATCAATGCAAAGCTTGTGTGGAGAAGCAGGTTAGGAGGAAATCAGTCCAGTAATACCCTGAGCCCTAGTGACTCCCAGCTGCTGCTCTCCAGTGTTTGGCGTTTAGTGCTTTAGCTATCAATACATTTCCTTTCTAATCAATGCTATGCTGATACCAATAAAGATGCTTGAGAAAACCAGCTGAAAATTTGGAATGGTGACGCTAACTATGCCAGATGACATGAATTTGAGTCATTCATTCATTCATTCAAAAGAAGACATTAGGTAGACACCGGCAACTAAAGAGTTACCTACTCTCAGGCATGTCTTATGTCACGGGACACACAGAGTAATCACTAAATCCCATGTAATAGAAGCTAGGACTGAGGTCTGGGCACTGGGATGAGTGAGCCCAGGAAAGAGAAGCCTGGGTGAGAGGGTTCTGGATGGTCATGTCCAGCCATTCAGTCACATGAACTGCCTTGGTTGGTTCCACAAACTGTGGACCTTTAACAGAGATGAAGGAGACACAACCCCTTGCCTTTGAGGAGCTGCATTCCAATACAGTGGCTTCTACATGTAGCAGTTAGCTCTCTCTGGGGCAGGAAGGGAAACCTATCCAAAGTATAAAGCACAGTATGGAAGATGGACAAAGAGCATTGCAGGCAGAGGCACATTCCTGTGTGCAGACTCAGAGTGAACAGGGTGTGCTTTGGAAACTTTGGACCAGCTTGTATGGTTCAGTGCAAGCAGCCAGAGTGGGAGGTGGATGAGGAGTGATGGTGTTAGAAGATTGGCAGGTGCCAGTTCTCACAGGGTCCTCAACCCTGTGCTAGGAATTCAGACCTCCTTTTGCTGGGGAAAGGGTAGCATTGTAGCATTTTAAACAGGAAAAGCAAGTTTGATTCTGTGAGTGTTTTAAAATGATAACTTTGGGAATTAGAGGGAAGATGTATCAGAAATAGACACACTGGTGGTTAAGAGAGACCAGTTGAAAATAAGGAGCAGAGAGAGGCAACACAAAGGCATTGAGAGGAGACTGGGAGGGAGGTGACCTGGAGTGGCACCAAGGAGGTGGAGTTGACTGGATTGTCTGGAAGAGTGTAAGTCCCAGCGCTCTGGGAACTAGGACCGTAGCAGAGGCTCTGAATGAGGACTGGACATCTTTGCTGAGGAGGAGAATGAGTGGATGATGGCAGTGGATAGAGGGGAGCCAACGGAGATGTCCTTGGCAAAGGTTCCAGTGCTGAAGAACCATCTGAAACCTACAAACTAGGCAGAGAAGTAACAGCCAATCCCTAAGACGAGAGTTTTCAGCAGAGGGGAAGTAGGATGCTTGAAGGACAGAATGGACTGCTGAGAGAAGACAGCGCTAAGGCAGGGTCTTCTGGTTAAGACATAGAGGAAGGAGGGTTGCCGCAGTACAATCCGGGGCTCAGTGTCTTAACTGCCCTGTGACCAGCAGAGGTTCGCACAGCTGTTCTGCTTCCTTTCCCTTTCCTTGGGTTGTGCAGAAAACCGCAAAGAAGTACCCCGAAGTCTCAGTGACCAAGTGAGACGCCCTTGATTAGGACGGATTTCCCTGTTAGTAGCCACTCAGTGGAACTTTGCTGAAGCTAAAAGTCCAGCTATCAGCCCAGACAGAGAACTTAACCTTGAGTCCTCACAGATCTAAGGTCTGCTCTTCCCAAAAGCCTAGCCTTTTCTGGAAGGTTCTCAGCTCCCTCCCACTGGGGTCCCCTCCCTGAGAAGATTTGATTACATCCTGTCACCTGCTTCCTCCTCCTCCCTTCCTCTCTAATGACGCTGCCTGCTGCATCAGGGAAGCTGACAGAGTCTCCCAGCAAACAAATGGGGCATTCTCTGCTCCAGTGGGTCAAGTTATTAGGATTTAACAAGAGAAATTAATTAAGGACTTTGGCACACACACAAAATTTTTTTTCACTCCACAGATCTAAGAGATTGGCCATGAAAAAAAAAAAAAGTCAACTCTGCAGAAATCAGGACCTCACCTCTCATCACGTTGGTTTTTTAGTTGTGAGTGGCACAGGGTCAGGGGAGGGCGACATGAGCTGCTGAGATTGCTGCCAAAGCTGTACCACGGTGCTTCCGTGTAATTCCCAGAGGGGCTTCTCGGTGTTGTAGGAATGTCTGAACTCTGCCCTCTGAGATAAAGGCATATAAATCTCTCGGCAAACCGAACAGGCAAGGCATGGCAGTAGTAGGATTGGAAAAACATATTTTTTGTTCCAATCTGAATTTCAGTTCTCATGAACTGAAAAACATTTCTCTACAAACATTTCTGCTTTGTGAAACCTGTTGATTCTCTGATTAGGGAGCTTCAAAGATATGCAGCCGCATAGAGCAGAAGAGACAGGAAGGGAAGGAGCTGCTGAGGACCTCTTTACCAACTCATGTTGGCTCCCTCCCTACAGCTGGCTTCCCCACCTGCACTGTGAGAGGGCTGAGCCTGAACACCACCTTGCAGGTCTGACATCTTTCAGTTCTGAAGCTACTTGTGTTGTGAGGCTATGTCGGGGCTCTGAGAGGCTGACCAGTGTAGCTGTAGGGGATCCCTGCCAGTGTCAGGCCAGCCAGCAGCCCCGTGGAAATGCCTCCCCCACATGATGGTGCTCACCCTGTGTTCTGCGATCTGGACGTGGCTTCTCTGGTGTTCCAGATTCTCCATGAGCTTAAACTTCACCTACCCAGGGCTTCATCTGCAAAGTCAATTCACAATGGCTGAGTGGTTAAGTTTTGGGGAGACCAAGGTGTTTAACTAAAAGCTGGTGCACCTAGTAAGCTCTGTCCCCTCAAAGGAGGCCCTTTGGAGGCCCTTCCCCTGCTCCATGTAGTGACAAGGCTGGAAAGACTTCTGGAACACCTCTTAGGAACAGTGTGGACATAGAACAGATTCAGGGGGAACATATCTAATAATGCTTGGGTTTGTGGTTAGAAATAATCTCCAAAAGATAACTGAGGGGCCTGCTCAAGTCAGCCCATACACTCTGGGAACTACACGAAGTGTACCTTTAAGCCACAAATGGCTCTGCCCCTGTGGCTCCTCCCTAAGCATAAAGGCATGCTTGTCATGACAGCTTCAACAAATGCTAGTGCTTTACAGCACACCAGACATTCCTGCGCCGGGTAACATTATCCTCCACACAGAGATGCAGGAACACAAGCTCTGTAATACCAAGGGACTTTTAAGCCATGACCCCTTGCCAGGAGGAAATAAAAGGGGACATGGATAAGGCCATGCCACCTTCACAGAAATTGTCTTTCATTACCTTGGGAAGTAGGTTTTATGCTGTTAGTGCATATCTCATTTACTCCCTATAACTCGGTGATGTAGTTACTGTCATAACACCCACTTTCCTGATACAAAACTGAGGATAAGAGATTACTGTCTTGTAAATAAAACATAATTTCATCTGATCCCAAAGGCTGTATCTTTAACCAATCTACTAACAACAACAATGTAACGATTTACTAAAATACATCTTACAAAAGGCATCCTTTGAATTCATATGGAAATTATATACGTGCAATTTTAAAATAATTAATTAGAAAGGCATAGAGAGATTAAGATCTTACTCACTGGTTTACTCTGCAATTGGCTGTGCTCCAGATCTCTCACATGATGACAAGCTGCTGACTACCTGAGCCACTGCCTGCTGCCTCCCAAGATGTGCATGAACTAGAAGCTGGAATCAGAACCAGAGAGGAAACTTGAATTTGGTCACTCTGACATGGGCTGTAGCCATCCTAACCGCTGTCTCGATCACTACACCAAATGCCCACCTGCACTGAAAATTTTTACAAAACGACCTCCGTAGCTACTTGTTGGAGAGGAACCCATGATCCACTTCACAGAGGAGTAGGTGGCCCCAGATACATGCCACTGTTCCGTTGCAGATGAACCTAGGTTTTTGCCCCTCTTGGTGAATAAGCTATGTCTCCTTGGGAAAGACATTTAACTTCTCTGAACTCAGTTCCGTCTTCTGCAAAGTGGAGGTGATATTGCTGACCACACAGAGTTTCTGTGAGAATCAGCCTGCATTTGCAAAGCTTTTTAAGAGTGATGGGACTTAGCAAGTATTCAATAAATACTGATTATTGTCGACATGACCACTACTCAACACTAGGACCTCCACATCACCTGCAAGCAGTGATACCTCCCAGAGTGGCTGAGCATGCCAACTCTAGTTCCAATCTATGTCTATTCAGATACTGAGCAGTCCATGCCTGACTAAAAAAAAAAAAAAAAAAAACATATGAAGGGAGAAAAAACAATCTATAATGTCTTGGGCTATAAAGTCACAAGCGCACTTCAAGGAATGGATTCCACCATCACCCTAGGGCCCATTTGGGGCCCCTGAATTTTCCTGTCCTAATAACTAGTCTTGCTTAGTTACGCTCTCCTCATTTCTGGGCATCTCATGTTCTAACTGGCTACCTAGGGCAGGGCCTCACTAAGGGTTCCACACTGACCTAGGGAAGCAGTGACGAGGATGGCTCTGACTCCAAAGTGTTGAGAAATACTATCAATAACTCTGCCAAGTACTACCAGCCCAACGGGAGCCCTGCTAGCGGGAGAGCTCTGACAGCAGCCATCACTTCCATGAGCTGCCCTCCCTTTGGGCACTGACACCAAAAGGAAGATGGTTCTTCCAGTGTCTTTTGTCGTTGAGTCTCCATGTTGAAATCATTCAAGCCAGGGGGATATCCCACCTGCAAGAGACCCTTGGATGCACATCTTTCCACCTCCCCCAAGGAGGTCCCCCAAATGCAGCCTGAGTGTACCTGTGAGAGGCTTGAAGATGAACCCCTGGAAAAGACTCGGCAGGTTGGGCGTTACCCACAATCTCAGTAGCAATCCCCTAACCTCATTCAGGATAGCTGGTGCATGTCTTTGTTTTCCATGTTTATTGACTACGTCCTTCAGTACAGGTTCTGAATGGACTGGATCTTTGAAGAGTTGGCTGTAACAGAGGTGGGTCTGGTGTGGTGGGTCACAGCAGAACCTCAACGGGCACTCATTAAGGACCTCAGTGAGGGGAGAAGAGGCCTGGGAAATGTTGCCACTTCTGTGGACTCAGTGGGTCTCTGGAGTGTTTTTTAGTTCCTGCCTGTTAGTCAGTCCCAACGATGACACAGCCTCAGAATTGGGGAGGAAAACAGTTACATAGAAGGCAAATGCTTGGCTCAGGGACAGGGTTGGTGATGCAGAAGAAGAAATAGGAATGGTTATTTCTGTGTTCTGTCACCTCCTTTGCCACCATCCACGTTGTGCAAAATCCAGTGTCGAATGTGTGCCGGACACTGTGCCAGGCATCAGCGTGCAGGACTCCACCTCGTCTCATCCCACAACCGCCCCAGGAGGGAAGGATGTCAGGCCCGACTCAGTGATGAGAAAATGGAGGTTCAGAAGGTGGTGTTTCCCTAAAGCCATGAGCCTTGTGTACCAACATTCCCCACGTTCGATACGTGCTTCACACGTTAGTGAGCACCGGCCTGGAGGGCCAAAGATCTTAGGGTCTAGAAGTGTCAGTTTCTTCAGTTGCCTTTCATGTCTGTCACCTAGGGAAGGAGTGCCTGATCCAAATTCCACATGGCTGTTTAAAAGCCAGGCAGTGAGCAGGAGGAAGGCTTGTCATGGCATGCTTCACTCTGGGTGGTTTATAAAGAATATACACAGCGCAGGAGGCTGACAAGTCCAAGGTCGGGCACCAGCAGGTTCAGGGTAGAGTGAAGCGCTGTTCCTCCTCAGTGCCACCATCTAGGTATCCTACATAAGAGGGACAGAAAAGGGGGCAAGTGCTGGGGCCCTATGTGGCAAGAGGGTGGCAGAGCAAGAGGGGTCCAAGCTAGCTCCATCCAGCCCTTCCCTAGGGCACTCATCCATTCATGAGCACGTCCTCCAACAGACCCCACCTCGGACACTGCCATAACAGGGACTGTGCTTCCTCACATAATTGGGGCAGGGATGCATTCAGATCCTGCAGACTGTGGTCTAGGCAATGCTGCCAGAGTGTGGTCCACCCACAGGTACTGTCAGATGTGTGGGTTCTTAGGTTGCTTCCCAGACCTATTCAGATCCTCAGGATGAGCGCCTGGGAATCTGGGTTTCCCCAAGTTGTCTGGGGGATTCTGTTGCATGCTGAAATTTGGAAACACTGTGCTAGAGCTGTCAGTAACCAGGCTCCTCACAGGAGGTGGTAAGGGTGGGCAGGAGGAGTGTGTGTGTGGGGGGGAGGTAGGAATAACAACCTTTCTCCAGACTCCACAGCCTCAGCCTATTCCATACGTGGTGGGAACCAGTATTCTGTTCCATTATAAGCACTCACAGAAGCCCCTGGTAAGTCCTTGGAAAACACTAACTCACCTGAATTAGGCTGTATATCACTGTTCTGGACACGAGAGTCCATGGCCAAAGGGCAGCATGGATTGGGGTGTCAAGCCAAGGAAGAACTCTAGAGCATTGCTGGCATGATGTGTATAGGGGAGGTGGCACTGGGTGGGTGAAGGACCACCCACCCCCAACCCTGAGGACTTGCAGCTGGGGGAAGGATTTCATGAGAAACAGAGAATCGTGATAACCTGTGATGTATACAGCTACAAGAGGGAGACAAACTCTGAAAGTGGGAGACACATTACAAAGGCAGCGATTTCTCTGGAGCAGAATTTCCCACGAGTACAACCAGGGTTGGGTGACTGTAGATGATTGTCAGATGACTTTCAAAGTAAGTAGAAAAGCCCAGAGAATGACTCAATCAGAACTTACTGGGTATATGGTGTTATCGTTTTCTTCTGTTGCTACTTCTCTGCTCTGCTCCTTATCTATTTATTTATTTAAGATTTATTTTGTTTTTATTGGAAAGTCAGATATACAGAGAAAAGGAGAGACAGAGAGGAAGATCTTCTGTCTGCTGACTCACTCCATAATCTAATATTCAGCCTCCCTCACACCACTGCCGTTTCCAGCCTGTTTTAGTTCTCTCACCTCTTCAATTTTGCCCTTGTCACCTGCTCCAGTGGGCGGGCCTCACCTGTCTTCTGCCACTTGCTGCTGTTGTTGTTGTTGTTTTGCTACCCAAGAAGTCGATAAGTGATTTGTGAAACAGTAAGTAGAGGGAACACGGAGGAGAGCAGACATGAATGAGGTAGTTTGTGCTTTTCTAACTTCTGCCAAACAAACCACTCTGGCAAAACAGGTGCACCTGGACCTTCCTCCTGTTCAGCCACCTACCGTTGAAAAATGGCTTAATTACTTCCTGCATAGTACACAGATCGTTAGAAGGCAGCATTCAGACCACAAATTTAAGCCACCCTCTTCAATCAGAGGGAAATTGTTTGATCAAGAAGCTAATTAAAAATCAAGTGTGGGCTCTTGTCAGATAGAGCTTGTTTAGGGCTTTTTCCGATCTAGGCCCCTGTCTTCTCCATCATCAGCAGGGCTCCGTTAGGCTCCCAGAGCTGTGAAAGCCATCCACGACTCTACCAGACCTGATCCTGCCCTGGAGGGACTCACCATCTAAAGAAAAGGCCACCGATATGTTCAAACAGGGCTTGGGGACTAGAAGAACAGCTTTCATGCCAAGGGCAACCTGGTTCATGTTCAAAAGGTGCCAGTGAGACAGATATGGTAGGAGTTGGCACACTGGTCTGAGGGTGGGACAGAGAGGAAGTCTCCTGGCCCAGACTCTGCCAACTAAATCAGGAGGCCTACAGGTGGGCTTCCAGAGACTGGTGACGCCCTACAAGGACATCGGTTGTGATGTCCTGCCGAGATGAGCCATAGCTTTGACCAGACCTGTACACTGTGTGACCCACACACCTAGGAACCTTGAGACACTGATTCTCAAAGAACATTTGAAGACTTGTTGAGCAGAGTGATGTCAGAAGCTGTTGGGAGACAGAGACGAAGAGGCTGTGGGTGGCTGCTCTCGGTGGGAGCTTGAAGGGGCTCTACTGTGCTCCTGGGGGCCCTTTGCTCCTCGAGGCTGACGTGTCTGCTCCCTGAGCCAGTGCCACCCAGGAGGTCTCCATTGCTGCAGGTCGGACCTTAAGGAGCCTCGCCACCCCAGTCACCTGGCTGCCTAGCCCAGGCGCAGCCTGCGGACCACACTCACAGTGTGCGCACCCACCCACTTCCTGGGTTGCTCATTTCCTTGTCCCACGATGCCCTTGTGAGCTCAGGGTCCACCATGAGCAGCCTTGACTCTGATTGAATTCCAGCTGTCCTCACCATTGCCCGAACCGGTGGTCCCACTCCTCGGGAGGGGGCATTTCATTTATTTTTTAATATAGATGTACCTTCGCATTTATACTGACATTTATTTTGTTTTCTTAGAAATTATCCCTCCCCCTTTTCTAGTATGTTAACTACCAGGACATTCTATTCTTCTTCTTCTTCTTCGTCTTCGTCTTCGTCTTCGTCTTCGTCTTCTTCTTTTTAAAGAAACCAGAGCAACTCATAATATCTTATGAATTTCAGGATAGGAAGATTTAAATATATTCGTTATTAAAAGGGGCCAGTGAATCTGTTGCTATGAAGAATGAATGATGCAGATCATCTGTCTACTGCATAGCTTCCCTGTCACTCCTAAGGTCTCCTCCTCAGGCCCACCCCAGCCCCGGTTAAGTGGTCACCCCCTAGACTCATCGTCAAGAGCAAGCACACAATTTCTGAAAGCTGGAGATCAACATTGCACCATGTGACCATCAGCACCTCATCTCCGGGATTCACTGGCTCCAGAGATCCTGTCATCACGGAGACCTCCCTGCATGTACTCCATCCCTTTCCATGTCCGTTATTCTTGGTCCATTTCATGTCCTCTCTTCCATCCTCCCATTCTGGTGGCCACTGTCTGGCATGATAACAAGCACATGTGATCCTGATATCCACTTACCTGATAAGAATTCTTTTTTTTTTTTTTTCTTTTTTAATTGTATTGTTGTTAACAATCTTTACATAGTTAATTACAGTTAAAGGAAAAAGAAGAAAAAAAAAAGAAAAAAAGAAAAAAAAGGTTCAGGGGGATAGGAAAGTGGGCAATGCCATTATGTCCATATTGTTTCCATCATGCATCTGAGGTAAAGGGGTATATTGAGGGAGAAGCCCCTCCCGGTTTCCCGCCCACCCCAAGTCCCGGATGTGGGGCATGCTCCGAGATATGTGCCCAAGTGGTGCTAATAGTTCTCCAGTTATGAATCGCTGCCAGTTTCGCTCGATGAGGTCGTCCACTGATTGACATGGTCCATCATAAAGTCTCCGTTTGCCCCATAATTTGCTGCCAACATATAGCTGAGATGAATGACTGTCCCGTTCTGTCTTCTGTCTTTTCTTGGTTAGAGTTCTGAGTCCAGCAATTCGATTGGGGAGATCTCCAAAGATACTTTGAGGTATTCCCAGACTAGATTCTTACATGTTCTAGCAAGCACAGGGCCCGGCACAGTCCATCACCCCGATCAGCTGGTGGTTGCAACTGCTGGGTTGGTTCTGTTTTCAGTCCCGAGTTGCACTGGAACCAATGGGTGTTGCAGTCCAGTCTGGTTCGGCCCTTACATCAACCAGTGGGAGCTGCAGCCTAGCCGGGGCGACCCACAATAACCCCCACCAAGCCCGCCCCCTACCCTGGTTTGCCAGTATGTGTAGCAGAAGACCAGTCTGTCCCCCATCCCATTTGGCTCTGGTACTTGTCAATGGGTATTAAAGCTTAGTTCTATCTAATCAACTCAACCATCCAGCCCTTACGGATGTTGTTGAGTGCCTCTCTATCTAGCCATCCCAGCCCCCGTCCTAGTTTTCATGCCCTCCCACGGGAATATGATCCAGGAAGGGGGAACCCACTTTTCCCTCCCAGGTCTCTCTGTCCCGGTTTATGCACTCTTTAGGTGGTCCTGTTAAGAATTCTTTAATAGTAATATCCAAGTTTCTTCTTTCTTCACACATGCACCTAAGTAAGCAGCTGAAAATGTGGAAAAAGGTCACACAGAGTTACAGAGAGATGGAGAAACAGAGTGAGATGTTCCATCTACTGGTTCAGTCTTGATTGTATAGCAGCCAGATCTGGGACAGGCCAGAAGTTGGAATCTTCTACCAGGTCTCCCACATAGGTGGCAGGGGTTCACACACTTGGGCTGTCTTCCACTGCTCTCCCGAGGCCGTTAGCAGGAAGCTGGATTGGAACTGGAGCACCAGAACATGAACTGGTGCCCATATGAGATGCTGGCATTAAAGGTACTATACCACAATGCTAGACCTGGTCAGGGCTTTCTGAATGGAATCCTCAGATGGCAGAAGGTGGAAAGGCAAGAGACTGTCCCTTTCAGGGCCATATAGAGGACACCTGATCCCATTCACCAGAGTTCTTATGGCCTAATTATTTTCTAAAGAACCCACCTCTCAATGATATGACATTGGCAGGGTCTGAATTTTAGAGCAGACACATTCAATGACTATCACCCCATGGCTTCCATCTTCAGGCTAGACTTATCTCTGAGTTGTAGACTCATTGGTCCAACTGTTCACCTTAACACTTCTGGTGAGATTTTGGACATCTTAAACTTGCCATGCCTAAAATATAGCTGTTATTAGTCCCTGTTAGACTGAATGATGGCCCTCAAATACATTCAGGTTCCAGTCCTTCAAACTGTTAGCATTACCTTTTTTTTTTTTTAAGATTTTTTTTTTTTATTGTTATTGGAAAGCCGGATATACAGAGAGGAGGAGAGACAGAGAGGAAGATCTTCCATCCGATGTTTCACTCCCCAAGTGACCGCAACGGGCCGGTGCGTGCCAATCCGATGCCGGGACCAGGAACCTCTTCTGGGTCTCCCACGCGGGTGCAGGGTCCCAAAGCTTTGGGCCGTCCTCAACTGCTTTCCCAGGCCACAAGCAGCTGGATGGGAAGTGGAGCTGCTGGGACTAGAACCGGCGCCCATATGGGATCCCGGGGCTTTCAAGGCGAGGACTTTAGCCGCTAGGCCATGCCGCCAGACCCTGTTAGCATTACCTTGTACATCAAAAAGGGGCTTTGTAGATGTGATTACTTTAGTAATCTTGACATAAGGATGTTATCCAAGGTTTTTAAGATGAGCCCTGGGGGCCCTGAGCGTAGTGGCTGAAGTCCTTGCCTTGCATGCGCTGGCATTCAATATAGGCACTGGTTTGTATCCTGACTGCTCTACTTCTTATCCAGCTCCCTGTTTGTGGCCTGGGAAAGCAGTCAAAGACAGCCTAAAGCCTTGGGATCCAGTACCTGTGTGGAAGACCCAGAAGTTGTTCCTGGCACCTGGCTTCAAATTGACTCAGCTCTGGCCACTGAGGCCAGTTGGGGAGTGAACCAGTGGACGGAAGATCTTTCTCTCTGTATCTCCTTCTCTCTGTATATCTACCTTTCCAATAAAAATAAATTAATCTTAAATAAATATGAGCCCTAAATGCAACCACAGTGTTCTTATAAGTGGGAAGCTAAGAAAGATTTGATGACGGAAGAGAAGTAGAAAATGTGGTAAAATAAGAGAAGGCAAAGAACTGTAGGGAATTTGTAGAGTCTGAAAAAAGAGAAGGTTCCTCCAGAGGAACTGACTCTCATAACAGAAAGGCTTTAGTTCAGTGAGGCTGATTTAGTTCCCAGATAAACACATGGTCATTCGTTACAGTACACTGGAAACTGATACGGTTTCTGCCACCACCACCATGCACATCCACACCCCCAAAACTCACACACTTCCACCTCTGGGCACATGGCAGCCCCACCCAGACAGCTATGAAGGGTACAAAGCTTCAGCACAGTCTTCAGCTCCTACTGGCTGCACCTCCACCTGTCAGCTCCACCCTCAACACACATCCTGATGCCCAGTTTCTCTCTGCCTCCACTGCTGTCACCATTGGTTCCCAGCTGAATCGGCACATTGCTTCGTGCTTAGTGTGTGCAGATCAGACTCTTGTTCCTCTGCAATGGATTGTTCCAAGGGGAGCCACAGTGAACTTTCTGGAGGTTACGTCAGATCATATCACTTCACCATGAACCCTTCAGTGGTTTCCCATTCTACTCAGGACACATGCAAATCCTTTGCCTACAAATGGTCTACGAGATCCATTCACAGCTTGGCCTCTGCACACCTTGTCTGTCTGTGTCTCCACTCACACCACAGTGCGGTGGTCACAGCAACCTTCTGATTCTTGTTCACTCACCCCACCTGTCAGGGCTTGGCAGTTCTTACCACCCAAGTGCCGTCGCTCTAGAATTCCCCACAACCCCTACTCAGAAAGGCCACTCCCACCAGCGTTTTCCAGGACCCTGAAGGCCTGCAGCCACTGGACATCGAACCCTATTTTGTCTTTCCCACACAAAACATTTGTCTCACTAGTGTGTTTATGTGTCTGTTGTGCCTCCACACACACAGACACCCTCTGAGGGTGGGATTCGACTTCCCTCAGTGTCTCCAGTGGTTGGCATTCAGGAGGCATGTGATTAACCTTTGTTTCCCATGTTCCTAGGATGGCGCATTTCTGCTAACTGTTGTCCCAGGACTGTATAACTAGAACAAGTTGTCTGTCCTGGTGGTGTTTCTGGAGCGCTAACTGTTGGAATTTTGGACATAATTTGGCAGCAGAAACGGAAGGACCACAGGGTCTCTTCTTGAGCACATTAGGTATAACACAGTTCAGTGCTGTGGTAGACTAATCCTCCACCTGCATCTCTGGCATCCCCTGGGGGTTACCAGTTCAAGTCCCAGCTGTTCCGCTTCTGATCCAACTCCCTGCTTGTGGCCTGGGAAGGCAGCAGAAGATGGCTTAACTCCTTCTAAAAAATAAATAATAAAAGCGCACACGTTGTTCAACAGCGTTAAGGGTGAGAACCATGGATATGCCCTAAAGAAAGAAAAAGATAACTATATTATGAGTCAGTGGATGACTCTGGCTGTGTTAAGCCAAGGAGAAGGTTGGGAAGGAGTCAGGGGAGGCAAGGGCATTGCATGTTAGTGTCAAACTCCTCCATGAGCTGGCTGCGCTGTTCCCGCTCTGAAAGACTTGCCAGGATATGAACCTTAGGCTGGGATCCCTATGGCTCAGAACAGGAAGGTAGATTTATTAAAGAAAAAAAAATATTTACTTGTATTTGAAAGAGTTACAGAGAGAAGGAGAGACAGAGAAAGAGAGAGATCTTCCATCCACCAATTTCCTAAACGGCTGCAGCAGCCGAAGCTGAGCTGGTCTGATTCGAAGCCAGGAGCCTCCTCCGGGTCTCCCACGTGAGTACTGGCACCCAAGCACTCGGGCCGTCTTCCATTGCTTTCCCAGGCCATAAGCAGGGAGGTGGATTGGAAGTGGAACAGACGGGACACAAACTGGTGTCCATGTTGGATGCTGGCGCTGCAAAATGGAGGGTTAGTCTGTTGAGTCACAGCGCCTCCGGGCCTGGGAAGGTAGTTTTAAAGCACAAACCAAGCCAAAGAAACTGCCCGAACTATAGCGCTCAATGAAGGGCGTGCACAGTTTTTCCTGGCAGCGACTTCTTTCCGTTAAGGACTCTGCCTTTGTCTCTGTCCTCTCCCTACTGCCTCAGGTCTCATCATCCACGAGGGACCCTCTGTGTACCGCATCTTTAAACGGTGGCAAGCTGTCAACCAGCAGTGGAAAGTGCTGAACTACGACAAGGCAAAAGACCTGGAAGAGCAAAAGGCAGGAGGCAGGACAAACCCACGGACCTCCTCCTCCACCCAGGCCAACCTCCCTGCCACAGAAGAGGAGACGGCAGCCTCACCTGTCCCCGAGGAAGGCCCAGCCCGGCCTGCCAGCCACCCCTCAGGCACTCTGTCCCATCACCACTGTGCTTACACCATCCTGCACATCCTGAGTCACTTGAGACCCCATGAGCAGCGCAGCCCGCAGGGCGGCAGCCGAGAGCTCGTCATGCGTGTCACGACAGTCTGAGAGGAGAGACCTGGGGAGAAGGCGTGATCGCGCACGCGAGGGCGGGACCATGAAGGGACCACAGAGTAGCCTTTTGGGAGGTGGGGAGGGTGGAGGCGAATCGGCACCTCGGGGGGGCCTGCGCAGGGAGGGGCTGATGGGCCTTAAGAGAGCCCTGGGGCCCGCGTGGAGCTGAGAGAGGTGGCACCAGGAGCAGGGTTCGTGCTTTCCGATGGATTAGTCAATACCATTGTCCAACTGAACAGCAACAGAAACCATTATGAACTCAGCAACCAAGTGCAATACAGATGGAACCTAACTCAACAAAAGGAATCCACCCAGAGGCACCCACGGGCAAGGCACCCGGAGCAGAAGAGGCTGCGGAGAGCAGAGCCAGGTGCAATGGGTGGTGGTGACCAGGGGTTGCACAGTTGGTGCAGAGAGAAGGCAAAAGGGAGCTGAGAGAAAAGTGATGACAGCCACCGCTCCAGCCTTGAGTTGGTTTTCTTTCTCTCTGGACAGTGGGGGGATGGGGGTGGGATGAGATACTGGTGTGGGCTGGATGGGAGGACACTGCCTGTGGGGGCTCGGGCTCACTTGGGTGGGCAGGATTCATCAGTTCACAGGACTTTAGGGGACTCCTGGGTACGGAATGTGGGAGGGGGATGTTGGTGTGAGCTGCCAGAGGCAGGTGTGGAACCTCTCAACGTCAGATGGGCTTAAGGAGGACTTGGGTTTGGAGATGAGTGTCTTTCTGTGCCCTTGTTAGTTTGTTTTATGGTGATTTGACTCACAAATGTTTACAGGAAACACACACACACACACACACACACACACACACACACACACACACCTGAAGAACAGTTCAGAATTCTGGCGGGCAGCTCAAGCACAGGTCTGCTGCTGTGGCTTCCACCTTGGTGAAGCCGTCACTCCACGAACAACTTCTGCAACTCCCCAAGCCAGGACAGGCTCAGTGCCATTCCCCCTCCTGCCTTGGCAGGTGCGCAGAACCAGGCCCCCTTGCAGGCCACCCTCCAGTCGGGTATGTAGGAGAGCTGCTGCTGTGGCTGGGAAGTGCAGCAGCGCACCCCTAGGTGCAGAGTGGAGACCCATCTAAGTATTTCTGGCTGCTTGGGACCCTCCCCAAAGAGAAAGGTTGGCCAGCGCTCACTGCTCTGTGCTCACCAGTCCTTCCCCGCAGTCAGGCAGGCCAAGGGGTCCTGGCAGGCAGCACTGTGCCTGGAGCCCACCTGCTTGTTTCCAGGATCCTACTAGGGAAGGTCCCTTGCAGAATTTCTTGTTGTCATTGCACAATGGCCACGTCGTCCATGGGTATTAAAGGGACCCTGTCACATACTTTTTTAAACTAGTTTTTAGGGTTTTTTAAAACTCTCTGTTGTTTGTAATATTCTCTTAAACGCTTGAAAATAAAATTTCTTTCCCTACCACGTGTCCCTTTCCATAGGTGAGTTTTTGCTTCCTCTTTCCCATTAATCTACTCTGGTGTAACCTGCCTTCCTTGTTCTCTCTGCTCCACACCTAGTCTCCTCCAGAGCAGAGCACCAAGGGTACTGTCTTCTCCCTGAAGTGTACAGGTGTGGCAAGGCAGGCCAGCATGTTCCCTTGATGCGTGTGTGTGCATGCATGTGCAAATGTCATGCATGCATGTGCCTACGTGTATTTGTGTGAGCGAAACACCAGAACTCCTGGTCTCCTGGAAGATAAATTATTTCAGGTCAAAAAAAGAAGACTTCCTGGGTTCTGCCCAGCCATCCTAGAGGTTAAGGTCATTCTTTTTGGGAAAAAGACTGGGGAGCTCCACCCATTGGGTCATTTCACAGAAGCTGGGAGACCCAAAGACCTTGTTCCCTGGATAGCTCCCCTTGGCACGCCAGAGAACAGCACCCAAGAGCCTTAGGAGAGGGTTTGGACAGAGCTCGTGGCAGTGAGCAGTTGGTCAGCAGTCAGCAGCAGTGAGTTCTCCTCCCTTCAGCTAGTCCAGGGCTTTCAGTGTCTGCAGTGGGATGTGCACAGGCTTTGGTAGCTTCCTTCCTGATGGAGCTCAGTCCAGAGGGTTGGGAGGATGTGGTGGTCATGTAAGCTCAGCATTTCCCATCCAAAGCCTTTCCCATGCAGGAGCCTGGCAAGCTTCCTGGTACTTGCTGAAAATAAGTGGGTTCACAGTCTGGGGTTTTTGCATTTTTAAGAGCCCACAATTCAGCAGGTGTAACTCTGTAAGTGTTGGCCTTGGGATCTACTCTGAGCAGGTAGAGGGCTGTGTTGTGTTCTTCCAACAAGGAGGACCACAGCCCTGTGCATGTATTTGACACATGGTTCTCATACAAAAAGGCATAAACAAAGAAGCTCAATGACAAGTGTATTTCCTAAAAGGTGGTACTGAGTCAAGACTGACCGACCAGTCAGTATCTGGTTTTCCACAGGAAACCAGGACCCTCAAGTCAACTAGAAAGGGCAGGAGAGAGTCTGTCTGCCAGGCCCTCTGAGCCCTGCCATGTCACTTAGCTTGAATAGCAAGGGGTGACGTGATGAGAGGGGAGCACCTTGCACCTCCATACGGATGTCAGTGTCTCTCCCAATAAGGGCAGTAGGAATTCCCTGAGCATGCCAAGAGTCTACACCTGCCTATTAGATCCTAGTGATATTTGTGCCTGCCTGAGTCACTGCCTCAGTAGCCTCAAGGCTGAGGTGTTAGCCCCTGCCAAACTCAAATCATTTTGGTGGACACCTGTCACTTCACACGGAAGTCCTCTTTCCAAGGGGCAAGTCATACCATGTGGTTTAGTAGAGCTGAATCCTCCAAAGAACCATCACCTTAAGAAGTGGGACTGTGATTCAGGCTCAGACAATCAAAATACCTTATTCCTCTGTCCACAGGAATTGCTACAGGAATGGATGCTTGACTCAAAGCAGTCTATGTCCTCCCTGGAACTCATCTGTGGAGCTGATAGAAAACACTTTCCTTATACTAGGGTTGTGCGAGGATCCTGTGCATCAGAGACCACCCAACCCCCATTTTCTGCCATGCGGAAAGCACCTGTCTCGAGCAGGTCAAGTAGAGGCACACAAAGCCAAGATTAGGAAAGAAATGGCCTTGCCTTTCTCAAATTTCAGCCATGCCTGAGTCGCGTCTCCACTAGATTTCCCAGGACTTCAGCTAATACATTCCATCTTTTGCTTTTATAAATCCAAGCTTGTTTTTTGTTTTGTTTTTGTTTCTGTTTTGTTAACCTGAAACAGACAGGAACCCACTAGGAACACCACAGCTTCCATAAATCTCCACAACAAAACTTTGGGTTAAATCCATTGTGTGTTGGCTGTAAAGCCAAAGTGTAAAGTTGCTTCCCTATCCCGTAGGGGCTCAGGTTTGCAAGTTGAGCACTTACAGTGGTTCTCTGGATACTCTTTATGAGTCTGATTGAAGTTAATAATAAAGTAGAAAGACAGTAAACACAGATACACACATGCTTTTGGATAGTATCTTTTTTTAAGATTTATTTTATTTTTATTACAAAGTCAGATATGCAGAGAGGAGGAGAGACAGAGAGGAAGATCTTCCATCCGATGATTCACTCCCCAAGTGACCGCAACGGCCGGTGCTGCGCTGATCCAAAGCCGGGAACCAGGAACCTCTTCCAGGTCTCCCACGCGGGTACAGGATCCCAAAACTTTGGGTCATCCTTGACTGCTTTCCCAGGCCACAAGCAGGGGGCTGGATGGGAAGAGGAGCTGCCAGGATTAGAACCAGCGCCCATATGGAATACCAGCGCATTCAAGGCGAGGACTTTAGCTGCTAGGCCACGTCGCCGGGCCCAGGATAGTATCTTTCTAAACATCTCTCAAGATTGTCCAGAGGGAAGGCAGTGAATGAATCTAAAGTGAGGAGCAGATGGAACTCTGATGTAAGGGGTTGGGAAGGGGGTGGACCCAATTATGAGGCCACAGGACAGAAGGCAGGATTCCAGTATTCCTAGAAGTTTAAGAGGTGAATTTGGAATAAGAGCTTGATAACTTAATCTACCAGCCAAGCCAAAGGGGCTCTCTGTTAGTCCTTTTCCCACTCACATGTGTCACTTTACTGCCACTATTATGGTTCTTCCTGGGTCACGCCAGCCACCATGGCTTCCTGACTTTATGGAAAGAGATTCATGGAAGTCACCAGAACTAGATCAGAATGCTTTGGGGACATGGACAAATAACTTAGCATTTTTTTTTTTTTTTGGTTTCTGATTTCCTCATCTTCAAAATTAATTAGTGTGCCCCCCAGGACCTTTCTAATGTCACATACTATGTGCATAAGGTAATAAATAACTTAATTATAGATATTTTTGTTTCTAACAGATTAATAGTAAAGTTGAATTGCCAAGCATCATCATAACACATAAAGATCAAGGCTAAATGAAAGTGAAAATTCGTACCTGATACAAATACTCTGTCTCATTTAGGTTTTCTTCCAGTAAAAACTGATGGATGCCTAACTGGCAGGAACTGAAATAATTGGGGGCCTCTTTTCTTTTATAATGAGACACCCAGGCTAGGTGACTGCAGCGGCTTAGTGACACCATCAGGAACATCCACTCTGTCCTGCTCTGGCATCTTTAGCATGCCTGTAACCTTCCTAAGTGGGCACTAGGACTCAAAGCAGCAAGCAGAGGCTCCAGTAGAGGAAAGGAGCTTTCTAGAACCATGTTTCAACAAGCAGGTGTTTCGACCTGGGTCATTTTGGCTGGAAATGTGTCCCATAGCTATTGTTAGCCACAGGAGGGGCTGTAAAAGTGGTCATTTACCCATTTCAGCTTCTGTTGTGGTGTGCAGCCAGGAAGAAGAGCTGGAGTCGGATGCTAGGTAGGCCGGTGAGGGCTCCCACTCTGAAGGTGGGAGGAGAAATTAGTGTGCTGTTACTGAGGGCCATTTGGTAGTTGAATTTAAAATGTATGTACCCTTCAACCCAGGGAGTCCATTTCTTTAGGACTTCCTGGTGAGAGAGTAGCAGATGTTGCCCTTGCAAAGAGCTTGGGAAAGGGAGTGTAAGCAGTATTATCATATTAATGAAATAAATTGGAAAGAACCTCGATGTCTGCCAACCTTTGAGTGATCAAGTGTGAGAGCTTGGAACCATGGGGCACCATCAGCATCAAAGAATGTGATAGAACTCAAGGGATTGACAGGTGACAACCTCAGAGTCCTGTTATTGATTGACAAATACGATCTGCAAGTCAGTTTGCACAATAGTCACGCGTCTCTACAAGAACAACAAGAATCCTGAAACCCACACCCACATATCCTATGTCAAAATGCCAAATTCAAGAAGAATAGAGCAAGATAACCCAAAATCCACTAAAGCTATCTCTGGAGAAGATGAACTGTGGAATATGGGGGAGGGTGCTTTCTCTCTGCATATATTGTTATTTTAATAAGAAGGATGAATTCCTGGGTTGGCACATTGGCAGAGTAGGCTAATCCTCTGCCTGCAATCCCCAAATGGGATGTCAGTTTGTGTCCCAGCTGTTCCACTTCCTATCCAGCTCAATGAATGGAATAACTTTCTCCTCTCACTGTAAAAATCTGTCTTTCAAGTTAAAAACATTCTTTAGTTAAAAAAGTTAAAAAGAGGAACAAATTCATGTCATGTAACACTTGGGATTACATAACACGTATAGAGGGAAAGATTAAACAGCCATTAAAAACAAGGACAAATATCTTTTTGGAAATCCCTAGAGCACTTCAAAAGCTTCCTGGGAAATGGAATTAAGAGATAAAGTTTATTTTGGTATAGCAGTTTTGGGAATCCATTGATAAATTTGTTCATAATCTGCCTTTTCCACAAAATTTTTGAGAACTTCTTGTATCTATGATTTCAGAAGTCTTTTTGCACCAAAATAACTTGACCTTCTCACTCCATTGGCCCCTGAACTTCCTGCCACACCATCACAGGTGTCTTTTCCTTGGCTGAAATGCTAGCACCTCTCTCTTCAGAACTTTGCTGTAAGGAAATGGCTTCCCTTAAGGGCATAGAGTACAGGATTCCAGGTTTCTGTGCTAGTAGGGTTCTGGGATTATGGTATTGGCAATGGAGACTGCTGATCTCATGGAAGGCAGCTGCCAGGATGGGCTCTTGAGTTAAAGATCTACTTACTTTTTATTTGAAAGACAGAGTTACAGAGAGAAGGATAGAGAAAGAGGTTTTTCATTTGCTGGTTCAACACCCAAATGACTGCAATGGCCAAACCTGAGCCAATCTGAAGCTAGGAGCCAGGAAGAGCTTCTTCTAGGTCTCCCACATGGGTGCAGGGGCCCAAGCACTTGAGCCATCCTCTGCTGTTTTCCCAGGCCATAACCAGAGAGCTGGATGAGAAGTGAAGCAACTGGGACATGAACCAGTGCCGATATGGGGATGCCAGCACCACAGGTGGAAGATTAGTCACCATGCTATTGTCACCATGTCAGCCCCTGGACAGAGGTTTTCTAGAACAGCTTCTGGTGGAACCAAGGACTTGGAGTTTTTGCTGCTAGCAGCACACACTTAAGTGAGGAGCTTGTCTGGTGCCAAGAGCAGGCTGTCTGCTAGCCCAGTTCTGTCTGTGCCCAGAAGATGCTGCAGGCAAAGCTGGCAAGCTCATAGGCAGGATCATCAGGCTGCAGGCGCTTGCTTTTTTTCCCTCCTCCTTTTCTTATCTCACCTTCCAAATCATCCCTAGGCAAGAGCTTTCCTTCCAACAACAGATGATGGCAGAGAGGGTATGTGTTGCCAGCATCCTCCCTCCAAGCCTTCCCTGCACACTCCTTAGGCTGCAGCCCTCAGGAGCCAGTTAGTTCTCTGCCCAGGGACCCATCTGCTGGAGACAGCACAGAAGGCTCCACTCGTCCAGCCAAATGCCTGAAGCCTCCCAGGTGCCGGTCCTGGCCTCCACATTTGCCAGCTAGAATTCAGCAAAGTCAGTCAAGGAGATTGACAACGCGGAACAACTGGAAACCAACAAGGCAGAGGCTTCCTGGGCAGTGAGGCAGATGGAGACCCTGGGGAACTGACACAGTCAGCCAACAAACATTAAGAATATGGCCTTCTCCAGCTAAAAATTGCAAAAAGGGAGAGTCAAAGAAGTAAGATGTCTTCTGTTCTGTGTACATGAGAAAAATTTTATGGCAGAAATTAATGAAATATTCCTTATCACATTGTCCATTTGTGCCCTTGCTTATGCAGTAGCTCTAGAAGGCCCTTCCTTTCCCACTCTTGTGTAAGTCACAGGGATCCTGAGTGACCCATCCCAGGGCCACTTCCCTTGGTTCTCCTCCCTGATTCTGCTGCACACCTTCACCACTCAGTGAGAACCTTTCTGTCTTCATCAGGTTCTCATTTCATTTTGCTTGAACCATTTTGATGGGTGTTATTTTGTTTTTCATTAAGTAGCTCTTGGCGTGTGCCAGAGTCCAGCTTTAGCCGAGTTCGGACCTTGAGAAAGGTGCCTGGAGTCGGAGATAAGAAAAGACGTGGATACTGTCACTTGGTGCCCTCTTGCAACAGCTCAAGAAGAAGCTGTCCTTTTTATTTACTCAGGCACATTACAAGCCCCTGCACAACTGTTTGGTTGTTCTATTTTTACTTCATGACTAATTGGGCACGCACATATTTTGATTATTTTATTTTTTACTTCATGATCAACCAGGTGCTCTTAAAGATAATTCTGTAAGTTACTACAATCATTTTCTTCAAAGCAAGCCATTATTCATTTTTCAGTAGTGGCCATTGGGTGATAGCCAGGACTCCAAAGCCAAGGCACGTTAGTAATAATTTGTAATAATTATATTAGTAATACTTAGTAATACATTCCTACCACGTATCTATTTCCCCAACTTGCCCATCATTTAATGGGAGAAATATGTTACAGGGGAAAAAAACGTAAAAATCCAAGACAAAAGTTTCAAATATTAAATCCCCCCACAATTACAGGCTCTATAACCCCATAGACAAACAATAATCAAAAGCATATCTCTATGATATTAATAAAATCACCCTATAATCCCTCTAGTTAAAAAAATTATAAAAGCAGCTAAAACAGCTTCATTTTGCTCCAAAGAAATTGCAAAGACAGGCTAGCCTTTGAGATAACGGCAATTGTATTTATTGCCATAGCAGTTTCAGCTCTCACTCCCATCACTTGCATTAATATTTAGGATATTTATCAATCCCTTTCCCAGAAGGTGTGCTACATGTCTGGGCCAGATTCTGAGGCAATGGTTAAGTACCCAATAAGGTGTCCAGAAATGACACGGGCTTAATTGTGCTGCTGTGTGTGAACTGTCAAAGGCGCACTCACCAAGACATTATCAGCGACATTAATTCTCAAGCTCACGTTGGTTGCAAAAACTATCTCACGGGGGCAAACAACAATGCCTCAATAAATTACAGAATTCTTAGTGGGGTGCTTGAATGTCCATGTAAACAGGGTGTGAGACTGCGTCAAGGTGGTCAGAGAGAAATCCGCCGGGCCCTGCCAAACAGCTGGAAGCTCCCCTGGGCCCTGCCAAAGAGGGGAGCTGTTCTCTTCACACCTTTGTGTCACCCACACCTACTGCACAGACCCCAGCAGGCGTGCTAATCCCACTGAGCAGTGTAAGAGTGAGTGTGAGACTGTGTGAAGGTAAGGTTCAATTCTACCTGAGAGATTAGGGAAGTCTTCAAGAAAATAGGTGGTGCAATTCAGGTCCATTAAAAAAACAGGTGCAGGTGTGGGTTTTTAGTCTGGCAGTGAAGATGGATACACTGGAGTGCCTGTGCTCACTCTTGACTATGGCTTTTGACCCTCCTTCTCACTAATGTAGAGACTGGAAGGCATCAGGTGAGGGTTCAATTAATTGGATTCCTGCCTGCCACATGGGATACATGAACTGCATTCCCAGCTTCTGGCTTTGATGTTGGTCAGTCCCAGCTGCCCCAGGCACTTAGGAAATGAATCAGTAGATTGAGAGCTCCCTCCCTGCCACTCTCTCCCACCCCAACTCTCTCTCTCAAATACAAAATAACTTAAAAAAAAAAAAAAAACGCGGAGAGGGTGCTTTGGCTTGAATGTACTCTCCAAAATTTGTGCGCTGGGAAATTCACGGTTAATGCAGCAGTGTTGAAGATGAGGCCTAGTGGGAGGCATTTGGGTCAGGAAAGCCTCACCCTCATGAATGGATCAATGGGTTTTTGCAGGAATAGGTCCTTACTGCCCCAAATAATACCTTCCATCACATCATGAAGGCCATTGTCAGATACCAGGGGCTTGATCTGGGACTTATTTTTTAATTGCCCAGCCCATTTAACTAAGACAAGTCAGATGTGCAAGAGTCCCTTGGGAAGATAGCAGAAGATAGGGAGGCCCCTCAGCTCACAGTGCAGGCCTTACATGTATGGAAGGGGAGAGGGGGAAAAGCAGGTTAGTTTAGGAAAAGACTTAGATTACAGAGGTTTGACCAGTGGGGAGTCCTTGAACTACTAATGTCCACTGGGTAATATCTTATCTTATTGGACAGAGCTGCCTGTTTTCCACTGTGCCCTGTCATTGGCTTGGAATAATCATGTGTTCTATGGCCTTGGCATGAACATGGAGGTAGAATCGGAGGGACAACTGCTGGGACAATGCCAGTTGTGCTTTCCATAGCAGAAGGTGCAAGTGGGACAGTTCCATGGCTGCCACACTTGATTTCTAGATGTGTCAGGAAGCATATACATGAGGGAGGGTGGAAGAACACCAAAATGAAAATGTTCTAGGATGAGCAATCTGTAAGCAAGGACACCAAGCAATAGAACAATGTGGTTCATCAAGCAAGGTTACAAGAAGTTCTGCATGAGTGTGGTGTGGACTTGGGGTGAGGGGAGGGAGAAATGTGCAAGTATCCAGGCTTGATGGTGGTAGGCATTACCTGTGAGCACTGGGGAGGATGCCAGTGAAGAGTTGAGATCTGACTCTAGCAACCAAGTGCAGAGGGGATGGTAGGGAGGCACCCTGGCCACACAGAAAATCCTGGTCAGCGTTCATTGGTGAGATGTACCAAGAGCGGATGTACTGAAGGGAAAGGTGAAGAAGAGAGGGATGAATGACTGGGAGGATGGAGGACTACAGCAATGAATGACTGAATACCAATGGCCAGAGACAAAGCCAGCTGTGCCTGTCTCCTGCACAAGCACCCCTGTATTTGAACCTGGCTCTTCTTGCTTGATGAGAACAGGGAAGCGAAACACTTACCAGTAGCTGCTTCCTGTTAATGAGTTCCAAGAAGTGGAAATACATTATTAGGGGGAAAATGCCTGTCCCAAATGTTCAGCTCTGCAGAAACATACCCACATGTGCCCCCACTGCTCACCCGGATGGTCTCAGGCTGCAACCTTGCCCCGACTGAAGTGTGAATCCCTAGGAGGCAAAGCTGTCCTTTGTGTTCCGCTCATTGTCAAAGTCAGAAGGCGTTTGTCTCTTTCGCTTTGGTTGCTGCTCTAGCCTGGTTTGCTGACTTCATTTCCTTTATTTCCGTTCAGTCTTCTCCTTGCCCCAGTTTTGTGCTCTGTATCCTATTATTCACGATAGCTGGGAGACAACTGGAGCTCTCAGCAGGTGTGAATTTTCAGGGAGCCAGCCAAATCCTATTCCCACAGCTCTGCACCCTCATCTCCAGCTCAGGGGGAAGAAACCTTGTGCAGTGGGAGCCCTGAGAACAAAAAATAAACACAGTTTCATTGAAAAACACCACTGAGGGAGGAAAGTGGCAAGGTTGCCCAGAACAGCCATAAAACCAAGGATGATTTCTGGTCCCAGTGACTTCCTTCTTTGTAGCCTCCATTACCGTAGGGCAAGGGCTAAGTCTAGAGAGTTGGTTCAAGGCTGTTCCTGATCTAGGTGCCCTCTGATGCTGTGGCACCCATGTGGCCATCAGCAAGAACAATCAGCTTCTCTATCTGCTCACACAGTTCCTCCCTAACTCACGAGCTACCCTCATATCCAAAGCTCCATCCTTTTCCAGTTGAATAGCACTGCCTCCCACCTTCAAAACTGAGGTCTACCTCTGCTATTACCAACATTTCCAGCATTCTGTTGCTTACACCAACGGGCCTGTCCACTTGAGGCTAGTTGCTAACCAACTTGGAGTTGAGTGCCTTCAAACAGTAAATGTTTTGGTTCTGTCATCTGCAACTGATTCTCAGATCCCCAAGAGTGAGAATGAGGTTGGCTCCCTCTTTTGGAGTGCCTGTGGAGGGACAGTCTAAACTTCAATGTCTAGTGAAGTGACAAGTGAGGTATGTGACTTGCCTCAAGTTTCAGTTGAGCTTCAGCCCACACTAAGCCTTGTCCACTTGCAGAAACAACCTCTGCTCACGCAGGGTATGCATGATCAGAGTTTGGGCACAGAGCGTGTGACTTGCAGTGTGACCTGAGGTTCTAAGAGGAGGACAATGAGGCTCAGGACCGTCTCTGCACAGTGGTCAACTCCGGGCATACAACCTGCCTAACATTTCCCTTTTCTTTTTGCTACTCTTGTGTCAGCTGTCTTGGCCATGTTTGCCTTTCTCTTCTCTCCTCCCCGAATGCATTTACAATATTATGTAACTGTCTCATTTGGATTTAATGGACTCTCAGTGTATTGTTCCAAAATCTTCTACTGACTGGCACACGGTTCCCTGGGCACCGACTCTGCACTTGGTGTGCTGATAGTGGTGTGTGTACATCCTTGGAACAGAGAGAAGGAAGTCAGCCCAGCAGGTGCCAACAGCAAGCCTCTCTAGATCAATACTATTAGCGATTTCAGAGACTTCTAAAGAGTCATTGCCAACTCCTTTGGATTTCTTCAATATCACTGCACTGTTACAGTGCCTTTTTGCTTAAATGCATGACAAAAGGTCCCAAAAGAGAGGACTGCTGCTTTCTGTCATCAAGGGCTGCTGCAAGCCTCAATACTTCCTACCAGGAAGATGTGGTGAGGTTTGCCCTCATCTTAATTTGGGGGTCAGGATTTTGCAGCGGGACCTGGAAAGACTACCTGCAAGCTCACTTTGTGGTTGGTACTCACGTGACCACCACCTCGCTTTTGTTGAGTATCACCCCCACCTTTCTGAGGACACATGTATAGAAACAGGGCTTCCCTGACAAAACTAGGTCGTGTTTAAGAACTGGGGCTTTGGGGTAGACATTCTGGTTTGACTTTCTGCTCTGTCACAGACTGCCTGTGAGTTATTCTCGGGGTCTTTCATCTCTCCAGGCCTCCATCCTATCTCATGAGAGGGTAGGATTAGGAGATAGTCTCATGGTGAAAGATAACTGAGATTCACCAGTGGCCACTCATTGTAGGGCCGAAGGAGCTAGAGTGCACAGTTCAGTCAGAAGACAAAGTTCTGATCAATCTATCAAAACTACCCATTTATTTATTCAACATTTGTTTCTTGAGGGTCTACTCTGGGTCAGGCAATAACCTAACATGCCCCTCAAATTATCTTGCCAACATGTAATCAATGAATAAAGAACTAGTGAGAAATCTTATGATTTCTTTTTTACACTAGGATTTCTAAGTCCAGGGTGCATTTTATCCTTATAGTACATCTCAATTCTGGCCACACACCATAGCTAGCCCTGGTGGCAGGTGTATTAGAAAACACACATACAGCTAGTGCGAATGACATGGATGCTGAGCCTGACTCAAGAATGACTTTCCAGGCTTTGACATTTGACACCTTGAACTTGGATGAGAGCTGTTAAGGCTGACATTTATGGAGCGCTCATCTCACAGGAGAGAAGCATTGCGGTAAGCCCTTTTACATATGAAATACTCTCACTTATAACACATCCAGAAGATATGGCTCTAATGCTTATTTCACACAATGAAGAAACCGAGACCTAAAAGCTGTAAGTTGCTGCAGACCATCTGGCTGCTGAGTACTGAGCCAAGGTACTCAGTCTGACTCCATGCACTTAGGCATGGATTTACTATTTCATTGACGGTGTCTCTTTGGGGGAGTTAGACCATCTTAATCTGTTGACAAAATGTTGCTGCTTCTTAGCTCTTAGGCTCTTGTGAGGGATAAGATGAAACTGTTGGAAGTGGTGTGAACTGCTTTGCTCTGCCTTACTTAGGAAACCAAGAATGGTCACGTCCCTCTGTTTTCTCCAATTTAAGATCAAAGCCACCTATATAATCTAACTGGCAGGGATTCAATGTCACATATTTGGAGTCCTCCCTAAAAGGAGACCTACCAGGCTCCTAAACCACCTACGACTGTCCCTGTGTGCTACACAGGGTCATGCTGGGTGCAGGGCCTTTCCCAGCAAGAGTTGTTGGTTTACATGGAAGCCAACTGGAAGTCACACTCCAGGACAGCAGCCTCCCACAGTGGGTTCTTCAAGTCACAACAAAGCAAACCTAGAATGTCAAACTTCTGAGCCCACTTTAAAAACAAGGACATTCAAAAAATCTGGGTTATGGTTACTCTAAAACATTTTTTAAAGTTTTGTTTCTATAAAGGGAACAAATTTTATGTATTTCCTATATAGTTTCAAGAGCATAATGATGCTTCCCATCCTATTACCCTACTCCTTTATTTTTAATTTTTATAATGATATACTTTCAATTTATTTTATAAGCACAAGCTTAACCCTCCACTAAAAAAAGTCAAGAAGTTAAAAGTAGAAAAACCACTATTCCTTGAGAGTATAGAAAAGGGTTACAAACATATGATGACATAAAGCTCATATTCTTATGTGGCTACAGATGTCTGGCACCCTTTCAGGGGGACACACTCTACATTTGGCCCACAGTCCTTATTACTTCCTACTGCCCCAGGCACGTAACAAGATTTTCATTTTTCTTTGTTTTTAATCAGATGTTTGTGATTGCTTTTAAACATGCAGATCTCTTTCTCTATTTGCAGAGACAAGCTGCACACACACAGACTGCACTTCTCAAGGTCAGCAGTGTTACCCTTTTCTTACCTGGTGCCTTGCAACACCTGCCCAGTCCTCCAGCCACCCACACAGCCACTCTCCCCTGCACATCCATCTTCCCCAAAGTCCTGAACCGGTGCAGGTTCGGACACCCAATCCTGCTGATGTAATGACTTCCACCGCTTTCTACTTCTGACAGCCTTTGTAACACTAAGTATGCCTTCTCCTCCCCAACGGTACACTTGGAGCAGGTGAGTGTGCTTCTGAGGAAGCAAACCTTAAAAACCCCAGGGCTCCATCTGGCCTGATAGGGGCTTGGGTAATACCAACCACAGCTCACTGATGAGCTGTCTTCCTGAGGAGACCACATAGGAAAGTGGCTAACAGCACAGATGTCGAAGTCTGACCAACTGAATTTAGATCTGGTTCTTGCTATCTGCAATTTGCATTGGTTGGGAAAAGTTATTTGGTTTCCCTATGCCTTGTTTCCCCAACAGAGATATGAAGGATATGAGGTACTTACATCAGCATCCAGTACAGTCGCTGCTCTACTCTGTGAATCAGTGCTACAAAAATACAAACCAAATTTCTAGCAGGTCACCCACTCTACTACTTAATCTGGTTGGTAGCTAGCAGGTGTAGAACAACCATTAGCTATTTCTCCTTGTGCCACTGCCATAGTACCAACACTAGGAAAGCTTATTTCTTGGAGTTTCTGACTTCCTAGTGGGAACTAAGGGCACCCTCCTATAACGTGGCTATGCCTGATGCTACTAGGAAATGTTTGCTGCCCAGCAAAGAAATACAGGTGTGAAGCAGCACAGTTGGCCCTGAGATCTTTGCCTACAGAAGGTGGCTCAGGCTTGCTGCCCTTTGTGAACACACTGCAAGTGGGCGGTCCCACCCCATGGCCAATTATACCTCCATGACTGAGGATGCAGCAGGAGAGGGGTTGCTGGGCAAAGACTGTCTCCCAACTAGCAACTATAGAGAGATTCTTCTGGGTAGAAGGGACCAGTAGGGGCTCAAGGTCAAGGGGACACATGGAAGACAGCTTTAAGTGACCCAGGTGAGCAGGCAGTGGGTAGTTCAACTGAGTGGCCACAGGCAAGTCCTCTGCCCACTGATCCTCTGACTTGTCAGTTAAGGAGAGGGCAAAATTGAAACTGCCAGTTCCTTCTGCTGTGCGCTCTGTAGGTACTCCCTGACCATTCGTGCCCGAACATCCATGCTTGTTAGATAGCCTGTCTTGCTCATGAATTCTGCAAGCTGATTCAGGTGCTACCAGGGATCTTAGACCCAACTTGAGGTCATCAAATGCTTTTGATTTGCTAGTGGTGGCTTCTCTATTTCTGTTTGAATGCTTCCATCCATTCTTGCATTGATTCAACCCTGAAACCACGCTGTTGGCAGTAGGGAGAATAAATTACAGCCTTTGGAACATAAAATCTGGAAATTCACTGGAGATATGCGTTATGAGGCAAGCGTTACATGCTTGCCTCAGAATACATGCCATGACATACCCCATGTTTTCAGAAGACTGCGGAGGGTGCCAATAAGCCAGGATCTCTCCAGCACCATCAAAGACATCACACCACTGAGACCTCTTCCTCCAGCCTGAGCCACAATCTCTCTCCCGGTTTAAGGGCTAGTCTGACAGCAAGGCATTTCCAGAGGTTTTCCCCATATGGCAAGTATGTCAGTTTCTGGTGCTAGGAGTCTCTTCTTTTCCCAGAAACCTGGATGGGCTCCCAGTGATGGAGCTTGATAATAAATGAGTTCATTACCCTGGCTGCTGCGGCCCATGACAGCCCATCTGCTGGCATGATTAATTAAAACTCTGACTAGCAATGGAAGTGCCACTGCAGGCCTGAGAAGCAATTAATAGGAACATCTTCCTGGCCATTTTTGTTGGGTTCCAGAGGTACCGCCACCAGAGTGCAGGGTCTTTGTGGGTCAATCCCAGTGCCTTATTTGTCTTGTTCTTCCCTGCAGAGTCTCCCTCCCCTGGCAAGGCCACCATGATTAAGTGCAGGCAGAGTGGTGAGAACCAAATGCCCCAAGTGGGTAAGGGAAATTTTCTATGCCTCCCAGGAGTAAGGAATGTCGGGGTTTGAAGAAAAGCCCTACTCTTTACCTGATCCCTGTGCTCAGGCATAATACAACTTCTACTTTCCATCTCTCTATTTGTCAGAGGGGTACAGTCAACAGTTAGTCAGTCAGTCAATCTGTTTACCTACCTACCTATTTATCCATCCATCCACGCATCAACATATATACACATAAACACTCATATTCTCTGGTTTACAATGGAGTTACATCCTAATCAATCTATCATAAGTTGGATTTACCTTAAATTGGGGTATCTTACATTGCAAATGCATCAGGTACCCTTGACTTTCTGAACATCACAGTGCACAGCAGTCTTAGCTGTTGGCCTTCATCATCATGTGACAGTCTGGGAGCTAAACATCCCTGCTTCTGCCCAGAATGACAGCTTATTGTACCACATATCACTGGGAAAAGCTCAAAATTTCATGTGCAATTTCTATTGAATTCATATTACTTTCGCATCTTTCTGTAAGGTTGAAAGATCATATGAACCACTGTAGCAAGTCCCCTCATATACGTGTACAGAAATTGGCTCACTTGCTTCTGGAGATGGATCCATTGTCCGTAGCTGGAATCAGGGAAGCCAACAGGGTCATGACCTCAAGGAATGAGGGACAGCAGCACATACTTCAGAGGACAAGAGGAGATGGACACCCGGCTCCAGCAGCAGAGAACAGATTTGCCCTCCCTCCAGCTTTCGTTCTGTCTGAGCCCCGGTGCTCCTGATGGTGTTTGCCCAGGTCAGTGCATGTAGATTCTTCTTTCCTCTATCTATCCATCCAAAAGTTAAGCTCTTCCCCAAACCCTCTCAAGACACACACACTAAGTAATGATGTTTTACTGGCTCTATCAGCACCTCTTAGCCCAGTCTAGCTGACAAATAAAATGCCCATGACAGTTACCAAGTGGAGATGGTCCCTTCACCTTCACTTTGTCCCATCAGTGGCCTCAGGCCCAAGTAGGACTTGGTTCAGAGACAATAGTGGGAGGGATCATGCTGAAGGAATAGTTAAGAGAAGAGCCAAGGTGGGCAGGATTTAGAGTCATCCTGGGGGCTACTTTAACTCACACCAAGAGACGGCTTGAAAGTTTAAGTTCATGGGACAGACTGAACGAGGAACCCCTTTCTTGTCTCCTCTCTTCCTGAGACAGAGACCAAATGTCTCTAAGTTGTAGAGGGAGGAGCAACAAAATGGCCTTTCTGAAGTATCAATTCTTATAGATATTTAAGGCTACCTCTTGCCAACAAGAGGGAAACACTAGGACATGGTTCCCAAACCTGGCCCTACATTGGAACCAGCTGGGAATCTTGATAATTTGAAAGGCAGAGACTGTACCATCTGCTGATTCACTTCCCAAATGCTCACAACAGCCAGGGCTAGGACAGGGTTGAAGCTGGGAATTGGTAACACAAGCCACTTCTGCAACACAGGTTGCAGGAGCCCAGTCACTGGAGCCAAGACTTAAATGAACCTCTTCTTCCACCTCTTCGAAACTCCTCAAGTCTCTTTTACAGCACTCTCACCGTGGGGATTCTGGCTATTTCTAAACATCTCTGCCCACTAGGCAATGAGGTTCTAGGAACAAGAGGTGTGTGTTCTTCACATTCTAATCTTCTGGAGTGCCCAGGGGGGTTTTGAATCTATCAGAAGCTCAATACAGGTTTATTAAGTTGAACATTCTAGACAAGGAGCCCAGGACAGCCATCAGGCTGCTTGTGAGGCAGCCAGAGTGTCAGCTTTTTCTGTAGGAGCCTTGCAGTTCACATATCATCTACAAGGAAAAGCTTAAGACAACACTACAGGTGTGGTCCAGGGAAGATGCTGAATATGTAATACACACGAGCTCATGAGTAAGAGGACACGGGAACACATTTATAGAGCTCTTAGTTTGTTGTACATTCATATTCTCAACACACGATGGGTACATGTGCATTTGTTCCTCGTAACCACATCTCTTTCTCACACATACACATACACCCCCCAGTATTGAAGGGGTCTAAACCACTGAGTCCCTTATAAAGTGATGTTCCAGTTATTTGAGATTGAAAAATATATTCTGCAAAGGCCTGATTGTGTGTTCTGTGGAGGGGGTAGAGGTGGGACTAGAGGTTTTGAGTCTGTGTGTGCACATATAATTTGCATTTAAACCCAATGGATCAATTCTGCTCTGGTACCCCTCTGCCATTGTGCTCACACACACTATGCATTAGCCCTGAAACTCCAAGTGTCTTTTCTGCTTGGACTGTTCATCAAGATCCTCTACCGCCCCTGCCTGCCTTTTGTCAGTGGGCAGCTGGCCGGTTATGAGTGAGTGGCGATTAAGCATCTATCAGGACGCTAATGGAAGTAGATCATAAAAGGAACCTAAGCCTGATGTAGCTAGAGGACCAGGTCCCACACAAAGGCCCAGATTGTGCTGAGAATAGCCTACTGAGGTTCCGAGTCATACCCGCACACACTCGCACACACACACCCTCTCCCTCTGGAATGCAAACTGCCTGTTAGTTCCTTTCTCTTAGGCAGTTCCTCATTCTCTTTTGCCTCTCACACCCTCCGAGAGGCAGCTATCCACTTTACAAAAAACAGAAAGCCAGAGAAATGCATGCTGGCTACAAGACCCACTGATGGACAATGCTGGAGTGGCCTGGGTGTCGCTACTTCTCAACCAATCCATGTAGGGTAAGGGATGCACTCAAAGAAACCAGAAGAGCTCATCTTAAAGCAGTTGGGGTGATGTACAGAAGGAAGAAGCACACAGAGGGGCTGACAAATGTGAAATAATTAGGCATACTCATTATGTGCCAAGCACTGTGTGTGGTGCATGCTGCCTTCATCCTACAGGCCTGCAGGGAGGTTAACTTCAACTCTGACAACTGTGGAAACTGAGGCTGAGAACGGCTGAGTAACTCAGCAAGGCGAGGCGGCCATGACACATAAGCACCTATCTTCTGAAAAGTGAGGCAGACAGCTGGCCCTATCCTTGCAACGTCTTTTCTTCTTTTAAAAAGGGGACAAGATGAGGGGAAAGGTCAGGCACCCCAGCATCCTGTCTGGGTGGGGCTCCTGGCGCTGTGGAGTAAGTCTAGCCTTCCTGGGGTGAAGGCAAGGATGGTCTGGACTCCCATTCTCAGCCCAATATCCAGACTGACCCTTCTCAGATGTTCCCTTCCATGTCTCTGCAGTCAGGACAGCCTGACCAGGTTCTCCACTTGCTTCAAGCACCTCTGCAAGCTTGTTTTGTTTATCATTTATACCATTGGTATTAAAATTACAGCGGGCACCAGCTTTATTTTTCTTTATTTGGAGAGATCTGTAGAATGGATGGTTGGACTTAGCAGGGTTCTAGGTATTCTACACTTCATGTCCCTCCCTTTTACTCCACGAGGGGAGACAGATGGGGTGGAAGTGGGGGTGAGGGACGCAGTCTTCATCTCCAGGGACAAGAGCCTGTGGGTTTGTTTGGACAAACACAGGTTCCAGGCAACTTCCTGCTGAAGGTTAGGATCTGTTTGAAAAGCAACTCAGGCCACTTTTATCAAAATAGATCTTTCCTGCTGTTGGGTAACATTTCCTTTCAAATGGCTTTGGAGACTGGGAGCCAACCTCCTGGCTCTCTGCAGTGGTCTTCCAGGTTTCAAAGCATATTTTACGTTTGAAAACAGTGATAAGTGACCTCTGGTCGAGCCTCCTGAATACGATCCAAACAATGCATACCGTTAGCTTTAGAAGGATCACAAAGACAAGGATCTTGCCTCCCAAGATAGCTCTGAAGGCCGTTAGGGAACACCAACCTTTTTCTAAGTCTTGGACCTGCCATTACCTCTGGATCATCTCCAGGTGCAGTGAGCACTCCAAGTGGCTGGGGACTTTTTCTCCCCTATTCATTCCCCTTCTTCCTCCGGCGGGGACTCTGTCAATCTCTTCTCTCCACTTGCTACAAACATCAGGAGTGTCTGGCCTAAGACAGACTGCAATCTTCTCGTGGGTGAGAACATTCTATTCATTTCATCTGGAAAGCATCAGGACACAGGCTACCAGAACTCAGTATTGACAGAGATGACACAAACGGTTCTCTGCATTGCAAAAGCTGCAGAAATGACAGGACAGACTCAAGAGAGTTTCCACTGCTTTCCCAGTCCTGAGCAGACACTCCCAGGTGGGGCTGGGGTTTTACACCATCGGGCTTCAGAAGTATCTCATGGCTCCCTCTTAGCATCCATCTCTGTCAACTTCTGTCAGTGCAGACTGATAAGAAATGGAATATGCTATTCACTTTTAGCTGTTACTGGGGCAGAAATAAAGTCAGGTGTATGTCCCACAAGCCTAGATGTGCCAGGGACTCAGCTGGCTGATTTCTCTGCCCTTAGGCAGGGCTGCATCTAACCTGCGTAGGAAGACTACCATGAAAGGGAGAGAGGAAGCTCCTTCCTGTTTTTAAAATCCCCAGAGGAGAACCTCAGCAGAATGCTAACACTAGTAACAGACTCAGCTTCCTTGAAAATACATAACGAAAGTATCGAGGCCACACAGGGCATGTGTGTGATTCTCTGATAGTGTGTTTGATCTTGCCCCAGTCTGCCCTTGTTTAATCAGATTCAAGTCCAACAGCTTGGAGTGTAATTTTTAAATCACGAGCAATGACAAATGTCTCACATATGCTACCTTTTGAGCTGTGATTTCCAGTCACTCTTAAGAATTGAGTTCATTTTTATTCTTCTGAATGGGGAGTGAGTTATACAGGTACTTGACTTTGGACAGGGGTGGAGGTTGGGAGGAGGCAGTGACGGATGTGGGGATGTCTATTGTAATCAAAGGAGAAGCTGAGTTCATTCTCACCTACACCTGAGCGAGTGCAGCCACAATACTGTCCAGATGACTAGACTGCCTGTGGTCAGCCCGTTTTCACTCTTGTCCTTCCTGACACAGGTCATAGTTCATGACCCTGATCCACAGGCCTCAAAATAACCAACTTCAATTACACTGGTGAGAAATGGATTTTGTCCTGAACATTCCGAGGGGAGAGGAGGACTTAGTCATCCCGTGCTGGGGAAGGAGTTGGTATCTGAATGCCCACAGACACCTGTGCCTGCCACTCCCTGGTGTCATCACGCTCCCCTGCAGTGGCATTATCCTCTTCCTTCAGACCTTTAAAAAGGTCCATGTTCAGGTCATGCTCTCATGGGCTGCAGGCACTCTGGGGTGAACTGTAGTTCCTGCTAAGCTCTGTGCCCATAAGTCCTGGGGGCAGGTCCTAGTTCTGGCAGTAGCGGCAGCCCTCCAGGCCGGGCTCTGCGCTGACACACACTGCATCTATTCTAAATAGGCCAGCAGCTTGTGTTCTGGACCCAGAGCACCTGGGGGAGAAGGGATAAGTAGGAAACAGGCAGAGGGTGGACTAAATAGAGTGTCTGGTACTGAAGCAAAATTAGCTGCAAAGTCAGTGATTAGCACTGCATACATTCAAAATAGAAGGAGAGAGCTGTGTCCATCTATTTTCAAATCCATTCTGGACAGGCTAAAAAACTGCCTGATCCCCAAGATAGTCTTCCAATAAAGTTTTCAAGATTCTAAATTGTATGTGTAAACTAACTAGCATAAAATTAAAATGCAACATTTAAAATAATGCTAGTTCTGTAAATGTGAAATAACCTCAAACTTGTTGCAAGCGCAGCCACTAGCACATTTTTATTTTCTTAATAATTTTTTAGCAAACTTTCAATTTTTAATAATAAAATCATGATTGCTAACATGGGAGCAGCACACACCATCTAGGAAGCACTGGAGAAGCAGAGGGTCACGTGGGTTGTGGCTGGGGGTGAGTGCCCTCCAATCTCGGCCTGTTGCTGACTCAGTACATTTTAGGGACACAGAAGACCGAAAAGTGACAGATGCAACTGTCAGTGATTTGTAAATCACATTTCAGGAAAATGGGACCCTGGTGTGTTCATACAAAACATGATGTGCTTACTCATAACAGTACGCTATAACTGAGTCTACACAGAGTGCACACTGTATTGACACGAAACGGAGTTGGGAATGGCACAGCTGATTTTGTTCTCTCCCTCCCTAGCCTGGGGGGCTTCCTTCTTCCTTGAGTTACTCAGATAATCTAGGTAAAAGCAGGGTCAGGGAAGCACAAATCCTTCTATGTGAAATCTAAATGAAAAAGCATCGGAAGGTCTAAAGGATTACTGTGATTCAAGCTTGCTCTGGCCTGATGGATGGATGCCTGCAAGAGGGAACCATTCGAAGTGCCAAAAGCAGGGTTGTGTCTGAGCTGAATCACATTGCCAGAAGCCTCTGATTGTGAATTCAGAGAACAAAGTTGTCATTCCTTGTGAGCCTAAGAATGTCTCAGTTTTGTCTATGTCACAAAAATTCACTGAGCATGACCCCATCCAGAGTATGTTCTGGCGCCCTTTGTTGGGGTTGTGTTAAACAGCACCTGTGTGTTAAGTTTGACTCAAGTGCACAGTGTCAAGGGGATATCCTGGAGGCCCCAAGAAAGCCACGCTTCCATCTTAGCTGCATGAATGATGTTCTGTCTTGGGAGATTCATTTTTAAGTCAAGGTACAAAAGGGCTTTGATTCTCAGCCCAGCACTGAAGAAGTCTTTTGTAAGTAATTAGAGGTGAGTCACTTATACCTTTAACACTCTGTTTGTCAAATGAAGTATCAATGACCATTTCTGGGCTGAGGACATGGGTGACATCAAGGAAGGAGGAGGTATTCAACAATGAAAACAGGAAACAAAGAGAATCAGGGATCTGTTATTTACTTATTTGGGAAAAGAAAACATCCAAAGAGACATAAAAGCCAACTTAGGCAGAAATGAAGAGGATGAAAAATTAAGAAAGAAGTGTTCTAATGCAACCAAATGTTCTCTCTGAGCAGCGTAACTACAAGATGCTACAACCTACCTATTGCTAGTAGACTTCTCAGGTTCTGATTTTGGTTCAAGGTTCACAGATATGGCAGAAGCTGGGCATGAAGATCCTCTCTCCACGAGAACATTACAAGTAGACGTAAACGGTGCCAGCTGCTCCCCTCCCATCCCGCTCAAGGAAAACCACCCATGTTCCAAGTCAAAGTAATACCGCAATGAAAAAGGTTTCACAAAAAGAGCAAAAGGTCTATCCTCACCCATGATTTTGCTAACCCAGCTCCTTGTTGTCAGGACACAATCGCCATTTTTCCCTCAGCCCAAGCTCTGGATGGTAGAGGAGGAGCCAATGAATGGCTCCTGGGTTGAGCTGAGAGGCTTACCAGTGACTATGGTATGGTTCCGGGGGAGGTGCTGAGCAAATGATGAGGGCTACAGTCCTCATCAAAATACCAGGTCAGGATGCAGGTGGAAATCTACTCTCCAGAAACTTCAAAGTGTGTGCACAATGCATTGAGAATGGTAAGACCACAAAAAAATTAAAACACCAATTAGAAAATAACAACAGCTTTTTATAAACTTGCAAAAAGCCCGAGTTATGCTTTGCAACATGCTGGTAAGTATATCACACAGATAATCAGCCGAATCAATCACAAGTAACCTGCTGGGGCTATCTCCAGGGCTTCTGGTCCCCTTAACTGGCCGCCTCCAGCTTGTTCTCCACAGCGCTGCAATGTTCTTGGTTTCTTCAGACATTCATGACCTACATCATGTCCAGCTGTAAACAAGAAGCATGTTTTAGAAAGAAAGCAGGCTAACCTGAAACCACCACTTCTCTGGTAAAGACATTTTCATGAAAGAGATCTCTACCCTGGGAAGGATGCATGGTCTTGCATACACTAATTCACTGCTAATAATCTCAGGCATTAACTACCACGTTTTATTTCAGTGCCAAGAACTTCTCCCCCCAAATCCTGACATCTTCTTAGTAGGCAGTTTTTGTGGTATATTTCTGCTTTTTGTGGTATAGTTTTCTGCTGGATAGTTGGTCATTTGAGGCTTAAAGGCAGGAAGCTTCCAAACGTGAAAGACAGACACAAAAGCCAACATCTTCTTCCCAGCATTTCGTAACACAGTATCACGATGTCCAGAAATTCTCCATGGACTATCAGTCTATTTTGTTTATATTAAGCTAACTGAGAACAGTCAAGAAGTAGGCTTTTTAAAGCCTGTTTTTAGTTGTCAGCCCACACAAATTGCATGGTGTTTTTGGTTTACAGCAATTTCAACAAATTATAACATTTTGCCACTAAGGGAATACCTCCCTAGTTCTTCTTCTTTTATTTATTTATTTTTTACTCTTTGAAAGGAGAGGATTACCTGAATGAACAATAGCTGAAACCACAGAACACAAGAACTGCCAGGATGCAACCACTTACCTGATCACATTTATAATAGCAATAAATAACAGTGCAGAGAGCAGCTGGTGGGTTAGAAATTAAAGCACAGATAAAGCACAGGTCTGTGATCAACAGCCTTGGTGGCTGTATTTACAGCTCAGGCAAGTTCAATCATCAGGGCACCAGGTGTGCTGTGAAAGTACTCACTAAATCGTCCACGTCACCTCCTTCCCCACACAGGGCTGTGGCATCTTCACTTGGTTTTTCTTTGGGGGCCAGAAACTGTGAATGAACAAAAGTCAGTCATGGCACTGAAACGATATTTTTGCCAGCGATAGTCCTAATCTACCAACATTGCCACAGGCCAACATAAGAAGGCCTGCTTAATGAAGTCTCACCACAAATGGCCCCGAAGACACATCACCTCAGCACATTCAGTTGGCTCTGGATGACAGATGCACTCTCAAGGTTCAACACTTCAAACTAACTAGTGCCCAGAGGGCATCTCTGTGAATCTAGAGATGAAATGACATGGGTGGCCAAGACAGGGGCTGTGTGGAGGGCTCAGTTCTGGCACTGTGGACATCTGGCACTCCTCTTTCTGCTTACAAAGAAGCTAAGATGCTGTGTGAAGGTTACAAAAATAACTCCAGAGGAGCATAGGAATTGGGTTGAGATTACAATCATCTATCCTTGTGGGCAAAGTAAAAGGATGACTTCTTTTAAGAGATGCAACACCCAAAACTGAACGTACCTGGGAGGTTGAATCCTATATGGAAATTCTTCAATTGTGTTAAGAAATTGAAACAGGCAGATGAGAAATGGAAGAGAAAACCTGCATTCAGCTTAAGTGTTCTAGACCTGGGGCAGGAATCTAGACTAGCCAAGGCCCTTGAGGTGAAGTCTGCAAGGATCCGGGAGTGACTTTCGCATCTCAAAGTAGTGAGTGCCTTTGGAAATAATCCGCTCTGTTCTGCCAAGAACGAGCGGCCTGTGGGAACTGTATCGAAGAGCTGACTTGTACTGATGTCCCTGTACCCTAACACAAGAAGCCAGGTTTCTGGCAGATCAGTGCTCCAGAGACAAGGCGCAGGTGGGCTATAAAGGGGGCTGCCTCCCTCTGTGTTCCTCAGAGTCAACTTGCACTGCAACCTTCTCGCTCACCTCTGCTCTCCAGCACTTGCTTCTGTGCACAAGGGAAAAGCGCAGTTACACTTTTCTCACTTTCACAACATGAAAAAAAAAATGGTAAGAATTGCTTTCCCAAGCACTCCTGTGATTATTATAATAAAGTAGACACAATCCAGGCCTCTGAAATCTAAGATACCTAAATAAATGTCTCTTTAAAAATATCATAAATCAAAGGCACTTGTTAAGTACTTGCATTAGGCTGCATGAAGCAAAATGCCAGCAGGCAAGCTCCGCCCATCCTTCTATTCCTCAGGTACCAGGATGGGTAACAAAATGGCAATAGTGGAGGCTACTTTTGAATAACCAGGCACTGGCTTTTTCAGCACTTGGACAGGACCATGATAGTTGGTTTGTTGCATTAACTTCTTTGTTGGGCTTCTTTCTCTCTCAACAGAATCATCTCACAATTCATTACCTTCCTGTTGGACTGAAAGATTAAGGAACTTATCTTCTTTTATGGCCACATATGTATCTTTCCATATTCCTGACTATACAGCACAGCAGGACCATCTAGCTCTAAGGTTCTTCAATGTCTCATCAATGGTATGAGAGATAGAAAATACTAGCAATGAGGAGCAGATGGTCTGTTCAGACTAGAATTGTGATGCAACTTCTGTGTCACTAATCTATTTAGTTATTCTAGATGGTTATTAATAAAGATAGCTGAAGGCTGAAAACAAATGAGTTTGAAATTAACACATCTGTTAGGCTCAGGTTAAATTAATCTGTACTCTATCCTAGATTTCAAGATTAATCTTCAGAGTTCTCCAGATTATGACTACAAAAATGACCTTTATTTTTGACCTGTTCATTAACATTCATAACTACATGGCTTTCCCTGTGTCAGGAATAATCTTCTTAAAAGTTGAGTCTCACTGGGGGAAAGATAATTAAAAAGCAGAATCGTATCCTATCCTAAACCTTTAGGGGCCACAGATGACCACCATCTTCCAAATGTGAGACAGCCTTCATGGACTCAACAGTTTAAGAACAATACTCCACCTTCTGCCTGGTCCCTGCTAGGGACTGGTGACGAATCCAGAGCCCCCTAATGTCTTCTCGCACTTAGCCATAAAACCTCCAATTTCTCTCGACTAGCAAAGACCCTTTCACACTGCGGTTAAGGGCTAAGTTTAAAAAGGACTGCCTGCACAGTATAACCCATACATATAATTAAATACAAAAGGCATATCTTTGATATCAGGTCATATTTCTAGGAAGATGAGAGCAGTGAGGGAAAAAAGCCCTTCATTTCCATCAAGTGCTAAACATCTGCAACTGATTTTCCTGACAGATCTGCTTCATATTTCTGTAAGCAAATTATGGCTAAAAGCTGGGCGGCCATCCATTATCCTTCCCCGAGCTCCCGACAATGCAGATCCCTTACACATATCACTCCCCCTCATCAGGGTTTTAACAGCAAGTAATTTCCAGGCTGTGCAGTGACAGGGAAGCCAGTGACAGAGCGGCGAATTCAATGACTGGCCTGCTTTCTCAATAACAGGAACAGATTCTCTGGATGCAGCAGAAAGGGGAGGGAGTCAACTCGCATCTTTTTCCATGTTTCTGCCCTTTCCAATATGCTGAAAATGTCGGGAATAAATACAAAGGACACTTGGGCGACACATTCCTCCTCCCTCAAAGCCACACCACTTGCTTGGCATCAGCACAGCAGATCCCTGTTCCCTGTAGATTTTGATGAAATGGATAAACTACTACTTTCCAAGCATGCTGAAATATCATCCTGGTCGCAAGCAGAGAAATGGAGTCAACAACCTTTGTACAAAAACTGCCAGCCCTGTCCTTCCACAACATTAAATGCTTGCAATCAACCCAGTGCCTTATTTGTTCCCAAATGAGGAACATCCGGCCATGATCAGGCTGAGTCCTATACCAGCAGGGGACTCCAGAGGCAGTCATAATCCACACACATAAAAATGTGTCATGAAGCACACACATCAGTTTACCTAAACTTTGCCTACAATGACACACACATGGGCTGCATTTTTATTGCCACCTGTAGCTTATTTTACCCAATAAAGTCAACCGAGTACAGCAGAGAAGTGTATGGCATCACGGTGTGGCGAACACAATCATACCCAAAGCTCTGCTAGCTTCTCAGGAACCCGGACAAGCCCCTGATCTTCCTACGATGATGTTCCCCCAAACTGAAGTGCAAATACCCAGTCAGCCCTGCTGGTCTCACGACCTGGGGCTGAATCTCAGAGAAGATAAAAGTCTATAAAGATGCTTTGCTGTGCCATAACATTTTTGTTTTAACTCTTTCAAATATCCTCAACCAAATAGCATGTACAAGATTATTCATAGGGCCCAGCACTGAAGCCTAGTGGCTAAAGTCCTTGCCTTGCACATGCAGGGATCCCATACGGGCACCAGTTCATATTCCAATTGCTACACTTCCCATATCCAGCTCCCTGCTTGTAGCCTGGAAAAGCAATAGAGAATGGCCAAAAGTCTTGGGACCCAGCACCCATGTGGGAGGCCCAGAAGAAGCTCCTGGCTTCAGATCGGCTCAGTTTCAATGCAGCAGAATGGGGAGTGAACCAGCAGATTAAAGAATCTTCTTATTGTCTCTCCTCTCTGTAAATCTGACTTTCCAATAAAAAAATTAAATCTTAAAAAAACCCAAACTGATTAAAAAAAGAATATTCATAACACCTGCTTCTGTAACTGCCAAATTCTGACAACATCAACATGTTCATTATAGGAAAATGGACAAATAAATTGTGGTACAAAAAATATTGCATGGCTATAAGAAAAGATAACTAATTCTAAAATGGATAAATCACAAAAGATACGATTCCAATTACATGAAGGTCAAAAACAGGCAAAATTAATCTTAGTGTCAGAAGTGCAACATGAATTGTCTTGGCTAACTCATGAGTTCTGACTGGGGCAGTACCTTCTAGGGTGAGGGCAATGTACTGCTATCTTCATGTGGGGCCCCGGGGTGCCCCGAGATGTGATCATGCAGGAACTCATGCTTGCCACTTAGAAACTGCAGTCACTGCTTCCATGTTCCATCTCAACATCCACCTTAAAGCTGCATCTTAAAAGTATCAAACTCTGAAAACCTACTGGATAATATTGAGATATTTTCATTATTGCTTTATGGACAAGAATATGGGAAAACTACAATGAGACTTAAGGCATAGAAGGAAAGCAGAAAAGAACAAAGGAAGATGACATGAAGTCTAACAGATGCTAGCAGTTTGAGAGCTGATCTCAAGAGATGAGTCTTCACAAGGCTCTGGAAATACCTTGGTGACTCACAAGCACAGCGCTCTTTTCAGTACATTTGTGAGACAAGTATGAGGGTGTCTTTTACCTGAGATGGATGCAAGGTGGAGGAAGGAAGAAATGGCACCAAAGCATCAGCAAAAGGTGGCAAGTATGGGAGTCTGGGTTTGGATTTTAGTCACTGCCACCAGGCACAACTTGCTCTGAGACATGGTGCTGGTCAACTCCACCACTCTTGATGGCGTCAGCAAAATAACCAGATTGCTAAGCTCTGCGTGCCTGTTACTCAGTTGGAAGATCAGTAAGTCAGCCCCAACCATTAAGGATAGATCAGGCCAGTGCAAATAAAATAAGTGCTTAAATGATGATTCTCTCTCTTCTTCACCTCCCCAACAGACCTAACATTAAATGTTTAGTTACTTATATCAATCTGGGCCTCTCAGAATCCTGTGAAAAAGCATATTTTAAAGCCACGGCAAAAAAAAAAAATTCTCTTTCTTCAACGTCATGGCTTGGCTACCCAGGGTTTGTGTGCTGAATGTGTGGTGGTAGATGCTTTTCAGAAGCTTGCTGCAAGGTAAGGCGCAGTCATTCAGGCAGTGCTCTTGCAAGAGATTCAGGTGTTTCTCATGGGACCTTGGTCAGCTCTTGTGACAATAGGCTGCCAAAAAAGGCTGAGACCTGCCCCTTTCTCAGCTCTGGCTTCCTGTCTCACCACTATCTTTGCCTGGTGTCTGAGCTCCTGCCATTGCATGCAATCAAAGCCTCACCAGGAGAGGAGCTGATGAAGCTGCTCAATCTTGGACTGTCGGTCCCCCAAAATGAGCTAAATAATACACAATCTCTGGGATTCTGTTACAGTGATGGAAAATGGGCCAAAAAATTCACTATGTTCTTGATATGGAGTAAGAGTGGAAGACAGTTTTAGAACTGGATTCTTGGCCAGTGGCTGCCTGTGAGATCTGAGAGAGATGATTTTACCTCTGCTACCCACTCATAGTGATGCGGGAGAAGGAGCTAATGGATGAAAGACACCCCAGGGCCCTGCAAAGATTCCACCAGATCTCAAATGTTAATGACATAATGATCCCAACTGGAAACACAAAAAGCTGAGTGAAAGAGCTGAAAGGCTATACTGACAATTAAAATGAGTATAAAAGAGGGGCTATAAGCATGTCTAGCTTTCAAAATGAGATGAGAGCAAGAAAAAAAAACTTAAAAAGAAAGTGACTAATTTATACTCATGGATGAAATTTATAATCATGTCATGGATGAAATTTCTATTTCTGCAGCAGAGCTGACTTACTCCTATTTTTCAAAGACTCGTAAAGACTGCATAGTTTTAGAACACACTGGAGGGGAATAGCTCTCCTTAAGATGTTGTTCAAGTGTAAAGTTATAATTTGATTTTTATTTAAAATGGACAACCCTGGATAATTATTTCCTTTCAAATATTAACATTTAATAGCAATAATTTGACTGCTTGCTAACTTTAAACAACTTACAGTAAATGCCTTAAAAGACTTTAAATGGACTGTGAGGACTGATTATAATCAAGTTCCCTGAAATGATTATTTGGGCTGTGATCCAACTTGACACTTGAAGGTAATGTAAATGAACATTTCAGTGCATGGTTGCAAAAGTGATTACACTTCCCTGATCCGGCTAAAACACACCTGAAATGTGTCTCTATCATTGTGATATGAAAACAGGCACAAAGGCATAACCTTGAACATCAGACAGGAGAGTGTGTGCTGAAGGCAAACTGGAATTGAGACTCGACCCTGTGATCTTCAGGTCCCTCTACCCACCAGCTGGCTATGGACCAGGGGGTCACTTGTGGAGGAGAGGCAGACAGCCTCTAATGTGTTTCACACAGAATACTGGTTCAAGGTTCCCTTTGTAAGACTTACCTCTTTTTTTGTTTGTTTAAATCTTTATTTTTATTGGAAAGCCAGATATACAGAGAGAAGGACAGAGAGGAAGATCTTCTGTCTATTGATTCACTCCTCAAGTAGCCGCAACAGCCGGAGCTGCGCTGATCCAAAGCTAGGAGTCCAGAGCCTCCTCTGAGTCTCCCATCCAGCTGCAGGGTCCCAAAGTTTTAGGCCATCCTCGACTACTTTCCCAGGCCACAAGCAGGGAGCTGGATGGGAAGCAGGGCTGCCGGGATCAGAACCAGTGCCCATATGGGATCTCGGCTTGTGCAAGGGAAGGACTTTAGCCGCTAGGCTACCATGCTGGGCCTAAGACTTAATCTTATGAGGGACAAAGATCGGTGCAATGTCCAGGCAGCAGTGTTCTGATCCTTGCTGCTTGCGAGGGCTCAGTGTATTCCTCTTGACTTTTCGGGGCCTGGCTCTCTAGGTAAGAGGAGTGGCTGTTCCTGCTCCTGCCCATTCTTGGCAGAACATTGGAAGGACTGCAGAGATAGTGCTGGCCTCTTAAGTTCTTGAGTTGGGTCATATTTAAGTTATCACTATCATACATACAGTATGTACACAGTGTTCCAGGTGAGTAGCAATATAATATGGATTTTTTTATAAGTCAAAGTGTCATATAAATAGCATTCCTAAATGTGAAAGAATATATACAGTGAATGTGTAGCATACTGGTTTTTTTGGGGGGGAGCTATGTATGAGATAATTTATATAAATACATGTAGCACAGAGCTAGAACTCAATACATTTCAGGTAAAGGTTTAAATTTCTTATCTGTCAAGCACAGTGAAGCTTTGGTGGTACTACTGTGCTTTGATTATGAAAACATCAGCCAGGGCCAGGCAGCCAATGGGGGGAGTAGAAGGAATTCTCATCAATTGTCCTCCCTGTTCAAAGATGATTAAGTTTCTATAACTGAAATACGTTCTTGTGATAGCAACATCATCTAAGGATACTACTTCATAGCTGGCCATTACTTGCAATTTCTCTGTACAGCTTAATTATCAGCCATTGAAACCACTGATGCGTGGGCTTTGTGTCTTTTGATTCTAAAGATGACATTGCATTTATAATACAGAACAATCCTTGCACAATTTGCAAGTGGATTTTCCCTTTTCAGATTTCTTTATTTTCCAGTGTTCTGGATTCACTTAGTGTTGACCTGTTGGGTTAAGAGCATTATAATGGGGAAACAGTTCCTTTCTCACCTCAGTGCTTCCTGCTTCCTCCAACCACCGTAAGATGTACCCAGCTCTCTCCTGAACAGAGGCTTCCTTAAATGCACACTAAAATTAAATAATTTATCTTGATTTGTTTCACCTGTTTTCCAAAAGTTGGTAAGCATCAGCCTATTTGATTGTTAATATTGTGTCCCAACTTGACTAGGCTACGGTGCCCATTTAGAGTACTGGAAATAAGCCCTCCCCTCTTTCTCACATCATATATATTTAACATAAACATACTATTGCTATATATGTGTGTGTGTATATACACATGTATGTGATGTGTATATAGACAGACAGATATTGTATTTGCTTTGTTTCTCTAAAGAATGTGATTAATACACTTCAGTTCAAGAGTGGAAGGTTATCACGACATCATATAAGGGGGCAAAAATAGAAACAAAGCTCAACAATTTTATGATCTACTCAAGCCCATCATGGCAGAAGAGAATACAGACACCGTGAAATGTCTTCAGAGACCCTCTTCAATACCTTAAAGGATTCTTCTAAAATTGTAGATCTTATTCCTTGAATGTAGGGATTCTATCAGTTCTTTAACAAAAGCTCTTCATTAGCTAAAATGCTTAGCAAAAATTCTTATGTATTCTAATGTCTTTTCCAAACAATACTATGTTCTCTGCCCAATTCTGGAATCATTACGTGGAAAATTTACGGCACTGTGGCATTTTCTTATTGGGCCTGACTTTAACCTATGACAAACATTCCCACCTTGTCCATACCATTTCCTGATAGATTTCTGTGTCCTAAACACAGACACAGCAGTCCCCGGCAGGTGAAGTGAACTCCGGGGTCTCATTGCCTATCTGTGCTCCTGTGTAATGAACACTATAGCTTCCAGAACGGGGTGGTGGTGCCATCCTTCCACGCAGCACAGCTTGGTCGCTGACTGGGGCCAGGGACCATGCTTGTATGACAGGTCTTCTCAGTGCCTAACTGACAGTGAGTGTCAGCAACTGTGTACTTTTGGGCGGTTCAATTTAATTCCATTAAGATGTCAGTACAGCTTTGAAGGATCATGAAGGTCAGGTGCACAGGTATAAATAACTACATGTATGAGCATTTTACTCACAGCTGACTCAGATTCTATACTCATACCCCACGCAGGGAGGCCTTGGGTTAACAATGTATGTCAAGAAGAAGCTCATGGGGTCTTTACTGAAGCCCTTGGGTGTGGATTATGCTAGAATACTGTTCCTCTACAAACAGTACGTTATCACCTGAAAGGCTTTAAAAATGAATCAAAACCTTCATGTCCAGGACCCATATCAGATCATCAGAATCTCTAGGGATATAAAAAAAAAATACTGACATAAAATGAAAAAAAAAGAATCTCTAGAGCGATTATTAATCAGTTGTTAATAATAATAATAACAATAATAATAACAATTCCCAGGTGACCAATGTGTGTTCAGTGTGGGAATCACTGGGCTGAATGGATTTCACAGCCCTTACCAGGAACAATTCTAAACCTGTATGCATCAGAGTCCAGCAGCTCCAGAGCTACTGGACACGGGCTTGCTAGTGAATTCTAGAAACATAACCATGGCCTAAGCGAGACTGAGTAAGACATTAAGACCTCCCATGAGGATGCCACAGCTGACGTCATTTGCTTGCAGGCTGAATAAACCATGAATATATCACCTTAAAACTAAACTTCAAGGAGATGGAGACGCTAATGTTCACTGCAGTAAATTACTGAAAGACAGGGAATTGTCCCTCAATACCTGTTTGGCTTCCTCAGCTGTGACAGAGCTTCCACAGGCTTCATCTTTGCTGATCAGAGTAATTCCATCTGAAATGCAATTCACAGAGAACAATGCAGACACAAAGAATCAATCCGATTCCATTTTCTTTGCCTCCACCCTTGCTCCCACCTCTCTGCTGTAGACTTAAAAAAAATAATAATAAAGGTGTTCAATTCTAGAAAACATACAAAACAGCAAATGCAATGAGTTCATGGGTTTACTTTCTTGTGCGGGAATTCTCTCCTGTTTTAGCTTGTACAATCAGCAATAAAGGCTACACTCCAAATGTCACCTGTTCCATGAAGCCTTCCTCGAACAAGATGAAAACAGGGTCTCTTTCTTTAGAATTCTCAGATTCTGCTGTTATAGTTACCTTGTATAATTATTTGTACACATTATCTCTCCTATGGACAATACCTTTAAGGACTGGACGAGGTCTTATTCATTCTTGCATTCCCCTCAACACCGCATACCGTGGAAGGTCACTAAATAAGCAATTGAATGGGTGCACAATTCTGTCCAACTCCTCAGATAGCTAACAGAAAACTGCACACCAGCACGCTGTGACTTACAGCAGTTACTGGCTAATGGAATGGCCAGGGGACTAGGTGGGCAGGGACAAAGTTCTTACAAAAGGCATGTCTATCATTCAGCTCAGTGCGAGCAAATCAAGGACAGAAAACCTACTCTTCAGCTCCCTTCTATTGCTAAAGTATTTTCCTACCTTAAACGGTTGTTGTTTAGCAACTGTTTGTACTTGGAAATGGCACAAGTCATTTATATTTTCTCAACAGCATGTAAGTTCTCAGAAAATATGTATCTTGTGTATGTTTTGCAAGCTCTTTTCAGTAAGTAAGATGCTATAGGCAATCAGTAAATACCAAATCCAACCGTTCCTCTACCAGGTTGGCAGCAGAGACACAAAAGTGATTTGCGCACAATTCTAATTGCTTTTGCTTCTCCACTATAGCAGTTAAATGGCTGAAAAATTAACTGTCAGGGAAACGGTGGTGTGTGTGATGAAAAGCTGCCGGTTAAAAGTTGGAAGGATAGACATGCAACTCCTTTTATTTGGAATCTTCAGTCTAACGCTCTCCCAACTGAGATATTCCGGCTTATTTGGAATCTAACAGAAAGATAGACTGAAACTCATTTTGCATCCCTGCCATAAGTGGAAAGTTTCATATCACTATCTAATCATAATTATTTTTACAATGCAGATTTTAAAAAAGCATTACACAGTACCTGAGCACTGAAAGAATTTTAGATCATGCTAAAAAAATGGTCAAGGGACATGAAGGAAAGCAAGCATCATGTGAGACACCGAAGAGTGTTGTCTTCTTCCTGTGTTTAATATCCATTGTGACTAAGTAAAGAACCAAGAGGCTTTGGTACATGCAGATATTGGCCGAGTTATATGGACAGTTTAAGAACACAGCACGAGACAGCGCACAAGGGCATGAAGTAAGTGCTGTGGACCTGCCACGACTGACACATCCCGAGTGTCTGGGGAAAGGGTCAACTTGAACTGATCCAACAAAGAGAAAGAAGCACTCTCGGAGATGGGCCATACTGTACCAAGTGTAAGATCGGCTGTACCGTTTTTCACCCTGTGTGTATGTCAGTTAAGTAAGACTGAGAATTCACTGAATCCCAAGCATGTTCTAAAGTCAAATACAATGTCATTAGGCCTCATATATCATATAATACAATTTAAATCTGGAACTTATATATATATATATATATATAATATGTATATACATAAGTATATATAATATATATTAATATATATATATATTAAAAAAATAAAGCGAAAGTGATACCTTACCCTGAACGACAATTTCCCAGAAATGATTTAATTGCTTAATTTCCACTTTCTCTCGAAGGTCTTTCAGGAAACTATTAAAGCGCTGCTCTTCTGAAAACTGTGGTAGTAAGAGGAGCACAGAAGTGGCAAGTCAGAGCAAACACAAACTCAAACCTACACTGCAATGCTCTCCGTATTTTTTTATGTTTTTATTTTTCCTGACATGGTCCCACAGAGGGTGCCCCTTCTACCCTCCAAGTCCACACACTGTTTTTCCCACATTATTACATAGTACAGCCCTTCGGCAACAGTCATCATTCTGATACTTAAGTGTGCCATGTAGGTACAGACAATGATAGAAGGTCCAGCATCCTATTGTAAAGATAATATTTAACAGTTTTATTGGGAGTCTTCCTTTTATTTGGGAAATGCTTTATATTTTGAATCCACCATATTTACAAAAAAGTTTCTTTTTTCATAAGTGGAAAACCAGCATTTAATTTCTTAAAACATTTCATTTATTGACTTGAAAACTAAGAGAAGCTGCCATTATTCACTCTCCGAATGCTGACAGCAGCCGGGACTGGGCCCTGCTCAAGCCTGGAGCCTGGAAGCCAGGCTGAGTTGCTCATGTCCTTAGGTCATCACCTGCTGCCTCCCAGGATCTGCATGAGCAGGAAGCTGGAATTGGAAGCAGAGATTGGATTCACACCAGCACTTCGATCCAGGACCTGGGGCCCCAAGCAGTGTCTTAACCACCAGGTTAAATAGCTCCTCAGAAGCTGGCATTTTCGATTCAGCTTTGGCGGGAACCAGAGGTTTTTCCATTTGTAGAAGCCACAGAGTTTCCTCAAGCCACAAAATATGTCCTTTATTTTTGGTGGCCTGGAATCTTAACTTTTATTATAGACAATTTCAATGAAAACAGAATAATTAAAAAAAATTCGTGCACCCATTATCTCAATCCACTCTGTTTTATATATTTCTCATTTACTTTTAAGTAAATTTCAATAATAGTATTTCATTAAAAACATTTTGATATGTAGTATCTACAATGTATATTCTTTTTAAAGAAAATGTACTTGGGGCTGGCATAGTGGCTCAATGGGCTGTCCCAGATGTTCCACTTCTGATTGAACTCCCTGCTTGTGCCTGGGAAAGTACTAAAGAATGGCCAAAGCCTTGGACTCTGCACCCACACCGGAGACCCAGAGGAAGCTCCTGGTTTCCAGCTTCCATTCAGCTCAGCTCTGGTTGTTGCAGCCATGTGGGGATTGAACCCAGAGGTTGGAGACCTCACTCTCTCTGTAAATCCACCTTTCAAATAAAAAAAAAATCTTCAAAGACAAAAGAGAGCTTTGCAGGGTAAGTTATTCTGGGCTGAAAATTTTTCTCTTTTAGAATCTGGAATATGTCACTCCAGTCTCTTCTGGCCTGTAATGTTTCCTCTGAAAAGTCAGCTGTAAGTTTAATTGGGGTTCCCCTATATGACACTTAATTTTTTTCTCGTGCACATTTAAGGATTTTTTCTTTTTGTTCAACTGAGGACAGCTTGATTATCATGTGTCGTGATGAAGTTCGTTTTTGATCAACTCTGTTGGGAATTCTGTAGCCCTCCTGTATATTATTTTCTAATTCTTTGCTCAGTTTAGGGAAGTTTTCCTGTATTATTTCATTGAATACACCTCTAATCCCAGCTTCTCTTTCTACACCTTCTGGAACACCCATAACTCTTATGTTAGACCTTTTAATCATATCTTTTAATTTTTGGATATTATTTTTAGCTTGACCTAGTTCTGCTTCCAGCTTTTTGTTTGTTTCTTCGTGATGGCAGGAAATATCTTCTAATTCTGAAATTCTTTCTTCCATATGGAGAGTGCTTGGAAAATTGCAAATAAAGCTGCCATATGACCCAGCAATCCCGCTCTTAGGAATATACCCAACAGAAGTGAAATCTGCATACGAGAAGGGGATCTGTAATCCTATATTAACAGCAGCACAATCCACAATAGCAATGTCATGGAAACAAACCAGATGTGCGTCTAAGGAAGAATGGTTAAAAAAACTGTGGTACATTTATTCAACGGAATATTATTCAGCTGTCAAGAAGAATGATATTATTCTATTCAAAACCAGGTGGTCCCAACTAGAAACTATTATGCTCAGCGAAATGATTCAATCACAAAAGAATAAATACCATATATTCTCTCTCATATAAGAAATCCAACATGGAAAGGTAGAGTTCATCAAGTGCCCATGGAGTTCTGATCTAAATATAGATTGCTGCAAGTCAGGTCCCACGGCAAGAGATGGTGAAAATTCTCTGTTCTAGGCATGCTGGCATTTCATGGATGAAGTAACAGCAGAGTATATTTAGCATGTTGTGAACATGAATATGGCAAATTGGCAGTTTCCGTCACTTGCTGGCAATAGTTTAGAGTGATGACAAATATTATTTTGATTTTTTTGTGTGTTATTTAGTTATGAGGAAAGTGTATGGTAAGCAGTCCATTTGATGGTTTACTAATTTCCTTGTTGTTGAGAAGTCCGAGTTGATTATGTATTTAATATGATAACCATTTGTGTGCTGTGAATTGCATTAAGAGTTATGTAGGGCAGAGATGATGCTTACTAAATGTACAAAATGGATTGATGAGATTAGCCAGTTAAATCTTTTCACCAGTAAGACACTCAACAGCCCATGACATATTTATTAAAAATGTCAAGTAAATCCTCTTATTTTTGTATCATAGTGTCAAATAGCAGTAAAATAAACATGTTAAGATCCTTAATCTACTGCTATGTTTCACTGTAAAATTTACCTTTGTTAAAATTTGCTTCTGTTCAAATTTGTTGAGATCGCACGTAAAAGTATCCTAATATTACTTTGGCTGGTATTTTCTAATTACTGTATAATATTTTGGGAATGCAAATTTTATTTGAATGTCAATTACAGTTAAGCATGTGCCGTTTGTTTTTCTTGCTCAGGTTTTGTAATTTGATGGAATGTTTTTATTATAGTTTAATAAATGTTTGCTTTATTTAAAAAAAAAAAATCTTGAAAAAAAAAGAAAGAAAATGTACTTATGTGCCACGATACTTACCATACCAAAAAATCAATAATAATTTCTTGGAAGCAAATAACCAGTCAGTGCCATTCTGTAAAAAACCTCTTCCTCTTTAAAAAAAAAAAAAGGAAAAGAAAAGAAGCTTATGCTTTTTGTGTGGGTTTTTTTTAAAGATTCATTTATTTTTTTTTTTTTTTAAGATTTATTTTATTTTTATTACAAAGTCAGATGTACTGAGAGGAGGAAAGACAGAGAGGAAGCGGAGCTGCCGGGATTAGAACCAGCAGCCATATGGGATCAAGGCGAGGACCTTAGCTACTAGGCCACGCTGCCGAGCCCGAGATTCATTTATTTTTTATTACAAAGTCAGATCTACAGAGAGGAGGAGAGACAGAGAGGAAGATCTTCCGTTCGATGAGCTGCAATGGCCGGAGCTATGCTGATCCAAAGCCGGGAGCCAGGAACTTCTTCCGGGTCTCCCACGTGGGTGCAGGGTCCCAAAGCTTTGGGCCGTCCTCGACTGCTTTCCCAGGCCACAAGCAGGGAGCTGGATGGGAAGCTGAGCTGCCGGGATTAGAACCGGCGCCCATATGGGATCCCGGTGCGTTCAAGGTGAGGACTTTAGCCGCTAGGCCACGCTGCCGGGCCAAAGAAGCTTATGGTTTAACCAAGGTCCATCTTTTAAGAACTGCTCTCTGAAGTCTCTTTAGCTCCTTGCTAAAGAGCAGCTGGTCCTTAGTGCACAGGCAGTGGTAACAGGGAGCAGCGGGAGGGTCTCAGCCACCTCCCCCGCCCCTGCCAGGGGCAGTGCTCCAGCAAACTACACTTTCCCTGCCTTTCCCTAGCTGCCCGACTTTCTCTCCACCTGACCAGGACGCTCTCACCCTTGCCTGGATGCTACTTTTCTAAGGCTTAGTCTTCTAACTGTGGAATACTTTTATTCTAACCTAATTTTAATGACCTTCTCATGTTTTGGCCATTTTTTATAAATGTGCAAATTATTCAAGCGTTAATCTGTTCATTTCTTCAGCAAATAATTAATTAGCATACATCCAAAAGTATACACTACAACTGCATAATTTAAAAACATACTTTCTGGTTGAAACTTGCTCACTTCTGGTGTGGAGTTTTAAAAGCCTCCAAATTCACAAGATTTTTGGAAGTGTTTTCTAAAAGTTCCTAAAAAACCAGAACCCATCTGAAAACTTGGGGGGGGGGGAGGAGGAGCAGAATAACTAATTTTTAGTGTTCCTGATTTTTACTTTTTTCTGGCATACAGATCCCTACTCCTGTTTTAATAATATTCTTAATATTTATACCAATTTCCCTAGAATAATCAGTCCAGTCTTGACAGTAATGACAGAGCCACTAAAGATGTCAATGAGGATTTCTTTGGTTCCCTATATAGGAACATAAATCCATAGCTTTAATGCTATAAAAACATAAGTCCCAAGAGAGAGAGAAAAAGAATTTCATCGTGCACCTTAATTTTCCTCTAGAAACGACAACAGCGGGCCGAGCTTCGCCATGCCTCCTGCTCTCAGCACACATGGCTCTGCCCAAGGCCTCACGTGTCCGTGGGCTGCTGTCTGGCACTCGCTGTGACAGCAGCCACCTTCCAGGAAGAGGGGACGGTGAGGACGGCCTACCTCGATGGCTTTCTCCCGGAAGGCTTTGATGCAATCGATGCTCTTCATAAAATACGGCGTTTCATTCGTTTCCAGAAACTGATTGATGTGGTTTATAAGCTGGTGACTCGCTAGAATGGAAGGCAACATGTTTTTTTTTATTTTCCTGGAATGCTTACGAGAGAGGAAGTATGCTTCTGTGTGCAGAACAGCTCAAGATGATCAGGACACACAAGGCTGTGTAGCAGGGGGAAGGAGGTGACCCTGTAATTCCTCCTAAGTCCATTCAGGATGACTGTCGAACAGTGTTAGGGAAAGTAACCAGCCAGGGACACTCCATTTTCTCAATCCCAGGTCTGCCCCAGTCTCAACAGAGCATCCCATTAGAACAAGAGAGCATTAGCATTCATTTCATGTCCTTAGCTGGACCTGAAAATTCTCCATGTTGCTCAGCACTTCATAAGCTCTGAATACTTAATTGACAGCAACTGTCAGAAAGCAGCGTCATGTCTGCCACAGGAAGAGGAAATACATTAAGAATGCTAATCTTTCCAAGGCGGGTCACTACTTGAGGCTGCCTTACAAGCAAAGAGACAAATTCTTCATTATGAGTAAAAGGAGAAAAAAAAAAACAGAGGGAAGTCACTGGTGAACTGAGTAGATCCAAGTGACCCTGAGGGTCTGTGTGAAAGAACAACCCAAGACAAAAAACAAACAACAACCCAAGGAGGTGAATGTTTCTAGCCTAAAGGCTTAATTTTGTAGGACCCTGAAACCACTCCTGAGTAGGCTGTGTGGAAGTTTCTAGACGAAAGATCAAGATCTAAGACTGTGTATTTCCCCAAACCACAGGCTCCCTCGAGCATTCTGATGGCTAAGCATGTGCGTGCGCATAATGCAAAACCTGTTTTCCAGATTCACCTATAAAGACTCAAGGCCACTACCCATGAATCACACAGCAAAGCGAACACTGCTCAATATCTCATCAAAGACAAGAATCCCTATCAATGTCATCTTCTTATTTCCTATAAAATGTACAGCATGTGGAAAGGATTCAAAAACAGATAAAGTACTTTTTAATACTGTAATTTTTCAGGAATGGAAAAATATCCTCAGAAATGATTTAGTCTCTTCTACCAACCAGGCGATTATGATCTCTATTATAATAAACACTTTATAAACTTCAGCAAACAGTTCCTGAAACTTCAGAAAACTTTATCAGTGTATCCTGAAAGAGTGAACTAATTTCCAACTATAATTCAAAAGAGAGGAAACATGCTCAGATGGGTCCTTTTAAATAAGCAAAATAATGCAACCTGATTGGTAGGCAAAGCAGAAAACCATCAACGGGAAGCTCCAAGCAAATAGAAGCTATATCTCTTTTTCAGCTTCGAAAGGCAATGGAACAGGAATGTTTGCTATTTCCTGTATCACTATGGCAGCCTGCTTTCTCAGATGGTGTGATATTAAGCTCACTCGGAGTTATACATCTAGATACAAATAAAAACTTTTATAGGCCAGAGACAGTACCCCCAGAAATACCATGCTCCCAATTTCTTTTGAAAAAAGAATGAGGACTCTGAGGAAGCTATAACAAATGTTTCTCCTGGCTCAACTTAGTGATTATTTCAATGGATGGAGTTCAGTTCATATTCATTACACCATCACTGAAAATGAAAACCTTGCCTCTGAGATGATTACAGGCTAATGGCAGTGGATGCATATTTTAAAATAATAATTGTAGACAAATGTGAAGAGGGCTACAGGTATTGCTGAAATATATTAATTGGCTAGAATTTTTACCAATCTTTGGTAATTTTTGGTACTTCATCAATTATTATGGCTTTCTACCTGGCCACCACCACCACCGCCAACAACAACAACAACAAACCAGAATTTGCAGATTGATCAAGAAACACAGTTAAGTGTGAGTATGAAGGAGAGAGGTGGGAGGGCCCAAGGTATATTTGGAGAAAAGCAATGATAAAGAAGGAATAAAAACTAAAAAAAAAAAAAAAAAAGGTTGGAGGGAAAGCAGTTTCAAGAAGAAAGACTAATACACATGAGCCAGACCTGGCTCCTTACAAAGTGCAGAAGAAACAGAATCAAGATCAAGCCTGTTAGTGACTGCACTTCAATTGGACAGAGAAGAGAGCTGAGGAAAGAGGTTGAGAAGGGAGAGCCGGAGACACAGTAGAAACTCAGGAAGATACCAATCATACCTGCCATGGGAAAAGATTACTTACAGAAAAATGCCTGCTGTGTCTAAATCTGACACAAAGACTACAAGGAAGGGAGTTTATAAATAGCATAAGGGATGAAGAATTGAAACTCAGGGGTTTTGTAGGTTCAGGAATGCATGAAGCAAATAGAGAGGTAATGAATTGCTTTGCAAAGCACTGGCGTTTTCTGACACACTTTATTTTGAAATAGGATAATGTGTGTGCATGCATGTGTGCCAAATATTTTAAAAAAGCAAATTTGAATGCCAACAATATATTTGCACTAATGATGTAGGAAAGAAGATAAACAAAGAAAACAATGTAGTTTTCAAACTCAATTTCTGTCTAAGAACGACTCCTCAAGCGTCTGTGGGTCTATTTAGACTCACTCTTACTTGCATGTTACGTTCTTCCCTCTAGAGGGTTCAAGAACACAGGTAGATAAACACATCCAACCTTCCAATAAAACACACGATACAATCAGACAGATTTTGCCTTTCTAGGAAGAGTCACTGATATGGCCTGTGCATCTGGCACATGATTCTCAATTCTGTCCTCCTTCCTAGACTATTTTGTGGTTCACTGACTATAATGAACCATTGAACACCAGGGAATAGCTGTGATGGATGACTCTTCAACACACTGAAAACCAGAAGGGGCTGTAGTCAGGACACTCCCCTTCCAAAGTTTTGTGGCACTCCACATTTCCCTGCCATCTTTAATAAAAGCAATATGCATAAATGACTGACAAAAGTAAAGCTTTACTTAGGCTGCATTATGCTTTGGACTCTGCCAGCATCTTGCACTCTGCACTAAGCCAAGGCTGGTCACCAGGGTGCCTCCCTCTGCTCACACATCCATTACAGAGCAAGGAACAGCCTGTCAGTCCTCACGCTCAGTGAGTCACAGCCCCAATTATAATTCACTGAAATGTTCTTTGGAATTAGTCTGTGACTCAATAATACTCATTAGTATCTAATATAAAAAATAGCTGTGGGAAGGGTCATCCATCTTAGCACACGGAGTCAGGCAGAGAGCTGTCATTTATCTCAGGCAGTACTTCAACAGTGTCTGCTCTGGATTTCAAGGTTTAAATAAGAGCAAGATGTATTAACTCAGCATCTTATATGAGCAGATATGGATAAAAATCTCAACAATATTTTAGTATCATATTCAAATTTTTATCTGGATTCAAGCATATTATGTAAAATAAAAAATGGCAGCTTTCATCTTCAATATGAAAAACATATCTCCTTTCTGAACAGAGAACATTTACCATCAAAGTTCTAGAAAATGAACCACCTCTCTTCCTGTTGCACAGTCACCGGAGCGCCAACATCCAGGCTCAGGTGCTTGCCTGCCTCTGACTTAACATTTACTCAGTAACACCTGTGCAGATGATTCGGCCACCTTGACAGAGCCAAGAAGCAGCATGCTCATTCCTCTGTCACACCCTGTGATAATATTATGGATAAAGGACTGTAAGAGCATCGTCAGCGATTCTGCTAAACTCAGACACCACTGAGGATGTTTCCCAAGCCAACTCTTCTCACTACCTCAAAGCCTTATGAACACTTCATCAATTGAAAAGCTAAACATTTTGCAGAAGTCAGTGAGGAAATCATTTTTAGATGTGAAGAACCACCTTATAAGGTCTGGCATGACGGCTCAACTGGCTACTCCTCCAAAAGACAGAATCCCACGGCTGTTCATGCCCTGGCTGTTCCACTTCCCGTCCAGCTCTCTGTTTATGACTTGGAAAAGTAGTGGAGGACGGCGCAAGTCCTTGGGACCCTGCACCCATGTCAGACACTTGGAAGAAGCTCCTGGCTTCGGATCAGCTCAGCTCCAGCCGTTACAGCCACTTGGGGAGTGAACCAGCAGATGCAAGATCCTTTTCTGTCTCTCCTTCTCTCTGTAAACCTGCCCTTGCAGTAAAAATAAAGAAATCTTTTTTTTTTATTTAAAAAAAGAACCAACTTACATAACCAATGGCATATTCATAAAACAAAATAAATAATAACAATAAACACACTTAAATAAGTATAAGGCCACTCCTTATTATTAAGGGAATAAAAAGAAATATTTGTTAGTAAATAAAATTATAGGTAAGTGGTCTCTCAGCCATGAATTATATCACAGATAAATTACCATAATTGTTTTAAGCCAGAAACTTACAAGGGACATTTGCCTGGTAAGAGTCTGTTTTAATTCAGGCAACTAAACAGAAACAGATCATAAGCAAATTTCGTCTTTTTTTTTTTTTAAAGATTCATTTATTTTATTACAAAGTCAGATATACAGAGAGGAGGAGAGAGAGAGGAAGATCTTCCATCCGATGATTCACTTCCCAAGCGGCCACAACGGCTGGTGCTGCGCCGATCCAAAGCCGGGAACCAGGAACCTCTTCCAGGTCTTCCACACAGGTGCAGTGTCCCAAAGCTTTGGGCCATCCTTGACTGCTTTCCCAGGCCACAAGCAGGGAGCTGGATGGGAAGTGGAGCTGCCGGGATTAGAACCGGTGCCCATATGGGATCCCGGGGCGTTCAAGGTGAGGACTTTAGCCGCTAGGCCACGTCGCCGGGCCCCACAAGCAAATTTCCTTTATGTCTTCCTTTTTTATGTCCCTTGAGGATATAAACTGGCCTTTGTGGATGGAGACTATGAGAGTGTCCGTTCAGGATCGAACCAGAACCGAAATTACTCTGAAACACAACTGGGAAACTCAACCTACAATGGCCCCTCCACCTTTCTTTCTAGCTTTGGCATCAACTCACAGGAGAACACCCCATTTGGGAGATGAGATTTATATGTCTTTCCTTCTTTCTAGTAAAGAAAGATATGATGGAATTCAATTAAAAATTATTTTTCTAGCATTTTTTTAAGTTGCATTTCTATGGAAACAATTATACACTATATTAGTCTCCTTCCTACTTGAACATACTTCACAGTTAGATACATTTCGCTTTCTTTCAGGTTTAACATGTTGCAACACAGCAAACAGTGGCCCACAGTAGTGCAGACCACATCAATCAACAAGAAGCACTAGAAACAACCAAATGCTTCTAGGGCATTCAAGTCTCCTCAAAACTCAAATGTACTTCTAAAAATTTCACACAAAAGGGAAGGTATACTAAATATCTAACTCTTCTAAATGACAAAAGCTATGATGGGCTACCTCTTTTTTTAACTTAAAAAAAAATTATTGCCATTTTGATTCAAAGGCAGAGAGGGCGAGAGAGACAGCGAGATTCAGAGCCACAAAGAGAGCTCTTCAATGCACTGGCTCACTCCCTAAATGCCTGCCACAGGGCCAGCAAGGCCAGGCTAAAATGAGGAGCCCAGGACTCTATCCAGGCTCCCCAAAGGGGTAGCAGGGAGCCAAGTACTGAGCAATCCCCTGCTGCCTCCGAAGCTGCATACTAGCAGGAAACTTGGATTGGAAGCAGGGCTCAGGCTCAAATTGGGCACAACAATATGGAATGTGGGCATTTCAAGCAGTGGCTTAGTCTACTGCACCCAAGGTCCACCTCTGCTAGACTCTATACCAAGTCACACAACAAGCTCCAAAGCAGTGTCCTGCCATCCTTTTACAAATAGAAGATGTGTAGATATGACACAGAGAGGCACAGCCTAATAATAATAGTATTCTACATGTCCAAAGGCGTGTGAAATTGAACTATAAGTATATAAAGTGTTGACCACCTTAATAGTACAGATACAACCCTGATTTTTTTATTTTTATTATTGTCTTACCAATAACTAAAAAACTCAAATTAAAATCTAACCATTTAAGTTCCACAAGTTCCGTTACAGCCCATTTTTTCATGCTTAACGATTTTCTCATTAAATGCAGTAATTTCTTACAAATTACACTCATAAAAGTAAGCCCTGCTGGGTGTTTTGCCCCCCTTGTAAATGTTGTCTTTCACTGATGTGTTAAATTAAAACCCCAGGCACAAGGAGCAAAGTAAATGCAAGGTCTTTCTTGTCAGAATCCATTCCTACAGACTAGGAGATCTATCTTGTTTTATTTTTGTTTTGATTTGAGCTAACTGTGAGTCCTACTTTGTAGCCACAGGAAATATTACACGGAAGTCTCTTGGCCTTAGTTGTTCTGCAGAACAACAACAGTAGTGTAAGCTAATGAGAAAACAGAGAAACAACACCCAATTAGTCTAGTCGCTGTAAGCTCACTTTATATAAGCGGTGATTATTGTATCTTTATTATGGATGAATAATATTTCTCATATTAAAAGACTTGAACTGTGGTTATGCAACAAGGTGGAGGAATCCACCATAGGGGGAGGGTTTGGGGAGGGTTGGAAGAATCCCAGTACCTACGAAACTGTGTCACATAATACAATGTAATTAATGAATAAATTAAAAAAAAAAGACTGGATCGTTTCTCAAGGTAGTTGACAAGTTAAACTTCTGGTCGATGAATGAGTTCTATGACATTCTATGAATCTGGAATTGTTCATAAAAAGCATTCAGTATAACTACTGAAGAGTCTCTGAACATGTCCAGCAAAACCTAAGGGTCATTACTTAACGTGCACTGGGTATACAGCAAGAAGCTAAAGGTCAAATAACATCCACTCTGGTGAACAAATTTTGCCCAATTACACAAGTGTGCAGACACACACACACATACACAATCTTAAATACAAAAAAATCAAGAAATTAACAAAGGAAGGCTTTCTCATTAAACATGCAAGTAATTCCTCTGGTTTCTTTAGGCATCACATAGACTACACACCCAAAAGAATGTGTTGGGGTTGGAAGCGAGAAAAAGGAAAGGCAGGAAAAGAGGGTCTTTACCATTCCTCAAAGCCCTCAAGTTCAAAAATGTGGCAAAGCATACTGAACTAGAAAGGATATGGAAGAATGGAGAACCTTGCCACTCTGAGTTGATCCCATTCCAGTGGGGAATATTTGGGACTGAAGCCATTTTATGTTGTCTGTCTAGTTTCATACCTGAGTAGAAGTCATCAAACTAATGCAGGAAATAAGCAGAAGGAACAAGTAGCCACAGTGACAGTGCAGCCAAGAGGAAACAAGCTGGAGCAGGAGACGATTCTGGCAATAGGATCCAATTAAAAGTTGGTAATTGAGTGGAACTGCAATTCATGATTATTTGAAGCGGTGATGAGTCAGATTCCTCAACAAGGGTAGAAGCAGGTTGCTATTGGCTGAATGTGCTTTTGTGAGCAATGGAGAAGGAGGAGGCAGCAGGATGTTTCACCATGCCTCTAGAATTTGAGTCATTCTTGAAAGAAAGTACCAGAAACCAGAAATTTTAGAACCCTATTCTATGTGCTAAGTCCTTCTAAACATTCCTAAGTAATAATGGCATGTGTTTCTGTGGTACGCTTAAGGACCTCAGACTCCGTTTTATCTTTCCTGTCATTTTTTTAAGTTATCCATTTATGATTTATAAAGAAAGTTTTATAGTGTTACAGAGCTGAAAACACACATGCACTTTTTTTTAAATTTCTTTGATGGGGCAAAGATTTACAAACTGATCCAAAGCAACATCAAGATTTCTGTTGTAATTCACAATTTCAAACTCTTATTATTCTTAAGCACTGCTTCATTGAAGCCAACAATATAAACAAAACAAAACAAAACAACTACTGGCCAGCAGCAATCAGAGAACACAGAAACAGAAAGAGGAGATTTTGTCTCACTGACAGCAGCCAAGATAATGAATCATACTGGACTCTGGTACCCAAACATTTATTGGGTAATTCTCCAATATGGAGATTCTTTGGTGTGAGGTCTCAGGGTAAGAGAAGAATGGGCATTTTTTGGAAGGAAGAAAATCATGAGTTAATACACAGAGGGAGGAAAGCTCAGCTACAACAATATTAGAAAGGACACAGTTCAATTTAAACATGGGGTTCACAGAGGGAACCTGTACAAGAATGGGCTATGAATGGCACAATGAGACCAATTGTGGCAAGTCTTGAATGGGGGATTGAATGCAAAGAAATGAGAGTGATCAAGAAGGGCTGATCCACAATCTGGGCTGTAAGAAACTTCGAAGCCATTATTTTATTTGTAGTGATTTATCTAAAAGGCAGAGAGAGAAAAAGAAACTGAATTCATCTGTTTCACTCATCAAATGCCTGCAACAGAGCTCAGAACTCAATCCATGTCTCCCATTTGAATAGCATCTGAGATCCCAAATTAGAGATTCATCATGTGCTACCTCTCAGGGTTTGCTTTAGGAGAGGAGACAGGGCCTGAACCCAGGTTCCCTGTAATGGGATGCCAAGAGTCCCAAGCAATGTCTAAACTGCTATGCCAAAAATTTACCCCAAGGGAGTAAGTACTTACAAATCTATGGGCTGGGCTGAAGAGAATACTGGGGATAACTAATGCAGGCTGTGAGAACTGTCCAGTACTTATGAAGCCTAAATGAGTACAGCAGTAGGATGCACAAGAAGAGACAAGTCTGGCAGAACTGAATCAAAATTTACAAATGGATATCAGGTGGTTGGAAATGCTCACCGGGGAAAACAACGACAACATAGCATCTTCTCTTGGGAACTGTCCCAGCAACAACAGGTCATGCTATCCCTCAGGTCCTTGCCTCACTTGGAATACCTTCCTTTGGGTCCTCTCCTATCCAGTCTTTTATGGTTCAGTTTATGCAAATCTCTTCCATAAATTTTTCAAACAGGTCACAACCTGCGTTTGTACTTTTATACTGCCTTCACTCTTGTTGTCTTCAGGGAACTGTTTATGTAGCTAAGTTATCTCTGTCACCTGTGCCCCAGATTCCACATCTTTCCCTTACAAGGGCTGCATCCAGTCTCCTGTCTTCATCAATCATCTCTATAGGGACTTCTCCAGGATTTTTATCTACAACTAGAATTTTTGTCCTAATGGCCAAGTTAGTGTGTCTTTCTTGTCTCAGTAGTTGACAAATTCTTTCCAGCTGCTCAGATCAAACAAAATTCAGAGCTATCCTTGACTTGTTCTCTCACAACCTATATTCATAATATAAGTAAAACTTGCCAGTTGTACTTTCAAAACAAAGAATCTGACATCTTTTTACTACCTCCACCACTACCTTCCTCATTGGGATTATTAATAAACAATCTTCTAATTCATCTGCCTGGTTCAATCTTGTCCTTTCTCAACATGGCATAAAACATAAGCAAATCAAATCATTCCCCACCTGGAACTTGCATTTCACTCAAAGTAAGCCGAAGGTCTTGGATGCTCAGTGTGACTGTGTCCTAGTCAGCTCTCTGACCTTGCCTCCTACTTCTTCCTCCAGTCCCACAGGTCTCTTTGATGTGTCTGGACACACCTGGACATTGTAGGAACATGCTGCTTCTGTTGTAGGCAAATATCTTCCACAAATGCCTCAACGAGACTTTGACTAACTTTCTACACATCACAATTCCATCCTAACTCAGTGATTTCCAATCTACCATCTTGCTTCAGCTTTTCCTAACTAGGGATGTCATGGGTTGAACAGCATTCCTCCAGAAATCACATCCTTTCCAGAATCTTAGAATGCGACCTTATTTAGAAATATGTAGGGTCTTTACAGATGTAGTCAAATTAAGATCATTAGTTTAGGCACTAATCCAATATGGCTGATATCCTTTTAACAGGCAAATTTGCACACAGCCACACAGGGTTACAGGAATTAAAACAATGTACCTAAACACCATGGAATACTCAAGACTGCTGGCTGTCAGCAAACACTATGAGAGCCATCACAGATTTTTTTCCTAGAGTCCCCAACAGGAATCAACCTTATAGAACATTAATTTTGGACTTGTACTCACCAGAACTATGAGATAATAAATTCCTATAGCTTTTATATCACTGTCTGTGGTACTTTGTTATAGTAGCCCTGGAAAAATAGTATAAGTTCTTATCACCATTTGACATAAATTTTCTCATTTGTTTAATACCTATGTCTTGCCTTAATGTCTGGTACATAGTAAGTATTTGGCAAACATTTGCCAAATGGGGGAACAAATGGTCTATGACTCACTGGTTTACTCCTCTGTCAACAGAATGAAGAAATTTTTGTTGTTTTTTATTTAAAACCACAGACTGTGTCCTTGGAGTTGCCTGTCACTTGTAGGAAAGATAGTCTGGAACTTTTTTGTATCATCTCCCTGTTTAATGTTGCAGAGCTGGAAATACTACAAGAAGCTCTGTGCGGGCCCGGCGGCGTGGCCTAGCAGCTAAAGTCCTCGCCTTGAAAGCCCCGGGATCCCATATGGGCGCCGGTTCTAATTCCGGCAGCTCCACTTCCCATCCAGCTCCCTGCTTGTGGCCTGGGAAAGCAGTCGAGGACGGCCCAATGCGTTGGGACCCTGCACCTGCGTGGGAGACCCGGAAGAGGTTCCTGGTTCCCGGCTTCGGATTGGCACGAGCCGGCCCGTTGCGGCTCACTTGGGGAGTGAATCATCAGACGGAAGATCTTCCTCTCTGTCTCTCCTCCTCTCTGTATGTCCGGTTTTCCAATAATAATAAAAAAAAAAAAAAAAAAAAAAGAAGAAGCTCTGTGCAAGTGTAAAGCAGGCAGAGGAAAGTAAACTGGTTATGTGAGAGATGCAGGAAGGGGTGGAGGGATGAGCTGTTAGGTCAATCTTATCAGGACGACAAGCATGCACACCGCTCGGCTTGCTGTTCCTGCGTTCACTAAGATGCAGCCCATCCCTCCTAACTGGAGCCTATTTTTCTTCTCTTGTATCAAGATGCATGATCCTACTGGAATGTAAGGTTCTCCAACATGTAGTGCCTATGGCTGCAGCCTCAATTCACTATGCCCTAAAACAAAATTTTGATCAAAGTGGAGCATGAAAAAGGATTATCAGATTTATTCCCATGCAGAAAGTGAAACAAGATGAAAAAGAGGGTAGAGGGAGAACTCAGAAAGGAGGGAGATAATGAAGGTGGTGATTTTTACTTTTTAATTTTAAATATTACTACTATAATACTATTCATATCTCTTCCACTGACCATGCATTTATATTTTTTTAATTGGGGAAAGCCTAAAACTCATAAAGCCATCATGAGATATATCAAACACTGTTCCACTTTTTTCATGGGTAGACATTTAATTCTTCTATTGCATTGATTCTTGTATTTCTTTCTTGTTTTATTAGTTTTTTTGTGTGTTATAGACTTTTTTTGTTTATTGCTTATATTCTTTTATAAGGCAGTGACACAAAGGATTGTATAAATTATCACTCCTTTATAAAGGACTATAGAAATGATCAGTCCTCACATAGAGTCCACGGGAAAGTTGCTGAAACCAGACATGCTATAAGAAAATATTACCTGTGGCTTGGGGATACTCTTGGCCTATAATTCCATACAATTAAAATTCCAATACAAAGGTTGCTGGCTTCATTTTAGCTGTTCAAGTGTAATTAGAAATGGAGCAAATTATAAGATAAGCCAAACTTATTTACTCTAAATATATTTTCTTCTCAGCATGTAAGACAAAGAGTGAAATCAAATAAATATGCTTGAGGAAAATGCACAGAAGTAACAAAAATTAGAAGTGAGGAATCAATCAATTTTCCACATCTTTGGTAAATGCTGACCAAAGACTTGCTACACTAAAATAGGAATACATATCATCATTACAATTGACTTTCAGTGCTCACACCTAATCAGTCTAATAAGCCCCTGCAATCTATACAACTTTTCCTATAATGCATAAATTTATTGTATTTTAGGGTTGGTGCAGCGGCTTCATCAGGCTAATCCTATGCAGTGCTGATATCCTATATGGACGCTGGTTGGCGTCCCAGCTGCTCCAGTTTTTTCTTTTTTTTTCACATTTGAGATTTTTCATTTCACTTCATTCTTAAATATGCTAATTTAAATACCCAATCCTATTTATCTAAGATATACACTGCAAACATACAAGTATCCATTCTCTCCACATGTCAGTGCCCATTCATATCATGGTTTTGAAATGGGAGAATAGATTACCCTTAACCTGCAAGACAGTAGGTATTTCTTTACAGTTAATAAGTCTCCCTGCTTTGATCCAGCTCCCTGCCTGTGGCCTGGGAAAGCAGCAGCAGATGGCTCAAATTCTCGGGCTTCTACATCCACATGGGAAGTCTAGAGGAAGCTTCTGGTTCCTGGCTTTGGATCGGCTCAGCTCCAGCCATTGTGGTCATCTGGGGAGTAAACCAGCATACGGAAGATCTCTTTCTTTCTCTCTCTCTGAGAATCTGCCTCTCAAATACAAATAAATACATCTTCATATAGCAGATAGGTTTGTCCCACAAAGTAGAGGATTCTAAGCAAGAAACATGATCTTGTAGTACATGTATTTAGGTTTATTTCTCCTAAATATTATCTCCATCACATAAACTGACAACATTTTCTAAAATTCATTTGCGTCTCTTAATTCAAACTAGGTTGGTAAGGGGAAACAAAAATTATCAAGGCTTCACTAGATCACAGTTCTAAAGCTAAACAACTTTCAGTCCTCAAAATATCATGGAAAACACTTAGAAAATTTTTTTAAGTCAATAGAAACTGACTTAACCAAATTAGCAACCAAACTGACCTGATAAACACCTTGAATAAGAATGGCAGAACACACATTCTTTCTAAAGGCATTTATAATATTTCTTAGAACAGATAGCCTATGATTCTTTTAAACAAGTTAAAAGATCTGAAAAAAATTCAATAAACTGGCAATTTAAAAATACAAGTGGAAACATTAAAACGAAGCTTGGAGAATTCCTATATTCTGAAATTAAGCAACTTGCTTTAAATAACCCATGGGTCAAACAAGACAGGAGAAAACATTTGAACTGAATGACTATGAAAACAGCACATCACTATTTACAGTGGGGAAATAAATAAGTAAATAAATATAGGGAAATAAGTAGCTTCACAAGTCTTTATTAGAAAAGCAATGAGATGTTAAATAAATAATCCAAGCTTCCTCTTCAAGAGAAAGAAAAATACAGGGAATCCAAAGCACTGAAGGGGAGAGAATAATACAGATCAGAGCAGAAATTAACAAACAAACCCCAAAAAGATAGTAGAGAAAAATCAGCAAAACTAAAGCCAAGATCTTAAAGAAATAAAAACCCTTTACCTAGACTAAGAAAATGCGATGACACAAAATGTCAAAATCAGCAATAAAAAAAAAAAAGAACAAAACTCTTGTCTCCTCTCTATCCTACTTGTATTTCCTTACAAATCTTACCTACTAACTTATGGGTTTTTTTTTTTTTCAAACTACCCATAAGGAACCTCAAAAGAAATTAAGTTGTTCTATTTCCAAAGGCGTCTACACACAAAATACTCATATTCTAAAAGTCTATGAATCTAACACTCATCACTCTTCAGGCCAAAGAACCAAGCACGCCAATTTTAAAGTTTTATGTAGATATGTGTGCATATAACAGCTAGGAGGAACTGTACCATATTATACTTGCCATTTTCTCTATGTCAGCACATTTTTGCCTTGGGCTAGCAATTTGAAAGCAGACCAAAACACTTTTATTCTATTTAAGAGGAAGTCCAAGCTGTTTCTAAGCTTCTCTTAACACATTTCAGCTGATTAGTGACTATTTCAACAACAGCCTGATGTCCTTTCCTAAACATCTTAATTGGTTAAGAGCTTCTGGTGTTCGCCACTAGCAGTCACTTTAAGTCATTGATTAAGGCAGTTTGCACATCAGCACAATCTGAAATCACTTTCTTTTTTCTACCAGCGGGGCTTAAGAAACAATCTTAAAGACAGCCCAGTTCAAGGAGAAGCAAGTGCAATATCCTGTATAACAATGATCTGTCATACAAAGAAGACCACAGAATACACAGGCAGAGAGGAAGAACCAAATTGCCATGAGCAGGGGCTGGTACAAAATCTCAACAGGCCAATCCTCCACCTCCAAGTACCAGCATCCCATATGGGCCTCAGTTTGTGACCTGGCTGCTCCACTTCCCACCCAGCTCTCTGCGCGTGGTCTGGAAAGGCAGTGGAGCACGACACAAAGCCCTGGGACCCTGTGTCCATGAGGGAGACTTGGAAGAAGCTTCTGGCTTGGGATCAGCTCATCTCTGGCAGTTGTGGCCATTTAGGGAGTGAACCAGCAGATGAAAGATCTTTGTCTCTCCATCTCTCTGTAAATCAAGCTTTCCAAAGAAAATAAGTAAATCTTCAAAGAGCTTCAGCACTCCTGGGTTCTCCATTCCACTGGTGTTGATCATGTTGATCATGAGCACTCTGCTGCACAGGTCATTAATATAAACTGATGAGTCACTATGTTAACTGCAGCCTTGAACGGACCTGGGCTCCGATTTGTTCTGATGCTGAGAAAACATTCCCAAGTTCCACATTGTCAGCCAGGGGGAAAAACATCCTTTCCATTTTTAGGACATAAAGGGAAAAATTACTATGCAGCATGAGAACACAAAACACTGGGAGAAAACAGGAATGCTGCTGATTGCTCCAGATAGACTTCCTTTACTGCTTTCAGAAAGAGAGCTCGCTGCCGAGAACACAGCTCTAGCAAACATCCTTTCTTCTTATGCTCCCAATAGTCTCTTTCTCAGTTGGTGGCTGAACTATTCTACCAGAGCCGTACCCTGTAATTACAGATATTATGATACACAACTGGTGGGGACTTGAAAAACAATCAGGGCAAGAATAGATGCAAGCATTTTTGGGAGAAAAAAAACACTTGATGATTCTGTATGTGTGATGTCTTGTTTTTATGCTGGAACTTTATTTTTCCTCTTCATCCCAATTTCAATGATTTCATTTTAACTACTTGCCAGATGAGTTTTAACATATTAAAATGTAAACTTCAGGGGAGTACTGTACCATCTAATGAAACGTAGGCAACGTATGAGGAAGTTTAAGCCAGCAGAGGCCTCTGGGATTTGACCCAGGGTCTTCCACATATTTGCAATAATTTGTGAAAAGTCATCTAAACTACTCTGAGCCTCAAGCCATGCACTTGGAAGATGAACAAGACCCTGAGGGGCACTGGTGTGTAATTACCATGTCAAATCATAACATGCTGTTTAACAGGTATCCTCGAAAATTCCAGATAGCTTGAGTTTGACGTTAAAACGAGACCAATTGACTTGATAAATGATGCATAAAATAAGCTTGAATCACCAAGTTCTAGGGTTTAACAGTCTAAAATTAGTTAAATAGGAACTCAGTAAAGACAAGTGAGACATTTAATAAAAAGTATAAAGTACAAGCTAGCCTGCTAGAATCCAGAATCACATATTTTCTCCCTCACAACTAGATGCATCAATGCTATTCTGCAAAGGAACTAAGAAAGAATGTCAATTTGGTTTTTTTTTTTTTAATTTATACAGCTAAAGGTGTTTAAAGTTTTAGTTGCTGTTTGCATTTAGTTTTTTTCCTTTAAGATGTTCCAGTTATTTGACAGAACTTATTTTACTTAAATTTACCAGCTCGCTGTAGATAAGAGCGGACAGAGATATGACAGATTACATAATTCATATCTGAGATTACATAAACCAGGGTGAATTAAAAAAAAATCACACAACCAGGAACATTTTCGATCATAGTTCTCAGAGATGCACAGTACAGGCTTTCACTTATGGCAGAAAAATCACATAGCCTATGCAAGTAAACTGCTATACAAATGAGATGGTGCTACAGCATACAAAAACCTGATTCAAGGAGCAGGCTAAATTTAGTCTAGTAGTACATTCTAGTACCTGGATTCATCCTCCTGGCTTCAGCTCCTGTCACTAGCTTACTGCCAAGGCAGGGACTGGGAGGCAGAACTGATCGTTCCAGTAGCTGGATTCCTATCTTTTACCTGGAAGACCGCACTGAGTTCCCAGCTCTCAGCTTTAGCCTAGCTTCAGTCACTGGGCTTTGTTTTTCTTTCTCTAACTTTCAAGTAAATACTTACAAAAAACTGGAAACGAAACCATGATTTTAAGAAACTGTGGAGTTGGCTAATATGATTTTATTAGTAATTGTGCCATATTCTATCTAGTCCTAGGATGACATAGAAAAGAAGCTACAGTAAATATTACTTTCTAAATTGAAAGACTGTTTCTGATGAAGGATAAGGTGGAGAAACGAGGCAAAAAAAAATTGTGGATAAAATTTGATCCAAAGTGAAAAATTAAATGCCTCAGAAACCACAGAATAAAATGGTCATCTTGGAACCAACAGACAATGCACATTATTACTCACTATAATAAATCCAATGCTAGCCATTAGCTGGTTTGGTGGCTGGGACCATTTCTACTCAGGCTGTCTTATCAGGGTTTTAATGCAAGACTTAATTATTTACTTCTTTATGTATTTTAAAATATTCACTTATTTGAAAGGCAGAGTTATAGAAAGAAAGGTCTTCTATCCATTTCTAAAGTCCCCAAATGGCCACAATAGCCAGGATTGAACCAAACTGAAGCCTAGATCCAAAAGCTCCTTTCAGATCTCTCCTGTGGGTAGCAGGGACCCAAGGACTTGGATAAGCTTCTGCTGCTTTCCCAGGCACAATAGCAGGTAGGTGGATCAACAGTAGAGCAGCCGGGACACAAATCAGGGGCCACATGAATGCTACTGTTACAACATGGGCTTAACATGCTACACCACACTGCCAGATTTTGGGGGGGAAGGCAGAGTGACAGAGCGAGAAGAAGAGAGAGAGAGACAGACAGACAGACATATCTACCATCCACCAGATCACTGCAAATGTCTGCAATACCCAGAACTGGGTAAGGTCAGGCAGTATTGTGGAACTCCACGCAGGTCTCCAGTGTTAATGGCATGGACTCAAGGGCTTCAGCCATCATCTGTTGCTTAGCAGATTCATTAGCAGAAAGCTGGACAGGAATCAGAGTAGCTGGGACTACACACAGCACTGGTGCTCCCATACGGGATGTGTGTAGCCCACACTGCACCTTCATCGGCTCTGCTGTGCCTCCACACCTGCCTCTGATAGGTGTATTTTTAAACCAACTATGCTCATGTGGATTCCATCTGGCAGCTTGAAGCTTTGCCACCTGGGCACATGGAAAGACACAGAGCCTATAATCCGAGAGAAACATCTCATTACAGAACAAGTTACATTCCATCTTTGCTGTCTCCACATATCCTTCTTTCTTGTCCCCGGAAAATCCCTCAGCCGTTTTTGACATACTAGGGACATACTTGGTGGGAATTCATACCCTCAGACCTAACTCAATCACATAGGAATTGTAGGAAGGATTGAAGCTATGTAACTTTTCCTTCTCCTCCAATTTTGACACCATTCCTAAGGAAAATCAGGGTAAGATAAGGAATTGAATGTCCACGGTGATCCTCCTTGGCCGTGCTGCTCATCAGACAAGCAAGGAGGCTGCCACACCAGTAGCTAGCCTGCCACCATGCAGCCCCTGGAAAGTGTGCAACCACATTATCAGATGCCAGATCACAGATGGTGGCGACGTGCTTAGAAAGGGAAACAGTCCAACTTTCACTGTTTATAGATGGTTATTTTACATACTATGGCAGGCAAAGTTTTTCTATTATAGATCTGTCAGAGGTGGATAGGCAGGGAGGAGGAGGAACAGGATTGGAAAAGGAAGGGCACCCAAGTGAGGCAAAATCAGACAGCCTACAAAAGCACAGGCAGCCAGAAAGAACATGTTTCTTGGGATTCAAAGTGTTAGTTACCTCCCCTGTGTCAATAAGCTAAAGAAGCATCACTCACTCTGAAAACCAGAAGATAAGCAAACAGGCTCACGTAGACTGCTGATACTAGTAACAGAAAAACAATGCTGTCAGTTTGACTATGCTATTGTCAGGCATGACAGAAAGTAACCATATCCATATTTTATTTTACAAGAACAGGTAAAATGGCCAGGTTCAACCCCAGAGGAAAATAATATTGCCAATGATCTACTGTTGATCACACTCCTGGCAACAGAATCAAAAGATGTACTGGAAAAAAGAAGGGTTTTCTTTCCCATCACCCTGGATAGAGATCCAATACATGGTTAAAGACAACTATCTCCAGGAGGCAGCTGGAAACCTGCAGGGAGTCTTGTCTGGGCTTACAAGAGAAGTTTGAGTCCTGGTTAATAAAAGGTCTTAGTAAAGACATGTCCAAGCCGAAGAACAAAGGCAGGATAACGAATGAAGAAAAACTTTTAGAGCAGAAGCAAGGAAGTGTGGGGTGGTAGGCAAGCCAAGCGAAAGCCATGAAGCAGAATTAGTTGCTAAGGGGCAGGAAGTACCCTCTCCACCATTTTCCCATGGCTCTGCACAAAGTCTGGTTTTATGATGTCTCCAGAGAGGTGACTCAACAAGTACTGGACAGAGGTCCAGTGGAACACACAGCATCATACTATCAGCATACTAGAACTTAAAAGTCACATTCAATGTACAAGGAGAGTCTAGCCATGGGAAATCTTAGTAAAGGGACATGGCATCATTATAAGGTTTTATAAAAGTTTAACGAAGGACAGTACCAGGAATAAAGAGAAATAGCATGATTTTATGAAAAAAAAATCCAATATGTGAAAGAGACAGGTGTTGGAATTCCTGTGGGTGACTTTTAGGAAAGTTTTCTATTTTAAAACTCTTCCAATTTTATGGTTTTTCTAGTCATAAAATGGGGATAACCTATGCATCACCCAGGATCCACCTCCCCTTGTTATTTCCCCAGGACTGCTTCCAAACTCCATGGAAAACCACAATTTCTCAAGACATGAGAAGATTCTCAGGCCCCGTCTCTCTCTTGGCCCCTTGAGACCACTTGCTTCTTGTGTTTTCAGGAGCTTTCCCTTCAGTGCTGAAGTAATCCCGATGCCAAGCGTCACCTCTTCACCAGTCTCTGCAGAGTGAGCACTCCCACGGTCTCCCTGACTGAGCAGCTGTAGCTCCGAGTTGGAAACACATTGTCCGTGGCTGTGTCCATGTGCAAATCCACTCACTTCCTTTCCCTCCCTCTTCTTTCTCACCTCCTCCTTTCCTGACCTTGCTTCCGTTTTTCTATGATATTGAGCAGCCTCTCCCTCCTCTGCAGCCTCAACAGTGACTGACCAATTCCGGGGACAGAGGCTCATTCTCTATCAGAAGCATTTATCAAAGGCTTTTTTTTTTTTCAATAAAAGCAAACCTCTCTTCCAGAAAACACTGGAATCAGCAGTGAAAGTTTTAGCATTTCTTCCACTTCCTCAGGTGACTTGACAGGACTGCTATGTAAAATGATTGAAAGAAAGAACATAATAAAGTGCTAGCGCAATGCCTTGCACACAGCAGACACGAAATAGCGAGCAGCTGCCATCTAATGGCAATGGACAGCTAGATTTAGTCTCTGAAAAGACCACATTGCACCAACCCAAGAGACTAATCGCTTCTGAAAGAAGGTGCTTAGACTTCAGACGAGGTCTTAATCTTTGTCCAAAACACAATAATCCTGGGTCCTTGGAATGACCTAGTGGCTAAATCCTCACCTTGCATGCACAGGATCTCACACGGGCATCTGTTCTGTTTGTGTCCTGGCTGCTCCATTTCCCATCCAGCTCTCTGCTTGTAGCCTGGGAAAGCAGTCAAAGACAGCCCAAAGCCTTGGGAATCTTGTACCTATGTGGGAGACCCAGAAGAAGCTCCTGGCTTCGCATGGGCTCATCTCTGGCCATTGTAGCCACTTGGGGAGCAAACCAGCATATGGAAGAGCTTTCTGTTTCTCCTTCTCTGTAAATCTGACTTTCCAATAAAGAAAAAAATCGAAAACACAGTTATCCTGATAGAGGACTTTTGATCCATTACGGCAGTTATTGGGTAGAGAAATGACTGCTGAAGGAGCTGTGTGCATCAAAGGACAAGGAATTTATCACAAGCCAGGAACACCTGGTAATCTTGGAGCTCCAAGCAGCAGACCGAGTCCTGATGCTATCTCTCCTTTCTGCCTCCCTCTGATTATAAATTACAGAAGAAAGCATCCACAGCCTCAATGCTATCTTTTCTTTTTTTCTTTCCTCCAGTTCTGAATAACCGAGCAAAGCAGCCTGAGTCTTTGCACAGAAGGTCAGCACCTGCCATGATGACATGTCACACACAAGTGCAAACTGAGGAGCTGATACCGTCCCCCATCCACCACACCTGAGATGTATCAAAGCCCAGTGCTGTATATCCTGGGTGGCCATTTTCTTCACATGGTCACTTGGCCACGTGGAAGTGGTCCCGGGATGTCTCCCACCAGGGAGCAGTCCGTTAGACTCCCTCTCTCCCCTTTAGTTAAACTAAAAGACTTCCTCTCAATTGCTACATGTCTCTGAAGATAGGAAGATATCACATAAAAATGTTTTATTCTTACATGATCTCAAAGAATTCCAATGAAGTAGAATTAATAGCCCCAGGTTTTAAGCCAATGTGTCCCTAACAGGAAGCGCAAATGAACTCTACCTGTGGGCAATCTGTGCGAGCTTGCTATGATGTGCTCACACAATGCTGCTGTCAGTGACTCTGTGACAAGGGACAACCACAAAGATGTGCCAGGAAAGAAAAAGGCTACATAAAGCATCCCAATAAGAGGCCACAGTCACTAACCCAGGCTTGACACCAGCCAGCCTATTTAAATACATCGTCTTAAATGCCAAGCCAACAGAATGCAATCACTCACCTTCCTCAAAGCTGGCATTCCTCTGTCTCAGTATAACACGGAAGTTCTCAGCAGGAGTCACACTTCCCACCTAGAACAACAAACCTGCAGGTCACTTCTCTTCTGCACAGCAGCCTAGGCCGCAGAGGCTGACTTAATGTAGCAAAGCTGTTCTAATAAATAAGTTACTCAATTAATTTTAAAAACCAAAGGCAAAGACAAGGTCTTTTTTATGCTCATTTTCATTTCTAGGGATCTGTTAAAAGCTGGAAGAAGTCATCAGTGCTCAAGTGGTGGCCCTAAGCTTTCACTCACCTCCCTTCATGAAAGCTGACTTCCTGCTAGAGGTGCCGGCAGCTGGCCCCGATCAGTTAGCTAGGGGAGCATTCTGCAGTGCAGGCTCAGTTCAGCATCAAGTTCCTCACTGAGGGGACACGAGAAACAGCAGCCTGATGTTTGGTGGACTGTCCTTGGCCTTTCAGTACTAAAACTTTGAGAGAATATACATACATACCCAAGCTGAAAATGTTGTCACAGAAAACGCAGATCATGTATTAAACTTACTGCAATGCTCACTGGGAGGGAGTCAAAGATGCCTCTCACATACTTGGAAATAAATATACCACTTATCATATGTAGATAATTCCTTAGGTAAGCTACTGATAATGATTACTCAAAAGGGGCCCAGCATAGCAGCTTAGTGGCTAAAGTCCTCGCCTTGCACATGCCAGGATCCCACATGGGCACCAGTCCTTGTCCCAGCTCTCCACTTCCCATCCAGCTCCCTAGTTGTGGCCTGGGAAAGCAGTCTAGGACGGCTCAAAGCATTGGGACCCTGCACCCATGTGAGAGACCCAGAAGAGGCTCCTGGCTCCAGGCTTTGGATCATCACAGCTCCAGCCATTGTGGCCACTTGGGGAGTGAATCAACAGACGGAAGATCTTCCTCTCTGTCTCTTATCCTCTCTGAATATCTGACCTGCCAATAAAAATAAATAAATCTTTTAAAAATAATAATAATTACTTAACGGAGGAAAGGGAGAAGTACAGGATAAGCCTTTATAATTCTATACATGTAGAAAGAGGATCAAAGAAAATGGCATGCCAAAGGACTAACAAGAAATGCTGCAATGTCTATGAAGCTGGCACCTTCGCGGAAAGGGAGAGCCCACTGAGAGAGCGTGCTTACACTGGTGACTCGGCCTTCGGCCAGGCTGGAGACACTGAAGCACACTGCCCCTTCTTCAGTCTTCAATTTTTTAGCAGCATGTCCTTCTTCATGACTAGAAAAGAAAGAAACTGTATTATCTTTCCAACTTAAAAAAAATCAAAATCAGAATTGCTAATGTAAGAAGTACAAATCTGTTTTCTAAGACTCAAAACTAAGCAGCCACACTTAGTTCCTTTCCAGGGAGGTCACCTCGCTTTCCCGGCCTCAGAGCTCCTGGAAGTCTGGTTTTGTTTCACAGCAGCACAGAAATCATAATTAGCAGTCACATCGCAAAGTCTTTGCGAAAGATGAAAACTGCAAACACAGATAATGGAAACTTTAACACTTAAGAAATCTATCTATCCTTCAGGTACTATTAGCCAGTTCCTGACTCAGAACTGATAGCTATTAACTCACCATGTATACAGAAGACTTTGTGTCTAATTGTCCATCTTTGCCATCTTGTATGTGAAAGCTTTATCAATGTCTATCTACAACTGTCAAAACTTATCAGACAACCCTTAATTAAATATGCAAGAAATTATTCTAAATCCCTAAACTGCAAAAAAAAAAAAAAAAACACTTTCAAAAACTTCTAAGCAACTCTTTAGAAATCTAGTTGTTTTACACATGTTCAGCAGCCATCTGAGAGTTAAAGATGATAAAGAAAGAGTATCTAACATCCCACCTTAAGTAGCATACTGGTTTTAACAGGCTGTCCTAAAGTCAACAGGAGGTCAAGTGTATTACACAGAAGAATAATATCAAACTCAGAGATTTTGTGCATAATCACACCTAAGATGTGGAAAATAAAAATATGACTTTTTTTCCTCAAGACAAAGAATCAGTCTGGAGCAATAATAGCTATTGAAAAATGGCTGAAAAAATTAGTGACTGAGATCTGGTATTTCTTTTAAAAACTAATTAGCTTAGAATCAGTTCACGTCATCCACTGGTAAATCCGAGCACCAGAACAGAGTGTGGGTGGAGCCAGGTTCGGTCATGAGGAAAAACAGTGCACAATACAGAATGCCAAGGTGAGGTTGCCTGTACTGGATGTGACCATAGCACCCAACCAGCACACACGAGAACCAGGAAGGGAGGGGACAGAGCCGGCAGGGGGAATAAGGGAGGGTTCCTTTGCTGGATAGCTACTCCCACTACAGAGCATGAGCTGGGATGGGGGCAGACCAGACTAAGCAGGGCTACAACACCTGTGCGCTGCACGTGGACTAGATCAGGGAAAAGCCAGGCTGGGCTGATTATTCCTACTGATGCAAACACAAATTAGAGTGGGTGAGGGCTGTTTGGGCTTAGCCACAGCATCAGCTGGCAGAAGCTGGCACTGGGGGCTAATTCTGTCAAGTTAAACCACAGAACCACCCGAAGAGTGCATAATCTGGGAGTGATGGAGACCTGGGAGGGAAACAGTGGGCTCCTCCCTCTTGGGTTACCACTCCCGCAGGAGGGCATGAAAACTAGGACAGGGGTTGGGGTGGCTAGACAGAGAGGTACCCAATAACATCCATGAGGGCTGGATAGTTGAGCTGGTTAGATGGAACTAAGCTTCAATACCCATCGACAAGTATGAGAGCCAAACAGGATGTGGGACAGACTGGACTAGTCTACTACACATACTGGCAAACCAGGGTAGGGGGCAAGCCTGGTGGGGGTTATTGTGGGTCGCTCCAACTGGGCTGCAGCTCCCACTGGTTTATGTGAGGGCCGAGTGTGTGCTGGGCACAACCAGGCTGGACTGCAACACCCACTGGTTCCAGTGGAAGTCGGGGCTGAAAACAGAACCAATCCAGCAATTGCAACCACCAGCTGATCGGGGCAAGGGATTGTGCTGGGTCCTGTGCTTGCTAGAACATACAAGAATCTGGTCTGGGAACACCTCAGACAAAGTTTCTTTGGGGATCTCCCCAATCGAACTGCCGGACTCAGAACCCTAACCATGAAAAGACAGAAGACAGAACAAATCAATCAACCACCTCAGCTATATGTTGGCAGTGAAATACTGGAGAAATGGAGACTCTATGATGGACTAGGTCAATCAGTGGATTCTTCAACGACCTCATCGTGCTTGGAGTGGCGAGACTGGCAGCGACTCATAACTGGTGAACTATCAAAACCACTTGAACAAGTATCTTGGGGCATGCCCCGATCTGGGACCTGGGGTGGGTGGGAAACTGGGTGGGGCTTCTCCCTCAATATCCCCCTTTACCTCAGACACATGAAGGAAACAATATGGAAATACCAGTCTCACCCACTTTCCTATAACCCTTGAACCTTTTTACCCTAATTAACTATGTAAAGATTGTTAAAAATACAATAAAAAATGATAATAAAAAGGAAAAATTAAAAAAACTAGCTTAACAGACAAGTGAAAATTAGATAAATTTGTCATATGCAACATGATAAATTTTGAAATATGTATACATTATGGAATGACTGTTAACTAATGAATATATGTATTAACTTACACACCTACCATTTTCTAAATGTATTTCATTGTTCAAAACTCTGATCTTCAAACAATGAGGTTTGAAATAGTTTTTCTTAAATATGAAGCTAAGAAAATTAGGGTATAAGTTGCCTTCCTCAATGGTATTTCGGTAATGTATTTTCTTTTACAGGAAGGCAAATGAGCAGAGCCATCCAGCCAGCAATACAGAGGTGAATTCTAACTTTTACCACTTGACATCTTTTCTGCCTACTACTATCCTTCTTTACTGTGAGAAATAGAGAAGAGATAGATGCCAGATCAAAGGATGAGGACTAGAAGACATTAAGAGGGACAGGACATCCAGGGGCCTTTCCTCATAAATAGAATACAAAACAAACACATAAAGCCTTAACAGCTAAAAGAGGGAAAAATGCATAAACCCGTGGCAGGTGGAAATCTCATTTGCAGTTGATCTGTTAAAAAAAGGGGGGGCCAGGGTGGGTCACAGTCAGCCATTACAGTTAACCTCTGCCAGTTCTTGCTAAGAAACAGAGTTCAGCACTGCTGAAGATCTGCAAACAACCCAGTGTCAAGTGCGCCGTTCAATAGCCCAGAGTCTCCCACCTTCAAGCAAGGGCTCCCTGTGCGTTATTTTCTGTGTATCTACATGTTAGAGTTGAGACAGCTACTGCCCACCCTAGGCTTCAGTGTGCTCTTCAGGAAAACACCACAAGGAAGAGTACCATGAGGATACCAACTATTCTTAAACATCCAACTCTCGTAGTATTAGGAAGTATTATACACACAAAATACTATGCTAAGTCCTGTGGGAATACAGGTTAAATCACAAGAAAAATTTCTTAACTCCTACGAAATAAGATGTTTGGGAAGTAAGGGTAAAAAGAAATATCCACCAATTCTTCAGTCCCAGGCAGCCCCAGAAATAAGCAGAAAGTAGCAAAACTTCAACATGGTTTATACTCTCAAGGTCCAATTATTTAACAGCACATTGTTGGAAAATTCGCACATATTAAGTGACTCTCACCCCCAAAATCATCTATGAAGGAAGCAAGCCCTGCAAGGAAGAACTCCCCCATGTGAGATCACAGTAGGCACATAAACAGTGACAGCTGCTATATGTAGACGATGAGACCATGCGCAATATGCTCTTTCACTCTCTCTCATTTTCTTTCACAGATATGCATACATTCTACAGTTCATTTACTTAGCCAAACATTTATTGATCATCTACTCTACACCAAGCACTAAGCTATACTTTAAACCTTAGTTATATAAAAACTAATACACAATCAATACTTTCATGAGTTCAAAAAAAAACCCACCCTAAACAATTAATAAAATCATGTGACAGGCAGTAATTTTTTTCAGAGAATAGCAAAGCATTATATTGGGCGGCAACATGAGGTACAAAGTAGGAAGAAGTAAAAGATGTAGCTAGAATATACATCAGTTGCAGGCATCAAAGTGCGGGGGGAGAAAATGACTATCTCTAGAGAGCTAGAGTGTAGACAGACATGTCTTTATTTCCGCTGATTCTAGTTTTCTAATTCGTGCTTCTGGGTTGGATATTACGCTAAAGGTAATGGGAGGTCATTAAAGCAGCGGTTTTTAATCAGGCACCCAAGGATGGAGCTAAGGAAACTGTGAACTATCTGAAATTACATTCACAACTTGGTAGATCAGGGCATTTTGGGAGGAAGAAGGTTCATAGCAAAAGAGAAAGCAACTAAGAATCATTTTAGAAGGGAATAGCATGATCTATATCTATATATGTAGATATAGATACATATATATATAAAATCACAAGGCTAGCAGAACAGAGTAGAAAGGGCAAAGACTGCAATGAGAAAATCAGTTTAGAGGTTATCTCTGTAAAGCAGGCTAAAATGAGACAGCCTACATAAAAGGAACGGCAGTGAGTGATGCTAATAAGAGCTAACATCATGTGCTGGCCACAGTGCTAAGCACATTTAAATTATCTCAGTTAAACTTGGCAATGACCTTATGAATTAGCTATTATCATTGTCCTTTTATAAATGAGCAAATGAAGGCTCCTGAGAGGCAGGTATTAGTTACTGCCACTTGACACAGAGCAACTTGTCAATTTCATCTGCTTTTTGAAAAGAAGTACTTGGGTTTAGATTCAAATCTTTCTGACTTCAAAATCAATGCTATTAGCAAAATCTATACTAATCCAAAACAAAAAGGGGTAATTTCAGGTAAATTTAACAACTTAGTAAACCAATCAGATATGGAAAGTGAAAAAAGAAAGAAAGAAAGAAAAAAGAGACAGAGAGATGACTCCCAGGAAATTAGGTGTCATTACTGAACTAGAGAACAGCATGAAGAAGGGTTTGAAAGAAGCAGGAAATAAAGACCATAAAGACATTTCAGGACCTATTGAACTTAAACTATCTGAAGAGAATTAGTCTTCCAGGGAATTAGATGGAAATCTGGCCTGCAGGGAATTATTAAATAGTTTCTAAAGTTCTGCATATGAAATACTAAAAAGTCTTGAGATATATACTACAATGGCAAAATGGTGATATGGTTAAGAATGAAAATGTATGTGCACCCAATGCCAGGGGACCTGGCTATTTGAAACAAATATTAAAAGCTCTAAAGTGAAACATGGACTCCCAATATCATAGCCAAAAAGTGGTACAAAAAGCTCAGTGAAATGAAGCCTTTTTAAAAAAAAATAAACAAAACTGATAAACCACTGATCCAATTGACAAAAAAAAAAGGGGGGGCGTGAATATCAATAAACCAATAAACTCTGAGCTGAAAAGAGATGTTACAATGGATAACATAGAAATAAAAAACTGGCATCAATAATTACTACAAAAATCTATTTGCTTACAAAATGGAAAATCCTAATATAGAGATTTCTGAACACAGATGAGATACTAACAGTGAGTCATGAAGACACAGAAAAGTTAAATAGACCAATAATCATGACAGAGCTTGAATGACTAATAAAGACTCTCCCAACAATGAAATTCCAGGACCAATTACTTCACTGCTGAATTCTACAAAACATTTCAAGAACTCAAACTCTTCTCAAACTATTGAAAACAGGTCAAAGGAATGGAATGCCTCCAACCCACTTCTATGTGGCCTGCTTCACTTTAATCCCCAAACCAGAAAACGGTACAACAAAGAAAGAGAACTACACACCAATTTCCATGAGGAAGAGACATATATAAAAGTTCTCAACAAAATGTTAGCTAATCAAATCCAATAACACATCAAATATTATTCACCCAAAGTGGGATTTATCCCTGGTATATAGGGATGGTTTAACATGCAAATCCATAAATGTGATACACTGTATTAACAAGTTGAAGAATAAAAAACTACATAATTATCTCAATAGATGCGGAGAAAGCATTTGATAAAATACAATATCCTTTTGTATTTATTTTAAAAACTTATGTAACTTGGGTATAGAAGGAACATACCTCAACACAATCAATTCAACATATGACACACACACACAGCTAGCATCACATTGAATGGGAAAAACTAGAAGCATTTCCACTAAGATCCAGACCCAGACAAAGATGCCCACTTTAACTTCTGCTACTCAGTACTCTTCTGGAAGTTTTAGGTAAAGCCATTAGGCAAGAAAAGGAATTCAAAGGGATACACTTTGAAAGAAGGAAGTCAAGTTCTCCTGTTGACAGACAACATTACGCTATACAGAGAGGAACCAATGATTCCACTAAGAGACTATTACAACTCACTGGAGAGTTTTGTAAAGTTGCAGAATTTAAAATCAACGTACAAAAATCAATAGCCTTATATATAAAGACAATGCCATGGCTGAATAAGAACTTGTAAAATCAGTCCCATTCACAACAGTTACAAAAATGCTTAAATACCTTGGAGTAAATTCAACCAAGGAAGAGAAAGGTCTCTACAATAAAATTTACATAGCATTAAAGAAAAATAGAAGGAGATCCTCTCTCCCTTTGGAAAAAACTTTCCATGTTCATAAATTGAAAATTTTCATTAATGCACATACTATCCAAAGCAATTTACAGATTCAATAAGTTCCAAAGAAAATACCAAGGACATTGTTCTCAGATCCAGAAAGAAAAGAAAAGCTACAGCTACACAAGACACCCTGAATAACTAAAGCAATTTTAAACAACAAAAGCCAAGTTGGAGACTGCACAATTCCAGATTTCAAGATACTACAGGAGAGGCATAATCAAAACAACCTGGTATGGGCACAAAATAAGCATATAGACCAATGGAACAGAATAGAAATCCCAGAAATTAATCCACAGAGCTATAACCAACTAATCTTTGACACATGAGCTAAAATCAATCCCTGAAGAAAGGACAGTCTCTTCAACAAACGTTTTAGTATAATTGAAATATGAAACAAGAGCCTTAGCTTAAACTTTATATAAAAACCAGTTCAAAAAGAATCAAAGATCAAAATTCACGACCTGATAACTTTAAATTACCAGAGAAAAACATAGGAGGAATACACAAAGACACTGGCACAGGAAGCATTCCTTAGAAAAGGACCCAGGGGGGAAAAAAAAAGAAAAAAGAAAAGGCACCAGAAGCATAGGAAATAAAAACAAAAATAGAAAAAAGGGATTAAATCAAGCTGAGAAGCTTCCGCTCTGCAAAGGTAACACTTGACAAAGTGAAGAGTCAGTGGAAGAAACTGAAGAAGACACCTGCAGACTACAAAAGCAATAAAGGATAAACCTCTAGGATCAATAAAGAGGGCAAGAAACAAAACAAACAATGCAGTTAAGAAATGGGCAAAGGACGTGAACAGGAATTTTTCAGAGAATGAAACACAAATGGCCAATAGACAAATGAAAAACATTCAGGATCACTGGCCATTGGGAAAATGCAAACAAAAAACACAATGAGATTCCATCCAACCCTAATCAGAATAGTCATCTAAACAAAAAACATTAAACACTGGTGAGGAATGTGGGAGAAAAAATACTGCAGTATACTGTTTATGGGAGCGTAAACTCACACTGCCATTATGGAAGGCAGTATAGAGATTTTTCAGAAATGTGAAAGTAGACTTGCCATATGACCCAGCCATACCATTCCTGGAGATTTATCTAAATGAAATGAAATCAGCATACCAAAGGGGTATTTGTATCCCCCTATCCCATGGTTCTTGTAGCTCAATTCAAAATAGCTAAGATATGGAATCAACCTAGATGTCCATCAACTGATAATTGCGTGAAGAAAATATGGTATATATACATACAAATATACATTATGAACTACTACTCAGAAGAATCCTGTACGTTGTATGACAATAGACACAACTGGAAATCACCATGATTAGTGAAGTAAGCTAGTCTTGAAAAGATAAATATATGTTTTCTTTGACATATGGCAGGTAATATAGAATATAAAAGTGTTTAGGAATGAAATGAACATCTTGGGATTTTATTATTTTAATCCTAGTTTATATTCCTGTGGAACTGTGGTCTTTCTACTTTTTTTTTTAATAAACCTTTTTACTTGTTGAATCTCCTGGATAATGGTGCAGTAAGTCTCTGATTAAGAGAGTAGATTCAAATAAGAGAGTACATTAAAAGTATGTATTTGTAAAAATTAGAGAAAAAAAGGAAGGAAGGATATACGGGAATTGAGAGGGAAGAAAATGTGGTTATCATTTTAGAATGCACCTGTCAAAAAAAAAAAAAAAGGGAAGGAAAAAGAAGAATGTAAGCTCCGGTGTTAGACTGCCTGAGCATTTGCACCCTCCCTGCAGCGCTTAGCAACAGAGACCCAGCTTCTCTGAGCCTTCTTTTATTTCTCCTCAGGTGTAAACTGAGGTCAACAAATTAACTTACTTCACAATTCATAGGATTGTCAAGTAAACCCAATCCGAATGCATGTAAACAACTGAGTGCCACACTTAGGCTCCATTTTCTCGACCAAATCATCACCATTGCTGAATTTTGGAATCAATTACAAATGCTGCATTTGTTGTCCTTGGTTCCAGAGATAAAACAATCAACAGCATATTATAACTTAAGTAACTCCCATGACAACTCTGGGACACAGATATTCCTGCTCTGCCTCTTTTACTCATGAGGACACTGAGGCTGAGAAACCCACACCTCAGGTCATATTGCTCCATCTGGAGTCTGGAGTCTCAGCTATTAACCAGATGAGGTTATGTGCTCAAAGTAGGTTGGGAGGAACTCTTGGGTGGTGGGGTTTAAAAACTTGATACATGATGGCAACAGGAAATCTAGATCTCATACACACCAGTTTCACAAGTAGGATTAGACCTTAGACATCTTAATTTGCACACAGCTTCCCTGTTCAAGACATAATTTTCTCATTTCTAAGGTATACAATCACAGTAAGAGAATAGTGCTTTTACATGATAAAGGTAATATTTTGGAACTACGATGTCAAATTTTGGAACCACTATGTTACATAACGCTCTTATCCTCTTGAAATTAAGAAATCACTTCCAACACTAGGCCCAAGATGAATATTCGGCAAACCATGAGGGCAATTTGGGAGCTGGACTAATCCAGCTCTGTCCTGCCACCATGGAGGCAGGACGAGTTAGGGCTGATTCCATGCTCGGGGCCGGGGACGGACTGACCCACTTCGCAGGGTGGCAGCTGCGGGGAGGCGCCTCGGCTAAGGCGGATCTGGCTAAGGGTTCGAGCCAAAACCACCCCGCAAGGCGGTGGACGAGTCCCTGGCTTTGGGCAGCCAGTGCACCAATTGGTGCCAGGCTCTGCCTGCTGGCTGCCCAGTGGCGGGCTCTGGGGCTTTTATGATTTGCAATAGCTGCTCAGGGACACTCATGAATTAGGCCAACTTTAGTATAGGTGAAACATAAATTCCTGGAGACTGCCAGTGATAGGGACATGTAACTCTTTATGCTTGCACCTGCAGGTCTACTTTAATCGGGGATGCTGGGCCATGGTGTCTTGGGCAGAGGCCAAGACAGGAGAGGTCCTGAGACAAGCTGAGTCAGAACAGCCACTGTTGGGTGCGTGATCTGCAGCTAGGAGCAGGCCAAGTTGGTGAGCAGGGGGGACACCCTAGCTGGGTTGAGGTTCCCACCAAGGGACACGGGTGCTGGAACAGGGGCTGCGTTCTAACTAGGAAACAGTCATAGTCTCCCATGACACTAGTATGGCTGGGATTGGATGCACCGGGCTGGGCCAGACCCCAGCACCATCTGGTGTCCTGGGGAACCAGGGTGGATGTGGGACTGACTTGGCTAGGTCTCAATCCCCTACTGAGCCATGTGTGAGCTATACATGGGTATGGACGAGCCATGGATGGGCTGAGTCACCCAGCAACGGGAACCAGAGTGGGGAGAAAGCCAGCCATGAAAAGCCACTGTTCCTGCTAGGACAGAAGGTGAACTGAGAAGGGCTGGCTCATGGACCCCCTGGTATGCGCAGAACAAGCATAAGAAGTATGATAGGAAACAGCCCAGAATGGGCCATGGAAAGTTTCCCACTGGCATACATTTGGCATGGGTCAGGGGCGGACCAGGCTGAATCAGTTCATGTCATCCACTGGCAAACCCGAACACCAGAGGAGAGTGTGGGTCGGGCCAGGTTCGGTCGCGACTAAAACTAGTGCATGATATGGAATGCCAGGGTGAGATTACCTGTACTGGATTAGAATGCAGCATCCAACCAACACGCGTGAGAACCAGGAAGGGAGAGGGCAGAGCAACGGGGGGATGGAGGGGCTGGTCCCCTCGCCAGACAGCTACTCTCACTGGATAGTGTGGGATGGGATGGGGACTGGGCAGGGCTGCAACACCTGAGCGCCGCACGTAGACTAGAACAGGGAAAAGCCAGGTTGGGCTGACTATTCCTGCCGGTTCTAGCATAAATTAGAGTGGGTGAACATTGTTTGGGCTTAACCGCAGACAGCTGGCAGAAGCTGGCACTGGGAGCTAATTCTGTCAAGTCAAACCACAGAACCACCCAAAGAGATCATAAACTGGGGCTGAGAGAGACCCAAGAGGGAAGTGGTGGGGTTCCCCCTCTTGGGTCACTACTCCCGCGGGAGGGCATGAAAACTAGGACGGGGGCTGGGGTGGCTAGAAGGAGAGGCACTCAGCAATATCCGTGAGGTCTGGACAGTTGAGTTGGTTGGAGGGAACTAAACTTCAATGCCCATTGACAGGTACTGGAGCCATATGGGAAGCGGGACAGACTGGACTAGTCTGCTATCTATACTGGCAGGCCAGGGTGAGGGGCGGCCCTGGTGGCGGTTATTGTGGGTCGCCCTGACTGGGCTGCAGACCCCACTGGTTGATGAAAGAGTCGAGTGCGTGCTGGGCAGAACCAGGCTGGACTGCAACACCCTTGGTTCCAGTGCAAGTCGGGACTGAGAATGGAGCCAGCCCAGCGATTGCAACCACCAACTGATCGTGGCGATGGACTGTGTCGGAACCGGTACTAGCTGGAACATGCGGGAATCTGATCTGGGAATACCTCTAAGTCTTTCTGGTGATCTCCCAAATCGAACTGCTAGCCCTGGCTAGGAGAGGACGGAGGACGGAACAGGTCAATCAACCACCTCAGCTAAACGTTGGGCAGCGAAATACTGGGCAAATGAAGACTCCATGATGGACTGTGACAATCAGTGGCTTCTTCAATGACCTAATCGAGCTAGGAGGGATGTGACTGGCAGCGATCCATAACTGGAAGACTATTAAGACCACTTGAGCAAGTATCTCAGCATGCCCCACATCTGGGACCTTGGGCGGGTGGGAGACTGGGTGGGGATTCTCCCTCAATATTCCCCTTCACCTCAGATACATAAATAATATAATAAAAATTAAAAAAATTCTAATGCAAGAAAAAAAAAGATGAATATTCACCAGGCCCAAGATGAATAGCAAATCTCAAATTTTCAATGCATTTTTCCTTTACCAATAATATTATTACTTCCTTAGGTTGAGTATTGCTTTAATAATTATAATTTCAGGCTAAAATGTCTTGACATGAAGCTGTTATATTGCTTAACTAAAATCTAATCAAGAGAGATAAAGCTGGAATGAAAACTGGATTCCCAGTTAGGGACTTGTCTTGGACTAGGAAACTTCCTGAATAGCTAGCTATGTTCCCACTCCCTTATCTTAGCTCCTCATCCCTCCCTGAAAATATGTATCCTGGGTACAGAAACGATGAATCTATAGAAAACATAGTTAAGTGTAAGCAATTCTCATTTTCTCGAAGAAATTACCTCTAAGGCTGAATACAGCCTTAACATTAAAACTGTGAGTTATAAGAGTCTTATATAGGACTGAGTCACTCTCCTTAAGTACAAGAGGTACTCAACAAATATTTGCTAAATGCATCATATTGGTAGTTCTTAAAAACTAAGATTTCTAAAACACAAAGGTAGAGAACAGTCATACGAGTAGGAGGGTATGGGAAAATTCCCAGGCCCCGGGCACACAGACTTGGCTGTGTCACAAACCATTACGGGAGCAAAGCCCAGAAAGACTAGCACAGCAAAGCTTGCACAACAGTGAGTAATAGGGCTAGGACCCAAGGTGTCATCACACAGGGATCAAATCACAGAGCAACAGTCTTCTGCGTTTCTGTGGTTTTTTGCTTTTTGTTTCTGACCAGCCAATTTACATTTTAATCAGAGGGAAAAGAAAATGGTTCATTTCTTTCCCACAACACCACAAGGTAATCAAGATGCTGCACAGGAGCTTTCATACAGAAACTAGCCCTGTGACTGCAGCAAGACTAGAGCAAGGTGGCACAGTAGCAGTGGGACTGCAGCCTTGCATTGAACTGTTCTGAAACACAATCCAGGGGCACACAGGTAGAAGACAGCAGAGGGAAGTGGATTTCTACGGAGGGACGTCTTACATAGAAGGCATGGAAGACTAAAGGGAACAAACCTGTTTGCACAAGACCATCTTGCCAGTGCATGTTTTTCATTTTGTAAATCTGAACAGTGCTTGGGATTTTAACCTCTGAAAATCCACAGGAAGCACAAAGCTTTCTATTCAATTTGGACGATAAATCACTAAGTCAACAATTTACAGAAACCAGTAAAGGAAATTGTTCACTACTACTCCCTGGGGTGTTTGCAAATAATAAGCTTTATTTTGTCAATAGCTATGGGGAGGAAATCAAAGAAAAAAAAAATCAAAAACATGGTCTAAAGCCAAATCTCAAAATACAGCTTTAGACAAACTAACAAGAATGATTGTTCTAACTTGAGACCAATCATCAAATATCAGTTTGTCAGTAAAATCAATCTTATATAATTAATTCTGGATAACCAGGACCAGCTTCTTCTGGTTTATTCTGGTTTTGTTAGAAATGGAAATTACTGCAGAATTTGAACAGAATCCAATGAAGGAAAATACTTAACAGTCATTTTCTAGCTTGATTTAAAAATTCTATGAAAAAAAAAACCTAGCAATCCTTAAACTATAAGTACTTCCCTAATGGCCTATGCACACTACTAAAATGCTAACAGTGTTACAGGGGGGAAGAACACATACGTATTTTATTCTAGGCTCTTGTCATGCACAAAGACAAAAATTCCTAGTGTTGACACAAAGTAAATTTTATCAGAAGGTGAGAAAATGAATACCCTTATACACATGAGCATAGGTTGCCCCATACAGTGAAATAACACATCCTGGACCCGGCGGCGTGGCCTAGTGGCTAAAGTCCTCACCTTGAACGCGCCAGGATCCCATATGGGAGCCGGTTCATATGGGAGCTCCCAGCAGCTCCACTTCCCATCCAGCTCCCTGCTTGTGGCCTGGGAAAGCAGTTGAGGACAGCCCAAAACCTTGGGACCCTGCACTTGCGTGGGAGACCTGGAGGAAGTTCCTGGCTCCTGCCTCCGGATCGGCACAGTACCAGCCGTTGCACTCACGTGGGGAGTGAATCATCGGATGGAAGATCTTCCTCTCTGTCTCTCCTCCTCTCTGTATATCTGACTTTGTAATAAAAAATAAATAAATCTTTAAAAAAAATTCAAAAAAAACAATAGTACATCCTGAGTGGGCAGTGGGCAAGAGGAGAAAAGAGCAAAAGGGAGGCAGAAAGAAGAGCAGACAGCACTTCCACTCGAGGCCTTGGACCACAGGGCTCCCTCCACTGTGGCCTCTTGTACAGGTGGATGCCTCTAGAGGCCAAGAGCTATCCGGCAGCTTTATACCTCCAAGAAAAGTAATGTGCATCTCAATATCATGGTATCTCTCCTGTCTCAGGTGCCACATGAAACAGGCTTCCTGGGAAAAGGGGCATTCTTATTGACAAATAGGAAAACAGAATTACAAAACTGGGCACAGGCTAGTGGCTTAAAGATACCTCCAGCTCTGCAGATCTACATTGGCAGCCTGCCCAGCCCAAAAGGAAAGGTTAGATTTTTTCCTTCTCCTTTTCACTTTACCTCCAAACACCTCACTGATATTTTGACAACTAACCTTTCCACCAGAAAACAAAACAACAGAACAAAACAAAACAAAACAAAAAATCCCCAAACACTCTCATGTGTTTTGGCCATCTCCTCTAACTCCTAGATTAAGCCATCCCTTTTACTTTTAAAGAGCAAAATTCAACCTTAATTGTCCAAAAACTTTGAAGTTAATCAAAAAGTAAAAACTTGCAAAGGTAGCTCTAATTCCCAGATGAACAGCAAGGACAAAATACAAGTACAGAGGCCAAATACAAGCACTGAGTATCTCAATGCAAATGTCAAATATCAAATCGTTTTTTCCTTCCTCCTTTCTAATTCAACAGCCCCTCCAAGACCACTACATGTATCACAAAATCCAACATTAAATGCAACTCTCCAATGCACTTACTTATCTTTGAAAATGTCCTGAGCAGTGACTTGATCCTTTTGCTTGATGACTTCAGTTAGAGGGAAAAGGGCCTTTATTTTTGAGAGAGCAGTCTGAGATTTTGTAGTCACCTCAGCAGGGGGATCCAGCATATTCAAAATATGCTGCTGAACTGGAGGCAGAGGCTCCTGTGGGTGTAAGGCTCTGTGCAGCAGACACTGTTGGGAAATGCACAAGGATGGAAAACAAACAGCGAGACATTCACATATGGCTTCTTCACATCGTCTGACCCAGGATGGCCTATCTTTAGCTTGGAAGGGCTATGTGATTCAACGACTTTAACATATAACTAAGGCGGCTGGCCCACAACCAGCTTTGTAAGTGGAACCCTGGTGATGTACGCAACCAACTGTAACAGACCCAGGTGGCAGCAGTATTTCTGTTGGCTCTTGGGAAGGAGGCTCCACCTGTAAACACCAGCTACTGCTCTAATTTTAGAGGGAGGGAATATCCATGGTTCTCTAAAATGAAATTCCAAGGGCTCCTGGTAATCCGGGATTAAAATAACTTTTTTATTATAATCCCTTTACCTCCCTTAGTCACACAGTACTTACTCCTTCATTTAATCTTAGAAAATGACACGTGATGAATGAAACAGGTGGCTCAAGGGAAGCTATATAACTTGTGAATCCCAAGAGGAAAAAGTCTGTGACAGAGATGAGAACACCAAGAAGCCCCAGAGCTGCCAAGGGTGGAGTGTGCCTTCTCAAGTCTGTCTACCTTACTCTGTAGCCTCTACTACCACCACTGCCCAGGCACCACCAGCTCTCGGTGCTGACTTTTCCCTATCCCTCTAACTAGCACTTCTGCCTAGAACTCACTGCTTCTCCCTGATCTTCCACTGGTTCACCTGTAGCTACAGTCATCTGAAAACTCCTTACCACATCCTAGGTCCTATGCCCTTTGGAATCTACCCCCCAACCTTCTTGTACATACCCCTTAATTCACAGGATTTGCTTTCAGTTCAGTAAAACATCTCAGTAGCGTGAAATGTCCAGAAATGAAAGCTGCAATCAAATATCCAATGTTGTAGACTATTTCTCACACACTGTTCTATCTGTGACATCCAACTGACATTTTTAAGAAAAAAAAAAAAAAACCTAGAACAAACAATAGATATATAGCCTATTCAGTCTTCCTACTGCGAAACCTGAGAGCTTTTCAGTACAAACTCCAGAGAATCTTTTCAAACAGTGTCGTCACGCATAAATCTATATATAAAAAAAAACCTATAAAAGGCATTCTGAAGCATCCACCTCTCTCAAAAGACACATTTTAGATAAATAAAGCCAAATGATGTTACTTACAAAAGCCATTCAAGCAGGAACCCCCAAGTGATCTTTAAAAAGAAGGTAAATGAGAAAGTGACATTTTACTGTGCATAGGAAGTCTGAAATAAAAATTCTTAATCTATTTGCTTTTCTTTTAAACCACAGTTACTCTTTACAAAAGATGATTGGGAAAAACTGGAAGCGATATGGCTAGTTCAGAAGTCACTAATATATTGATTTTAGCAGTACTGCATTAACTATTCAACAGGCAGCCTGCCATCTACTTGACAAAAGATAAATACTTTAACATTTCTTTCTAAAATTAGAATTAACCTCCTGCCAACATAGATTATTGATATCTCTGCTCTCCTAGTTTTTTCACCCTCAACTACAGCTATTTCACTCCAAAATGAAAATAAAAAGGCCTTACACAAAATGCTCCCACCATAACATAAGGAAAGAGTGAGGGGTGAGGAGAGACCTGCTAAAGCCCAGGCTGTTTGAGCCTTATACCTCCAGAAGTATGAGCCAAACAAACCTCTTCTCTTTAAAAGTAGCCTGCCTTCGGTATTGCATTGTAATAATGTAAGGTTGGTGAATACTAGAGTTCCATAAAACTCCACACAGAAACAACCTGAGAAGCAGACTCTTGGTACCCTCTTGCAGTGAGATTCAACAGCAAACCTGATTGATTTTTTCCCACTCAGCCTGCCAAGGCTCTGGAGTGAGGAATGCAGCTGACTGTTTCTCACATTCTCTTGCTTGCATCCCACTGCTGCCAGTAGCAGCTTCTGTACCCTGCATCCTCCTTCCACCCTTCTGGATGGTCTGTATGGACCCCATTCTCAACCTGCTTCCTTGGGCAGGGGGTCTCACTTTAACTCTGTTAAGGACCACAGCAGAACAAGAAGTGTGGGGAAAGGAAAATAGCTCACTTTATTCTTTTTAAGTGCTACTTCTACAATAGATGCAGTACACATCTGCTTGCAGGGACACAGAGGCAGGCTCATCTAGAACCCCTGCCTACATCAGGCACAACCCATACAGATGCCCTTGGGCTGAACTGCAGACTACTTGAACATCTGTCTGTAATTTTTTCCAGTATTATCCAAACATGACTCCTCCTGGAATCCTCTTGTTTAGGATCCAGATTATCTAACCTATCCCTCAAAGGCCTTGGGAGTGAGGCAAAAGGGAAGAAGACGCACCTTTATTCAAATCTTCCTCAAGATTAATAACAGAAGATGCTTCCCCAGCAGGTGCATCTCTGCTTGAACTGCCTCCTGTCCTGGAGAGCTCTCACATGGGCTTGCTGGGCTCAAACACCTTCCTCAGCTGCTCCAGCACTTTCCTGACTTCTCAAGGATACCTGTAATTCAGCCTTCCCCAAACCGATTCATCCTCTTCCTCAAAACAGACTGTTCTTGACTCCAATCCCATGTCCATTTTTTTTTCTCTTTGCTTAATCAAAATATTTCTAATCCCTCCCACTTTCACTGCACTGGGTCAGGTGTTCATCTGCTCCTTCTAGACCAGTTATACTCTCTCTACCTGCCACATCTTCACAAATTGAAAGGAAGTCCTCCTGTAGCCCACGTCTCCCATCTTCGTGTGTCATCTCTGCCTTTCTCCTTCCTTGTCCAGCTAATGCTGGGCCCCCAACGTCATCAAACACTTCACTTCCTACAAGTTCTCTCCCATGCTCCTCTTTACTCATCACTGTACAACATTTGATTGGGAAGACTTTTCTTCCTAACAGCTTTCTCTTTTCTGCTTCCCAAGGCACAAGTGTCTCCTGGGTCTTTCTATTCCTGTACCCTTTGCTGGGGATGGAGGTAACACCACTGGGGGTATTTGGTTTTGTTTTTTAGCACTCTTCTTTTTATGTCTATCCTGTTTATTCACACGTGGGGGCTCAGTGCTTTGTTCCATTTCCTTTTTAGTGTGTTCTCTCAGGCAATTTCATTTACTGTTCTTTCTATATAAACAAAAAGGGATCTGAACTCTGAAATATATATATGCCTACCTTATCTCTTGGGCCCCATATCCCTATTTACAACTTTGACTGAGTATCTGAGCTGGAATATCCAAAAGATATCCCAAGTTTACTCTTGTGAAAATAAATGAATTACTCTTTTCCTCTACTCACTCTATATTTCTTATCACAATGAATGGTGACATTATATTTTCAGTCACTCAAGCTAGAATCCTGTTATTTCCAAATACTCTCTGCTTTTTGTCAAACCAACCTCCAATTCCCTACTCTTTGTCACTGCTTTGACTCATGCCTCTAGGTGGGCCACTCCTGTTTCCCAACTGGTTTCTAGCTCATTTCCTATGCTACCACCAGAGCTATTTTTAAACTACTAAGCCATCCACCTGCAACCAATACCCTTTAATGATTACCCATCACCATAAAATTCACTGACTGTGGCAAAGTGCATCTTTTCCATAGAAAACCTATTCTACAGTCAAATGGAATTATTTGTGGGTCCCTAAATACAACATGCATCATGCTTTTCAATGGCATGCTCTCTTCCACTGAAAATTTTATCCAAATGTTTATTCCTCCATGAAGTCATCCTTAAGGCATCTGTTTGCAAGAATCTCTTTTTCCTTTAATTCTCATGGTATTTTTCTTTGTTACTCTGATGACTAATTTTACATCTATCAACTCCTCTCATTTTTCTAGAGGGTTCCTGAAAGTAGGGAGAATGTGTACTTTACAGTATTCAATATTACTACCCAAAAAATATTTGTCTTAAAAAGTGAGAATTCAATTTACATTTGCCCTGGTGAAGACACACGTTTATATTCGTCATACAGAGAAGCCATGTTAAAAGCTCTCCCCTATAAAAGAAAACAAAGCTGATAAATAGTACAAATCAAAGGTGTCAGTGCCTGGAGCTTTGAAAGTTAACAATGACTACATTTGTAGCTTTGCTCTGTTCATTTTTCCAAAAAGCACTTGCTAAAGATAAATAGAGCCCCTCAGAGACAAATCAGCCAGCCAGCAGGAGTTTTGCTTGTTTCAGCAAGCTCTTTACCCGCTCTGCCCTCCTTTCTGACTAACCATACAGGTCCTCAGTTCATCACGTCCATTGTCAAAAGCACCAAAAACACTGTAACTTGTAATTAACTAAACTAAAAATTCTGAAATATTTACTGAGACGGGCCTTACATGCTAAGCTTCGTATTTCTAATTTTAGGAGAAAAGTTTGTTTTCACTATACTTAAAGGAATTATAAGCATCAAAAGGAATAAGCAATTTCCTTGGAGTAGAGGTCCCTAGAACCACAACAGGACCCAAAAAGTGCTTGTATTAGTAAAAGAGGCCTGCTGAGGCAAGCAAGCCGCATGTGACCCACAGCCTCTGTCTGGTAAGCTCAGTGTACCCTCCACCACCAGGGAGGCGGCTTCCTCAGGGGGGAAGAGCTCATTGGAGAAATAGGCTTGGGACAGTTTTGAGTTTTGTAAAGGTTAAACAGGGCTAGAACATTCTTTCCTTTCTTCCTTGGTCTACTCCTGCCTGACTTTGGTATATATTAGCTCTCTTGTTAACCTCCCCAACTATCCCAATCCAATCTTAAGTCTTTCTGCCTACTCAAATTCACAAAAACAATTTTCTACATTTCAGTTATTCTTTCACAATGTCATAGTATAACCTCTTCAAGCGACTTCTATACAATCTTTAACTATCATGTTTTTGACACATATGCACTGGAACACTTCTCCAATAGTGGTCCATATTAATATACAGTTCCTGCAAGCTTTCCTACTACTTTGACATATAAAAACAAAAGAAAAGGGACCCGCCTTGTGGCGCCGTGTGTGAGCCAGAGCCTGCAGTGACAGCATCCCATTAGTACCAATTTGAGTATTGACTCTCAGCTGCTCCACTTCTAATACAGCGCCATGCTAACATGCACAGGGAAACAGCAGATAACGGCACATGCACTTGGGGCCCAGTCATCCACATGAGAAACCCAGATGGAGTTCTAGCTCCTGGCTTCAGCCTGGCCCAACCTGAGCCATTGCTGCCAGTTGGGCAGTGAACTAGCAGATGGAGGATCTCTCTCTCTGCCTCACCTTCTCTCTCTAACTCTACCTCTCAAATAAATAAATAAATAGCCCTCCCCCCACCAAAACAAAAAAAAAAAGAAAGAAAGAAAAATCTCATTCACATAAAATACAGGTAGGAAGTCCAAAAATGCACAAATGACCTGTTTTCTGTTTAGTTCTCCTGTAGTTAATTAACCTTCTTCAAAAAAATATTTTCTAAGAGCTCAGAATGATTTTAGTTTTTGAAGTAACAAGAGGAAAACGTTATTTTTCCATAAACACAACTAATGAGGTTCTCAGAAAACAAAGATGCTTATTTGCAACTGGCCAGTTACCAAAACTTATCACTTTGTTGTCTTTCATTTAAAAGAAATAGGATGCATTCATCCTCCCCCTCTCACCTGAAAATATCTCTGAAATTCAGGATTTGGGATTTTGGTGGTTGGAAACAAGTCTTCAATGGTGTCTTCCTCTTCATCTTTTCTTACTAAGCTCATGGAGTCAATCAAAGCATCAACAGCACTCAGCTGTGCCTCTTCAAGATAAACAGAGAAGCAGCAAAAAAAATTATTTTCTCCACTACAACAAATACTTTCCACTTACAGATACAACAAAACAGACAGGTTTTGTAGTTTTGGTTCTGCCAAAAAACAATTCTGTAGTTACAAAAGTACTTAACCTGAATCTCAGCCTTCTTAATTGTGAAAAGAGCTATTTAGTGTAATTCATATCTTAGCTACTTTCCAACTCTGCCATTTGCTGAATCTTTGTTGATGGCACATCATCTCAAAAACAGAATTGCTTGTTCAAAAAAAATTACCATACTGTCATGCAAAACTCAACTTTTCTATGGAGACCTGCACAAAATATTCAATATTCAATGAGCTATGTTACTAATAAAAATATTACTAACTAGCTAAAAGAGAAAACCATTAAAAAGAAAAAAGAAAACTCCTCAAGCAATAAAGCAGAGGTTTTCTAAACATCCAAAAGAGCTTTTTGCCAGAGTGTAGCACCTTGACAGAAAGACACCGTGGAACCAGGATGAACTGATCCCTTTACAATTCCATCAGTTAGAATCAGATATTTCCTCTCACAAAGTCCAGTGACATAAATTTACACTGCACACACACTCCCCTCTATGGGAGCAGAAGCATAACATTCTGTTCCATATGCCTCTCCTAATATCTAGAAAAAGCAAGGGTTCCTCAATACAAATACAACAGGTCAACAAAGATGACAAGTTCAAAGCAAAGTGGTGCTTGTACATAGGAGCCTTCAGACTCCTCCAATGTGGCATTGCCCACCACTGCATGAACATGTACTTGGGAAAAATGCCAAAGAGTCTTAACGATCCATTTTTTTTTCCAATGCAGAAAACATAAACAGAAATATGCACATTAATTCACAGAAAATAAATAACAAGTCAAAAGGTACTTACTGTTTTAGATTCCCAATGATTTATTTTCTCTCTGTAAAAGAGTTTCCCAGCAAAGTTCTACTTTTCAAATATTATACATATTTAAAGCTTGGGATGATGGGCCTGGCAGCGTGGCCTAGCGGCTAAAGTCCTTGCTATGAATACGTCGGGATCCCATATGACCACCGGTTCTAATCCCAGCAGCTCCACTTCCCATCCAGCTCCCTGCTTGTGGCCTGGGAAAGCAGTCAAGGACGGCCCAAAGCTTTGGGATCCTGTACCCGTGTGGGAGACCTGGAGGAAGTTCCTGGCTCCTGGCTCTGGATCAGCACAGCACTGGCTGTTGCGGTCACTTAGGGAGTGAATCACCGGATGGAAAATCTTCCTTTCTATTTCTCCTCCTCTGTCTATCTGACTTTGTAAAAAAAAAAATAAATAAATCTTTAAAAAAAAATTTAAAAATAAAGTTTGGGATGATCAAGAAGTAGAGAGAGAATACTGGAGAGAATACTGTTATACTATGGCACCATGTACATGTTGGGCTACAAGCCTTGCTAAGCCATGATACGGAGGAACTCACCTCCAGCAGGAAGGGAAGGACACAAATCCTGAGGACCCACCTGATTCCTGGGCCATCTGACAATCTGTTCTGTCCCACTATAGTCTGCTCCATCCCCAAAGGGTAAATCAAAGTAATACGGGAGATTTCAGCTCAGGCATTCACCTCAGAGATTTCTAATCCCACATGGACACAGATAATATATCTCAATGTGTTTAATCATTATCTGTCACTCCTTTTGGTATGTTCTTACGTTCTCCATATTTTGGTCCCTGTTATATTTTCTTACAACACTCCTAAATGATGAGCTCTCTGGAAAACAGGACCTGTGCTTGTCAGAATCCCTAGGAATAGAACTGTGACATTTGCAACCAGATGCTTACTAAAGGTCTTTCTTACCAAGCTTGAACTTCTAAAAGCCAGTAACCAGTGGTAACTTTTGTTGTTCAGTTATTCTTACAAACTACAAAAAAAGAGAAAAACTGATCTCCAGTACTGTCAACTTTGGTTCAAAGTGGCATCAGGTTTCCTGCAGGAAACAACACTGAAGCCAGAGGTCTGACACCATACATCTCATTTCACTTCAGCTGCAGCAAGCCTCCTCCTAAGTTGAGAATGAATGTCCATTACCAACAAGCTGCTCCTGGATACATGCTCCAAGTCAGAAGGAGGAGCTAGATAGTACTGGAGTTTTGGGCAAACCTATCTCTGCTACTGGAAAAGCACCTGACAAACCACATTCATCATTACACCATTTGTAAGTCCTGAATCCAGCCTATAACACGCTGGCTCAACCAGTGACTGTGTATAGGTGATTTTCCAAGAACACTTGGTAGAGTTATTTGGTGAGCACAATAGAAACAAACTCACCTGTGGGTGTGTACTTAGTATTTTTCAAGGATGAAAACATGTATTGCCGTAAATCTTCCATGAAAGGCAGCTGCACATACACTAAACACTAATGAGACAGAAAGGAGATAAAAGCAGAAACAACCAAATCAGTGTAAAAATATCAAAGTGGTCCCAATTTCCGTGAAAGTAAACCAACAAAAGTACTTCTAAAATCAGGCAACTCAAACACAGTACACTGAAAGGTAAATGTTTTGATTTTTTTCTTTTCAATGTTCAACAAATGCAGATTGCATAAAGAGGGTTAAAAATAAAAGAAATGCTTTAAAATAAGACCACTAAAAGATCAGTGTAGAATGGATAGCCAATGCAAAATAAAAGGAGTTGTTGACTGGGGGGCTGACGTGAAAGACATCTGCCTTCCCTTTTCAGTTTTGCCACAGTAGGTTTTCTGAGATACACGAAACAGTAGGGAATTCAGGTTTGTATTTTAAATAGGAGAGCCCTAAGTAGACAGATTTTCATGAACATCATGACAAAAGCACAACCTCAACCTTTGTTCATAGCCCCCTTTACAAAACGTAGGTAATAGCTCTTCCCTCTTTGACTTAGAGCAGTCAGGAGGGATGAGAGCTGAGAGAAGGTCATGGTTAACCTTTTACCACTTGATCCAACCAAAGGTTTTATCTGTATTTTATACTTTATGTCCTTTCATTACAACTCAAAGCGTGATTCACAGATCAGCATGGTCAACATTACTTTGGAATCTGCAAATCCCCAGAACCTGAGCCTTGTCCCAGAACTAATGACTTGGAATTTGCATTTTGTAAAGATCTCAAAGTAATTCCCCCACCCCAACAGAAAGAGTTGAGAAGCACTGCTTAAAATAAAAGAATTGAAGGGGGAAAAAAGACACAAACAATGAAGACCTGTGGGTTACCTCATAGGCATCCTTGATATAAGGGAATGCCACACCAACTTGAGGATTTGATCTTCTGTCATAAGCATACCGAACTATGGCCACCATGTCCAGTTCATCCAGGGCATGAATTAGGGATGAGAGCGCAACCGCTGCAGCCTATTTTAGAAGGTGCGTGTTACCAACACATATCTGTCATCTGAGAATATTCACAACACAGCTCACTTACAATGGTGTCATCCACTTTCTTCATATTTCAAAATTTTTTAAAGATTTATTTATTGGGGCCCGGCGGCGTGGTCTAGCGGCTAAAGTCCTCGCCTTGAAAGCCCCGGGATCCCATATGGGCGCCGGTTCTAATCCCGGCAGCTCCACTTCCCATCCAGCTCCCTGCTTGTGGCCTGGGAAAGCAGTTGAGGACGGCCCAATGCATTGGGACACTGCACCCGCGTGGGAGACCCGGAAGAGGTTCCTGGTTCCCGGCATCGGATCGGCGCGCATCGGCCCGTTGCGGCTCACTTGGGGAGTGAATCATCGGACGGAAGATCTTCCTCTCTGTCTCTCCTCCTCTGTGTATATCTGGCTGTAATAAAATGAATAAATCTTTAAAAAAAAAAAAAAAAAAAAAAAAAAAAAGATTTATTTATTGGGTCTGGTACAGCAGCCTGGTGGCTAAATTGTCGTTATGCATCCACCAGGAGCCCATATGGGCGCTGGTTTGTATCCTAGCCGCTCCACGTCCCATCTAGCTCCCTGCTTGTGGCCAGGGAAACGGCCCAAAGCCTTGGGATCCTGCACCAGTGTGGGAGACCCAGAGGAAGTTCCTGACTCCTGGCTTTAGATCAGAGTTGAGCTCTGACTTTTGAGGCCACTTTGGGAGTTAATCAGTGGATCTGTATCTCCTTCTCTCTGTAAAATCTGCCTTTTCAATTAAATAAATCAATAAATAAACGACAGAGAGAAGGAGAGAGAAAAACAAATTGTCTTGCAGTTGCTACAGGACCACAATGGCCAGAACTGAACCAAGCTGAGGCCAGGAACCTGTACTTCCAACTGGGTTTCAGATGGAGGTGACAGGGTCCACATGTTACGGGTCATCTTTTGCCACTCTCTCCCAGGTACATGAGCAGGGAACTGGATTGCAAATGGAGCAGCCAGGACTTCAAGCAAAACTCATACAGCTTCCAGTATTCCAGACCAATGTATAACAAAACCAGCCACTATTTCAAATGTTTTAAAAGGTGCTCCTTTACCTACTTCAAGACACCTTTGCTGTACACAACTGTACGCATTCTCTTTTGATGTACATTTACTATACATCTTTGGGACTTATCAAGTCCGCAGTCTTCCACTTCACCCTTCCTTCTCCTTTGAATTTATATTCTTACCATAACGATAAATTCTCACCGTAAAAAAAAGTTCTAGTTTCAGCTTTCCTAAACAAACATGTGTCTCAGCATAGCCTTGTGATATGATATTCCTCACCGCATACCCAGCAGTTTTCATAAATTGATTAGAAATGTTTTTGCATGTGTAAAGGGACATTAAGTGGTAATTAAAACTTCAATAAAAGAAATGTACGTAAGTCAGCACTTGGCAGTGTAAGTAAAACTTGCATGATTCTCAACAGACTTGATTCAGAATATATTCATGAACTAAGTTCTCAAACCTGAAGATTCACATGTTCCTGGGTTCCAAGGAATCTGTCCAGTAAAGATTAGAATCCAAGTATTTTCTTCTGCTAATTTTAACTGTCTGATAGACTATGGATACACATCTACTACGTCAGCCTTTGCTAAGTGAGAAGAAAAAAAAGAACTATACCTGTAACATTACGATCCACTCCCTAGCCAAAACAAACCAGCCATGTTCACCTTACCAATAATTTACCAATTTCAAACACAAACACTTCAGGAACTTGGAAAACTCTCTTAAGAATACACTAGATTGCATTCTTTCCACTAAGATCAACATCTCCAAGCAGATAAGCTCTGACAATTAGAAATTATTTACAGAGAAGGTAGGTGGGAGTTTTGGACACAATAGTCATGGGTCGTTAGCCAGGCAGAAACCAGCCTGCAAACAGAATTCCCAAGGAGATGGAAACAGGATGCAAACAGAGAAGGAAGGGACACATTTCCTCAGTGGTGGAAGTCGCAGGGTGAAGTCACTGAGATGAAGCTGCAGCTCCACCATACCAAATATTCAAAGTTTATGAAATCAAAATGCTAGTGGCATCCTTAACAACTGACCCACGAAATTCCCACTCCCAAAGGCAGCTGCTCAAATGCTTTTGTTGATTATTTATCTGGTTGGTCTACAACTACAGAACTATGTTTTTACGTCTCTGACACAAACTAACGAAAATTCATTTACCATTTCTCCATTTTTAGTTAAAGGTCAATGAATTTTCCCACTGCTGTTGCAAGAATACATGTCATTTTAAACAACAAAATTCCCAAGCAACACACTTTTGTAAGATGACAATTCAATTTTGTGGCATTGCGTCTAACAGCCACCACCCACTAACCTCATCATCTTTTGCTGCAAAGACCTTAAGAACTTGGTTTCCCATGAAGAATTTTCTCTGGACCTACAAGAGTAAGAGAGGAAAAGAACGGGGTTTGATCCAACATAAGAAACATACATAAACATTATATTACACATATCCTAAGAAAAATTCTATCAAAAATGCTCTTACTTAAAAATTTGCAGGTACCAGGAACAAACTTATTATCTGAGGTTCAACTTAATTCAACACAACAAATATCTGACTACTTAGTATGTGTGTAAGATTGCTCTGGGTACTATACACATAACTGTGAACAGGATGTATCTTGTCCTTGAGGGACTTAAGACAGATAAACATGAAATCGCCTACAGTACAGTATTACAGTTCAGGATGACACAGAGCTCCAAGAGTATAAGAGGGCACTAAGGTGGGTCATCAGGGATTAGGGAAGGTTTCTGCCCATGTGCCAACCAAATCAAGGCATAATGCACGAGTAAGAATGAACCAATAGAAAAGTTGCCACAGGTCCCCAGACAGATATTATATTAAAAAATCATTTAGCATAAGATAAAAGCATAGTACATTTTAGTACACTTAGGGAACTGCATTTGGGGTAGTGCAATATCACAGCATGAAGGAAAGGTGAAAATTAGACTGCTGATAAAGATCAGATGATGAAATCTCTCAGGAAAACTACATTAAGCAGTTTGGAGCTCAACCTAAGAGCAGGGAGAGGCAGCAATAAAGGACAAAGAGATAAAAGTGAAGAATTAAGAAGAGAGGTACAGGACTGAGGAAGGAAATCCAACTAAACCAAATTTAAGCACTGTTTCCTTCTCCCCTTCTTAAAGTCTATTACTTAAGTTAACGAGTATTCAAAAGGTTAAAATACCAATAACTGATTAAAAAATGAAAACCAAAGAGTTTCTAATTCAAAACGATCCATGCCTACCTAATCTATGTTAACTGGAGCCCAGAGATTATTTATAGGAACATGCCATGTGTTGTGTCACGTAATGTTTCTTGCACTTCCTTTTGTCCTCCCACCAATAAAGCAGAGAGCTTATGAGCACTTCTCACAGTAGCAGCAGCTCAAGAGGACTGAATTTCAGAGGTGTAGGGGTAAGGCCCACATAAATCAAATACCCCTCGTCTCCACTTTTATTTCCCATTTAGAAGCCATTACCAGGGGTTAGTGCTATGGTGCAGTGGGTTAAGCCATCCCATATGGACAAGAGTTCAAGTCTTGGATGTTCTACATCCCTTGCAGCTTCCTGGTAATATATCTGGGAAAGCAGCCGAAGACAATCCAAGTGCCTGGACCCTGTTATGCCTGTGGGAGACCCAGACAGGTTTCTTAGCTCCTGCTTTTGGGGGGCCCAGCCATTATAGTTGCAGTCATCGGGGAGTGACCCACCCAGATAAAAAGAGCTCTTTCTTTCACTGTCTCTCCCTCTTGCCATATATCTGCCATTCAAATACAAAATAGCACCCTCCCCACACCCCAAAGCCACTATTCTAGGAAACAAGGGAATAATCCTATGTGGAGTTTGTCATACTCGTACTGATTTTCTTAGGATCTAAGAAGCTGCAAATAGTTACTGACTGATCAAAGAAGAGTCCATCATATATTTTCCGAAGGCACTTAAATGACCTTTCAAACACAGCCAGGTGTTTGGGGGCAGTCTTTTCCATTTTACAGTTAGATACCAGATAATGAGATATTTGACAACTTGGAAGAAGACAAATTAAAAGACCTCTTAAAGTAATAATGGAAACAAATAACTTCTATTAAAAAAAAACAAAGTCTTCCTCCAAAATCTACTTTATAAAATGCAAAACTACAGATCAATCGAATCCAGAGGCATCAGCTTGTCAATATTCCTGGTTTAGAGAATTTGGAATGCTTATATATAATACTGTACACTGAGGTTAACCATTAGTCTAATAAGAGATATATTCACATGAATTTTTCTAGTCACTATGGACAACACCTTGCTCTTAACATTTTGTGTGCTTTGTTAACACAATACTTTTTTGGTCATTTAAATAGGCCCTCACTTTCACCCTAGCAGAGGTGATGTCAAGTTTTTGGGTCCTGAATTGTACCTGACATTGTTTTGAATAGGTCTTATCTGCATATATATAATCTGGCAGACCCATTTCTCAAGAGGCTAGTTTCCACAAACTGGTTGGAATGAGGTTTCTGTTCCACTGAAAAGACTCATCCATTATTAATCATCACTTTTAAATGTATAAACTTCCCAAAATGAATGATGTTATTCTTAAGAAAATTTAGTGCTAATTTGTTAGAGAATTGTTAAGGACTCTCAGCTTCCCAGAGATATTTATTTCCACCATTATGATTTTATTGTTCATTTCTTCAGTGACACATTATTCATTCAGTAGCATGTTATTTAACTTCACGGTGTTTTTAATTTCTTTTCTACTTCCTGTTGTTGATTTTGTTTTGTGGCTTTTCATGTAAGGGGATGTATAATAACTTTAATGGAGACTATCATATCCAGATATGAGGATACAATGCAGGATGCATGTCTTCTTCCAGACTAAAGATGGACTTACAATGAAACTGTTTACTATATCTTGACAATAGGATGCTGTACTCTCTGCCATTGTCCATGCCCACAATGATTAACATATGACGGTTTATGAAGAACTATACTATAGTTATAATGTAAGGGAACTCAGTGGGTGAGAGGGGACTTGTGGAGAGGGTAAGGGAAATCCCAGGGCCTATGGAACTATATCACAAAATGATAATAATAATAAAAGAAGTAAAAAAAAAGATTTTATAGATTTCAAGTAAATACTGTTTTCAGCTTATGAGTCTTGAACATGTGTAACAGCTTGAGTATACAATACAGGAATTCTGTCCAGTTTCATTGCACTGTTGAGATACTGACACAGACAGGGACAACACACCAGAGAAATCGAGTCCAAGTCCAAGCACAGGGTAACATACTCATTTTAATTCTTACTTGAGCTTTTCTAGAAACATTAATCACCCCTTCTATTACTGCTTGGCTAAAACGTACACAAAAGTATATACTTCACTGTTATGATTCATCGCTTTGGCTATTTATCTGAAGAACATTTAGTCTACGATTCTGGGGGCTTTTAATAGCCCTTTGGAGGGCAGATTTCATGGTAAATTCTCACATTTCTCATTGTGTCTATTTTGTATCTCCACACTGGTTTCTAAAAACCATGTAACTTATGGACAAATTTTACATCCTAGAACTCCATACCAAGAAACTTAAGAGAATTGACAGCATAAAGCAGTGAAATTACGGGTTAATGGTCGCTTAAAACCCAGTCATATTTTCAAACCTGTAAGACACTTCATTATATATTTTGGCAAAACAAGAGCAAAGAACTAGACACCATATGCTTATAGCTATTAAGAGCTATGTTGGTCAACACAATTAGTGACTTCCTTCAATTCAGATTCATACTAAATTTTCTCTACATTTTGGCATTTTTCTTAAAAAATCAAAGATGGTACCACAAACTCCCAGACTGTATTCCAAAAACAAACAAAAAAATCAAAACTGTATTATACCAAAAAAAAAAAAAAAAGAAAGAAAAAGAAAACTACATATTGTAAAGAAAAATGACCAAATAAACCACATCATCTCAAGTAACAGCTAGGAAAAAGCTTACGGATTCTGTTCCCAATCACAGAGTAACTGCTGTACCTGAGAAGATCTACAAAATCCTAGGACAGAGAAGCACTTCCCCTCCGATTTATATTTCATTTGTTCCTCATCCACTTTAGAGAAAGGGATTATATCACTTCCATAGCGGAACCCTAGAGAACAAGAGCAGAGCATCTGTTAAGCATATGAGGCCTGGTACTCCACAAGCAGAAATGAGCTCTATGCGGACATTAACAATACATGCACACCCTGAGCAAGCCTCCATCTTCTATTTCCTAGAATCAAATTGCTGCCCCTTGTGATCAATGGGGGAAGAGAAGCAGCAGACACAGCCATGTATACAATACAGAGACAATTACAATCTAATTACATTTTTTAAGTAGCAGCTTCTGCAATCTTGTTACCTTAATGACTATCCAGCTTAGAAGAAAGAATATATCCAATGCAATGTACCAGTTATCCTGGGAAGATAAACCATGGCTGACTAAAGTACAAGCATGATTTGTAAACATAATAACACATTTATTCAGAAACTTGGAGATCCTCAGAGAGAAACTCTGGTAGGAAATTTTCAGAACAAAATGTTCGCAAAAACACATGGTAGAGATATATAAATCCCTACTAGAAAAACAATCGGAAGTTTCGTTTAGATACATTCAATTGATAAGCTGCATTCTTTCTGCTTTTACATTTACTTGACTTCTGGCATTTGTGTATATATATTTTTCTTTTAATTACAAAGCATATTTGTATACACCAAGGCTCTGAGCTGCTAAAAAAGCAAACAAACAAACTCTAAAACCCTGTTTCTTGCTTCTGTTCTATGGAAACACCTGCCCTGTCAGTAATTCCGTGTCCTCTGTGTTTGGGTGAAGGAGCAACCAGACCTAACGATTCACACCTTGGGAACATGAGGGAAGAACACGTGTATCTTAATAGAATAGATAGTCAGAGAAATACAAGGAAAGCTTAGAATCAAACAGGAAAATGATCAACGTGGATCCACATATACCTCACTAGACAGGACACAAAGATTAGTTACCCCTCACTAGGGGATGGAGGATTTCTCTGCACACCCCTCTGCACCTCAACTGTTGACAAAGGCCTTGTTAGATTTTTTTTTATTTTTTTATATTTTTAAAGATTTTATTATTATTGGAAAGCCGGATATACAGAGAGGAGGAGAGACAGAGAGGAAGATCTTCCGTCCGATGATTCACTCCCCAAGTGAGCTGCAACGGCCGGTGCGCGCAGATCCGATGCGGGGACCAGGAACCTCTTCCAGGTCTCCCACACGAGAGCAGGGTCCCAAAGCCTTGGGACCACAAGCAGGGAGCTGGATGGGAAGTGGAGCTGCCGGGATTAGAACCGGCGCCCATATGGGATCCCGGGGCGTTCAAGGCGAGGACTTTAGCCGCTAGGCCATGCCACCAGGCCCAGGCCTTGTTAGATTTATAAACCAGTTTAGATTATCCTAAAATCTACCAAATTCAGCAAAATTATGTGTCAACACAATAAACTGCTAAACACTAAAATGAAAACAGACACGAGACAGCTGAATAGTACCCTATAGCCACTTTAAGATGTATAGCAGCCGGTTCTGTGTACAAACAAAAATTGAAATGTCAATGAAGTAGTCACAGGATGTGGATAAGAACTTGCACTGTTATAACGTATTGGTTACTCAATACCATGTCAATTAATTCCATAATGTTGTAAATTGTTGTTGATGTTGTGCTGGGGCTTCTAATTGATAGGGACGATATTCTGCCAGCTCTGCCTTCAGACCAGAGATGGTCTCCCCAAGAAACTGTTGAATTTATCTGGACAATAAGATGCTGGACTCTATGCTTGGTATATGTTTGCAACAAAAGAATCTCGACTTAATTTGAACTGTAACACTGCAACAAGGCGGAGGAATACATCATGGGGGGAGGGGATGGAGGGGGAATGGGGGAATCCCAGAGCCTATGAAACTGTGTCACATAATGCAACGTAATAAAAAAAAAAAAAAAAAAAAAGAAGCAAATGAAAAACTTGGGTTACTGGAGGCAGATTCTGACAGCCAATGTTTGCTCCTGTTGGCCTGTTGAAGCCTGCATTTATATTTAATTAAAAAGAAACACATTTCTATTTTGACACATATGTCTCTTAAAAGCCAGAAATGAAAACAAAATTAAAAAAAAAAAATCAGCAAAGAGACACGTTTCACAGTGATTATTCAAAGCAAATGCTTTTTCTAACTTTTCTCTGCCAGCTATCTTCTTGCTTAATAGTATCGGAAATTCTAATTAAAATTATATTGTGTTTTCTGATTAATCCAAGGAACTGCAAATAACTCTAACTTTTGTACAAGACAAAGAGAACAAATTATAACATGTAACTATATTCTACTGCCCATTTATGGTTACTAAGAATCCTACAGAACAGAGTGGAGAGCAAAAGACATGCAAAGGCAACTAAAGGAAAAGGAGCAAAGTCATAATTGATATTCTTTTCATCCAGACACTTTTAATTCTCTTTCCATTGCTCCACTAATAAATTTTCTTCTTGCCTACAATAACTTGAGTTGCTTTCTTTATTAACAATCAGAAGAGTTAACCCCTCATCTCCAATCCCTTCTCCTTCTAGTCCATCCTACTCCAGGTAGCATAAAAATCTTCCTAAGACACAACCCAAAAGATACCTCAAAACTATAACAACTCCAGGCTGTATAAACTCTTAGCCTGTTATTCAAATCCCTTTATCAGTCCAGGCAGTGCCAACTCAGAATAGCATGAGGGGGCCCAGCGGCGTGGCCTAGTGGCTAAAGTCCTCGCCTTGAAAGCCCCGGGATCCCATATGGGCGCCGGTTCTAATCTCAGCAGCTCCACTTCCCATCCAGTTCCCTGCTTGTGGCCTGGGAAAGCAGTCGCGGACGGCCGAAAGATGTGGGACCCTGCACCCGTGTGGGAGACCCGGAAGAGGTTCCCGGTCCCGGCTTTGGATCGGTGTGCTCACTTGGGGAGTGAATCATCAGACGGAAGATCTTCCTATCTGTCTCTCGGCTTCTCTGTATATCTGACTTTGTAATAAAATAAATAAATCTTTAAAAAACAAACAAACAAACAAAAGAATAGCATGAGGGATTACAGACTCTGAAGCGGCACAAGCCCAGATTCACACTCTGCTAGTTGTTAGCTGTGTGACCTCAATGTGCTGCAGCCTCGGTTCTCTCACACACTGCTTGCTTCATTCAGTGGATGATTAAGAGAAAACGCAGGCTGCCTACTAGATAGAGTACCAAATTGTACAGCACTAATATCAATCCAATCGAGCCATTTAGCATGATTCAGAAGGCTCTCCGCTTTTTTTGGCCTATGGCACTTTAACCATGTTGTTCTTAGCATACGAAACCATGTTGTTCTTAGCACATACTAGGAACAAATGACTGGCCAATGTTGGAGTCATGGCTCTAACTCAGGCTTGACTTCAAAACTCATGCTTTATGTGACTGAACTGAATTAAGCAATTAGTAGAGTGTGCAGGATATTAACCACATTTGACACATAATTCGTCAGGAGAAAGAACAGTATAAAACTACTACCACCTCCAAAGTGCCCTCCCCACAATGCACACTTCTTTTTTCAAGGCTTTCTAATCAAAACTGCACTGGGGAATGGATAGCCAGCAATCGATCCATCTAAGAACGTTGGTTTCTCTCTAAAATCATTACTTGGTATCTTATACTTTTATTTGCTGAATACTTACACAATCTCAGCTACATTCTAAGTGCTCTAGATCTAGCCATCTAGACACACTATTCAAATGGGTATCATATATGAATACAAACTACAGAACCTAGTGAAAATAAAGCAATGCACCCAACAATGTTTCTTATCTCTTAAGGAGGCATGTCTGAGAGGACATAAGACCTGAAATTGGCACTTAGAAGAATAATATGGAAGCCAAAAGTAAAACAAAAAGGTACTGCTTCAGTCACATTAACAAAAACATTCTCCTGGAAAGCGAGTTTCAAACCTCAAAGCTAAGTACTGAGTCCTGTCACTTGAGGCACATAAAACTCAGAGAGGCACGCTACCCGAGTGCACCCCTGGGAAACATCCTGCCTAGGGCCCAACAATCAAGCTAGAGAACAAGTGTCCCATTATTCCCTCAGACACTTACTTCTCCGTAACTCAGAGAAGGATCTCCACATAAACGAAAAGACAACTCCTAGGCTGCCCCACCGCCTCAAAGCAAACCACAGGGAAGCTCTCACCGCCCTACCTTGAAGAGTGTCCTCTTTTGCTACTTCAGTCTCATCATCATCATTCAGGCAATAAACTGTTTCTTTCTGTATGTCTTCCTTTTTTAGGGTTCTTGCATCCACAACTATCCAAGTCTTCTTTACTTTCTCTGGTACAATCTTACATCCAAAAGATAAATAAAGGAAAAGTAGGATTCAGAATGATGGAAGATTAAAGCCCTAATAATACTCTCCCTGGTTCACAAAGAAAAACTCAGAACAATATTCTGGCTATACTGCTTAGTTTGCTAGCATGAAAATTTTAGTTTATTTTATGACAGCATATACTGGATAATTCTCATTATATCCATTATTCCCCCAGAGCAAGCAAAAGACAAATACTAGTTTGTACAAACAGAAACAGATTCTACACAATACCTTTACACTGTCTAGTAAAAGAGGACTGAATCAGTTTTCCAACAAAAAACAGCGAACAATCTATCAGTCATTAGAAATCAGCAAATAACTATTTAAGGACCACTTGAGAACATATCTTAATTTTGTATACGTATTTTGCACATTGAAAATGTTCATTTATATTTAATAGAAATTTTATATATATTTAGATGAGTATTTAAATATGTAATATATGCATACTTATACAGTTCAAAGAAAGAAGGTTAAAGACTACTCAGACTGGAATTCCATCAAATAATCACCTTTAAGAGGGCGTTATTATGTACAATGTACCTATGTCACACAAAAGGCAAATTCACAGTAAAAATTTAATATTTTTGAATATTACACAGCTGCTGTTACTATCAGATATGAATTAGGTGTGACTAAGTCTCCTAAACAAAACTGAACTCTGGTGAATTTAGACTTCTGCTACCATTCTACAATGGCAACATTGCATTTTCTTTCTTTAAAAAAAATGAGAAGTCTGACTGCATGATTAATCATCAATTAACAATGGAAAGAAAGATGAGGGAATCAAATTCTATTTCAGAAAACTGTGAAAACTTTCTCTCCTATGATGTCTTAGACATAAAAAGCTAAATAGAGATTAAATGAACAGGGAAAGCAGCTAGAGAAGTAGTAATTATGGTTCTGACTAACCCACACAAGACTGTCATTCTTTATGTAAGCATATTTATCTTCCTGGTAATATTTCTCTAAAAAAAATAGTATCTGGCAATCACTTACAGATTTATAGGCCACAATCTTTATAGCCAAATTGGAGCCAATGGTCAGTTGACAGGGCCAAGCCATGGACCGCTTCTCAATTTTCTTAAAAACACACAGCTGTCTCAGACTCTCACTAAACAAAGAATAAGAAAATCAACAATTTCCAAATGTTAACTTTGCTAGATTATGCAGTTAGTTTTCTGTATAAGAAGCGAACTGTTGTTGATCAGACAGGGAGGAATAGCAGAGGATGGCAGGAAAATGACAACGACAACTTGGGAGAGAGCCAGCACACAAGTGAATCGGCTTAGGAGGAAGCAGAAGTTGAATTACTTTGCTGACAGGTGAAAATGAACATCTATATCCTCCTCTCTTCAATCTTTTCTTTCAACTCTGCAGAACAAGAACACCTTTGAGACTGTGAAAGCAGCACATCCACAGGGAAGCCTGCAGAAAGGGCTCACCAACGCCACGGAAACCTGGGTATCAAAGGCGGGCCACATCTTGGAACACCACTGCACACAAACTATAATTCACTCATCAATTCCAATTCCCTTAGAGATTGCTAAATGAAGACTACACAGGAAATAAAGGAACTTGTCAACATTTAGTCCTAAGGTTTAAGGATAACTCTAGGTTTCTTACTGGGAGGAACAGCTAGGATAGGGGAATGGCAGACACAATATATAGTGCTATTTAATTTGGACAAAGTAAAGATTAATTCTATTTTCAATTGGGCCCTAATGAAACACACGGAATGGAGATAGATGGAATTTGTGGTATTCACTAAAGTAAAGAACAAAGGAATTAATGGCCAAACACACTCAAATTACTCAGCGAAGCCATTCTGATTACCTCGATGCAAAAATAAAAAACAAAAACAAAACAAAACAAAACAACAGATTCCACCAAAGGGGTAAAGATTATCTTACATTATTTTCAAAGTTACAGACACAAGTCTTGAGAGACTCCAAGTTTCTGAAATAATTTACGAAGCACAACAGACATTCTACCAGAATAATATATCCTGGTTTAGGTTTTTTTCCAAAGTTTATGATTCATCTAAAACGATAGTACCTCTCATTCTTGAGTTTGTTTGGGACTGAATAAGTATGAACCAAGTCCATCCTGTTCCACAGGACATTTCAACTCTAAGCTACATCTAAGACCACTGTGTGGTTTGGATTTGGTCCCAGGGAAATTTCTAAAAGATCAGCATTAATATATGAGAACTAAGAACAGGTCATTTGTCCACCAGCAGAGCTGACTCCTCCCCAAGTAGAAGTCAATTTTCCTTCCTAAGACCTACTGTACACAGTGTAGAATCCACTGCTGTTTAGTTTGCTACAACAGCAGAAAAGTTCTGTTTCTAACCATGCCTATTCAAAAGGCTGTTAAGAACTAGAAACATGGCTACTTTGATAGAGGGACTGAGTTTTTAATTTAGATAACTTTAATTAACGTAAATAGCCCATGTGACTAACAACTACTGTACAGGATGATGAAGTTCTAGTCCACATTTCCTGGCAGGCCTAAAAATTAAAGTAGCTTCCAATTAGTAGTATAATGAACAATCAGCACTACTTATTACAACATATGGTAAAAAAAAAAACCCACTTAGCCATTTGTATAGTCCCATGCTTTTTTTAGGGATTGTCATGGTTAATACGATTAATTTAAGACACTAAGAGAGAAAAAACTCAGGAACACATATGTGCACATATTGTGACCAGAAAACCAATTACATTATGAAACTGCACTGTCAGTAGTCCAGTGACTCCTCCAGCAATCACCTGGGGAATTACAGCTCATTTGTAAAGATTTCTCTACCTATAATCCTTCCTGGGTAAATGTTTAGAAAATGAAGGTGTGCCATTTGTCATTTATAGTTTAACACACCAGAAATATTTGAAGACTATGATTTAGAAGAAAAATGAGAACAAATATACACTATCGCTACTGAAAAAAGATTCTACTGGTTAAGTTTTTACTTCAACCATATACATAAACAACATTATTTTGCATACTGAGCTCACAAGAACATTTGTGGAATGAATCAAATGACAAACTAGAATTAATTCATAAACATTATGCAGTATAATCGTTGAGTGGTTGAACCTATACAAGCCATACAGCCTGGCAAAGGTAGTCCATTGCTTACCTTACCAAATCAGGGCTCCCAAACACATAACTATTCTATGTGCCATCAATCCGTCTTAGGTTCTTCTATTCTCTAACTAAAAGGCTAAAAGGCAGTTTTACTGTTACATGAAAGAGAAGGCTTCCATTCTCCTTAGATCATTTTGTTTTTACTAATACCCATATGAAATAAATAAGGTCTAAGTTCTTTATATTTAGTGGATTCTATTTTTGGTTTGTTTTCCTAAATACACTATATTATGATCAACACATATTTTTAAGAAAGATTAATATATGGCCCATCTTATGGGCCTGGCGCAACAGCCTAGCAGTTAAAGTCCTTGCTGTGAACACGCCAGGATCCCATATGGGTGCTGGTTTTAATCCCAACAATCTCACTTCCCATTCAGCTCCCTGGTCGCCTGAGAAAGCATTCAAGGTGATCCAAAGCCTTAAGAGTTGGGGTGGTGATAGCTTGAACTAGGTAGGATCACAGAACCCACCAACACTCATGAGTACTGGGGCCAAGAAAAGGCTGGGCAGGTCCAGACTGCAGCACCCATATGTGCATCCCAAAGCAGGGTATAGGGTGTGCCAGCCACAACATCTACCAGCCCAAAGGCCAAGATGGAAGGGCAGGCTATGCCGAGCAAGGGCCTAGCACCTACTGGCATGTGTGAGATCTGGATCTGAGATTAGACTGAGTGGGGGAACTTGGGAAACTCCCCTATGGGGTCATAGCTTCCACTGCTGAGCACATGGTTCAGGCCTGGGGGTTGGGCAAACTGGGCAAAGCAGCTTCATCTGCTGGCAAGTGCTTGGGTTCGTTTTGGAAGGGGAAGACTGGGAAGAGCTGAGCAAACCTTATCTCACTGGCAAGTGCAGAAACCAGGCTGGAGCACAGATCATTCTTAGCTAGGCTGTCACACCTGCCAGTATGCATGAGACAAGGATGGGAGCAGACTAAGTAGAACCAGGTGCCAGTGCCCACCAGCGAGAGGCCTCGGGGTAGGCTGGGTCAGGCCAGGCTGCAGCATCCAAAGGCAAAGGCCAAGACAGGGGAGGGACTATGCCAAGTTGGGTCACAGTAACCACTGGCATGCGCGAGATCTAGGGCTGGGATCAGGCCTGGTTGGGGAACTAAGGGGACAACCTGGTTGCATTGTGGTTCCCACTGGGTGAATGCGAGGGCCAGAGTGGGGGGCTACTATCTAGTCTAGACATGGCTGCAGTGTCCCTTGGCATGGGTGTGGAGTGGGTCTAGGGTGCATCACACTGGGCTATACTCCAGCACCCACTGGTACTTGTGACAATCAGAGTGGGTATAGGACAGGCTAGGCTAAGTCTCTACCCATGCTGAGCCATGTGTGAGCTGTGTCTGGGTGTGGGCCAAGCTTGATTGGGCTGTAACACCCAACAGCAAAAACCAGAATGGGTGAGGGCCGGTAAGGAAAGGCCACTGTTCCTGCTAGGACAGGAGGTGGACTAAGTAGGGCTGGCTCATGGACTCATTGGTGGGCATGAGATCTCGCACTGGGAGGGGTTCTGATGGAGGAGCTTGGGTAATTCCTCTGTTTGGACACAGTCCCTTGCAAGTGAGTGCAAGAACCATGATAGGGAGCAGCCCAGACCAAGCCAGGTTATGGTACCCACCAGCATACAAACAAACAAAAAAAACACCAGACCGTGACAATGGTGGTCTCACCCACTTTCCTGCAGCCCTTGACCCTCTGCACCCTAATCAACTATGTAAAAATCATCACAATAAAAATTTAAAAAAAAAAGGAAGACATCTACTATTTCACCTTACATTGATGTATGGAGTCTCTGGTGCTATCTAACATTCCCAATCTTCACCGCATAAATCCTGGAAATAAATCTGAAACGTCATCCAGCCACATAAACTTTAAAAAAGTTGATATTTGTTGAGTACACTAATTTTAAAATAAAACAGAATACTTATTAAAGAATGGCTGCCAATTCAAGCGTAGACCCCTAAAAAGAGAAGCTCCCAGATCTCTCCGGTCAAAAAAACATTGACATGAGTACAAACCAAAGTTGCCCTATTGTTTTCCCCTCTTACCTGAAGGAATAAATTTCATCCAGCCCATCTTCACCTTCTAGAGATACCATCATCATTTTCACCATCTGAATGCCTTCCTTTTGCTGCTCAGTAATTCCTTTTGGAGGAAAAGAGGGTCCATGACGGTCCAAGGGTAAGCCATCTCCTCTGTCCCCAGTTCCACCTTCCTTGCCAACTGGAAAAGGCAAACTACCAGGAAAAGACCACAGCAGTTTAGAAACCAGGAAATAATTGGGGTTCCAATACTGTGAATGTCACTAACTAGCTATGAAAAAAATGGATATGTTGGCAAAACTCACCTGGCTTTAAATTCTCATCTGTAAATGACACAGTATTTACTTAAGTCAATATTCTTTCAGTTTCCTGTGATGGAAATCTCTGATTTAGTAAATCTGATTTAATAAATCTCTGATTTATTGTCTTATATAATCCAACAATAAAAAAGGGAGGGTTGTACACAGCCTTGTCATGACCAGACCCAAGGTTGCAAATGTCACAAAGCTTATCTGATTCTCACTCTGTCTTCATATTCACCTTCATTGTCCTTTATGCTGGCTTCATTCTCTCAGTCTGTCCTCCTTTATCGTGCCTCTGAACATAATCAATGTCTGCCTCGGTCTAAATGCATGCTCCACAATCCCTCTGTTGAAATTTGGGAAAGACTGCCCACTTCGGGGTTAGGGGAGACCTTGGGTAAACGATGCAGTCATGAGAGCAGACCTCTAATGAATGGTTAGTTTATGTCTGTGATGTTGACGTGAGCCTTTTCTTCCCTTTTTGTATCGTGTGAAGACACAGTCTTCATCCTTCTCACCATGTGGGAATGCAACAGGGTGCTGCCTTGAACACAGGCCAGAGACTGATCTGCCAGAACTGCGATCTTGGACTTTCCAGTCCAGATATGATTAATACATTACCACATTTATAATCTGCACAATGGAACAAGCTTTTCATTGGGTATTTTGTTAAAGCAGCAGGATCAGACAAAAGCAAGCTCATTGCCCAAGTCTACTACCGGGGAGAGATTCAAAATCAAAACAGGAATCATACAGAAGATCCCAGTCTTCGTTTAGGCCAGGAAGTTTGAGTGCAGGAAAGAATACTTCCTAGAAAAAGCCAATGTGATATTCCAAGCAGAAGAAAAAAAGGAAAGCCCACTGATGATTGCTCAACCTATATCAGACACCACACAAAACATTCCAAACCCAAAGAAGTAAGTAAAACTGCCATTTTCCTTGTGCTTTACTCCAGCTTTTTGATTGCAATGAGAATAAAACCAGACTGGGATTATGCATCATGGGAAAATTCAATCAGCAACGCAAACCGAAAACTACATTTTCTAAATGGTATGTGGAATGTTACAAAAATGCACACAAATAAACAATCTCATCTCACACTGCAGGTATTGTTTGGGTGGAAGGAAATTTCCATATCCATCATACAAACAGAAGGTGAAACTACAGACATGAAATAAGTTGGTTAAAGCTGCACAGCTAATAATTAAGAAAAGCTCCTTTACCTAACCAAAAGGCAACGTCACTTCCCCCTCCCCCCCCGAATGCTAGATTTTAAATGCAGTCATCTTTTCAGTTCACGCAAATTGTGTGGTGGTCATTACTAAGTAGATGATTGTTTTTTAATTTGATTTTCTATTTTTCTTTACTATAATGAAAAGGGGGTTTCTGCTTTCATTTTTCTATGAATACTATAACAAATGTGCATGACCTCAATTACCTCAGATTAAAGGCTTCCAGGGAGCAGGTTTGCATGAAATTATTGCTAGTTCCATAACATCTACCACAAAGGAACAAATGACATAAAGTCAAAGTGTCGGGAAGTTTATCCTAGGATGTAGCTACAATACAAGGTAGCTACCTTGTATTAGACCAGAAACAACCTTTCTCAGGAGTCAGTCAGCAGAAAATACTTAACACTACGTCCCAGGAACAAACCTGCTCAGAACACAGTGCTTCTCCAGGTTGCTGCAACTTGTTCAGCCCAAAAGCAATCACGCAAAAAAATCCACTAGCACTGAAAGCATGGACTTGACCATACCTGGCCCTGCACCAGCTCGTACAAGAGTCTAGGTTGAGCTCACCACAAGTGAGCTTTCTTGGGGGACTCTCCAACTGGATCATTGGACTCAAATCTCAGCCACAGGAAAAAAATCACAAGATATGTGGTGTGTCCTTGGAGTGCACATATTAGGGCTGGGCTTCCTCAGTTGCTGATGCCCATGCAGTATGCAGCATGCCCAGATGCACATGGGGGACAAAAAGGTCAGCTCATCTAGGGCAGTAGAGGATGTCAAATGCCTCATCAGGGAATGGACCACTCTCCTAGCCAAGCTTTGCAGCAAGTGTCTGAGTCTGTGGATGCACTAAGGTGGACTTGGTCAGCCAATAGACATTGCAAAAAATTTTTTTCAACCCTAGTGCAACAAAGCTGACAATGCCTCATATCTATTAAAACTACTCAAGTAACACCCTTGAAACATTCCTCGCCACATCAGGGCCTCTAAATTGTCGGCAAATAATAATCTCCCACCACTGGGTGCCAATGCAGTCTGACAGCCAGGAGTGGCCCCTTACCCCTTCACCTTCTGTGGATAAAGGAGCAAAACAAAACAAAACAAAAACTCTGAAACATCTGTGCCACCTACCTTCCTCTACACCTTGATCTTCCCCACCCTGATGCAGGCCCGCATGGGCACTTAATCCTCTAAACTATGTAAACAAGATTAAAAATAAAACAAAATAGAATATTTTTTAAAGCTATAAACTTGAATTTATATGCTGGAGGTTTATGGCATAAGGGAAGGCATTATTAGTGAAGAAAAAAATGGAACCACACAGCAAGGAAGTAGAACTTGTACATAACATTATTATATTGCTGATACCAAAAGAAAAAGTCATTTCAGATGACACTGGTAGAAGTGAAGCACGCTTCAACCATGCAGAGGCATCCTGAGCTCCTGACAGGGAAGGGAAGGGAATTGGAGCTGGGGTTCTCAAGCACCGAGGAAGCCTCAACCTAGTAACAAGTGTCACTTAAAGAGCACTTAATTTCTTTCAAGTATCGTCTTAGCAAGTATCAGTTTGATGGCTTATTCTGAGCTATTTTTTTGCGCTCCTCCAGAGAAGATGTCCCTCAGAAGTCTTAAGCAGGACATCCGTGCCGGAGAGGGTCTTCCTTCCCCACGGCATGCATCTGAAGAAGCCACGCGTTCATCACTCTCAGTCAGAGGCTGCTGGGTACAGCTCTCAATTTGAAAAATGAGTGTCCTCAGAAGATTAATAATTCAACATCCAATCCCAACATTCAGCTTTCACTAAAAATAGTACAAGAACAAGCTGGTTTCGAGTACAGCAGGAAGGCTCCATGTAGTGCAAAGGATCTTTGTGTTAAGGGTATAAGACATAGAAAGTACATCCTGCGGGAGAAATCCAAGCCATCCTGCAGGAGGGACTACTCCCCCGAACAAATTGCAAAACACAGCTTTCCCTTCTTTTGTGCATACCCCGCCTCTAAATACCAATAGAAAATTGCATTTGGTATGTGTCTTTGCTTTATTTAGTTCTGGAAAAAGTTAAATATAAAAAATTTATGGCGTGGGGCTGGTGCTATGGTACAACACGTCAAACTGACACCTACAATGCTGGCATCCAATAGAAACACTGGTTCAAGTCCTGGCTGTCCCACTTCCAGTCCAGTTCTCTGCTAATATAAGTCAGGGAAGCAAAGGAAAAAGGCCTTAGTGTTTGGGTCCCTGCTGCCCAGATATAAGGTCAGGAAAAGTGTTCCAGACCCCTAGCTCTGTCTTGCCCCAGTCTTGGCCATTGTGGCCATTTGTGGAATCAAAGTTTGGAAGACCTTTCTCTCTCTCACTCTCTCTCTAACTCTGCCTTTTATATAAGTAAACCTTTTCCTAAAATTCTTTCTTTAAAATGATTGCCAGGTTGGCATTACTGTCTACCTAAAACACCTACTGTTTGTAGGATACAATTTCTACAGCCTTCAAGAGAATTGTTAATTAGGTAATTGGGTATGTATGGAGGAGATAAACTAAACATTCTCCATGATCCGTCTATTTCCTCAATTTTTTGAGTCTAAAACAGTGAACAACTGATCTGTTACCGAGCTCAGTTCTTTCCTATCATTATGACTTCATTTCTTTATCTGCAAATCTCAGAACAGTTCCTGCAACATAGAGAGCAATCAGTATGTCATCCAATAGATTCTATCTCAGAGCAAAAAGAGAAGATTCCTGGGAATCAGGCACTCTATAAAGGGGTCCCACTCAATGCTTGCGGCCATCAGAGGATTTGCCCACATTCATTATTCTTAGAGTCTTACAAGAATTGCAGGGAGATGCCAGACTTCTTCAAGTTATGGATGATAATATCCAGCTGATCCTTGCTGAATGGACTGCTGAGGTCAGTGAAGACTTCAATATGCCTCTTCTCAAACTTCTTTCCTCTAAAAGAGAAAATTATCACATTAAGAAATCATTCTCTTGAATTATCTCCTACAAATCCAAATATATATGGCCACTTAGCAGGGAGGGGCCAAGAAATGATTTAGACATTGTGGATACACATGACTGTTTTTGGATGTCTACACACTATTGATGCTTAGCTAAGTTCCTAGGAAATACATAATCAGCCCTGGTATATCTCATCCTGTGAACAGACTGGGAAAGAGCTCTGAGCACCAGGAAAACCACATTCCCTAACTCCTAACTTAGTTTAAAGATAAGGTCACTTTGATTTCGAAAGATCCATTCCTGGATCCCAGCCTCCAGAAGGGAAGAACACAAGCAAAATACTCTCCTAGTATCCCACAACTACAGTCATGCATAGATTCTCTTTCCGAATAGCCTGTTCCGATTCTACACACAAGCTAGGAGCAGAATTATGTGGAAGAGACATCTAGAATCTCAGTGCAAATGCTCCTCCTAACAAGCAAGGGAAGACATGTATGTGTGTGTACGTGTGTGTACGTGTGTACATGTGTGCGTGTCTGTGCATGTGCTCAAAGACACATTTTAAAGACATACTAATTCAATAATTTATTAGGAAATTGGCCTAAGTTATTATGCTCTCAGTTACACATGGATTATATCACTTAATATTTTTTTAATTTCTGATAACTTTTAAGTGAAATAGGGGAAAAAAAAAAACTAAAATAAGCCAAGTATTTCTCTCCCAGAGAAATGCCCATCAGATACAGGCCTTTTTAAAACTCTAGAAAACAGAGTTTGAGGTGAATCACTGAATGCTATTAAATGTTTCCTTAGCCACATAAATATGCTGCTTGACTAATGATGAATCACACAGAACACTGAACACACCAACCCATGTAGTTTTTTTTTTAACAAACAGCTGTTTCCAGCTCTCGGGAGTCCAGACACTTACACAGTTTCACGCTGAATCACATCCATGCACACAATCAGTGCATCCAGGACTTGGCTGGTTAAGGGTGTGAACATCCCCAAACATTCCCTTCATCCCACGAATGAGCAACGTTTCTTTGAAGGAAATCTATAGGGCTGGAAATTGTGGACATAGGACTATGTGCCGATTTAGTACTACTTGCCCAAGTGTACTTTTTCCAAAGTCTCTTTCACTAATATATTCACTTTACTATTCCATATAACATACTCTACTTGTTCAATCAAATATCATGCCATTTAGCAGTATCTAGAACTCATTTTTGGTGATCACAGTTCACTGTTAGATCTGAAGTGCGCCACTTGTAGCATTTTCAAGTCACTCCCAACACAGCAGCGCCTCCCAGTGATCAACGATGGCACTACCAATTGTTCAGAAATAGACAAGAATAGCTCCTTAAATCAGGGCACCTGTGGAGGAAAGTGAACAATATCACCGTTTGCTTATCACTCTGATTTTTAGCCACAAAGCATCCTCCATTCAGAAAATGACAGAGATTACTCATGCTATACCATTTTAAAAATAAGTTTTCTCAGAGAAGGCATCTGGGCTAAGATGCAGGCTGGGATGCCCCACATTCCATACTATGAATTCTGATCCCATTCCTGAATCCTGCTTCCTACTAGTGTGCACCCCAAGAGGCAACAGATGACATCTCCAATAGTTGAGTCTTTGCCATCCGCAAGGGTGACCGACCCAGACTACGTTTCTGGCCCTCAGCTTGCCTTAATCAGATCCAACCATTGCAGGTATCTAGAAAGTGAGCTATCAGACAGTAGCTCACTCTGTCTCTGTCTCTCTTGCTCTCACTCACTTGTTTGTTCAGTTTGGTTACAAATTAATCATAATAAATACATAGGTAAATCATTTCTTATCCTCTGAACACTGTCAGTCAGCAGCCCACAAGACCCCCTGCTTATTATGGTCAATACAAACATATATCCTCCCAACCTCTTATCACTAACAGAGAAAGGGCAAGCTCTCGGAGGGCCTGGAGTGCAGACGCCCAACCTGATCAACTTCATATTAAATCCTAACACAGGCCACCTACATCTCCTCAAGGCAAATTCTCTCCATATATTCAGAGATGGGACCCTGAAGGCTCACCAAACTGTATTAGGACACATCTAAAGAGTTTGCCTAGCTCAAAAAGGATACAGTCAGCTTGCTGAGAACCTGGTTGAATTTTGCTGTTGATGTCTTCCAACAGATCAAAATCTGGCAGCATCAGGTGTCTGTGCACGGTGATGTGCTGATACTGAGCCTCGGCAGCAAGGGCGTTCTTGGTGTCATCGGTACCAAACAGGACTAAAGCTATCTCATCCTTGCTCTCGGCAAAAACCTAGCGAGGAATATCAGAAGACCGGAAACTACGTTAGGACAGACTGTAAGCAAGGAGACACTTGACCTTTGGGATGTAGGACAACCTTAGGAAGCCCCGGGGCCATAGCATGTTGGGATGCATGAAACAGGAGACTTCATGAACAATGTGACGGCTATGTTCGAGCAAGACGTTTGCTTTGACTTTGTTTCAGCACAAGCTGGCATGATAGAATGGCTCTTAATAACGTTCAGTCATTCCACTAATTGTAGATTTTAGCATATATAAAACACACATATATGTGTGTGTGTGTCTATCCAAGGTTTAAATTTTCTAGAGATTAAAAAAAATCCAACTTACAAGTTCATATTCTATATACCTGCATTATCACTGACAAGCATAATTTTAAAAGTTCATAGAAAACAAAATTAATAGTTTTGGTGCAAAAAAATTCAGAAATCCAGATATAGTTTTTTCATAATATGAATTTTTTTCATGAACTTGAAGACCACATTCATATTACAAATAAATTCTTACATATGTAAACAGGGAATCAACATAAGAGAGTACATACATTGGGACTTGCATAATGGCTCAGTGGCTAAATCCTCACCTTGTAAGTGCCAGGATCCCAGATGGGAACTAACTCATGTCCCGGCTACTCTATTTTCCATCCAGCTCCCTGCTTATGACCTGGGAAAGCAGTAGAGGATGGCCCAAAGCCCTGGAACCCTGCACCTAGTGTGAGATGTGGAAGAAGTTCCAGACTCCTGGCTTCGAACTGGCTCAACTCCGGCCATTGTGGCCATTTGTGAAGTGAACCAGTGGATGAAGGTCTTTCTGTAAATTTGCCTTTCCAATACAAATAAATTAATATTTTAAAAAAGACAAAAGTATGTATGTTGGCAGTTTCAGAGGATAAATGCTGGAAAAATACTCATCAGAACACTTATACAATGGCATAACATATCTCGCAAAAATGAACCAATGAATTCACTGACATGAATAAATCTTCAAAACAAAGGTAAGAAAAAATTTGTACATTAATAAGTATCATATAAAACAACCCACATATGCCCCTGACAGATTCCTATAACACTGATTATTTAAGAATATATACTTAGGGGGCCCGGTGGCGTGGCCTAGCAGCTGAGGTCCTCGCCTTGAAAGCCCCGGGATCCCATATGGGCGCCAGTTCTAATCCCGGCAGCTCCACTTCCCATCCAGCTCCCTGCTTGTGGCCTGGGAAAGCAGTCGAGGACGGCCCAAAGACTTGGGACCCTCCACCCGTGTGGGAGACCCGCAAGAGGTTCCTGGTTCCCGGCTTCAGATTGGCACGAGCCGGCCCGTTGCGGCTCACTTGGGGAGTGAAACATCGGATGGAAAATCTTCCTCTCTGTCTCTCCTCCTCTCTGTATATCCGGCTTTCCAATAATAATAAAATCTTCAAAAAACAAAAAAAAAAGAATATATACTTAGGTCTAACAGTACAAAATACACATCTGTCGAAATTTTTTGGAAAGGAGAAGAGGGAAAAACTAAATTCGACAGGGACTTTATTGGTAATATTTCAAGAAAAGAAAAAAAATTAAATCAATATGACAAAACATTAAGATTTATATGACATGAGACAATGGGAAAATCAGTTTTCATGGTACAGTCCTTTTGTTTTTGTTGATTTATGAATGACTTCATAATGAATAGTAAACACAACAAAAAAAAAACCTGATTTGACATAAAAGGCAGTCCTGACCCTAAGTATTTATAAATTTAAGCCTTTATTAGAAAATCAGATATACAGAGAGGAGGAGAGACAGACAGGAAGATCTTCCATCCGATGATTCACTCCCCCATGTGGTTGCAGTGGCCGGAGCTGAGCCGATCGGAAGCCAGGAGATTCTTTCAGGTCTCCCACATGGGTGCAAGGTCCCAAAGCTTTGAGGCGTCCTCGAATGCTTTGCCAGGCCACAAATAGGGAGTTGGATGGAAAGCAGGGCTGCTAGGATTAGAACCAGTGCCCATATGGGATGCTAGCACACGCAAGGTGAGGACTTCAGCTGCTAGGCTACTGCGTCAGGCCCAGAGATTGTGCTTTCAAATTGTCTTTTGTTTCTACACTTGATTTTAGTCAAAAGGCTGAGAAGCAATGTCTTTTGTTTCTGATAAGAACTATAATGTCCAGTGACTGGGTCAGAGTGAAGAAAGAAGAACATATCAGGTTAGAGTGGCAGACAGACCTACATGTGCATGAATACAATATAGAAAACTCACCAGATTCCCCAAAACACGGAGGTTGAACAGTATAAGGAGATTGGTATTTTGCCTTAGAAGGTAAAAGCAAAAAGGAGCTAAAACACAGGTGGCAAGCTCAAGACCAACCTGAAACTTACCTGTCGCTGGACAAACATGGTCATCACCTTCTTTGCTTGTTCAAATGGAGATTCTTCTCCAGGAAAGGCGTTGCCCATGGCAAAGCCTACATCCACACAGAGCACAACGGCTGCCTAGAAACAAAGGCCCAAAGACTGTTTGAGGAAATGAAAGGCATAAAGTTTTGAAATATATCTTCTACTTCTCGTGTTCACAGAACTTCAGATATATTTAGAGGTGTGATAAACAGAAAAAACATGTTTGACGTGAAGACTATATATGTAAAACATATAAATTTTCACTACGGTAGCCTTTACACTTTCAAATTTTCACCTAAGTAACCTTTACACTTTTTAAAAGCTAGGAAATCTCTCTCAGGGAGGAACATGCATTACGTAACTGCTGCTCCCCTGGCCTGAGCTCAAAATAAAGCCATGCTGAGCAGACTACAATGAAAGCCAGCGCAGTTAAGCCCAACACACATCAAACTACAGTTAAACTGTAGCCTTACAAGAATAGAAGCTTTTATAGTAAGTCATTGATTTGGAATATGGTTTGTTCTGAAGTGTTTATGTGGTAATCTATATAGAGGAAGATAGTATACGCCAACAATGTGAATCAGTTTTCAAACTGAGGATCAACGAATAAGACACAAAATATATCTAGCTGGAGACACAGAGACCCAAGAAAGCAGTACAATATTCTATGACAGTAGTATGTAGCAAACAAGAGAGAGACAGAAGGAGCAGGTACACAAGACTGGTGGGGAGGGCAGAAAAGAAAACAGGCATGCGACCCTTGGGTGAATCTTAAGGAATAAGCAGGAATCAATAAAGCAAAAAAGGAAGTTACAGAGAGAATCACACAGGTCAGGCAACAATAACATATGCAGGGCAATAAGGAAAGCACAAACTAAAAAGAACAGCTCTACAATGTAACTGAATGGGCATTACAGGAGATCTGAATTAACAACAATCACAACTTCAGGGTGTGTTATAAAATGAGTCAACAACGACATAATTACAGCACATTTCCCATACCTGCACCTGCCTCACTCCATTCTCCTAAATAGCTTAGGTTCTACTAACAGCACAGAAAATTCAAAAAATGAAAAAGACCCTTTGCTGAAAAAAATTAGAATGGCCATCTGAAGATCCAGGATCTGGTCCCACTTGCACTTCCCATTAGTTCAAGTCCATGGGAATTTCACTTAACCTCAGGGTTCATTCACTAAGGGAGGAGACAACTGAGACCCATGCAGCCCAAGATCATTTCCAGAGTTGTTCTGACCAGCAGGTTCACCTGGGCTTTGTACTGATCCAACTGTCAACAGTCTGAACATCCCATTTTATGATGTAGTTACACGTGAATATGAAATGCACTTAGTCAAGAATCAAGAGCGTTCCTAATGTATTTTATCCTTCCCAGCTCATGAGAAAGAGACATCATTTTCCCCATAGTACAAAGAATGGTGCATAAGGCATGTATTTTTTGGAGTAAGACAATTATTTTGGGAAAGATGGAAACAAACTACAAAGTCCCTTTGACAGTAATAAAAGGTATATTCTATGGGGATCATAACCTAAAAACTCAGAAAACATCCTCTTGCATCCATTTAATTAATACACAATAATAAAAGCTACTTCTTAAAAAAAAAAAGATGTGGATAACCAAGTCTTTTGCCAGAAAATGGCATCAAGAAATTTAATCATGGCACTTATTTTTTAAATCTGGAAGAAGAATGGCCTCCATAATAATACTCCGAACTCCTGTCCCACAGCAATAAGAAAACCAGGAGCAGGAACCCAGGCAGCCTAACTCTTCGTTTCTGAAGCAAAAGAGGTTGTTACAATTTTACTCCAAGTGCATCCACACAAACCCTTCCCCACTGGAGCTACAAAGTCTTCAGCAGCTGAAAGTAAAGGAACCAAGAAGGTGAGTCATTGTAATCAACATTTCCCCCAAGGAAGCTGAGGCGATCAGATCAGATTTTATCTGTATGAATGGATCAATTCCTGAAACCACATCTCCCTCTAGTGATCCTTCAGGGACAACTACAAGTCTCTTCTTTCGTTGACAAAACCACTTTTAAAAATTCCCTGTCACTTCGGTTATTAACCTGGGACCCCAAGGATCATAGATTGCCAGCGGCAGACACGCCCCAGGGCTCCGAAATCAGCCAGCCTGGGTTCAAACTTACAGACTGTCTCATCATTTCGGTTCTCTTTGTCTTTGTTTTGCACCTGCAGTGAGGGGTTAGGAGTTTTCACCACTCCGTGTTAAAATGAAATGAAATCATAAGAGATCTGTATCTGCAACTCGATAAGTAAGATCTCTTAAAAAGGCGAAATACTAAGAGAGGTGAATTCCATAACGCGACGTATTAAAGTTAGTTTATTCACACAGTCCCTCTCTTAAATTTACAAGCCTGTGGAGTAGGTGTTTATCACAGCTAATGCCCATTCTCGCACAGATGTGAAGAACCTGGGTTCACGGAGGATTGAGAAGTGAGGAGAAAGGGAATGAGCAGCTAGTGAGAGGGGCGTGGGAGGAGTGGACAGCGGAAGGACTGTCAGCTCAAATTCAGCGAGGCTCGCCCACCACCACGATACTCGCTCTTGCCCTACTCCTTGGCTCCTTAGTCTTCTCATCTGACCCCACATTTCCTGTTTCCGCACCGCCCTGTGCGGGGCTCTGGTCTGAGTAAAGCCCCAGTCCGTGGCCCTATTAACTACCTTATTCCAGGACCGCGCCATGTTGCAGGTTCACAGGCAGCTTGGTTTCCGGTTCCGGGCGGGAAACTGTAGCACCGCAATTTTGGTTCCGGCAAACTGGCAGGCGGACCGTACTGGGTAGGTACACTTCCTGCCTAGCCTAGAAAAGGCGGGGAAACGGAGCGCCGAAGTTCCGCGCATACGCCGATCGCCTCCTTCCTGCTAGGTGAGGTGAGGTGTTTGTGGGTTTTGAGCTTTGGTAAATTGTCAGTAGTAGCTACATAGTAAGCTCTTCTCTGGAAGATTTCATTTCCCTTTCTGTTTATTGTAATAGCACCTACAGCGTTTAGTGTGTGAGCTGTGATGGTAAATTTTCTTGAGCATGGCTGTTTTTCCAGGCAAGCAAAAATAAAATACGCATTGTGCTGTGCAGAATGAAGCAGATGTGCAAATACCCGAAAGCATAAAACGGCTTCTCCTGTGGCTCTCCTGAAGAACCTAGATGTTTTCTGCCTGTTGTGATTCTGGCTTGGCTGGGGGCTGTGTGAACTCCAGGACTGACAGTCTACTGACACCAGGCAGGACACCTGGCAGGTCACGTAGGCAGAGCACTCCTCAGGAAGGAAGCCCCTGCTTGCTTCAAATCCACCAATAGAAGCCTGCTAAATCATGACTGTATAATTAATAGCCTAAAATGTATAAAAACTGGGGGGCACGGACTCTCTCTCTCTCTCTCGCTCTCTCTCGCTCTCTCTCGCTCTCTCTCGCTCTCTCTCGCGCGCGCGCTTGCTTCTTTTGGTCCTCCCTGCAGGTTTAACTTAATAGCTGCGTCTCAGTACTTCTAGAAATGGTAATTCTAGAAATGTCCGTCACAGCGCTTGACAAGTTCATAATGCCGCTTGAGAACAACAGTCGAGCCTATAGCTTCTCACCCTTGGAAGGAGGAAGGCCCCGGTGACCCTTGGGCAGAGAACAGCTCTGTATCAGATGAGCCACAACCTGACAGGTCGTTGGCTAAAGGTATGGGAGAACCTGGCAGGGAATTATTTACAAACCTCTTCCCATACCGGGTAAATTATGACTGTGGCGATGATCTCACTCTAGAAAGTTTAGCCTGAGGATAAATGGAACTAAAGCTGAGAAGGGGGGGTTAAGGAAGTCAAAATTATAAGCTACACCAAAGCCAAGAGAGTCAGATGTTTCCAGTCCCTGTTTATAGAGCTCAGGATGTCCGTCCAGATTTTGGTTCAAACAATTTCTTTTGAAACTGAAATGTTTTTATTGATTTTTAAAATGTGAGTGGTAAATGGAATTAGTGGAGATTCAAAAACATGGTGAAGAAATTGGTATGCTTCTTGTCCATCATTTCATCTTGTATATACTCCATTCATTTTTCATTTTTTTTCTGTTGTCCCACCCTTCATTCCCTTCCGCCTTTCCTCGCTCCTATTTCCCCTATTCATTCTTCCTCCTCCTCCTCCTTCTTCTCCCATGCCCCCTTCTGTCCACCTCTCTTCTTGTAACTAATTTAGAAAAGAAATAGTGGATTTTAATTTTAATTTGACTTCTTTTTAAATTATTGTCATTGTTCTATGATACAGTTCCATAGGCCCTGGGATTTCCCCTGTCCGCTCCCCAAGTCCTCTTCTGTCCCACCCCACCAAATTCCTCTATATTATTACTATAGCATAGCTCTTCATAAATAGTCACATGTTCATCATTGCAGGCATGAACAATGGCAGAAAGTACAGCTTCCTATTGTCAAGATACAGCTAATAGTTTCATTAGTTGTCCATCTTTGATCTGGAAGCAGAGATGCACACCACACTGCATCCTCACATCTGGACATGATAGTCTCCATTACAGAGCCAACACACATCCCTCTTAATTGAAAGGCAACAATACAAAATCAGCAACGGGAAGAAAAATAGAAATTTGCAACACCATGAATTTTGCAAGAGGTTTTGATAATTCAATAGTCCTGAATTGCTGGTGAATCCACCATTCCAGTCACGATTAAATCTCTCCTGAATCCACTGGCTGCTCTAGTCCACCTTAGCATCTCCATCTGCCCAGATCTTCGCTGCCAATGATTGGCTGGGGTAGTTGATAAATTTGTTCTGCGCTCCGTCCTTTGCCATGGTGCCAAGTGTCCTCTGGAGGCTCCAATGTACTGCCATTTCTTCCATGAACCCATGGTGTTGGAGCCCAGCACAATCCTGCCCACCACATACTCAGCCTTCACGTAAACCAGTAGGAGCTGCAGTCTAGTCGGAGCGACCCACAAAAACCCCACCAGGTCCACCCCTGCCCTGGTTCCTGAGCTTGCCAGTCTGTACAGCAGACTGGTCCTGTCCACATCCCATTCAACTCTCGTACATGTTGATGGTTATTGAAGCCCAGTTTGTCCCAACCAGCCCCACTATCCAGTCCACACTGGTGCCAGCAGATGCCACCATCTGTTTAAGTCATGTCTACGCCTGACAGAGTTTGGATCCTGTGCCAGCATCTGCCAGCTGATGCTGCAGCAAACCCAATCAGTCCACAGCGACACTGGCTTATGCGTGCCCAAGAAGGTACAGTCAGCCCAGCCTGGCTTTTCCCTGGTCCAGCTCACATGTGGGCCATTGGATATGGCCCTGCCTGACCTGGTCTGCCCCCATCTCATCTCTCATGCTCACCAATGGGAGTAGTAGTGCTGCAGGGGAGCCTTCACAGCCCCCTCACTGTGGCCATCCCCACCCCCCCCCTGGTTTCACATGTGCTGGTTGGGTGCTAAGGCCCAGTCTGGCACAGCCCCCTCACCTCGGCATTTGTCAGTGGGTGCTATATCCTGGCCAGGCCAGGCCCACCCCCAATTCTAACGCATGCTGGTGGGAGCTACAGCCTAGTCCAGCCCTGCCAGCCTCCAATCCCATCCCTCATGTGAACTGGCTGATAATGCTCCCTGACTCGACCTAACCCACACTCCATTTTGGCACTCAAATTCTCCGATGGGTGATATGGACTGACCCAGCCTGGCCTGCCCCTGAGCTGCACCAGATGTATGCCGGTGGATACCGTATTTTGGCTTGGTCTGGGCTGCTCCCCATATTGGTGCTTGCACTCACCTGCAGGGAGCGTGTCCAAACAGAGAAGTTCCCCAGGCTCCTCCACCCAGATCTCTCCCAATGCCAGATCTTGCACACACTGGTGCATCCACGGGCCAGCCCTAATTAGTCCACCTTCTGTTCTAGCAGGTACAGTGGCCTTCCCTCACCAGCCCTTACCCATTCTGGTTCTTGTTTTGGGGAGCTACAGCCCAATCAAGCTTGGCCCACACCCAGACACAGCTCACACATGGCTCAACGGGGGGAGAGACCTGGCCTAGCCAGTTCTATACTTACCCTGTTTCTCACAAGTAGCAGTGGGTGCTGGATTCTAGCCCAGTCTCGTGCATCCCATACCCAGCCCACACACATGCCAAGGGATTCTGTAGCTATATCCAGACCAGACCGCAACCCCCACCATGGTCTTTACGCCTTCCAGTGGGGATCACAACCTGGCCAGGGTGTCCCTTTTGCTCCTCAACTAGGCCTGCTCCCCTCCACAGGTTTCATACATGCCAGTGGTTGCTCTGACCTGGCCTGGCATAACCCCCATCCATCTTTACCTTTGCCTTTGGATGCTGTAGCCTGGCCTGAACTAGCCAACCCCTAGTCCCAGCTCTCACTGGCGGGTGCTGCAACCTGGCCCTGCTCAGTCTGCTCCCATCTCCAGCTCATGTGAACCAGTAGGTGTGATACCCTAGCCCAGCATGACCAGCACTCCAGTCCGGTTTTTCCACTCACCAGTGGGCTAAGATCTGCTCGGCCCTGCCCGGTCCACCCCCTTCCAAAACCAACCTACACACATGCCTACCAGTGGGACTACCTTGTCCAGCTTGCCTGATCCCTAGGTCTGGAACACATGCTCACCAGTGGGAGCTATGGCCCAGTAGGGAAGTCTCCCAGTTTCCCCACTCAGCCCACTCCCAGACCCAGACTCACATGTTCCAGCAGGTGCTAGGTCCTTGCCTGGCATAGCCTGCCCCTCCTTCTTGGCCTTTGTATGAGCTGGTGGATGTTGCGGGTCGGCCCACCCCACACACTGTTTTAGGAGCCACATGCAGGTGCTGCAGCTTGGGCCTGCCCAGCCTATTCTCAGCTCCAGTACCTGTGAGTGTTGGAGGGTTCCATGTTCACTCCTCATTCAGCCAGTCACCACCCCAACTCTTGAGCTAACCAACAGGACTTGTATTTCCATAAGGTTGGGCCCATTTATGCCCCACAGAATCTACCCCTGGGCCTGGTTCTCTCACATGCTGGTTAGTGTCATGGCCCTGCCTAGTGTGACCTGTCCCCTGTTCCAACACTCAATCGGGTATTTGGATCTAGCTCCAGCCATAGCTTTTGTGTGGTATCGTGTGTGGTGGTCAGTGATGCTCTGCACTAACAAGCCCATCTCAGGACTCCCGTGTGGGCTGATGAATCAGTCTGACCCATACAGATCTTCCAGTCTCTCCCCTCCATTTCACCAGGTCTCAGTTCCCTCACTTATCAGCCAGTACAGTGGCCTGTTGTTAAGTGTCCCCCAGGATTCATTCCTCACTTTCACATATGGTGTCCATAGTCATGGATGTCCCTAGGCAATATTTCATCACCCCCCAAGTCCCCAGAGCTCATTGGGAGGTGGCCAGCGGGCAAAGCCTGGCGCCCAGTGGACGCACTGGCCACCTGCGGAATAAAGATGGTGCCAGATGCTTAAAAAGCAGCTGAGGGTGGGCTGCTTCCTCCTCTCGTCAGCCAAGATTGGCCGATGAAGTGGAGTTCTGTTCCATGTTCCTGACACACCAAGAAATAGTGTTTAGAGCCATTCACTTCCAGGCAACTAGTCAGCTGTCATGCTGGGAATACATATATACTTTATACATTGCTTCTCTTGAAAAAGGCCCTCCATTAATCAAGGGTGAAGGACCAAACATTATTAATCTGATACTGTATGTAGTTACTCCTTTCCTCCTTTGTAGCATAAGAATCCTGACTTCTCTGGTTGCTGTTTGCCTGTCAGTGCAGTGTCTTTGGATTTTTAGAAAACAGTTGAGTGTGAACGGGGAGGACACAGAGGTTGGTGGGCTGTGACTAGTGTAGGTGATGGCATGTGTTTTGGGGATAGGGAAGTAACTTGGACAGAGAAGTGTAGCATCTACTGTGGCATGTGAAGGAAATAGTTGAAACAGAGAAAAAGGAACAAGATAATGATTATTTGGTAATCCCCATGTGCCATGCCTCCCAGTCAGGACCCTAATGCAGGCTCTCAGTTTTGAATCTGGACTGGCCTTATGACCTGGCTTGATCAGTAACATGTAGTAAAATTGACACTGGATGAATTCTGTGCACATTCCTTCAGAATGACCAACAGATTCAGCTTTTCCTCCCATTAATCCAGACGCAGTGGAAGACCAACAAACATGAACCTTATGGAGGACCACTGTTACGGGCCAAATGTTTGTGTGTTTCCTGGATTCATATGTTGAAGTTCTAACCCACAATACAATGGCATGTGGAGTTGGGGCCTTTGGGAGCTGATTAGGTTTAGACAGTCATAGGATGAAACTGGGGTCTCAGGGTATGATTGGAATAATGCCTTTATAAGAAGAAATACTAAAAGTCTGCCTCCTACCCTCTCCTGCCTCACTAAAAAAAAAAATATCAGTACACAGAAAAAAGATGCCCAGCTGCATTTCTGGAAGAGGGTCCTCACCAGAAACTGACCATGTCGTTACTATGATCTTGTACTTCCAGCCTGTGGAACCAGAGAAACACTTCTCTTGCTAATGCCACCTGGATGGTCTATGTTGCTGTGGAAGCCAAGCAGGCTAGTCCAAGCAGTGAGCTCCACTAGCTCAAGACTCACCGAGCTCACATGCAACACCTGATTAGCAGACATGCAAGTGAGCTTATCCACTGTAAAGATTAGGTAACAGTATATAGATGCCTCTTATGAATCATTCTGAGATGATTTTAGCAGGAATTGGGAGCAGATCCTCTTGTATAAGAAACTACCCCAGGATTGGAAATAGCAAGCAGAGACTAATCATCTCCACAGAACAACACTACAGGTGCAAAATGATGAGCAAATAAATCCAATTGTTATTTTAAGCCACTGTATTTTAGCTGTTACAGCAGCAATAAATAACTACAATGAAAGGGATTTTAGACCTCTTACGCCGTGTGTTCTCTTCAGGGCAGTTAATAAAAGAAACAAATATTTAATTTATTCTCAAACTATCATGTAAGTTAACACTGTGTTTGACTTAGAAATCACTGTGACTTAATTATGTGAGTGATGACTTCCTTATACAAAATAAAAAGATTAGGCCTTGTACTTAGACTAAGAACTGTAACAGTTAGATGACAAGTTTGGGAAATTAGTTAAAAAGCAAGGCACAGATATGAAATAAAATTTTATAACCAGGGCCCAACGCAACAGTTCGATGACCGAATCCTTACCTTATAAGCACTGGGATCCTATATGGACACCGGTTTGCATCCCTGCTGTTCTGCTTCCCATCCAGCTCCCTGCTTATGGCCTAGGAAATTAGCAGAGAATGGCCCAAAACCTTAGGACCCTGCACCCATGTGGGAGATTCAGAAGAAGCTCCTGGCTCCTAGCTCCTGGCTTCAGATCGGCTTAGCTCCACCTGTTGAGGCCACTTGGGGAGATGGAAGGCTACAGCCGATGGAAGGTCTTTCTGTCTCTCCTCTCTGTAAACTCTGACCTGCCTTTCCAATTAAAAATAAATGAGAATATTTTTAAAGAAAGTTTATATACCAAATAATTGTACCTAGTGATATGTCATGTTCCACTTCTATCAAATACTATTTTAAAAAATCCACAAAGAAAGGCCTATATTGAGTTGAAAAAGAGAAACCTTTTGGTGTTAGCATTTTGGTATTTGCCACTACTCTTTTTCAGCGCAACATAAAAAACCCTGCATGGCTATTCTTTTTTTCTTTTTTTTTTTTTTTTAGATTATTTTTATTGTAAAGTCAGATATTTAGAGAGAGGAGGAAAGACAGAGGAAGATCTTCCATCTGATGATTCATTCCCCAAGTGACCACAATGACTAGAGCTGCGCTGATCCGAAGCCAGGAGCTCTTGGGTCTCCCATGTGGGTCCCAAGGCTTTGGGCTGTCCTCAACTGTTTTCCCAGGCCACAAACAGGGAGCGATGGGAAGCGGGGATGCTGGGATTAAAACTGGTGTCCATATGGGATCCTAGCAGTGAGGACTTTAGCCCCTAGGCCACCACGCTGGGCCCATCATAGCCATTCTGAAGTAACACAATGACACTTTGAAATTACATTAAAATCATTCTTTTTACATTTAGCCTTGTTTCATAGGAAATTGGGGTCTTTCTAACCATGGACATGAATTGAAATGAGGTATGCAGGATAATGTTATAGAGATGACTTGAAAGTATCAGTGTCACCATATCTTCAGACATGATTTATCTAACTCAGCATACTGTGGTCGCAAACTAATTGGAAAATTCAAGCCTCCTCCTTGATGGTCATCATAGAGATTAGGTGAATAGATACTAACAGAAATGAACAAATGTGGCATTTATCCCCAATTTCTTCTTATTGTCCAGACATTTACTGACAACAAAGAGATTGTTTTAGTTCTCTTTGGGCCAGTTTTCCTTCCCCTGACATAGGAATTTACCTTTTAAGAACATCTTTGAAATGATTTTGGCTTTCAAGTCTATTCCACTACATGATGACACCCAAGCAGGGCAAAGGCCATGTCAGTGTCGTGTGTGAATCGCTTAGTCATGGTCTCACCCTCACTGCAGCTCTCCCATTCCGCTGTAGTCACCTTGCTCTTGTCCTAATCATTATTCTGAGCATTGACTATTGGTTTCACCAACCCCAGAAAATTGTGATACATGTGATTGCAAGTTTTTAGTGCGGTATTAGATGAAGATGTTATTTGAGGAAGTAGATCACCTAAACAGACTCTCTATAAACTTGTGATGCTTGGAAAAAATCAATATTTATGGCTGCATGCTAAGTTCATACGGACAGATAGACAGGAAAGTGAGCATGCTCACCATTTTTTCTGGTAAATGGTGACATAGCAAAGCAGTTTTGGAATACTTCAAAGCCATAGTAAACATTAATCTGATTTTATTTTTATTTTGTCTTCAGTTGTTCATATCTGAAAATGCACCAGAGAGCACCAAGTTTATCTTCAAAAACACTGTGTATAATTTTCCTGGTTAAGCTGATAATAGCAGTTTTTCTTTAAAGAGGAGAGAGTTTTTCTGAAAGTGGGGTTCAGCACCATCCATTAGGAAAACATCCCTGGCTGTCAGTGGGGCAGCATGAGCAACCTCTCTGGGATGTTTCACAGCAGTTCTTCCAAGAGCAAGAAATGAGCACCAGCTGTTTCTGTTTGAAGACCAAAATCTCCATCACCTGAAGACTTCTTGGGATTCAGCATTTTGAATCTAGAAGGACACTCCCCAGGAATGATATTCTTTTAACTCAGAATCTAGAATTCTGGATTAATCTTATAAGCACAGAAAGGATCCTCCTTCCACACTCTGGAAAGATCTTAGTGATTAAGGCTCTGAGTGAGGTCTTGTCAAAAACCAGAAGGCTAACTCTGGCTGTTTTGTGCTTAGAACAAAACTTCAGCCTTGAGAGAATGTTTGGTAGCTGCAGTCCCTTCCTTTAAATTGTTTTGAATTGAATTAACTCACCACCACCAGGAAAGTGGGTTATGCTATTTTGTAATTGTACTCTCTTGTCCACTATTTATTGCTAACAAAGCCTGAACCCAATGACATTCCAGCAGTTTAACTGCAAAGTACAAGAGGTGCTGCTATTTCTATAGCACATACATACCTAGTTTACACAACCAATGCTTATGTATAAATTCTTTGTTTTCAATTTATGCCAAAATAAATGAATGGATAAATTAAGGAGTAGCAAATAAATAGATAAATAAATTATATTAGCAATTCGTGATTACGAATGTGTGTGAATCATTATTAGGAATCAGATTCTTTCTTACCAGGTAAAATAGCCATTTTTCCCTTTTCTCTTAAAACAGCACCACGTCACTATTTAGCTGAGAATATACCTACCCAGGCAAAATATGACATTTTCCAGCCTCTTTTGTCCATGACGTCCTGTGACTAAGTTCCAGCCAAAGAGCTCTAACAAATATGGAATGGAGTTTCTAGGAAGTCTCTTTAAAAATGGAGTGTATTCACTCTTTTGCCTCTGTCTCTATTTGTCCAGAAACATGGGTAAGATGGTTGCAGTCCAAGTCAGTACTGGGACACTGAGGAGTAACAGGGTCCACATCCTACTAATGATAAAGCAGTAGGAGACACTGTGTGGTTGCTAGAGGGATGATCTGCCTCTAGACTTTTACGAAAGAAAGAACCTTCTGTCTTGTCTAGGCCATTGATATTTTGGGTTTTAATCATAGGAAAGAAAATCTAAATCTTAGGAGTGTACCCAAATCTTTAATTCTACTGCAGGATAGTGTGGTACCTGGCTTTCTAAATGTTTCACTCCATCCCTATTTTCCCAATGACCTTGATTACCTGTAAGCCTCTCTATCTTCCTGGTCTCATTTAGTCACATATTCATAGATTTCAGACACCAGTTGTACCTTCAAGCTCCTGAACTGATATGCAGTAGAGCTACTTGTCCCAGATAAATGGTCATTGTAGGGAAAGGAATCAAGTAGTTTGTCCACTGAGTAAATAACTTTGGCACAAATTGCTCCATTCTTTGCTCTGCATCAAGATAGTAGACAGACCAGTGTAGATTTGGATATTCTAGAAGAACTGTGTGGGATGGGGCATAATTTTAAGAAAGAATGTTAGAACTTCAAGATAGTACATAAGTTACTAGATGTAGAGGAGAAAGGAAACTGTCAGGAGTTTAGACAGTGGAGGTTTCCACTTCCTGGGTGGAATCCTTGTTGGAAAGGTTGCCCGAGACATTGTCAGATTCCAAAAGCTCCACAATGCTGTAGGGAGAACAGTCCTCCAGCCCCAGTTTGCTGCAGAGCCAGCCACAGAATCCTTTCTCCATATCCCGGGCAGCTTGCCACCACGCTCCCCATGACCAAGAGAGCTGGACCACAGCAGCATAGACACCCAGGGAAGAAGCCATGGCAATGATAAGCACTGGGTAGAAAAGAATTAGGCAGGGACAACATGAGATCTTGTGCCAGAAGGTCCTCTCCTCATTGTATACCAGGAAGATGTTGTACCAGGTAATAGTGCCGTAGTAGAAAGAGACTACGAAAGAGAGGATGAAAACCACAGGCAGGCAGACCAGCGTCCAAAGAACCACATGGGGCCCACGGTCTGCTCCCAGTTGGCAGACGTTTCTTGCTTCAGATGCTGTTTCCCTTGATGACTCCTTAGGCTTGGTCAGTTCTTGCAGTTCCTTCTCTGTCAGTGTGACATGAATGTCCACCACCTGACCTTTCTTCTTCCCTCGGGTGATGGTCCCTGTTAATGTTACATAGCGGCTGTCTGAAGGCATGTCCCACATACCTGCAAGACAACAGAGGAAGTGAGAGTCAGGACTGGAAGAAGATATTGCATCATAGCACTATCCAGGACTGGGATGGACACAAGTATCCCTTTTCACATCACCTGTCACAGGACTGCAGTAAGAGCCTTGATAGTAAGTTGAATGGATCTCCTTTGGGAGGATGACTGCTGTTATTCTTGCTCCCACAGTGAACTCCTACTACATATGCTAGGGCCTTGATCAAGTTATGAGACAGGATAAACTTATTTTTCAGATCTCTCCACTTTTCTGAGCCTCAGACTTGGCATGATCTCTGTGACATGGTTGCGGGGAGGTGTTATGAGAAACTTTGCTGTAGACATCACTTTATAATGATGCTATTTCTAGTTAGCAAATTCTGTTCTGTCATGGTATGTAAAATTGGATGTGCATGCATTGCACAGATGGGAAGCTCACTGCTTCCCTTCTCACTCCCAGCTCTATGCTGTGTTGAGGAGACCTCTTCATATGACTGTAGATATTCCAGTGGTCATATTCAAGCTCTGGATACATCACCATATATGCTACACAATGTACACACAGGTCACACATTGCACACATCCAACCCCCTACCACATATTTCCAAATATGCTCCCCACAATACCCTCATGGAATGCACCCCTAATACACATCATATACACGTGCCCAAACACCACACAACTGACCACATATCCACATCATATACAGACAACACACCATAAACACATACATACACACCCAGAACTGTGTACCACAATACCCAATCCCATTCATGTATATATTCCGACATACTCTACACATCATATTTCTCCAACATACACAATACACACCCATAACACACATCACACACCCATAAATTCATACAACTACATACATATCACACTTAAACACAACACATGTACCGTATTCATATCATACATCACACCCACACCCTAATACACACTCCCACACTACATGAACATGCCATATATATCATAGTGCACGCACATACACACACACACACATCTCTCCATATAAACCACACACACATTATCAAACAGTTATCCTTTGGCAATTTTGGAAGTGAGATTGGAGACACAGAGACTTTGGTGATCCCTGGAGTATAAAATGTAATCTAGGTGTATGTGGCAGAAACAGGGCCTGAGAGTGAAGCCTCTAGATAGTATATCCCCTTAGCCCTGTGGACTCCTTGCCCCACGACTGGAAGAGCTAGACTGGTACCACCTAAAGAACAGGGCCCAGGGTAGTGGCAGGGGTTCTGACTACCCATCCAGGAAAATGATAATGTTTCCCTGCGAAGATTTTAGTTTCCTTAGTCTCAGCAAATGGCACAGTAGCTTATTTTCACTGTTTCTATAAAATAATCAGGATTTATTATTGATACTTCTATCTCTATCAGGAAATTTTAAATTAAATTTTGAATTCACCCTCCTGCTGTCATCCTGGCTCAATTTCTACATTAGAGATTATTATGTCTGTAGTTATACAGTAGTCTCTCATCAACTGCCCCACTCATCCTTTGCATTTTATTCTTCTTAAAGAAGTCAGATATTAGAAAATGTAAATGAGATAATGTCTCTCCCTTGCTTAATATTCTCCATTGATTCTCCCCCACACTGCTCTGTACTTATAAGCAAATTCCAATCCTTCACTATGAAGATCAAGGCTTACATGATGCATGCAGTTCATGCTTTACGTTATGATCCTCTGCTTCTGTACCCTCCCTACACACAAATGACTCCATTGCGTAACTGGGCCACTGTTGCTGTCTTCCCAAGGTGTCTGCCCTTGCTGTCCTCCCTCCTTGAAAAGCTCTGTCTCAGATCTTTTTCATGTCTAGCTCCTTTACATCATTCAAATCAGCACAATCATTCTCCAAGAGAGGTGTTCCATGACATCACAGCTTCTCCATGCCCACCCTCAGCCACTTATCTTCCCATAACTGGTTTTATTGTCTTTAGAACTCATCACTACTTGAAATCATCTTTTATTTGATGACTTGTCTGCTGATTGTCTTCCACTGACTAGAAGATCAACTGTACGACAGCAGGGACATTACTAGCCTTGTTCACTAGGGGCATATATCACAGAGACCCATCTATGTGCACAAATGGATTTACCATACCAATCTATTGCTGAATTATAATTAATACAAGCAGGACACTATTAGCAGCAACATTCTTATGCACTTATATATGTGTAAAATGGACATGTTTTGTGAAGTAAGTATTAAGAGTTTTGGGACATAGTGCATGCTTGCTTTGAATTTTTAAATATATTGACAAATTTCACTATGAAAACAGCTCCACTACCACCTAAGATGTATGTGAGCATATCCATTTCCTTATCTCAATGCTACATTTTCACTTGGAAATGGAACATGTGAAGGGATACTATGTCTCATTGTCATAATTTACATTTTCTTGATCATTATGAATATCAATATTTATCATTTATCTTATATCAATTAATCTGCTTGTGTTATTAATTGCTGGATATAGCTCAGCCTCTTCTATTCTGCTTTAAGTTCTGAGAGAGTGGAGATCACCTAAATTGGGGCATAATAGGTGCTTGGTAAATATTACCACTTGTTGAATAAAGACTACAACAGTGTGAAGAGAAATGATTCACCAAGCGGAAACACATCAGTGAGTCTATCTTTTGGGAGATTCCTTTAAGGGCACTTCCTGAGACTTCGAATCTGGAGACACTCACTATCATCCATCGGGTAGTCTAGGAAATCTTCTCCCTCTTCTTCTTTAGGTTGGTCTCCTCCCTCTGACTCCACAGGCTCCTCGTCCGTCTTCTCATTATCTGACCGGTAGATGATGATCGATTCTGGGCGAGGCTCTTTCTTCTTCTTTTTCCTGCGACCCATTGTTGACTCCCCATCCAGAGCCAGGGCAGCAGCCACAGCCCTTCTCAGGGAGCCATGGTGTGGGCTTGGCAGCTGGCTCTGGCCTTCTATGGGAACTGGCTCTTCCATCCCAGTTTTGATGTCTGGTTATCGCTTATAAAGAGTCTGCCTTGCTTGAGTGTAAGCTCAGGATCTACTCTTCACAGTTCTTCCTGGATGTGTGTCCAAAGTTGCCCCAAGAATGTGATCCACCTAAAAAATAAGAATGGAAAACCATCAATAGGAAGCAAATAGGACAAGAGGGAAAAAGATCTGGGAAATGAGCCTTAACTTGGCAGAAGCCTTCCCCACCCTTTACTTATCATAATATCTTATGTGAGAACTTGGTGGAAATGCTCTTATAAGAATAAAATTATGAATAATATTTTATTCATATTATAACAGCATTTTTTGCCATTCACAGAAGCGTATGATATTAGTCAAAACCCAGTAATCCTGTTGGCAAAAGCAGAGAAAGTTAGAAGGAAGAGTGTTTGCTCAGAGGGCCTTACTGGCAAATGGGAGTCAAGAACCATTCTTACTCCTATCATAGCTGGGGTAAGTCTCCAGACCATTTGGCCTTCGATTCACACATTGCAAAGTTAAATACAACTTTGAGTAAGTCCTTCAAAGATACTTCAATTTCACCAGCCATGTCTACCCTGCCAGTCTGTAAAGGATACCCATGGAGTGGGGCAGCGAGACCTCAGGAAATTTCTTGAATCTGTCCTATCATGTAGTGGGGTGGGGGAAGCAAAGAATTCACGCTCATATTTTTAAAAATTATTATTATCATTTTATGATACAGTTCCATAGGCCCTGGGATTTCCCCTACTCCCTTTCCTAATCCCCTCCAAAGTTCTCCCTAATCATTGCAACAACATAGTTCCTCATAAACAGTCATAAGTCCATCATTGCAGGCATGGACAATGGCAGAGTCCACCATCCAATTGTCAAGACACATCCAACAGTTTCAATGGGCTACTCTCAAAAGTGGAACATCTGAGACTGGAACTGACATCCCATATGGGATGCTGACACTGCAGGGGGTGGCTTTACTCAGTATGCCAAAGTGATGACCCCTTGGCAAATTGTTTGTACTTGAAAAATATACTTGGGCTAACACTACTTTTCTAGAAGAATCCTTACAGAACCTTAACTGGAGATCGCCTTTTAAACAAAATCACCCAAATGATCTTTAGAAGAGTGAAGAATGTTGATGCCTAAATTTGGTTACTTTCTCAGGTTTTGTGGTCCATCTCTGAGTTTGAGTACTCAGAAGGAAGGACTTATCCCCAGGTATTGATGTGGTTAAGATCCTGGGTGTGGCCTCTCTCCTTCTCCCTCTTCTTCTCCAAGATACAAAAAAGAAGAAAAAGAATATTGGAAACAATGGTCTCATCCATTTTCTCCATTCCGCAACCCTTTCCACCCTAATCAGTGGTCCACGTGGACATGCATCCTTTTCAACATTAAAAACATAAAAAACAAAATTAAGAAAACAAAGAAAGAAGAGAGGGCTTCTCTTGGTGATGCTGTTGAAGATGTGTAAGTTAGCAAAAACCTACTTGGTCTTATTTATGTAAAGGTTGCTTGGATGCTTGAATGTCACCCCCCTGAAAAAAAAATCCCCTTGGTATTACAAAAATTTCAAACACATAAAAGAAAAGCTTTTCTGTTTTGAAAAAAAAAAACTTACCTAAAAGCATGGAAAACAATATTAATGAACCATTCCCAAAGCTATTACTAGCTTCAACAATAATCAAAATATTAACACCAAAGTTGTTTTATCTCTTTTCAATATATAAGATAAAAACCACAGACATTATTTCACTTCTAATGATTTCAGTATGCATAGCTTACATATCAGGACTTTAAAAAATATGGTCACTGGGGCTGGCATGTTGGCACTGCAGATTAAGCCGCTGCTAACAAATGTCAGCATCCTACAGAGGAATGCTGGCTTGAGTCCTGGCTCTTTGACTTCTGAACCAGTCCCTGCTAACCCATAGAATAGTGGCAGAATATGGTCCAACTACTTGGGCTCCTGCCACCCTTACAGGAGACCCTGCAGCTTCTGGTTTTGACCTGACTCAGTTCCAGCCACCACAGTCATTTGGAGAGTAAACTAGCAGATATAAGATATCTCTCATCTGTTTCCATTTCTGTGTGTGTGTGTGTGTGTGTGTGTGTCGGGGGTGGGGAGTCCGTATACTCTCCTTCAAATAAATACATCTAAAATATAAGGAAAGAAAAAATACAATATTATTACGACAGACCTAACTTTTTTACAACACTTTTATCAAATGTTGCTATAGCTTGGATGTTAGCATACGTATTCCTCAAAAATCCATATGTTACAGGTTTAGTTCCTTACTGAAGACTACTGGGCACTACTGGGCACTCAAGACGCTATTGGGAGGCAGTGGACTCTTTAGGAGGAGGGGCCTATAGGGCAGGCCTAATAGGGACCTATTGGGAGCATGGCTCATAAGGTAACTTTTATAAGGAGACTGTTACAAACGCGTGGTACTGGATCCAACCCCTCTGCTTACGGCTCACTTGTGAGTCTTCCTCCACTCATTTTCTGCCATCTTTCATGGGTTTTCCCGTGCTATTTGGATTTTGAGTCTCCAGAAAGCTAAGCCAAATGAAATTTTCTTCAGCTTTATATTTCTTTAAAGATTTATTTACTTATTTACTTGAAAGCTAGAATGACAAAGAGAAAGCGGAGACAGAGGATTAGAGCTTCAATCCACAGGTTTGCTCTAAAAAGCTGCAACAACCATATCTGGACCAGCACACAGTCAGGAGCCAGGAATCTCCTCCTGTTTTCTCACTTGAATGGTAGGGAACCAAGTGCTTGGGCCATCATCCACTGTCTTTCCAGGTACACTAGCAGGGAGCTGGATGGGAGATACAGCAGCAGGAACTAAAACTGGTACCCGGATATGGGATGCCATTGTCACACGAGGCAGCTCAACCTTCCCAGCTCTGAAAACTTTTTATAAGTGAGTTGTCTTGAGTGTTTTGTTTTAGTAACAAAAAAGAGAAAATGACTAACACAGAAAACTGACACTGAAGATGGGGTAGTTATTCATCCTGCAGGACATGGAGGAGCCTTTGAAATTGGTTGATGAAAAGAGGTTGGAAGTTTAGACAGGCAGGCTAGAGAATACCTTGAATACTTTGTGTAGTTACAGACAGCTCTGGTCGGGGTTCAGAAGGCCAGAATGCTGATAGAAAAGTGAAGGTCATGCTGATGAGGTATCAAATGCAAGTAAGGAATCTAATGAGAATTGAACTAAAGGTTACCACTGCCAGAGCATGGCAGAGAAACTGCCTGTATTACATCCACGTCCTGATATTTTGTGGGATACCAAACTTAAAGGTTATTTGGCAGAAAATGCTTCAAGGAAGCAAATCCTTCAGGCTATGTAATGGGTGTTATTGATGGCTGGTCATCATTTCTACAGCAAGAATCAGGAGCAAAAACTAGCCAAGTAGTAAGGTTAGGAAAATCCTCAACATAACCAGAGAAGGAGCAAAGAAAATGCGGATTTGGGACATGAGAGGCTGAGAAGGCACCTGTTGATAAAGAGATTAGCAAAGGTGAAAGGATTATATGTGCCAATCAGCAACACAGTGGGTCAAAGTCCATGGGAGCATCTCAGGAATTTGTAAAATGTAGAGACAATGTAACTCCAGAGGTCTGAATGTGCAAAATCATTCCATGGGATCCCTTTCTCTTTACTCCTCTGAATTCACCACATGATCCTCACTGTGTTCATGATAGAATACATTTAACAAAGTCTGTATTATACAACTTGAACTTTGAACTTGCATAAGTATGAGCTAAAGAAATATTTTTTCCTTTGTGTTAGTTGTCTCAGAGGCATAGCTTCTTTGGAGGAACAGGCATTTGGGAAGGCAGGAAAAAGAGGAAGAGAAGCTAGGCCCACCTTGACTTTCATAACCAATCCTCTTGCAAGAATTGCATTCTGAAGACATGTTCCAAACAATCCAAGGACCTTCTAGACACCCTCATTGGATTAAGTTTCCACCCTCATGGTACCAACTTGATAAACAGGGCATGCAATCATTCCATCCTCGATAGTTCCAAAGTCTTAACTCAGTCTAACATTGATTGAAAAGTACAAAGTCTTATCTTACACTCAAGGCAATCTCCTCCAGTTTTGTGTCCCAGTGCAATTAAAAAAAGAAAAAAAAAACAAAACAAAACACCTTACATACTTCCAAGTCACAATAGTACAACAAGTACAGGGTATGGATTTCTAGCTCATAAAGGATAATAAACAGATGAAAAGAATCAGAGAAAAACAAGATCTAAAACCAGCAGAGCAAATACTAAATCCTAATGCTGCATGCCTGCCAACCAGGGCACACCGGAGAGGACAGGCTCCCAAGAGTTTGGGTAGTCTGTGCCTGTGACTTTCTGGTGGTTAGGTCTCAGCTCAGCTCCTGCACTAGGCATTGCCCTGCAAGGGACTCCCTGCAGTATTCCAAGCCACATCACCACTTGGCGCTGTCCTAGTGGAGGCTCTCTGTAGTGTCTCTGTCCCTACAACAGGTTTCCTTTGATATCTAGCAGAGTGTGCAATGCCTTTGAAACTGGGTTGGTCTCTGATCATGTGGCTGCTTTCTGAGACTTTTCAATGATTACCTGGCAAGTGGCTTGCAGCATTCCACAATGAGGTGCTCATGTTCCTGGCACTTCTATTTTCTTGGATTTCCAATGTGGACTCCCTCCTATGTCTTCACTAGGCATCATTCCATCAGCGGCTCCAACCCTGTGGCACAACTCTGCCTGGCTACTTAGGTTTTCCTATGAAATCTTTTTTTTTTAAATATTTATTTATTTCATTACAAAGTCAGATATACAGAGAGGAGGAGAGACAGAGAGGAAGATCTTCTGTCCTATGATTCACTCCCCAAGTGAGCTGCAACTGGCCGGTGCGCACCGATCCAAAGCCGGGAACCTGGAACCTCTTCCGGGTCTCCCACGCGGGTGCAGGGTCCCAAAGCTTTGGGCCGTCCTCGACTCTGCTTTCCCAGGCCACAAGCAGGGAGCTATGGGATGTGGAGCTGCTGGGATTAGAACCGGTGCCCATATGGGATCCCAGGGCGTTCAAGGTGAGGACTTTAGCCTCTAGGCCATGCCGCCGGGCCCTCCTATGAAATCTTGATGGAAGCCAGCACAACCCTCTCACTCTGTACATTTGCCACACTGCCGTCACATGGCCCATGCCAATGTCTGCTGCCAGCAAGAGCTACTTCTGGACCATCTTGAACCCTAGCTGCAGCATTCTCGGAGCAGTTTGCCTATTAGCTCCTGGCTGCTTTTACTCACACTAATATTCTAAGCAAAAAACACACTTCTAATCAAGAGACACTTCATACTTCTGTTCCTAACATATATTTATATTGTTCCTTATCTGGCTAGACTGAAGATATTTCAAATATTTCTACTTTATTCTTTTTTGCACCTGATTCTGATGGTAAAACTTACCAGCAATACTTGATAATACTCATACTGCAGGCAGAACATGTTGCAGTCTTGAAATTTCCTTTGCCTAACAGAGTTGTCCATTAGCTTTCTATTACAAAACATCAGAACACAGTCACAATAAAACCCAGTTTCCATGACATGACAGTTAATAGCCTTCAGTCCTACTCTCAAGAAAATGCTCAATTCCATCCAAGAGTCTGTCATCCTGGCTCTTACTGACTGTCCACATTTCTACCAACATTATGACATCTTGAGCCTCTCAGAATTACCCATGCGTCTCTGCTTAAGCATGCCAGGCTTTCTCTAACCTGTGCCTCCAAAGAATCCTCCACATCTTCAAGTGATTTGCTGGATTACTCCGTTTTTCAGAACTATAATCCATCTGGGAGAAGTCACTTTCATTGGCTCATGGTTTTGGAGATTCACAGTTCAGATTGTGTGGGCCCCACTGGTTTGGTCATCAGGTGATGTGAAAGGATGGCAATGGAGAGATGTATACAACAGTAATCACATGGCAAGCCAGGAAGCAGAGTGAAGGGTAAGACCAAATTGTTTTTTTTTAAATCAATCACCTCTCAAGAACTGCATTCTGAGGGCATATCTCCAAAGTTCCAAGTACCTCCTACCAGGCCTACCTCCCAAAAATCATCTGTATCACCAGTTTATGAATCTGGAATTTAACTATCTGCATACAGCTGATAACCATTTCCTATTCAATCCACAGAACACAATTTTGCCCTTCATTTCAAGGTTTTTAGCATATGAAAGCTTTATGCCCTATGGAATCATGTCATTTAAACATTTGCAACAGGTCATTGTTTCTCTCTTGCTCCTCACTCTGTTTCCTCTGTCATTTATTTATTTATTTTTTTAAGTTTTATCTGTTTGACATGGAGAGAGAGAGAGAAAAAGAGAGAGAGAGCTGGAAAAAAAGCAGAGTGAGAGAGCCTCCATCTGCTGATTCATTCCCCAAAGGCCCACAGTGGCCTGGGTCTGAGACTGAAGCTAGCTGCTAAAAATACCATCTGGATCGCCAATGTGTGTGTCAACAATGTGCTCAAGTGAGCCATCACTGCTTCCTACCAGGGTCTGAATTGGTAAGAAGTCAGAGTCAGGAACCAAAGTCAGGTATTTCAGTGTGGGACATGGGCATCAGTGCCAGGGACCAGCATTGTGGTACAGTGAGTTAAGCCACTGCCTGCAACACCAGCATCCCATGTGGGCACTGGTTCAAAAGCCAGCTGCTACACTTCCAATTCAACTCCCTGCTAATGCACCTCTGAAAGCAGCAAAAGTCGGTCCAGGTGCTTGGGTCCCTGTGCCCACATGGGAGACAAATAAATCAATCTTTTAAAAAAAGGTCTCTGGGCTAAATATTTGTACTGCCTCTGTCCTATGTTGGGTTTTCTAATCTGATTCCCCACTGAATTGGCAGATGCTCAGTTTTAATGACCCTTGTCTCTTGGAATGTAGCCTGGATTCTGGAATCAGTCAGTCGCTCAGTGACTGATATTTTACAAATGAGATTTATAGGAATAAATTGTCAGGTTTCACCACCTAACTTTGCCTTGGAGGAAACTTGCTGTGCAGGATCAGCACTGTTATCTTTATTCGACATCTTTTTTAAAAAAATGGCATGGTATTCTTGCTGGACTGTTTGTGCTTGCAAAATAACTCTAGGTTAATACTGGTTTCTGAAGAAAATCTAACTGGAGCTTTAAATGGGAAGTCAGGGCAAGCAAAAAAAAAAAAAAAAAACAGAAAAATGAGGAAATCTGATACTTAAGGTCTACTGATCTCCCCAGAGGTTGCTGATGTCCCCAGCTGCAAGGAGAATAAAGGTGCATGCAGGAAGAATCGAGGCAGAGGGATTAGCCAAGGTAAATAGCATCAGAAAAGAAGAAGCTCAATGAGGAAAACACTGAGCAGGACTGTGGTACTCCTGAGCTCAGTTGGGGCTCCAACACCCATGTGGCCTCAATGTAGAAGAGAGTGGACATTTACCAGATGGGCCTGGAGTCAAAGTGAGATGCTGTGTTCCTCTTCCAGATGAAGATTCGTACTTGTTACTGATAAAGGTGTATATTCACTTTGAATTCTACTTTTAAAATATATTTAACACAAAATATATGCCTGGTAAAACCAATGCTTGGGAAAACACATCACAGCAATCCTGTTATGAATGATCTCCTAGAAAACCACTAGCTTGAAAGGCTATCTGTCACTGGAAGATGATTGGACCCTAGACTAACGCAGGACTTTAAATTTCAAAATCATAAATTAAGAAGTACTAAAAGCATGAGAACTTAATGTAAGTATAGTGTTGTGAGGTGGCATCAGGTGGAAGGTCTTGAGGTCACTGGGAATGTCCCTGAGAAGCAAGGTAGAAAAGCTTGAGTTCAGGTGCAGCTTCTCTCTCTTTGCTTCCTTGCTTACCATGTTACCTGCCCTTTGCCCGTACTTCAACAATGCCCTCTCTTAGCTTTATATACGCCAAACAAATGACACTGCTCATTCTTTGACATGGGTCAACAAAACTGAGATAATAAGAGTCTTCCTTTGTGAATTAAAAAAAAAATTATTCAAAAGAGAGAGAGACTTATCTTTTCACCTGCTGTTTCATCCCCAATGACTGACCCAGGTTGAAGCCAAAAACCCGGAACTCAATTCAGGTAGTTCACACAGGTGGCAGTCACCCCAGTACTGGAGGCAACATCTGTTGCCCCTAGAGTGTGCATTAGCAGGAAGCTGGAATTGGAAATGGAGTCAAGATTTGAATCCAAGCACACAAATAAAGGCTGTAAGTGCTCCAAGTAAGGGCTAAACTGGCTGCATCAAATGCCTGCCCAGATATTTTCTCTTTTAAAACAGATTTGCATTAGTTACTTCATTGTAGCAATAAAAATCTGATGAATACAGTACCCTAACACACAATGTTTTCTTAACTTAGGTTCCTTTTTACTCAGCATGAGTTTTCAAACAATGAATTAAAATAAGCGAAACCTCAGACCCTGAAAAAACTCAGAGCTTCAGAGCTGGAGGAGAGGGAGTTTTTTTGCAATTTTTTTCAGATATGATAAGATGTTCAGAGAGAAAAAGAGATAAAAAAGACAAAGAGTACAGTGAGAAGGCAAGTTGTAAACCTCACATCCCTTTTACCCTTGTTCTCCTTCTTTGTCAAGAGGCAGTGCCCTAGAAAGCTATGGTATAGCATATGCCATGGAGGTGATAGCCATTGTTAGTATGAAGATTGTTAGGAGATTGCAAGAGAACAAAGTTAGACAAGAAAAAGAGTGTCTAGAGCCCAAGGACAGAATAAGACAGAAACCAAGGAGTTTCCTGGGAATACAAAGACAAACATGACCATGGGAACCTGGAAGAGAAATGAGCTTTGAAGACTTCATTGTAATCCGATAATAAGTGTGGAATATAAAGCCTTAATAACCTTACAGACCTACCCTTTGCTTCACACACAGCTCTTTGCAGATACTTCCCAGTGTCCGTGTGCAAAACACATACCATCTCATGCTGACACTGAGATACGATTTCCTTCTTCTCCCTAAGATTACAGCATTGCTTTGAGAATTAAAATGTTCCCACAAGCTTAGGAAACATAGTTTCATAGCCACGGCAAAATGTGGTCATCAGAACTAGTTTTAAACTTGTTCAGTTGACCAATAATTTCTCTCAGTGTTTAGAACAGGCAGTTATAACAAAATGCATGAACTGGGTGGTTTATAAACAATAAATATTTATTTCTCATAGTACTGAGAAGCTGGGCAGTCCTAGATCAAGGTACTGGCAGGTAGAGTGTCTCATAAAAAGCCATTTCCTAGTTCATAGATGGGACTTTTCTGCTGTGTCTTCACTCCAGGTAGGTGTACTGAATTCACTTTAATGTACCATGACACATCAGCTAGCTCTCATTACTGTAATAAGATACCAGGGGGTGGTATGAAAAGGTGTATTAAGTTCATGGCTTTGGAGATTGGCATCTGCTGACGGTGTTGCCTGACAGAATCCATGCAGAGGAAGAATCACATGGTGAGCCTGGAAGTAATCGGAGAGGCTGGGCTTGAACTCAGGCTTTTCTAATCCCTCTCTCATGAGAACAATCTTCTAAGGGTGCAACCCATGACCAAGGTGCTCCATTAGGTGGAAGGAGTTATTGGAATATTCCACCCTGGACCGAAGCCATTTCCTCTTCCTCACAGCTCATGAAATTCCAGCCAGTCCAGCCGTCCACCAATCAGGTGTTTCACCTGAGACTCTCACCCCCAATCTCCCAGCCACTTCCCCAACTCTGCCCACTGACTAATCATTCTTAGGCAATCACCTGTGACAGTCTCAGGCACCAATCCCTTGGGTCCTGCCCTCAATCCCTCCCAATCCCTGCCCCCCACACCTTGTCAGCTGACCTGAACTGCATAAGGGCTCCCAGGTGCAGCTCTGTCCCTTCCATCTTCTCCTTCCGGCCTCCTCCGCTCCCCTTCCCCACTTCAGGCCTGCCCCCTACCCGCTTTTCCTTGCTGCTCCACCACCACCCCATCCTATTCCTGCCCCATTGGAATAAACCTCCTAAGATACCTCGTTGCGTCTGGTGTTTTCGGCTCACAGTAAAAGAACCTGGCTAAGAGAATTAGCTCCGCGTAATATGGTAATAACTAGAACTTTAACTGTTTAAAATAACTAACATTAGGTCTTATCTCTTTTTTTAAGATCTATTTAATTAATTAATTTATTGAAAAGGCAGATATACAGAGATAAGGAAACACAGAAAGAAAGATCTTTTTGTTGGCTCACTTCCCAAGTGGCGGCAATTAGGAGCTGAGACAATCCAAACAGATCCAGGAGTTTCTTCCAGGTATTCCCTGTGGATGCAGGGTGCTAAGGCTTTGGGCCGTCCTCTACTGCCTTCCCAGGAGACCTACAGGGAACTGAATGGAAGGTGGAGCAGGCAGGATACAAACCAGTGCCAATTATAGAATCCCAGCAGATGCAAGGTGAGGATTTAGCCACTAGGCTATTGCTCTGGGCCTGGACTTACCTCTTAAGAGTTTCTTCACTTAGGACCTGGCATGATGGTTCAATGGCTAAATCCTCTTCTTGCAAGTTCTGAGATCCCATATTAATGTAGGCTTGTGTCCTGGCTGTGCCAATTCCCATTCAGCTTCCTGCTTGTGGCCTGAGAAAGCAATAGAGGATGGCCCAAAGCCTTGGGGACCCTGCTACCTTGTGGTGACTTGGAAGAGGCTCCTGGCTTTAGATTGGCTCAGCCTTGCACAGTGAAGCCATTTGGAGAGTGATTCAGTGTATGAAAAATCTGTCTCTCCTTCTCTCTGTAAATCTGATCTGCTTTTCCAATGAAAATGGGTTAAAAATTTTTAATGAGTTTTTCTGCCTCCAAAGCATCACCCTGGAACCTAGCCTGTAACATCCAAGCCTTTAGGGGACATTCAATATGCAAACTAATATCCAGATAATAGAAGAACATTTCACTTTATAAGGGACTTATTAGGATGTAATCCCATCATAATTTGAGGAATGTTTTCATATGCACTACTCTGCTCAATTACGTATCTGGTAAATATTCATCGAGCAATATGACTTGCCAGATACAGCATAACTGTTTCAGTCACAGCCACCTTATGCAGTAAACACAAAATCGCAGAAGAGGGCACTTGGGTTAACAATAGGAGGGTGCCAGTGGTTGGATAAATAGCAGAAAGTCTTGATGTACTTGTTGACTTGACAGAAAGAGGAGAGAGAGATGTTTATTCAGAAATATGCTAAAAATGTCTTTAACGGCTAAGAAGACCTAACTTTATTCCTCGCCTTCTGTACATGTTATTATGCAGTTAGTACTTGATCTGAGAAGCAAGTTCTGAACATTTCTCTTCTCTTTCAATTTTATAGGATAGATAGAAACAAAAAAACCCAATGGCCTGAATTCCAAGATCTTAACCAGTGGAATCAAGAGAAGAGACATAATTTTGTGTTTTCTCTGAATGCTAAGCTTCACCTCCTCTCACAGCCCAAAGATTACTAACAAACCTATATTGCAGAATTTAGTCTCAGTCAGCCTTGTGCATTGAACTGTGTCACAAGGTGGGGATAGGTAGGTTTTAGAATAAGTTGTTTTAAACCACTCTTAAAGGAAAGCCTGCTGACAATTTTTTAAATCATCCATGAGTTTCCCATACCTCCGGTGCTACCTGTCCAGCCTAACAGGCCGTCAGCTCTTTTCTCTCCAGTTCCAAAAAATACTCTTGATTTTCTGGCTTCTACTCAATCTGCATTCCTATCAGTTCTCTGCTCAGCAGTAAAAGGTATATTTTGAAATCATGAATAAAATTGTTCCATCATTTTTTTTTCTGAAAATCCTCCTGTGACTCTGTATTGTGACGAAGTGAAGTATCAACTTTTCACTAGGCTTAGGGCTCCTACCCATCCCATCCTGTAGCTTTTCCTCACACCTTACATACTGCGGTCACACTGGATGCCCTTATACTTCTAAAGAGTGGCAAACACTTTCCTGCCCGAGGCCTTCTTCAATGCTGTCTTCCTTGGCTGTTCCATTGGCACATCTTATCCTATTATACGTCATCTCAATTCCCCAAGTCTGTCCAAAGGTCACCTCCCCTGAGGTGACCTGATATTCAACCTGATAAAAGTCCTTGTCTGCTTCTCATTGATGTATCAACATGTGTGATGAAGAAAATTATCTATCACCTCGAAGAGAGTCTAACCTCTATGAAGCATACCATGCAAATAAACTAGGTTGTTCAGTGAATTTTTTAAATGACTGGGTAAAAATTCAGGACTATTAAAGACTTGTTAAGAACTGAAACAGTAACAAACTTAAGGCTAAGCTGCTAGACCCACAGCCATGTAGCTAGTGGGCAGGGGTGAGGGTCCCCACCATGGCAGAGCACTGGTTGGGAATGGGCCACATGGGATTGGTTGTTGAGCCCTGCTGTGAACTAAACATAAGGACAGCCAAGAGGGAGGCTACTGAGGGCTACTTGAAGCATATAAAGTGGACCTTCATAGAACAGGCCATTGCACACATGTGTCAGCCAAGGCACGGGGATAGGTGATGGAATGGATAGTGGGGCCTGAAGCTTATCCCAGGTCTAGGCTGCTACACTTGCTGATGCAACCTGCGTCTACCATAGCATGTGAGCACTAGGTCTGGGGACAGGTGTGGTAAGAGTGGGCAGGGGTTCGCCCGATCAGACAGCTACACATGCTGGTAAGTATGAGAACTAGAGCTGGGGGCAGGAAAGATTCTGCCAGTGCACACAAGAATCAGGACAGGAGCAGGCTGAGCCAGGTCACAGTACCCACCACAGTGTGCAGAAGTCAGGTCTGGGCATAGTCTAGTAGTAGTTTAAGAGGACCCCCAACTAGGGCACTGCACCAGCCAGTGCCATGACAGCTGGATCTGCGGTGAGCAGGGCCAGGCTGTTTATCAGCTTGTGCCATAACCAAGTCTGGGGGCCAGCTTGGTATGGGTTCACTTTGACCTGGTCAGAACACCCTGTGATGGGCATGAGTAGTGTCTGGAGGAAGCCAAGAGGATGCACACCCATGTGGGTCTCTGATCAAGGTGGGAAGGATCAGGTGTGGAAGAAGGTGGGTAAGACAAATGTTTCCCGGGTTCCCCCCCAACCGTGTCCTCAGGGGAGGAGGAGTAGGGGGCTGCTTCTTGCTGTCAAACTTCATCAGTGGGCCCGATGAGGTAGCCTAGTGGCTAAAATCCTCACATTGTATGTTCTGGGATCCCATATGGGTGTCGGTTCTAATCCCGGCAGCCTTGTTTCCCATCCAGCTCCAGGGGCATGCCACGGTTCTCCTGCTAGGCATGTTCCCAGCCCCAGATCTTGTGCCTGCCAGTGAGTACTGCAGTCCAGCCTAACTGATCCAAGTACTCGCCAGCTGGTGTTACAGCCTAGCCTGATGGCCTCTACCATTCTGGCTCTTGTGTGCACCAGCAGGCGCTGCAGCCTAGCCCAGCCTGGCCCACTCCTGTCCAAGCTCTCAAGCTCATCATTTGAAGCAGCAGTGCAGTAAGAGAGTCCCCAAAGTTCCCCTCCCAGGTCTGCTTCCAGTCCTGGGTCTTGTGCATGCTAGCGGTGCTGCGGCCCAGTCTGAAATGACCTGCCCCTACTCTCAGCATTCACCAGCAAGTGCTACAATATCACTCATCCTGTCCTATATGTATTTCAGAGGTAGAGCAAAAAATGGTATGAACTCTAACAATGAGTGATTCAAATGGTTTTAATTCTCCTGGGTGGATATGAGATTCTGACTCAGTTCTCCAGTACAAAAGATATCACATTGGTGCTGACCCAAGTTCCATCAGAAACCCACTAGCGAACTCATTATGGTATATGAGGCTATTATCTTCTTGTAATGAGATGGACAATGATGTACAGCACAGGAGCCTCATTAACAGAAACCAACAGTTCTTCAACATTTGGTAAAAAGCCAAGGGCTCACCTTGCCACAAAATGAGTTATCCTACCAGCAACAGGAGTTTTGTAGGGCTGAGCCATCAAAAGATAGCCTAGTCAAGACCTGCCACTGGTCAGTTTCTATGCAAACAACCAAGTCTTTAACATCCATCCCTAACCTATCTGTTCTGGAAATCTCATCCACTGTCATGTTTTCCTCTAGTCTGTTCATACTTCTCTATTCCCAGGTTTCCAAGGAGCAGCACTGATCTGATATCTTCTTCAAACCCATCCAGGTTCTCAGCAGAACTGGTGGAGTCTGTGGATACAGAAACCAGGAGCGTCTGAACCTCTGTCCTGATGCCCATAGCTGGGAAACAAGTAACATGCGGCGATGATGCATGGCTAGAAAAAGCTACTAGATGGCTGAGTCGGGACACAGGAAGGAGTGTTGAGGGCTACAGTACAAACCAGAGTTTGGGTCTTATGAGAAGCAGGAAATGACTGTTACTCTTTTGTCTATCTACGGAACCCCCATGTAAGTCAACTCCCTGTAGCATACTTTTGTTGCCCTGGCCAAATCCTCATTTGCAGTGCTGGCATTGTGGCATGCTGGTTTAAGCTTGTACCTGTGATGTCAGAATCCCATATGAATGCCAATTTAAGTTTCTGTTGCTATACTTTTTAATTTTTTAAAGATTTATTTATTTTTATTGCAAAGTCAGTTATACGGAGAAGAGGAGAGACAGAGAGGAAAATCTTCCATCCAATGATTCACTTCCTAAGCGGCCACAACGGCCGGAGCTGCACCTATCCGAACCCAGGAGCCAGTAGCCTCTTCCGGGTCTCCCACGTGAGTGCAGGGTCCCAACACTTTGGGCCATCCTTAGCAGGGAGCTGGATGGGAAGCAGGGCTGCTGGGATTAGAATCGACGCCCATATGGGATCCTGGCTCATGCAAGGTGAGGACTTTAGCTGCTGAGCCACCATGCCAGGCCCTGTTGCTGGTTTTGGTCTGCCCTAGCCCCAGCCATTGTGGCCATTTGATTGGAGTGAACCAGTGGATGGACATCTCTCCCTCTCTATAATTCTGCCTTCCAGATAAATAAACACGTACATAAGTAAATAATTTTTTTTTACAGTCAGCACTTGGAATACCTGCATCCCATATCAGCATACCTGGGTTCAAATTCTAGCTGTACTTTTAGTTTAGCTTCCTGCTAATGTGTGTTTTCGAAGGGAGTAGTTGATGGCTCTATGGCATGGGTCCCTAACATACATTTGGGAGGACAGGATTTAGTTCCAGGCTTCTGGATTCCACCTGGTTCAGCTATTGAGGGATTTTTAAAAATCTCTGTCATATCAGTGAATTATTAAAAAATAAAATAAAAAACCCTCTTATAGAGAAAGATAGGCCTGTTTTATATTGTCTGAAATTTTCTGTGAAAGTTTTGCAATTTGTCTAAATTTAAATGAATTCCTAAGCAGATAAATGACCAAGAAAACACAGAGAAACTGCCATTTTGCCACCTATGCCAGAAGATGTTTCTAGATGAGGGTCTAACCACTTATTGGGGTTAAGAATATTAGCAATGGATTTTTTTCTACCTCTCCCAAATTGGACCTGGATGGCTGCAGCCATGAGGGTGGAACACCACAATTTTGAAGTTAATCTACAATGTCTCAAGTGTACTGTGCCTTGCCTTAGTCCTACTGTCCTTTCAGCTCTTCTCTGGTTTGTGTATTTGCCAGTCAGTGCCTTGAATATCTCCTGCTAGGTGGGTAGGGGCTGAATCTCCAAATTGCACCTTGGTTTATCATCAACTAGGAAATAGCCACCTTTTTGCCACTGAAAATTATTAGCCCTTGGCAGGAAGACAATGTCACCATGTAAAGATGAATAGGAACTTGGCTTAGATGGGTTCCACTGATTGAACTATGACATCAAAACATCTTGAAAGTCACAGCCTGTATACAATTATGAATTGATTATGAAGACAGCCAGGCTGCTGTCTTTCCCGCTGTGGTCTGATGATCAGCATGTCATTGCATGAGATATCTGCCCCCAAAGGCTCTCACATTCAGGAAGGTCCAGGGACAACTGGAAATCTGCAGAGGAAAACTTTGGTAGTTGATTTGAAAGAAACTTGGGCATCTCTTGTGAGAGCTGTGAGTCCTGATCTTCCTCCATCTGAATGTTCATTTGGTTATGCTCCCATATTTCCTGGCACACACCCCTTCCAATTCCCAGTCCCAATCACGGCCTACCTACACACTAGAGTATACACTGTACCAAAACAGAAACTCTAACAATGTCTCTCACAGTGCTGTATCCCCCTTACCTACCATAGGTGCTCACTAAATATTGGATCAATTCTGCCGACTGAAAGTCTTATTACTGAGACTTTTCAGGGAGGCAGGCAGGGTGTGACTGGATGCCTCATTGGCATTCCATCAGCATCAAGATCCTGCGAATCTACATGCTGAGAATTGCACCAGCCTTGTCAGTCAGGAGCCAGCAGCTGCTCTGCAGAGGGAGAAAAGGAAATGAAAGGCAGATGGGCGGGGGAGGGGTGGAAAGCTCCTGTGAGCTGGGAGCCTATTGCAGGAGGAAGGCAGCTGCACTGCTCACTGGGTGAGGTGCAAAGTTCTTGGCCCCCAGCAATGCCTTTCTCCCTGAGGACAAGAGGGGTCAGGGAAATGGAGTAAAGGAAGGGGCAACACTGGATTCAACCACAGGAGTGGTCCAGGCACAGCAGCGGAGTCTCCCTGGCCAGAATCGGAATCTGCAGACAAAGAGTCCGCAAGTAGCAGGACCAGGGGTGCTTCCAGGATTTCTGGGGTTGGCAAGCTTTCTATCCAGGTTTTTTCCTGATCTTTCTGCTGCTAATCCTACGACTTCTTTGCAGTGGAGGATTGGTGCTTTCTTCTTCTTCATACCTGGGGGCATGACTGGCTGGTAGACACCTGCCTTTTCAGTGAAAGAGATCAGAATCCCTCTTGTCATCCACGCAGCATTCCGCTGAGGCCACAGGACAGCCAGGCTCACACTGACCCATTCCTGAGAATCTACAGACCCAGCAGAGCTCAACAATCGTGAGGATATTACCTGGAGAAAGAACTGAATAAGCCTTGACCTTCAAGAAAGGCAGCTTAGAATTTTCTGGAATAAGGCATTTCCCCACCTCAACTGAGTCAACATTTTTTTGGGGTTTTAAACATATACACAAGCTGCCATTAGAATCAGGGAATTACATTTTTCTGCAACTATTGATCTGTCCTATTTTTGTTTGTTGTTGTTTAAAGGAGATGACGGTGTTATAATTTTTGTCTATTGGTCCTAAATACACAAGTACCCTAAGTACTGACTGCTTTATGAATGGGAACCAGCAGAGGTTTCTTCCTTTCTTTAATGAGTGTGGACTGGAATCTGTCAACCCCGAAGCTAAAGGAGGATGGGTCTCTAAGGAACTGGGCGAAGGTAGGAGATGCAGGGAGCTGCCTGGCAGGAGGGTGGGACCAGCACAGCCAGTGATGCCTGACCCTCCCCTCAAGACAATCCATCTTCAGTCGGTCTCCTCACTCCTTCGCGATGGGCCCAACAACAGCACAAATGGCAGCAGGCACGAGCTCTTACATAACGTGAATCTCTGCCAGGGATTTTTGAGTGACACCACCCCAAAACGACAGGCCACCCGGATTGAGAAGCTGCACCTGACAGGTCTGCTAAATCTGCCAGGTGCTTAGGGAGAAAAGAGAGAGCAGAATCCAAATAATAAACCAGGACTACTGGGCACCCAAAACACGGTGGGAAATGTCCTCCAGACTCGCCCCCGGTGTAGGGAATGGACTGCAGGGCAGGACCCACATGCACCTGCAGGGGCCAGTGAAGGAAGCATGCGTCCTTCAAGGAAATATCCTGGCAGAAATGCAGCGGATTTCAAATCTGCCAGCAATGGCTTCTCCCCTCACTCCGGGTTGGAGGCTGGCGAGGAGCTGGAAGGGGGCCCGTGTGGATAGTCTAAGTCATTTATCATCTGGGTTTGGAGGAGTAGTTCCAATGGTACCTCCTCTCCCCACTACCTCCCAACCCGGTTCCCTCCTGGATGGGATCTGAAGGTCGGAGGGTCCCCTCGGCCAAGCCTGTCCCTTCGCCCCTGCCCAGCTAGCTGCCTCGTCGCACGCCCAAGGAGACAGCGCGGCCGCCGAGCTGCAGCCTTTCTTCTTCCAGATGCACTGGGGATGTCACCTTATAAATTGTAAGAGCAGTGGCCCTCAGGATTGGATTTTCAAAATAGAGCACATCTCTGCTGCTTAATTTTTTTTTTTTTTTTTGCATTTTTCTTTCCCCTCCCCCTTCCCAAATGGCATCGAAATTCTTACAAAGTGAACGAGGAATCTCACCAGCGCAGCCCGGGGACCGACGGAGGCAGTAGGAAGTCGACGGCCTGGAAGCGGCCGCAGGGGAGCGCGGTCCAGCCCGGGGAAGATGCGGAGCTGATGGACGGGGCGGGGCCTGCCCTGGGAAGAGGCGAGTAGCCGGCGCTGGTGGGCGGGACCAAGGGCTGTGGGCAGGGCTGGTCACGTGGGCGCTATCTAGCTCCGCCCCCCTCCAGTTACAAAGTGGCTGGCCGTGTGCGCCCTGGACTCTCGGTCGGTCAGTGGCGATGGGGTCGTGGGCCAAGTGCAAGAGCTGCCTAATGGCTGGCTTGCTGCAGAACAAGGCGGCCATCGTCACTGGCGGGGGCACAGGCATCGGAAAGGCCATCGCCAGGGAGCTCCTGCACCTCGGTACGTGGGCAGGCCATGCCGCCGGGGGGGACACCAGAGCCTGGGCGCACGAACGGCCTCGGAGTGTGGAAGTCCACAGCCGAGGAGGTGCAGATGAGGCGAGCCGGGTGACGGCGCGAGGGCCGGGGAAGACCAGAGTGTCCTCTGCAGGACTGGCGAAGGGCAGGGAGCGCACAGAACACTGTGCCCTAGGGAAGCAATAAGGCGATCTGTGAAAACATGCTACAGAGTAACTATGTGTACATAACTGGATTAATGTAGTCTATATATTGGCGTAATCGGAGTGGTTAGGAAGCACGGGGCGGCTACACTTAACTGGAAATGATTGTAAAGACCTTCAGAGTTCTTCATCGAATTATCTTCTAAACCAGGAAAGAAATCATAAGCAGGGAAACAGGTGCATCTACCTCTTGGAAGATGTAAATCCTCTGAGTTTTACAACTCTAGAGTTTAAGGGTTATGGAAAACGAGATTCGCAATATAAGACGAATATAAGCTCTAACAGATAAAGAACTCTGGAAGCTGTTGGAGCGCTAGTGTAAGGATAACGGGTTAAACATTCCAGGGGAAGAACTACACACAGAGGCAGTCAGGATAAGAGAAAATAATCCACCTCGTGGATTATTAAATGCAAACTAGAACGATGGCACCATGAGGTTTCTAATTAAATTTCAAAACACTTGGAGAAGTGAAAGTGTTAAAGGGAGTGAAAAAGGCACCCAGAAATAACAATGATTGTGACCTTTGTACAGAGAAGTAGAGAAAAAAAGACACATAAGCCTTGATGATGTTGTAATCTAGTGCTTTGTAGTTTCCTCTCAGCAACTTTCTCCATGAAAATGATCAGAGCCAGAGAGATGCAAATTCAAGAATGCAGTGCCACTTGAGTTGTGGAACATTGGAAATAATGTAAATATTCATTATGAGCAAAATAGTAAATTAATAACAATGAGGCATTATGCTGCCCTTTCATTATATTACTATTGAAGAGAAAGGCATACATTTAATTATAAAAGATTTTGGAACAAAACACTTCTATTGTTATGGAATATGTTTAAGCATTCTATCTCTTACTGAAAATAGACCAGAAGAATGTTTATAACATTGTTAACAATTTGTTTTTGAAAATCATTTTAATTTGGGGTGGCTAGACTTGTTTTCATATTTAAAATCCTTTTTTTTAGAAGTAACAGGTAGATTTCCTTAATTGCCATTGTGTTTCCAAGTTCTGGCATAGTATGAATTCAAAAACAAAACCAAACATGATGTGCATGTTCCTTGACTTCAAATGAAGTTAAATTTCCATAATCTCATCATAAATGGAAACCACATCAAATGCAACTGACCTACTGAACATCCTAACTTGGTCAAGTTTACCTTATGTGTTCTCAGAACAATTGCATTAGCCTACAGTTCCCTCCACTGATTCACTCCCCAGGTGGCCACAATGGCCTGGACTGAGCCAGGCTGTAGGTAAGAGCCAAAAGCTTCATCTGGGTCTCCCATGTGGGTGGCAGGGATACGGGCGCTCTGGAGATCATCTGTTGCTTTTCCCAGGCCCTTAGATGGGAGCTGGATTGGAAGTGGAACAGTCAGGATTCAAACGGGTGTCTGTACGGGATACTGGCGTTGAAGGAACTGGTTTTGTCTGTTATGTCATAATACCAGTCTCCATCATTCTTAGTCATACTAGAAAAGAATTTCCTTCAGTGAAGGGATATAAAATAATTTTTATTATGAATTTTACATCATTTTTGATGTCAGCGTTATTTTTAAAAGTATTACATAAATCCAAATTAAGCAAATAAAATAATAGACAATACTTAATCCTGTGTAAAGGCTGTTGCTTTTATTTTAATGTGGATTATCATTTGGATTTGGAGGTGTGGGTTATGAAATGGTGATTATCGCTTCGATGTTTCCTTTGGCTTAGAAGACAAGGGAGAGGACCCGGCATGATAGCGTAGAGGCTAAAGTCCTCGTCTTGCACGTGCCAGGATCCCATATGGGTGCCGGTTCTAATCCCGGTGGCCCTGCTTCCCATCCAGCTCCCTGCTTGTGGCCTGGGAAAACAGTTGAGGACGGCCCAAGGCCTTGAGACCCTGCACACATGTGGGAGACCTGGAAAAGCTCCTGGCTCCTGGCCTCTGGTTCCTGGCCTTGGATTGGCTCAGCTCCAGCCGTTGCGGCTGCTTGGGGAGTGAACCATCAGATAGAAGATCTTCCTCTCTCTGTCTCTCCTCCTTTCTGTATATCCACCTTTCCAATAAAAATAAATAAATCTTAGAAAAAAAAAAAAAAGAAGATAAGGGAGAGCCACTACTTCCAGGAACGGAATGTAGCAGACAGATTTAGGTCTCCTCGGTCTTGCAGATGCTTGTCAGAGGTAGCCCTGATTCTGCCATAGAGTATTCAAAACCATTCAAGTTGAATTCAAATCTTATCCTTATCTTCATGTTGCCCATCCTCTTTCTGTTACTCAGGAGAGTCTACATTTGGTATTACAGATAAGAAGGTAGGAAAAGCAAATGGTAATTTTGACATATTTTGACAATATTTAAATATTTCTTTTATTATTATTATTTATTTCAAAGAGTTATTGAGAGAGAGAGATGAGATGATATCTTCTCCCCACTGGCTCATTCCCTTTATGGCCCCAGAGGACAGAGCTGGAATCAGAAACTTATTCTGAGTCTCCCCAGTAGATGGGACAGGGGCCCTAAGCCACCTTCCACTGCTTTTCCCAGGCCACTAGCAGGAAGTTGGATTGGAAGTCAGAAGCGAAACTGTTGGGACTTGAACTGATGCCCATAAGGGATGCTGGCACTGCAGATGGTAGCTTTATGTGACACACCACAGTGCCATCTCATTTGTTTTTTGTTGGAGAGACAGAGATTTTATATCTTTGGTTCACTTCCCCAAGGCCAGTGTTTTATACAGCATTGCTTCATTGTTTTCTGTAATACTTTTGCACCATAAGTCAGGTTTGCATGCAGTGAAAAGCTCTAGCCATTAGATAGCCCCAGGCCCAGTGTAGTAGCCTAGTGGCTAAAGTCCTCACCTCTCATGTGGTGGGATCTAATATGGACACCAGTTCATATCCTGCCTGCTCTACTTCCCATTCAGCTTCCTGCTTGCAAGATATTGCTCAAGAGCATCTCACTGTGCTGTGCAGCAAGTAGTTCACAGTCTACAGCAAATACAATGTAAGCTAAAGGTTGAGCTGTTTAACTCTCTGCTTTATAAAGCTTATGTACTCCCCACATGTGTACTGAACCATGGCTGTGTGCTTGCGTAACAGATCCAGCAGTGACAAGGCACCTACTCTCCAGGGGGTGACCAAAGGCTGTTATTACGAAATAGTGAAGACCAATATGCTGCTTTATCGTGAGGTCAGAGCTATGGTTGTGTTGGCAGAGCGGTGATCCTGCAGGAGTGAGAGGAGAGTTAGCTGTACTTCCCAGAGGTGGCATCTACTTCCTGTTCTTTGCTTGGAGGCAGCCATAACAAGCATTTCTGCTTTGTATGGTGATGCAACATTTTACATATATTTTTATATACACATGTTTCAATGCCTCTATACATATGCACATTGATCATTACATACATATGAAACATATACAGACATGTACAACAAATTTTATGTGAAAAAGAAGATTTAGCACAGACTTCAAACATAAGGCAAAACCTAACAGCAAGGTTAAGTATTACTTAAGAGGAAAAATGAATATTCCGTTATGTTGTAGCTTAGTTCTTCACAGCAGACAACTAACAAATAATATGGGCCAAAATTTGAACTTATCATGTATTTGAGGGTTTTTTTGGTCTGTAGTTGAGAGAGAGAGAGAAAGGAAGGACTGACTCTAATTGGGGCTAAGGCCAGGTTGGAACGGAGAACCACTAACTCATTATGGGTATCCACTGTGGGTGGCAGGGACCCAACTACTTTAGCCATCATTGCTGCCTCCCAGGATGCAGGGAGATGAAATTAGAACTGGATTCAGGAATCATTCCAGAAGGCATGTGGCTATCCCGAAGAGCATCCTAACTGCTCCATCAAATACCTACCCGACTTACTAGTCTGTAGATGGCCTTTATTTTGAACAGCACTGTGGGACTGTCAGCGAGATTATGTAAGCTGACAATGTGCTTGCGTGACAACTTACAAATGTTGCTTGACCATTTTTGTCAAAGTATTAGAAATTCTTTCACTGTCAGCTATAAATGCACACACAAACAAAAAAAGAAAATGAAAAAAAAAATTTAAATCCAGACCAAGAAGTTTCAGTTAGGCAAGGGGAGTTAAGTTCTGGTGACCAGAGGTAATAATTATGTATGTATATTTCAAAGTTGCTGAAAGAGTGGATTTCAAAGTTAGGCAACACAGGATATAACATGTAAGGTGATGCATATGTCAGTTAGCCTGATTTGATAATTCTGCAGCCTATATTGTACCAAAAGACAAACATTGTGCCCTGTAAACATACACAGTTGTCAATTAAAAATGAAAAATTTGAAGCAATAAAGCTATTTTAGTATATTATAAACTGCTAAAAATTTTGAAAATTAAAATGAGTCACTACTAGATGAAAATATTAACAAAGGGAGCTTGAATAATGCTGGCCAAGGAGTAAGCATTTAGCCTACTGGTTTAAGATGCCCAATTCTCAGAGTGGAATGCTGAAGTTTGGTTCTTGGCTACAGTTCGTGAACCCAGCTCCCCATCAGCGCAGACCTTGGAAGGCAGAGATGACTCAAGTGACTGGCTTTCTGCCAGCCACGTGGGAGACCTGGATTATGTTCATGGGCTCTGATGCTGGCCCTGACCCACAGCCCCAGCTACTGTGGGCAGTTGTGGATTAAATCAGTGAATGGGATTGCTATTTCAAATACATTTTAAAAACAGTGCTTCTTTCTTCTCATTGGATACTGTATGATATGGAGCAAAATGTTCTTTGATTCCTTGTAAAAATTGTAATGCTCTTTTCTACATCTGTAATGTCTTGCAACATTTTATTCTTTACATGATGAATATCAAGATATCACCAGGAGTTCCTTTATGTATGAGGTGGGGGTTTTTTGTTTGTTTTGTTGGTTTTTTTTTTTAGTGCATGAAGGTGTTTTAGGACATCTTCATCTTATTTATCTTATTTGTCATAACCACTTTTCTCACTTATGTTGATACGTTTCCCTTATTGAAATCTTCTGGCTGCCAAGCTGTGGCCTCTAGCATGGTGACCAGGTCAACATGTCCATTCCTCTTGTAACTCCACAGACATGCTGTTCTGATTTCACTTCTAGTGTTGCCGCCTTCCATTTCTTTGTTCTTTCATCTTTACTGGCCAGTCCCTTTTCTGATCATTCCTTCTTGTAAAACATTGTAAGAGTCTATCATTGTTAGTCTTGGAGGCAACACAGTTACACTCTTCCTGATGCCTGTCTGAACTCAAGAAAACATGCACCCCATTACTGCAAGACGTTGGAAGAAGTACCATGTTAGTCACTGATCATGATGTGCACTTGTTTACCTGGTGATATGCAGACTGACTATGTAGCAGGTAGGAAAGTTTGTATTTTATATCATTACTGGTAGCTAATATTCCTTGGTAACTGAAATTCGAAGTATGTTCTTGGATAACTGGTCTTACCTAAGTCACAAAGGCAACTGGAATTAGTATGAAACTGGAGCTGAGAAAAACAAAGACTGCCCCTACTTCACTTTACTCTTCCTGGCCATCATGCTATTATAATAAAGGGAGAGCAGGAAGAACTTCATTTCTACCCATGCTTTAAATCCTACAGTACTTCATATAATTTTTTGCCTTACACAAATATCACTGCTTTTTAATAGGTCTGAATAGAAGAAAAGACCTTTTCTATTTAGCCACATAACTGCCATTTCTACTTCTCTTTCTGCTTTTATATAGATTTTGATTTTTCCTCTGGTATCATTTTCCTTCAGCTTGTAAGGCTTTCTTAAAAATTTTTTAAAAGATTTATTTATTTTTATTACAAAGTCAGACATACAGAGAGGAGAGACAGAGAGGAAGATCTTCCGTCCGATGATTCACTCCCCAAGTGAGTGCAATGGCCGGTGCTGTGCTGATCCAAAGCTGATATTCCGGGTCTCCCACGCGGGTGCAGGGTCCCAAAGCTTTGGGCCATCCTCGACTGCTTTCCCAGGTCACAAGCAGGGAGCTGGATGGGAAGTGGAGCAGCCGGGATTAGAACCGGCGCCCATATGGGATCCCGGGGCTTTCAAGGCGAGGACTTCAGCAGCTAGGCCACGCTGCAGGGCCCTTTCTTGAATTTTCCTTTGTGTTGTAAATCTGCTCTGTTGAATGCTGCCAGCTTTCACATGTATGAAAAAGTCATGTTGCCATCACTTTGGAAAGATATATTTACCAGGTAAAGATTTCTAGGTTTGTAATCTTTCTGATTTAAAAAAAAATTTAGTCCTTTAAAGATAATGTTACTATGGTGTCTTCTGGCTTGAACTTTTCTTAAAGAGGCCTTCGTCTTTTTGTTTTCGTTCTGTACCAGATCTGGTGGCTTTCTCAGGCTGATTTTGAGAGTGTTCTCATCATCATCACTGGCTCATTTAACGAAATCATCAGAGTCTGTTTTGATTCCTGGATTTTTCTCCCTGTTGTGGGTTGTTATTTTCCTGGTCTTTTACATGGCCTAGCAATTGTTTTGGATAGCAGACTTTGACTCCTACTTTACTGAATGTTGATTATTTATATTCTTGTAAATATTCTTGAGTGTTGTCATGGGGTCCATGTAGGCTACTTGAAAACAGTTCAACTTCAAAGAAGTTTGCTTTTCACTTTAATGATCTGAGCAGATTGGCCTGTTGCTAGTGTTGTCTCACTGTTGTCTGCAGTGAAATATGTTTCCTGGCAGGTACACTAACCATCTCCAGTAGGATTTGTTCTCTCTGCTTGTTTCAGAGAGTTCTACCCAATCTGGTTATATACTGTCATGCACTAGTCAGTACTTAGTTGAAGACTCATGGGGAACTCTGAATTTCTGAAGCTCTTGCTCTATATCTCTTTTTCCCTCTGTTGGTAACCACCCACCCTGGGCTCCCGGGACTCCCAGCTTCATCTCTTCCACCCAGAGAGACATCTTCATTCCGCTGTCATTTGGAAGCCCTCTCTAGGTAGTAAGCTGCACCGATTGCGGATATCAGGTGGTTTGTGTTCACCTTTGCTTGGGACAAGTCCAATGTTACTTGATGTCCAGTGCACCAAATCATTATTTCACACACTTTGGTCCAGATTCTTAATTATTTGGAGCTGGAGAGTAAATTTGGTTGTTATATTCCATCCTGTCCAGAAGCACACATCCTAATTGAACTTTGTCAACAGGAACTTGTAAAATGTCTTCTCACCATTGTTAACTTTTGACATTGGGAGGACTTGTGTGTATTTACCTGTTATTTGGCTGCTTTCTCCTCAGGCTGCAATGTGGTCATTGCCTCCCGGAAGTTGGAGAGATTACAGTCTGCTGTGGAAGAACTGAGGGCTGAGTTGCCCCACAACAGCCAGGCTCAAGTCATTCCCATACAGTGCAACATCCGGAAAGAAGAGGAGGTAATGAAATATGTCATTGTTTATTTACTCCTTTTAATGTTCTGTTGTGATCTTAAACCTGGCTGAGCTCAGGTTCCCTAAGGTGCTGGTCTAGCGTGAGAGTCTCACGAAGGCGTCCTTGCGCTTGGGATTTGTTGAGTGAGTGACCTCAGGAGGAAGACAGGGGAGAAAACAATGTAAGGAAACTGAGCAAGGATGTTACCTGGAGATTACCTTTTGCCTTTTAAGTCATTTCTTGGTGTTCATCTCAACCTGATGGCATTCTTTGGGGCTGAGAGCTTAAAAAATAGCATGATTACCCTACTAAGATTCTAGGCCAAAAGAGATACCTTGTCATTAAAATTACAATTTTATCTTTGTGAACTGTGAGTATTAAGTCATTCACGCAGGGTTTTTAGATTGCCTTCATTGCTGGCTTTGTGTTCATTCATTCCTTGTGTTACTCAGGTTTATGGTTCACTGTGAGAAATGGAAGCTCTCTTAGAATTCTAGAGCAAGCTATCCCTCCAGGCAGAAAGTCACATTATTCAACTTTTATGTCTATTTTTCTTTAGGTAAATAGTTTGGTCAAATCTACCATAGATATTTATGGTAAGATTGATTTCTTGGTCAACAATGGAGGAGGTCAGTTCCTGTCTCCTGCTGAGAACATCACGTCAAAGGGCTGGCATGCCGTGATTGAAACCAACCTGACAGGCACCTTCTACATGTGCAAAGCAGGCAAGTGTCTGCATTGTTTACAGAAATCCCTGTATGTGTAGAGATCACAGAGTTTATCCAAAGAGAAACTGCTAGGACCTGCAGTCTGAGAACAATAACAGTTACATATATAAGGCTTTGAGATGCTGATGAGTACATTTCTAGACAGTTATCTGCAATATTTTAAAATAGTAGCATTCTTTGACCTTCTGGTTATATTTCTAGGACTTTATTTTTTTTCCATTTTTTAATTGTTATTATTTCATGATACAGTTCCATAGGCTCTGGGATTTCCCTTAACCCCTAACCCTCACACACTGATTTCTCCTGTATTATTACAATAGTATAGTTCTTCATAAACAGTCATAAGTCTATCATTGTGGGCATGGACAATGGCAGAGAGTCCAGTATCCTACTGTCAAGACATATTTAATGCTGGACTCTATGCATGGTACATGCTTGCAATGAAAGAAGCATGACTGGATTTAAACTGTAATACTGCAATAAGGTGGCGTAATCCACCATGGGAGGAGGGTGTGGGGAGGGGTGGGGGAACCTCAGAGCCTAGGAAACGATGTCATAAAATGAAATGCAATAAAAAAAGACATATTTAACAGTTTCATTGGGAGTCCATCTTTGTCTGGAAGTAGAGCTGCATACTGCATTGTATCCTCACATCTGGATTTGATAGTCTCCATTACACAGTTACTATACATCCCCTTAAATGAAAAGTCACAAAACAAAATCAACAACAGGAAGAAAAATAGAAATTTATAATGCTACTGAATGACTAATATGTTGCTGAAGAAATGAAAAAGAAAATCAAGACCCTTTATGAAGAAAATGAGGCTAATGTATTACCTATGAGTCAGTGAATAATTTAATATGAGAAAAAAGGTTTTGAAGAAATGAAACTAAAAACCAAAACATCAAAATCCATGAGATATTGTTTCTGTTGATCTTTATTGCTCAGATATGTCTCCTGTAGGCAACAGATGGTTTTGTTTTTTTAATTTCGTCTACTAACCAATGATGTTTGATTGATGAGCTAAGCCATTTACATTCAGAGTTAATATGAATAGGTGGTAATTTGGTCCTGTGGTTTTAGCAATGGGTTAGCCGTTTGATTTAGTCTTCTGTTGTCATTTCACTGGGATGTCCTTCACATTTGCCTTTGGTTTTGTTTGGTGCTATTCCTTTTCTCTGTCAAGAGAACATCTTTAAGTATCATTTTTAGAGCAGGTTTGGAAGAGGCATATTCTTTTAACTTTTCTTGACTGTGGAAGAATTTTACTTCATTTTCAAAGACAACGGAAATCTTTGCTGGATATGTTATCCTAGGCCAACAATTTTTTCCTCTTAGAATCTGGAATATGTTGTTCCATTCTCTTCTTGCTTGTAAAGTTTCCTGTGAGAGATCTCCTGTGAATTTAATTGGCATTTCTTTACAGGTCAATTGATTTTTTTTCACGTGCGCATTTAAGGATCTTTTCCTTGTGCTCAATTGAAGAGTGCTTGATGATCATGTGTCTTGGTGAAGATCACTTTTGATAAACCCTGTTGGGAATTCTGTTACCCTCCTAGATGTTGTTTCCCAATTCTTTTCCAGATTAAGAGAATTTTCCTTTGTTATTTCATTGACTATAGCCTTAAACCCAGCTTCTCTTTCTGCACCTTCTGAAATCCCTATAGCTCTTATATTTGGACTTTTAATAGTGTCCTTTAATTCTTTTTTTTAAAGATTTATTTATTTTCATTGGAAAGTCAGATACGGAGAGGAGGAGAGACAGAGAAGAAGATCTTCCGTCTGATGATTCACTCCCTAAGTGGCCGCAATGGCCGGTGCTGCGCCGATCCAAAGCCAGGAGCCAGGAACTTGTTTCCAGGTCTCCCACACGGGTGCAGGGTCCCAGAACTCTGGGCTGTCCTCGACTGCTTTCCCAGGCCACAAGCAGGGAGCTGGATGGGAAGTGGAGCTGCCGGGATTAGAACCGGTACCCATATGGGATCCTGCTGCATTCAAGGTGAGGACTTTAGCTGCTAGGCCACGCTGCCGGGCCTGGTCATTGTACTTCTCATTATCAGATTCTTCTCCCTGTGGCAGTTTTCTAAGCTGTGTCACCCATAGGTCTACAGTTTGATTTTACTTACTGTGGTTAGTACATGATTCTTTGTTTGCAGTCACCTGTACCACTCTCTCGAGTGAGTTTCAGGATTTGGATCTTATGTTAGACTTCCACCACAGTCTCCAAAGCCCCAGCTGCTTGCTTACCAGTTTCAACCTCCTGTGATACCATGCTGTGGCTACACCATTATCCCTGTTCTTGTATCGCCTGTTTGGGATCTGCTGCTCTGTCTCTACTCCTGATCAAATCAAACAAGTCAGCAGGACAGGCAATTCTTTACCTGGGTTTACTTGCTGAGCTCCCAGTGTACTCTCCTTGCCACCTAGCTGCTGGTGGAGTACTGGCTGCTGTTGGAGCTCAGATCACCACTCGCTGACTGCCACTGGGGTATCTGGTCACTACAACACCACACCATTGTCTCTGTTGCTTTCCCATGTCCATCAGTCTCCAGGTGTCCCTCTGCTGTCAGCCTGTCCTCTCCTATTTCCTTGAATGTGATCTCTCTGCTTCACTCTGGCTAATGATTCTTCATCTGTTTAAACATGTCTTTACCCTATCCTGCCATCTTGATTCCTCCCATTTCTAGGATGTTATAATGAGAACATTTTTAATGACTGAGGCAAAGATTACACAAGGTTTGTCACAGAACTAGAGGACATATTCAGACTTCGTTATAAGGGAAGGGGCCTATTAAATCTATTAGAAACAATGCATTGATTCTATCTTCTGGGAGAATACCAAAGTCAGGGTTTGTGTGCTTTCTGAAAACCTCTTGGCATCCACGGATAGCTTTGGTATTAAAGGTTATATTCCATGGGTAGTTAATATTAAACTCCTGAAGTTGTGTTGTGCCAAGGTTTCCTTACACACCATCCAAGATTTTCTTCTGTTAGAAAGGCAGGACATGCAACTCTGACCTGAAGGATCTTCACCCCACATGGAATAGTCTTTATTTTCTTACCATCTGTCAGTCAAAGATCTTGCCCACATTCCCAAGATTCATTTTTCTTTTTAGGTTAAAAAAATATAGCACTCTGAGTAAATTATGATACAGTGTTGACTGCTCCAGGGAAGCACATAAATAAATAAATACATAAATAAATAACTTATTTCTGTCACTGAAAGTCAAGGTTGGTAGTCTAGAGGTGGTACAATTGTCTCATGAACATTAGTAATTGAGTTTCTTATCACTCCACTCTTCTTGATTTGTTGCTTTCACTTTTGATTTAAGCAGACTTATTTGCTTCATGCCCTCATATCTGCATTGCAGACAGCAGGAATGGGGAAGAATGTGATACGCATCCATTTCTTACAAGGGCACCATCCAGAAGCAGCGCTATTATGTTGGTTCATGTTCACGTTAGAAGTCAGTTGAATGAGTTGAATGATCCTTCTTGACTGTAAGTGAAATAGAGTCTTTAAGTGAACAGCTATGATCCCAACTACAACTTCTACTTGCATGTAAAAAAGGAAGAATGAGTTTTAGGGGATAGCTAGTATTCTTTAACCAAAATGTTATAGCTCAAGGCTTTTACTCATTTATAACTATGTGAGTAGTCTTACCAATTCAAGGTTCATTGCTAACAACTGTAATTAAAAGTTGAGCAGAGTCTGGAGAGATGGAGAGGAGGAGAGCCCCCATCTGTTTGCTCACTCCCTAAATGCCTGCCATGGCCAGGACTGGGCTGAGTTGTAGACAGTAACTGAGAATTCAACCCAGGTCTTTCAGGTTGCTATCAGGAACCCAATTGCTTAATCCATGCCTGCTGCCTCCATGTGCTGGTTTACTCCCCAAATGGCCTCAATGGTCAGGGCTGGGATAGGCCAAAGCCAGGTGTGAAGAATGTCATCCAGATAGCCTACATGGGTTCAGGGGCCCAAGTACTTGGGTCATTTTGTATTGCTTTTCTAGACATGTCAGCAGGGAGCTGAATTGGGACTTGGAACAGCTGGGACTTTAGCCAGTGCTTATATTGATGCTGGCACTGCAAGCAGCAGCTTAATGTGACACACTACCATGCGGATCCTGATACCTTTCTTAAGAATACACATAAACAGCAAATCCAGTTAATAAGTGGGCAAAGGACATGAATAGACACTTTTCAAAAGAAGAAATACAAACGGCTGACAAATGAAAAAAGTCTTCAATTTCACCTGGTATCAGGGAAATGCAATTCAAAACGTGAATGCGATAGCACCACACTGCTATTAGAACAACATTGCCTCGAGGTGAATCAGTTATGGTTGAATTCCTGGGTTCAAGAGTATGTCAAGAAATCGTTGGAGGAAAACATCTAGTATATGATACAAATAATATAAGAGTAAGAAATAGCGCAAGATAAAATAGTGGTAAGGTTTTTTTGGGGTGTGGTATTTATTTTTAGGTAACTTGGAAGTTTTTCTGCTTTTCACATATGAATTGTGTAGAAGGAAATTAGATGGTGCTAATGGATGAAGAAAGTCATCATTTCCAACCATTTAATGATTTATGGAATTTATTTAGTAATAGTTGGTAGCAGTTTGTGTATCATAAAAGTAAGACAACTAGAGTACAGCAGTATTACTTTCTTGCTCTCTCTCTCTGTCACACACACACACACACACACACACAGAGCAAATGTGAATCTGACTATCAACTCATGGAACATAGAGGGGATAGAACAATGCTGAATGATTCTATTGGCTGCTGTTGGCAAAATCCAGACTGGTGAACCTCACGACAGTCCCATTGCTTTAATAAGCAAACCCTGGCTGGAGTGAAGATTTGGAAGGGAAATTATAGAGCCCAAAAGGTGGAGAGACAAAGCAACAATTGCATTTTGTGAGCATTATATGGAGCTTGTTTCCAAAAAACACATTAAGAAATTATTACCCAACCAGGGAAATATGGGCAATGAATGAATATTTGATAATATTAAGAAATTATTGCTAATTAGGTACATTAATGGAATTGGAATTTTATTGTTAAAATCTTTCATTTTATTCATAAACATGGAAATATTTATTAAATAAATGACTAGACTGTCTTGAATTTGCTCCCTAAATTATCCAGCAAGTGGTAAAATGAGTGGGGAGATGAACTGAACAGTATTGATTATAAGTGAATAATGTGGAATCAATTGGGGCTCATTATACCACTATGTCTTGTTTTGGCTTTATTTTACTAATAAAATGGGAGCCTTAATATAAAACTTGGCTTCAAAAGTGAGAAACTATTTTAGAATAAATTAGCAAAAGCTATCTAAGATTTGTATGACAGCAACTACAAAATATTGTGTTGTGGCGTAACAGAGCTACCTCCTGTGGCACCAGCATCCTGAATGGCGCCGGTTTGAGTCCCAGCTACTCCACTTCCAACCCAGCTCCCTGCTAACGCACCTGAGAAAGCAGTGGAGGATTGCTCAGGTGCTTGGGCCTCCACATGGAAGATCTGGGTGATGCTTTTGGCAACTGGTTTTGGTCTGGCCTAAGCCTGGGTGTTATAGCCATTTGGAGAGTGAACTTCTATTGGGAAGATCTATCTTTCTCTGTCTCTCCTGCCCTCTTTGTAACTCTGCCTTACAAATAAATAAAATGTATTTTATAAAAAGAAACTATAAAGATTTAAATAATGTGGAAACATTGAATGTGTATGGGTTATAAGTTTCAATATTGATAAAAGATATTATTTCTCCCAAGTTGATTTATAAATTCAATCACATTCCTAAAAATGTTGGCAGAGATGACAAGAAGCTCCTAAAATACTCACAGAAATGCAGAGGAGCTGGAATTGCCAAAATGGTTTGCTAAAGAAGAATGTTGCAAGACTAATACTTCCTTGATTTTAAGACCGTGTGGTACTGGCATAAGGATGGATGTACATACCAGCATTGTTGGGAAAATGCAAAATGCAAGCCCACTGTGATGCCACTACACATCCACTGGCATGACTGCAACCAGAAAGTCAGTGATCCAGAAACGAGGCCTCGCAATGTATTTCCAATAAGGATGGAAACCAGTGGAGCCACTTTTGAAAGCTCCTTTTTAAGAATTTAGTCCTAAGGGTAGGCATTTGGTGTGGCAGTTATGATACTTCATTAGGATGTGCACAGATGATATCACAGCACTTGCATCACAGCACCTGTTTTGAGTTTGGCTTCTCCACTGTCAGTCAAGCTTCCTGACAATTGTACCCATGAAGGAAGCAAATGATGGCTAAGACATTTGGGTCCCTGCTGCCCACCTGGGAGCCTTGATTGAGGTCCAGGCTTCTTGCTTCAGCTTGGTCCAACCTGCCTGCTGTAGATATTTAAAAAGTGAATCTGTTGTTGGGAAATCTCTCTCTGTGTCTCTGTGCCTTTCATATAAAATACGAGATAAAAAAATAGACAACTAAACATATGGTTACTATATAGTCTAGCTGTTTCACATATGGATGTCTTATGTGTCTAAGAAAATCACAAATGTCCTAAGAATTGCGTTCATAATTATTCCAAAGTGTTACTAATCCAAATGCTTATCAGCTGATGAATGGCTAAGCAGAATGTGGTATATCTATGCAATGGAATACTACTCAGCAGTAAAAGGAGCCAATGAATGTCAAGATGAATGAACCTCCGAGTGCAAGAATCAGAAACAAAGACCATGCTAAGATACGAGAGTGATTTGTGCCCAAAATTCATGAAGGATTTTAATCCCCAAAGTCACATGGTAATACTGGTAATGAAAACGAGAAAATTTACCCCAACCCTGGAGTTTAGAGATGGGCTGTTGGGAAGTGATTAGATTGGATTACATCATGATTGAATGCTGCTGAGGCTAGACAGAGAATGACAGGGACTACACAGATCTAGAAAGACACACAGGTTCTCTGGGTCTTTTAGGTGATCTCCTGGCTATGGTGAACTTCTGGCAGTAAGAAGGCCTTGGACCTTGTAACTTGAACTGTGAACTAAAACAAATCTTCTGTTAAAAATATTTATCCAGCTTCGAGTGATTCCTCATGGCAATAGCAAGACGATGCAACCACATTGTACATGATTCACAGTTTACGAAATGTTCAGAAAGGGCAAAAGTGCATCAAGAGGGACAGAAAGATGAATGTTTTCCTCATCTTCAAATGTGTATGAAAGTATCAGGGTGATGATGAAAATGTTGTAAGACTGGGTTGTAGAGATGACTGCCCAACTCCATGTACTTATTAAAAATGACTAAATTAGGGAGAATCAAGGTGGCGGAATAGGGAAAGGACATGTTTAAATGGACAGAGAAACATTTAATCAGCATGAAGCAGAGCAGACACATTCCAGGAAATAGGAAAGGACAGAACAACAGCAGAGGGGTACCTGGAAACTGACAGACACAGAAAAGCAGTGGACACAATAGTGTGGTGTTGCAGAGACTGATACTCCAGCGGCATTCAGCAAACGGCTATCTGAACTCCACCAGCAACCAGGTGGGAAGGACTTTCACTGGGAGCTTGGGAGGTGAACCCAGACAAAGAACTGTCCGTCCTACTGGTCCATTTGATTTGACCAGCAGCAGAGACAGAGCAGCAGTTACCAGATGGACAGTGCGAGAACAGGGTGGATTTCACAGCCCAGTCAGTCCTCTACAGCCGAATTGGGTGCCATTTTGCCTAAGGAGGCAAAGGCAAGGGAAAGGACTGAGCATACGCTGAGCTGGGAGTGAGCTCATTTCTGACTCAGTGGACTGCAGCAATGTGGAATTCTACAGGTACCACTCAAGACAGGTATGGATAGCCCTAAGATCTGATGGGCAGCAGATCAAGAACTCTAGCAGTGGTACATCAGGTGCCATTTTGTACACTGTGGCAATAGCTTTAGGACTGCAGGGACAACAGTGAACTGTGTATGTGCTGAGCTCACTAGAACTCACTGAGTTCAGTGGATTGCACTGATCCCGCAGAAAAATAATGCCAACTGTGGCATCATACAGGTCAAAACAGATCCGTGTGGCACCCAGACCTAAAGTCCAACAGGTTCCGGCAAGATCAGCGCCACCAACAACCTAGCTAACTATATAGGACACCTGGTGTCTCTCTAATCCTGGGACCTTCTTCAACCGGAAGTGGGAGAAAGGTTGCAGAGACAATGATGCAACCTAAGCATGGTATCACAGGAGGTGGAGATTGGTGAACCAGGAGTTGGGGCTACGGAGTTCTTGGTGGAAATCTAACATAAGAACCCAGACCTGGAACTTGCTGGAGGCAGTGGCACAATTGGCTGAAAGCAAAGAGTTGTGTACCAACTGCAACAAGTAAAGTCACATTGTAGACCTGTGGGTGACACAGCTTAGAAACCTGCCCCAAGGAGAAGACTCTGCTAACAGAGTACAAAGACCAAGAGCAAAAGAAGAGACAAAGGCACAATGAATGTTGCTGAAAACTCCCCTGCAAAGGAGCAAAACCCTTTGCCAACCTCAGAGTTCACTGAGGAATACATCAAGAAAATGGGGACACAGAATTTAGAAAACTCATTTTAAAGCTTCTAATCAACAATGAGAAGCACATACAAGTGTTCAAAGAATTTAAGAAAGCAATAAAGCAAATCAAGGCTGATATATCAGAAATTAAGAACACAGTGGAGCAAATTAAAAGTACAGTGGAGAGTCTCCAAAATAGAATGAAGCAAGCAGAAGAAAGAATCTCAGAACTGGAAGATATTTCCTGTCACCAGGGGGAAACAAACAAAAAGCTGGAAGAAGAGCTGGATCAGGCAAAAAAAAAAAAGTATTCAAGAATTAAAAGACACTATTAAGAGACCAAATATAAGAGTTATGGGAGTCCCAGAAGGTGCAGAAAGAGAAACTGGTTTTAAAAGTATATTTAATGAAATAATAAAGGAAAATTTCCCTAATCTAGAGAAAGAATTAGGAAACAACTCCCAACAGGCTTGACCAAAAGCGATCTCCACCAAGACGCATGATCATCAAGCTCTCTTCAGTCGAACACAAGGAAAAGATCCTTAAATATGCACGTGAAAAAAATCAATTGACATATAAAGGAATGCCAATTAAACTCACTGGAGATCTTTCACAGGAAACTTTACAGGCCAGAAGAGAATGAAGTGACATATTCCAGATTCTAAAAGGAAAAAATTGTTGGCCTAGGATAACATATCCAGCAAAGCTTTCCTTTGTCTTTGAAAATGAAGTAAAATTCTTCCACAGTAGAGAAGAGTTAAAAGAATTTGCCTCTTCCAAACCTGCCCTACAAATGATATTTCAAGATGTTCTCTTGACAGAGAAGAGAAATAGCACCAAACAAAACCAAAGGCAAATGTGAAGAACATCCCAGTGAAATGACAACAGAAGACTAAACCAATGAACAACCCATTCCTAAAATGACAGGACCAAAGTACCACCCATACATATTAACTCTGAATATAACGTCATAGATTTAGTACACTGGATTAAAAAACAAAACTCATTTATTTGTTGTCTAGAAGAGACACACTTCATCAACAAAAATCAATGGAAACTATATCTCATGGGATTTGATGTTTTTAGCTAGTTTCATCTCTTCAAAGCACTTTCTTCTGATTGAATCATTGAATGACTCATACATCATAGAGTAGCATCATTTTCTTCAAGAAGGTTCTTGATTTTTATTTCTTCAGCTACAAGTTAGTCATTTAGTAGCATGTTATTTAACTTCATGGTGTTGTTGATTTCTTTTTTCTTCCTGTTGTTGATTTTGTTTTGTGGCTCTTCATTTAAGGGGATGTATAGTAGCTGTGTAATGGAGACTGTCATATCTAGTAATATGCTATTTAACTTCATGGCATTGTAAATTTCTATTTTTCTTTCTATTGTTGATTTTGTATTATGACTTTTCATTTGAGGGGATGTATGGTAGCTGTGAAACAGAGACTAACATCCAGATGTGAGGGTACAATCCTGTATGGATTTCTACTTCCAGACAAAGATGGACTTCCAATGAAACTGTTTACTATATCTTGACAATAGGATGCTGGACTCTCTGCCATTGTCCATGCCCGCAATGATGGACATATGACTATGTATGAAGAACTATACTTTAGTAATGATATAGAGGAACTAGGCAGGCACGGGGTGGGGAGTAGGGAATTGGGGCTGGGATAAGGGAAATACCAGGAACCTATAGAACTGTATCATAAAATGATAATAATAATAAAATGTAAAAAAAAAGAATCAGGAACACGGAAGTGGGATGAAGGAGGCACTCACTGTGTATCTCAAAATAATAATAATAAAAAGATTAAATTACAGACTCGGTGCAGTAGCCTAGTGGCTAATATCCTTGCCTAGCATGCACCAGGATCCCATATGGGTGTTGGTTCATGTCCTAAATGTTCCACTTCCCTTCTGGCTCCCTGCCTGTGGGCTGGGAAGGCAGTCAAAAACAGCCTAAGGTCTTGGGGCCCTGCAGCCATTTGGGAGACCTAGAGGAGGCCTCTGGCTCCTGGCTTTGGATCAGCTTAGCTTCTGCTGTTGTGGCCAGTTGGAAAATGAATCAGTGGATGCAAGATCTTTCTCTCTTTCCTTCTCTCTGTGGATCTGCCTTTCCAATGAAAATGGATAAATCTTTTTAAAAATTATTAAATTGTGCACTTCAAATGGTGGATACATTTATGATTCCTAAATTGTGCCTTAATCATTTGTTTTTTAAAAAATAAAAAATATAAAACATACCCTATGGCCAGTATGCTAAAACCAAGTATCAGAAGCACATGAACAATATTTGATAAGATTCTACTTTGTGTGTCTGCAGTGTATAATGCCTGGATGAAGGACCATGGAGGGTCTATTGTCAACATTATCGTCATGACTAAAAATGGATTTCCACTAGCTGCGTAAGCATTTTTATACTTTCTTCTTGTCTTTGGGGAAAAGTCAAGTGGGAAAAGTTCCTTAAATCAAAGTTATTAATTCTTCTACCATATTTCCTTTTATTAGAACTTTAAAAATGTATTTCTTTTTTTTATTATTATTTAACTTCATTAATTACATTGTATTATGTGACACAGTTACATAGATACTTGGGTTCTTCCCACCCCTCCCCAAACCCTCCCACCATGGTGGATTCCTCCACCTTGTTGCATAACCACAGCTCAAGTTCAGTTGAGATTCCCCCATTGCAAGCATATACCAAACATAGAGTCCAGCATCTTATTGTCCAGTCAAGTTCAACGGCTTCTTAGGTATACCCTCTCTGGTCTGAAGACAGAGCTAGCAGAGCATCATCCCAGTCAATTGAAAGCTCCAACATACCATCAGCAAAAATTTACATCATTATGGAATTAATTGACATAGTAATGAGTAACCAATATGTTAAAAGTAAATGCGAGTTCCCAGCCACCTTCTGTGACCACCTCATCTATACTTCAATTTAGTTTATACACAACATATAACATTCAAAACATAACATGTTATACATAACATCATATCATCTTAAATTAAGGCAAACATGTGGTATTTAACCTTTTGGGATTGGCTCATTTCCCTTAGCATTATGGTTTCCAGTTTGGCCCATTTGGCCACAAAGAACTGCATTTTGTTTTTTTTAATAGCTGAGTAGTATTCCATGGAGTAGATGAACCATAGCTTTCTTATCCAATCCTCTGTTGATGGGCATTTTGGTTGTTTCCATGTTTTTGCAATTACTGATTGTGCTGCTATGAGCATAGGAGTGCATGTTGGTTTCTCATAAAACAAGTGTTCTGGATATATTCCTAGGAGTGCTATTGCTGGATCATACGGTGTGTTGAATTTGAGTTGTTTGAATATTCTCCATACTGATTTCCATAGAGGCTGTACCAGCCTGCAGTCCCACCAGCAGTGGAGTAGGGATCCCTTTTCCCCGCAACCTCGCCAACAAGTGTTGTTGGTGCTTTTATTCATGTGGGCCAGTCTTACTGGCGTTAGGTGGTACCTCATTGATGTTTTAATTTGGATTTCCCTTATTGCCAGGGAACTTGAGCATTTTTTCATATGTTTATTTGCCATTTGGGTTTGTTCCTTTGTGAAGTGTTTGCCCATTTCCCATGCCCATTTCTTGAGTGGCTTGTTTGTTGTGACATTTTGGTTGTTTCTAAAATATTCTTCTTTGTGTTGGGATTTCCAGAATTGCCAAGAAAGGAGGATGGGAAGGGGTTGGGCCATGTCACCATGTTAAATAATTTACTATTATATATAGGTCTTCAATACTGCATGGCAACATACCTAATGCTAAAACATTTTCTTTGTTTCTGTAAAATTCCAGTGTAACTAGATGTCCTGTATTTTACCTGTCAACTCTAATCCAGTTCTTTCTAAACTATCCACCAGTATGTGGGGATACTTCTTTGTTCAGTAGAAAAATGAGACTAATCTGTATTGAATCAGGTTTGGATTCCATAAATATACATCCTTGATTTTAGATAGGATTCTGGGAGAAAGAGCTTTGTACTTCTCATTAACCACTGCGTAAGTAAAACGTTTGCTTACTCAATGCAAATTTTAATGCCTTGCCTTCTTCCTGTATTACTTAACATAATCTCAGTTATACAGAACAGAGTTGAAATGCAAACGGGTTAAGTAAAAATCTGGGTCCCCGGCCTGGCAGCCTCAGCCTCACCTGAGAACTCTTAGAGCTGCAGATCCTCCACCCCTTCCAGATCTGCAGGAACCACCTGGCCCTCGGGAGCCTGCTTAGGCAGGCTCTTGGATGCTGGGACACACAGGGCGACTGATCCAGGGGCCTGGTTTGTTCCAATGGCTTCTTCCTCAGGTTCATCCCCATCTCAGGCAAGCTCTACCTACATACGGCACAAAGAGAACACGTCAGGCATTAGAGGTCAAACTCACAGGGACCAAATGCAGAACTGTTGGGACAGTAGGAGGCTTAGGGTGCTGCTCAGATCATGCCAGGAAGTCCCAGAAAAAGTTCTCACTAGCTGACCCTGCCTGGATCAAGGGCGTAGCCATCAGCCAGTATGAGAGGAGGGGTGGGGGCTGTTCTGCTGTGCCAGATCAACCCAAGGAGTGAGGACTTGGAGTCAGCACCATGTGGACATGGACTAAGGATAGACAAGGGGAGGATGCTCAAATGGAAATCTGGGTGGTGTTAAACAGAGCAGTGAAGAATACAGGGCATGCAAATGGCAGGCCTGGGCTTTCTTCTCCTAACTGTATTCTCTGCTTTTTTTACGTATTTGCCCTTCTTAGCATCTTAGGGAAAATGAGGGAAGTTCAGACTGTAGGTTCCTTCCAGCCTTTCTCACTTACACAGGCAGCTACTGTTAGTGGTTTTAAAGTGTATCTTTCCCCCACGTTTTAAATGAAAGAAATTGTAGTGTAAGAAAATATTACCCTTTTTAAAAGATTTTTTTTGTCTTTATTTGAAAGGGTTACGGAGAGGAAAGACAGAGAGAGATCTTCCTTCTGCTAGTTAATTCCCCTAATGGCTGCAGCAGTTGTAGCTGAGTGGATCTGCAATCAGGCATCAGGAACTTCTTCTGGGTCCTCCATGTGGGTGCAGGGGCTCAAGGCCTTGGGCCATTATCCGGTACTTTCCTAGGCCATAAATAGGGAGCTGGATGAGAAGTGGAGTAGCTAGGACACAAGCTCGTGCCCATATGGGATGCTGGCGCCAGAGATGAAGCATTTGGCAACTACAGCATGGTGCCAACCCTTGTTAAGTATTATTCTATACTGAGCCATTCCCGAGTGATACAGCCTGGATGTATCTTCTCAACAGTATGCAGAGATGTCTCGTTTTTTGTGGCTGTCTAATATACAGCTGTATTTTGGTGGGTGAATGTCGAGTCTGTATCCTAGTTGCTTCATTTCCATCCCTGCTCCATCCAGCTTCCTGCTGTTGTACCGGGGAAGCAGGCAGTCGCAGCCTGAGTGCTTGGGTGCCTGCTCTTCTCTCTAAATGGAGCTGTGGATTCCTGGCATCTGCATGGCCCAGCCCTGGCTGTTGTGGGCAGCTTGAGAGAGTAAACCATGGTGAGAATAGTAGTCTCTCTCTCTCCCTCAGAATCTGCCTTTCAAATAAATAAATAAACCTTGAAAATAGAAACGCTTAGTCATGGTATCTACATAAATGATGCCCGGAACTTAAAGATGAAACCAGAACAACAAAAAAAGAGAAAGATCAAAATTACATGCTAGTTGTAAAGACATCCTCAAGGTGGACAACCAATGCCAGCGATGAGTGACTTAATTAAGACCCTGTATTGATGTCCAGCTTCTATCTGCAAATACTTTAAAATTTATGAAGCTTCTGGTGTGTCAAAGCATTCTCTTGATAACATATCTAGACATGTAAATTAATTTCTTATCTCTTATCATTAAAAATTAATTTTAAAAATAATCACGCGTTTGGGGCCAGGATGGTGGTGTAGCAGGCTAATTTTCCACCTGTTAGTGCCAGCTTTGTGTCTTGGATGCTCCACTTCTGATCCAGCTCCCTGCTTGAGGCCTAGAAAAGCAGACGGGGAAGGCCTAGATCTTTGGGCACCTGCACCTGTGTGGGAAACCCAGAAGAAGCTCCTGGCACCAGCTTTGGATCAGCTCAGCTCTGGCCATTGCAGCCATTTGGGGAGTGAATCAAGAGACAGAAGACTTCTTTCTGTGTTTCTTTTTTTTCTGTAAAATTAACTTTTCAAATAAAAATAATTCTCTAAAAAAATAACCACACAATTATAATCCTTAAAATTATGTTTGCTTGGTTTTCCTCTGTAATAAGAGTTCTTCAAAATATTCCAATTATGTACATGATGATTTGGGGTACTTTTTAAAGGTTTATTCAATGTGAGAATTGCTTGGCCATCAGAGAACCAAGATTTGGTTAAAATCAAAGGGCTTGGTTCTTTCTCCATGGTTTAGATACAGACTGAATGAGTGATGGAGGAAGCCCACCATGATGGCTCTTGTACATGTCTATCAAGGCACCAGCACGCTTGTCAGCTCAGTTAATGAAATGGTCAACAGAGGCACATTAGAATGTCTATGTTTTGTCTTTAAAGGCACACTGGAGCTGCAAGAGAAGGTGTTTACAACCTCACCAAATCCTTAGCTGTGGGATGGGCCAAGAGTGGCGTGAGGATCAATTGTGTTGCCCCTGTAGGTAAACGTTTTATATGAAATCTGTTGGCAAACTGTACACTCCTGATTCCAGTTGAGTTCTTGAGAACAACATAGTAGACTGGCATATAAACTAGGACTGATTTTAAAAATAGATAAATTCAGAAAATAACTTGCATTACAGATGTATTCTTTGATTTATAAGCAGATTGTCAAGAATATTAAAATAAGCCTGTGATTCTCAATGCTGACTATGCAAGGATACTTCAGAAGCTCATGGACAAATGGAGTTAAGGATACTGTGTTTTCCATGAACTGTCTGAAGTACTGTCATACTAGAATTATTTGTGAAATACTCAATAAATAATAATCTCCAAGTTTTACCTCCAAATCATGGGTCTAAGCATCTTTGTGCATTTTAAAAAGCAGCCTGGGAAATCAAGTTTGATATCTAGCATTTTGAAGTATGAATTTTCCTAAATTATTTAGTTAATGATTGTTACCTCAATAATCTTTTGCTAGGAGAGAGACAGAAATTGAGTATTAAAGTTTTAGGGAAGAATTTCTAGGCAAGGATCAATTCTGAGTCAAGATAAAATTTCTCGGCATCAATATAAATGGTAGGGGGAAATGTCAAAATATGGTCAACTTTGGAAGCTCATTTATTTGATAAGCTGTAGCCTAAGCCTCATTTGAGGCACATGGTGACCATGTGCTCCAAGAGAGACCCTGCATCAGATGTGTCACCCGTCTTGTATGGTCTCCTGTCTGGGATACTCCCTGGTCGTTGCTAAGAGTGTAATGATCCTTGCAAATGGAACTCTGTGAGCTTTCAGGAGGTAACCTGTGGGTCTATTTCACAGGTAAACTTCAGCCACTTAAGTGTTAGCATTTGTTGTCCACATTGACGACTTTACAACTAGCGTGTCATTTTGATTCTTTTTGTTGTTGTTTTGCTTTCGTCTTCAAATTTAGGGCACCGTTTATTCCCAGACCGCCGCTGACAACTATGGTGATATAGGACAAGGCATATTTGAGAGATCCATTCAGAGCATCCCAGCTAAGCGACTTGGAGTTCCGGAGGAGGTGATGCTTGCTTCTATCCTTGATGAGAATGGGCAGATTTTTTTAGCACTGAGTGTCTTTTTGATGTGATCTGGTTTAACTGATAGACATTATTCTCCTCCCTGCCATCAAGCCATTTCTGCTGGGTTTTCTGGCTCCTGGGAGTATCTGGGTTTGTGCCTCCTTGACTCAGGGACAAATGCAGTATGAGCTGAGAGCAGTAGACCCTTGTTGTAGAGTTGTACTTGGAGGCCACCTGGGACCCTAAGTCACTCAGGTGTGCGTGCATATGTCTCTGCTTTCAGATCTCCTCCGTGGTGTGCTTCCTGCTGTCCCCTGCAGCTTCCTACATCACTGGGCAGGTGGTGGACGTGGATGGGGGTCAGTCTCTGTATAGCCACTCCTTTGAGGTTCCAGGTGAGTAACCAAGGATGAGTCCTCGCTACTTTTATGACTTGTCACATTCATGTTCAAACTCTCTTAAGCAGCTATTTAAATGATTGAGTGCTTTCCCTTCTAGAATATCAACAGTACAAAATGCTTACCATCATGATATGATTTCTAAAGGAAATGTTCCTAGTCACAGAGAAGACTGAAATGTATTTATGATAGGATTTGGCTTTATATAATAACAAATTGTATGTGTATACATTGGTAGAATTTGAACTCTTAAAATATTTTCATCATTAGTGTGTATGTCTAAGAGAAGAGGTTGCTCTCTATCTAAGCTTTATTTCTGCCTTTTTTTCCCTCCAATAAGGGACTGCATGTTAGAGCAGAAAAATAAGCCTTACCAGGTAGAGACTGGGGAGTCTGGTGCTGCTTTTTCTCCATGCTTTAGGGTTTACATTGAATGCCATAGTTGGTGTATGTTTTGGGGGGGATGTTTTGCTTGTTTTTGTTTTTTGGTTTTTTTTTTAAATACCTGGATTTGAATCCCAGATTTGCCACTCATTAGCCTTTTGGAAGTTGGTTATGATGCCAGCATCCTATAGTGGATCGCCTGGGTCAAGTCCAGGCTCCTCCAGTTCAGATCCAGCTCTCTGCACAGGGGAAGGACCCGGCACTTGAGCCATCACCTGCTGCCTCCCCGGTGTGCGTGAACCGGAAGCCGAATGACAAGTGGAGCGGGGCCACATGGGATGCCAGTGTCTCAAGCAGTGTTCGAACTACTGTGCCAAGTGCCCACTCCTGCTTTTCCTTTAGAAAGCACAAACATTTCCAGATAGCATCTTTCTCTAAGCCTCCAGTAACTGATCTTCTTCTTCTTCTGTTTTTTTTATTCTAACACTGTTGTATGAATACCAAACTTTTTTTAAAAAAAGTTTTTGGGAGAAATGATCTACATGTGCCTTTTAAGAATAAACTGGTGCCTAACAATGAGTGGGATTATGCAGCCTTTTGGCATCACACTGGCTCCACAGTGGGATTGCCTGACAGACACACTTGGCTCTGCCCTTGTTACCTGGGTAAGATTTTGTTTTCTTTTCTGCCACATGGGAACACCTGTAGTATTTATTTCATGGAATTGTTGGGAGGATTAATTCAGCTGATGTATCTGTAGAGCTCAGTGTCAAAGAATGTGTTTATTTGCTGCTCAAAATGGCCTAAACGATGCAGAAATTTGTTACCCGGATACCTGAAAAGGGCGTGACACTTCACTCTCACAGATAACTCTCTTTCCCCTTCATTCTTCTCTTTTTGCTTCCATCGTGCTGACTTTAGCTTAAAGCTGGCTGCAGGGTACCTGCCTGCTGCCCGTCAGATGAAGTACTTCCTATCCGCTGGCACACTGAGAGGGAGGGAGACTGGCTTTGTTCCATAATTTCCAGCTAAATGATTGACAAGTTTCTGCAAGTGTCATCTCAGTCAGTAACACAGCCAGGGAATCGGTGGCACCTGCCAACTTAACTTAGATCACATAGTTCTGACTGTGCCAGGAGAGGGTCCACTTCCCCTACATCCTTCTGGGGTCTCAAATGGAAATAGGCTATTGGAAAGAGGAAATGAGGAACTGAAAAGATGGCTGGGCAGGCGACTGGTACAGCTGGAGGTGGCACATTATTGCAAGGTTATTAAGGAAGTGCTGAGTATCCGCAGTGTGCCAAGCACTGTACATATGGTGTCACTTTAGAAGATCCCTTTAAAGGGCAGATGCTACTCTACCCATTGATGGGTTAGGAAACTGGAGCCTTGGGAAGAGTAACTTCCCAAACTCAGAAAGGATGGTGAGTGACAGTGCCGGGAGTCAAAGTCTCTAAACTTGTGCCTTCTGTGCGGAAGATTTTTGTTCTTGCTGCAGAAATGGATGAGTTAGGGGAAGTAGCACCTGGGAAACAGGACGAGGACTGTGGAGGGTCACAGAATCACATGTGCCCTCACGTTGCCTCTTTCTTACAGATCATGACAACTGGCCCGACGGAGTGGGGGACCTTTCTACTGTGAAAAGGATGAAGAAGTCTGCTAAGCAGAAAGCCAATCTCTAACCCTAGGATGCCAAGTTTCAAGTGTCTAGTTTCAAGTGCCTTCACATCTGCGCCTTTGGAAGAACTTATGATTTGCATGAGAAAATTATTCCTGTTTTTCAATGTATCAACTATAACTGTGCATAAATTATCCCCAAATACATTTTCTCATATCCTAAACAATGACCGTTAACCCCTGGCTTAACAGTTTTAGGAACCCTCAAATTAGCATACTTAAAATGATTATGTTAAGGTAATATAAAAATGAAGATTCAAATAATTAGAGGGACCATGAACTTCCAGAAGATTTTAATGCTTAACTGTAAATTTAGAAAATATATGTAAATTGTGCCATCATGCTAATTGTTACAACTAGAATTCTACAATGACTTATTTTTGACGGCGAATGTCTTGGTGAGATCAATAATAATGTTCTCCTTCATCATCACTGGCAAAGTGTAGATTGTTTTGTCCCTGATGTCAAATTTGTATTAAACTCTTACTTCAAAGAAAAACCAAAGTTATGAGTCATAATATTTTTCTTGCAGTGCTTGATGTTTGGTTTGACCTTTTTTCTATATTTAGTAACTTTTTATTGATTATTACAATATCTTGAAACTATAAAATGCTTTGCATATATTCATTTTTTTAGATAGAAAGGTCAAATTAATCTTTCTACAGAAGTGATATTTATTTATTTATTTATTTTCTCTTCTAGTCTGTTTTTAATTTTTGGTACAATTGCATGGGCTCTGGGGTTTCCTCTCCTCCCTCCCCATATCTCCTCACCCTAATTTATTTCCCCCATATTATTACAATAGAATAATACTTCATAAGCAGTCATAAAGTCCATCATTCTGCTATTTAAGTGTATCCTGACATGCAGGTATAGACAATGGCAGACAGCCCAGCATCCTGTTGTCAAGACACATCCAGCAGTTTCACTGGGAGTCCATCTTTGATCTGGAAGCAGAGGTGCATCCTGCGTTGTATCCTCACAACTGGATATGACAGTCTCCATTATGCAGTTACTATACATTCCCTTAAATGAGAAGCCATGAAATAAGATCCACAACAGGAATAACGATAAAACAACAGATTTATAGCACTGTGGAGTTAAGTAACATGCTACTGAATAGCCAATGTGTTGATGAAGAAATGAAAAAAAAAAACCTTGAGTCAGTGAAGAAGTTAATAAGAAAAAAATAAGGAAATAAAAACAAAATATCACTAAAAGGGAAGTTCTGCTGTAACACGTTCAAAGGGGACCTGGGAGAAGGGGTATGAGGAGGCAGTGAGAGCAGTCACTGGTAGAGAGGCAGGAGGCAGGTTGGGCTGCATGTGAGATCCGGCCATCACACAGCAGCGCGCCTCAAGGGCTTGGCAACGCCTCAGGTTCTTGTCACCTTTCTTGCTGCGGAGATCAGCAATGGTTATCAACTGTCACATTTCCCAAGTGGTCAGCAAGGTGACCGCTTCTCAAGAGACACAGGAAAAAACCAGAATAAACCTCTGATGAATTGAAGCCACTGAAGCACTGATCAACTTCTATGCACTCCCTGTAAAACCTCCCGCACCTGGCCGTCACCCTCCCTTGGGTCCTCTCCTGGTTGGTGGGATTCTTGCCTCTCAATAAACTCCACTTACGTTGTTGCTCACCCACCCTCATTGTCTTTGTCATCAAACCACCCCATAAAATTAAAATTGCTGTAACATGAAGTGCTACAATGGGTAAGGCTGTGGTGCTGAAGGCTTACAAAAGGAAGAAAAAGATACCTGGAGGGATACAAAAACAGTTCTATAGTTTTTCATATCACAGTAATTTTATGGAGAGAGAAGACCTGGGTGGAGGAGGGCGGGCTCACACACTGCTCTTATAGATGAACTCGGGCCGTGAGTCAAGGCTCTAAGAGGCAGACGCCAAGACCCTGTGGAGATGTGCAGGAGACTTCCTGGGCAGAATCCTCGCGGAGGATCAGAGCACTCAGTGGGTCACTGGCAACCTTGGCAACCTTGCAGGACCCAGGGTTGCGTTTCAATAAGATTTTGGCTTGCTGTGTCCCCTAATACAAGATCTCCAAAGTTACTCTTCTGCTAACCCTTCTCCTCCCCCCATTACCCACAGTAGAACACGGGGAGTGGCGGAGAGTAGGGCCATGTCTGTTTGCACCTGTTGATCCCTGGGTGCTCCCAAACCCAGTGCAGACAGGCATCCTGAAAGCTGGCACTCGGCTGCTCCTTGGTGACTGCAGCCCTGTGTGAGGTCGGCTGCTTGTCAACGTGGCGTGTGTAACCTGCTTTCAAGTCTGCTCCCCTGGGAAATGGGTCACGGGGCTGGGTGGCGCACTCTGGGGATTCTGTGCCTCTGAGAGAGGCCTTCCCTGAAGTACCCGATGAACAGAAAGGCAAACTCTGATATGGGCTTCTGTCACTGTGAGGATGGCCACACCATCACATGTACAAGGGGAGTTACTTATAAATAGTGGAGTAATGCGGGCTTGGCCAGAAGGAAGTGAACTCTGAAGAACCACAGGGTAGGACAGCAGAGAAGCAACCGAGGAGTCGACCTTTCCAGCGAGCGTCTGGCGCCACCTTGTGGTCACTTCTGGAATGCCAGCTTCTCTGGGCAATGCCTTGTGATTCCAGACACCTGCTGTAACAAAGCTGCTTCAACATGAGCTTTATTTGCTTTCAGTATTTTTTCATTTCTTTTTTAAAAAAAGATTTATTTATTTTTATTGCAAAGTCAGAGAGGAGGAGAGACAGAGAGGAAGATCTTCCGTCCAATGGTTCACTCCGCAAGCGGCCGCAACGGCTGGAGCTGAGCCAATCTGAAGCCAGGAGGCCTGAGCCTCTTCCTCTGGGTCTCCCACGCAGGTGCAGGGTCCTAAGGCTTTGGGCCGTCCTCAACTGCTTTCCCAGGCCACAAGCAGGGAAATGGGGCGGCCGGGATTAGAACCTGCGCCCATATGGGATTCCGGCACATTCAAGTCGAGGACTTTAGCCGCTAGGCTACCGCGCCAGGCCCTTTTCATTTCTTGTTTACAGAGTATACACCACACAAGAAAATCATTCAAATCAAAATATATGAATTATCACCACCCTGTGTTTAAAAACAGCCCCAAAGGGTGAAGGTTAATGAGATGGAGCCCGCGACCACAAGCCAGAGGCAGGAGGACTGTGCGTGTGTATGTGTGTGGGGCGAGGTGCGGGGTGCGGGGTTGTTGCTCGGGGAGTTCTGCTGGCGGTGTGTGCAGCGCAGCTGGACTTTTCCCTGCGGAAGCAGCTGCTGCCTGCGCGGCTGGCCCATCTGGGTGGGACTGACTGCGGTGGCCCTCCCCATCTCTGGTGAACGAACCCTGTCCGTGTCTCCCTCCATTCAGGAAAGCTCCCTAGCCTGGGTGGAAAAGTGCTCTGAACTGAATGGTATCCAGCCCGGACTGAAGCGGAGACGATCTCCATCATGTAAAAGTGAGACGCACAAACAAACAAAATAGTTTGACAAAATAAAATAAAAATAAAACCAGCCCAAATCTCCGGCAATGCCGACAGGTATTGTGCACCTTGCATGCATGACTTGGGATTGTGGGTAACGAAGGCTGTTGGTGCGTGCGGCTTTGGAGCAGCTGTGGCTGCGTGGAGTGAGAGGCATAGCCGCGCCCTGCACAGCGCCGCCTGGGGCACTCCGGGGCAGTTCGCTTGCCAGGATCTGCCAGGGCCGGAGACGGTCCGGCATCCACCTGAGTTCGCTGGTCTGAGTGGGGGCCCTGCCGCTTCTTGCCACCTGCAGCCTCCGAACTTGACCTCCTTGGGGCCATCATTTCCTAAAAGGACACATCTTGCACCTCCTTTGACACTGCGGCTGCCCTTGGCTGAGGCTGCAAGTGACTTTTCTGCTTCCTCATCCTGCGGCTTTTGCCCTCTTTCTGTGTGAATTCACTTTCTGGGGTTATAGATTGTTAGATTCCTCCAGAGCCCAACTGCTTGGGTTCAAATCCAAGGCCCTTCTGAATATGGGCTGGTTATTAGAGAATATTAAAGAATTACTAGTCGTTGTATTAAGCACCCTGAGTTTATGGTAGTTACATTTAAAAATGTTCCTACGCAGGGCCTGGTGCGACACCCTAGCAGCTCAAGTCCTCGCCTTGCATGTGCTGGGTGCATCGGTGAGTGCCAGTGCGTGTCCCAGCTGCCCCACTTCCCATCCAGCTCCCTGCCTGTGGCCTGGGAAAGCAGAGGAGGATGGTCAAACCTTTGGGACCCTGCACCCATGTGGGAGATGCTCTGGCCATTGCAGCCACTTGGGGAGTGAATCAGTGGATGGAAGACCTCACTCCCTGTCTCTCCTCCTCTCTGTATATTTGCCTTACCAATAAAAATAAGTGAAAATCTTAAAAATATGTTCCTACTCACCAGAGAGGTGTCAAGGTCTTGAATTTGCTTTAAAAACATTTCTTTTTTTTTTTTTTTTGTTTTGATGGGAGGCATGGCTAGTTCTGTGACACGGTGGGTCAAGCCACACAACGCAGCACTACCAGCAGCCCCGGTCAGATGCTGCACTTCCGGTCCAGCTCCATGGTATTGCTGGCAAAGCAGCCGAAGGTGGTCTAAGGACTTGGGCCCTGCCCCCCACATGAGAGGCCTGCTCACAGATCCAGGCTCCCGCCTTCAGCCTGGCCTGGTTCTAGCCAATGTGACCATTTGAGGAGTGAACCAGTTCTCCTTCTTTCTGTCTATTCCTTTCGCCCTGTCTTTTAAGCAAATAAAATATGTCTATAAAAAAGGTAGGAATTGGCCCACCCAGGCCCTTTTTGGTGGCATGCGCTGTGCTGCTGGGCCGAGGGAGGGTCAGTCTGGCGATGTGTGAAGCCCAAGGGCCATTGGTGGCTCCGTCTGAGTGCTAGAGGTTCTGGGCTCATGGGTGGTCTGGGGGACGGCACAGGTGAGGGCAGGCAGGGACTTGAGGCCTCACTTCCAGGCGAGCAATGACTTCTGAGGGACTTGCATGGTAAGGCCCCTGTGCCTGCATGAGCCTGCCCAGTGGTTTAGATGGGGCAGAGGGTGGCATACCCAGATGCAAAAAGATTAGAGCCTGCGGAGAACACCTGCTGCCATAGCAGAGGGCGGAGGGCAGATTGCCCAGGGAAGGCGGTGGATAGATGTGTGGGCGGGGGGGGGCCAGTGAGGAATGAGCACTGAGGCACCTCCAACTGAGAGGTTTCGAAGTAGAAACTGAAGGGCATTTTAGGGTCAGACACGTGGGAGACCAGAGCTGTGGCGCACATTAAAGCTGGGGCTGGGGGACTGCCTGACAGGGCCAGATCACAGTACCTGCCAGTGAGAGTCGGAACGGGAGCCTGGCAATGTTTGGCTGGCCCACGGCACTAATTAGCAAACAAGGAAATCAGGTCTGGGACAGAATCTGTGGGGGTGTACGTGGACCCACCCATGTGGAACTGCAATATCCACTGGTTTGCTTAAGAGCTGGGGATGGCATGGCCCTGAGCTAGGTGCGACCATGGAACCTTCTGACACTCATGCGTACTGGGGTTTAGCACAGGCCGGGCTAGACCAAGCTGCAGCATTTTTAGGCACACCCAAGAATAGGGTGTGGGGTGGGCCAGGCTACAACATGCACCACCTCATATATAGGTCAGGATGGAGAGTAAGGACTGTGCTGGGTAAGGGCCTACCGTCTGCTGGCATGTGTGGGATCTGGGTCTGGGGTTGGGGCTGGTGGGGAAACTTGGGAAACTCCCCTCGTGGGCCATAGCTCCAACTGGTGCGCATGTGACCCAGGCCTGGGTGTTGGTTAGGCTGAGCAGGATACATCTCCCCATCAGCAAGTGTGTGGGTTGGTTTTGGAGGGGCCTGGATTGGGCAGGGCCAACTCAGCCTTAACCCAATGGCAAATGCAGGAGCCAGGCTGGAGCACGGGTCATGCCGGGCTGGGATATCACACCTACCAATTTGCATGAGTCAGGGATTGGAGCAGATTGAACAGGACTTGGCTGCAGCACCTGCCAGTGAGCTTTGGTACTGGAGGCGGGTTGGATCAGGTCAGGATGCAGCATCCAATGGCAAAGGTCAAGACAGGGGCTGGGCTATTGTAAGCTGGGTCAGAGCAACCATTAGCATGCGCAAAGCTGTGGCTGGGAACAGTCACGGCACTAAGGGAACGCCCTGACTGGGTTGTGGTTCCCACTGATGAGCACGGAGACTGGAATGGATGTGGCAGTCTAGGCTGGGCATGGCTGCAGTCTCCCTCGGCATGGGTGTGGCCTGGATCAGGGGTGTGCCAGACTGGGCTAGACTCCAGCACACACTGGTGCTCACTAGAGCCAAGATGGGTGTAAGATGGACTGGGCTAGGTCTCAGCTTCTGCTCAGCCACATGAGGGCTGTGTCTAGGTGCAGACCAGGTGTGGCTGGGCGGAGCTCCCAAAAGCAAGAACCAGAATGGGTGTGAGCCAGTTGGGCAAGGCTACTGTTCCTGGCACTGCAGGAGGTGGACAAAGACAGCCTGGGCCAAGGACCCACCGATTTGAGTGAGATCTTCTCCTGGGAGGAGATCTGATAGAGGAACTTGGAGAACTCTTTTGTCAGGTGGCAGTCCCTGCAGGTGAGCTCAAGAACTAAGGCAAAGAGCAGCTCAGACCAGGCCAGGTTACAGTACCACTGACATGTGTGGCTCAGGCCTGGGGCCGGGCCAGGCTGAGCTAGTTCATAACACCCATGGCAAATCTGAGAACCAGGACAGGACGCGGGACAGGCTGGATTGGTCTACAGTACCAGCCAGTAAGCATTAGGGCCAGGACTGAAGGTTGGCTGGGCCAGGTTGTATGGCAGCACCCACCAGGGCAGGCTGGAACTGGGGGCAGGCAGGCCAGGCTATAGCACCCAAAGGTAAATGCTGAGGTGAGAAGGGCCATGCCCGACTGGGTTGCAGCACCCACCGGCATAGACAAGACTTCCTTGGGAGGGGGTGTGAGCCTGGTATGAAAGCTGTAGGGACTCTCTTGCTGGGCCACTGCTCCTGTTGGTGAGTATGAGAGCTGGGACTGGGGGCAGGCCAGGCTGGGCAGGACTACAACACCTTTTGACCTGCATGTGGACTGGGTTGGGGAAGAGCTAGGCTGTGCTGAGTGTATTCATTGGTGCATGCGTTGAGCCAGAGTAAGGGCAGGCTCGTTGGGCTTTGTCCCATCATCAGCTGGCAAGTGCTGGGACAGGGGGCAGGTCCTGCTGAACTAGACTGCAGAACTGCCTGGAGCGTGCAAGCTCCAGGTCTGAGAGTGGGTCCAGTAGGGAAACTGTGGGCACCCCTCTGATGGGCTGCAACTCCCACTAGCGTGCCTGAAATTCAGAACTTGGGGTGGGCCTGGCTAGATAGGCATTCCTGCTGGCGTGAGTGTGGGCTGGAGGGTGGAATGGATTGGGATGAGTTTGGCTTTAATGCCCAATTATGTATACGAGAGCTAATGAGAGCTGAATGGGAGGTGGGACAGACTGGACCAGTCCACTGCATATGCTGGCAGACACAGAAATCAGGGCCAGGGCCCAGCCCAGTGGGAGTTATTGGGGCTCACTCTGCAGCTCCAAATGATGTATCTGAGTGCTGACTGTGCGGAGAGCAGCGTTGAGCTGGGCTGTAGCACCTATTGGTTTGCATAAGGTATGACTAGAGATAGATCTGACCTAGTAATTGCAATTACCAATGTGGATGTAGGCTGATGGGGGTGACAGACAAAGCTGGACCCCATACTGATGGGTGTATACAGTCAGGACTGGGATCACCTCAGATGAGATTTCTTTGAGGATCCCCCCAACTAAACTGCTGAACTCAAAGCTCCAGCCATGGGGAGAGTGGCAGGACCTGTGGTCTGACAATGGGGTGCCTGTGTCAAAACTGGACTCCTCAATGGCCCTGACAGAGTACTGGATGACATACCCAGAGGCATATGGAAGATGTGGCAGTCCACTGGAGCCCAGAGGACATCTGGTACCATAGCAGAGGAAGGAGGGCAGAAGAAATTGGTCAACTACCCCCATGAAACATGACAGCAAGTATCTGAGCCAATGGAGACTCAGAGGTGGACTGCGTCAACCAATGGACCTTGGAAGAATTGCCTCATCTTTGGATCAGTGAGATCAACAGCATTTCAGAACTGTCGAAACCACTTGAACAGAACCCCAGGTCTGTGCTCCACGTGGAGGACTTTGGGATGACATGGGTTGGCTGTTCCCCATCCCCGGGTGCTGAGGTGGTTGGGAGGCTGGGTGTGGCTTCTCCCTTCTCTCTTCCTTTCCCCCAGATACAGGAAGAAGGGAAAGAAAATGTGGAAACAAAGGTCTCACCCATTTCCCCTGATCCTGGACCCTTTTCACCCTAGTCAACCATGTAAACGTCATCAAAAATAAAATAAAATGTTAGGAATAGAGAGGGGGTAGGTGAAATGAGACTGGTAAATAGCTGCTAGCAACTATGGAAGCAGAGTAAGAGATGACTGATTCTAGCATTTTCTCCCCTGGATAAGCTTAGAAATCAGCAAACATTTAAAAAAGGAAAGCACTGTAAAATAGAAACAGTCCATTACTTGATGAGAGTAGCAAGGCCAGAGTACAAGCTACTTATGCATCAACAGCACCTTGAGCAGAAACCGCACAGCATTTGTCCTGGGCACTGGAGCGCACAAGGGAGGGCAAGGAAGATCCAGGACGCAAACGGAACTAAGGAGGCACGATGATTGCAGCTTGGCCCCGATTCTGCTCTGCAGGGACGGAGTATAACCCTCCCCTGTTCTCACACTGGGTTAGCCAGCACTACCAGTTAGTTCCCACCAGGGAGGATTGCAAGCAAGGAGTAATTACTTGGGTACTGCTGGAGCACCTGTGAATGGGGGACTTTTATATCCTACTGGCAAAGGAGAACCAGTGTTCTCTGCTTCTCTTGCATTCTCGAACCATTCATATTTTCTATTCATTTCTCTAGATTGAACCACAAGGTTTAGTCAGTGTTTATAGTTCTAATTAGGACTTCACAGAATCACCCTATTCAAAAGCTAACAATGACCCTGGACCTAAACAGTACAGCTAAAAATGAGTCTTCTTCATGGGTAATGCAGAGTGGGTGTAAGTCAGAGTTTTTTACCGCTTAATTTTAACCTTCTGAATTAATGTTATACACCAAATATCACTTTGTTAGACTTCTTTGGTTTTGTGCTTTTTAGTAACCCAGTTTCCGGTTTTACTAAAGTTTTTTTTAATCCTTGACGATTTTAAAACATTAAAATTACAAAGGAATAAAGAGATTTGATTTGAGATCGTGGTAAAAGACAAAAAGGAGGAACATGAAAAGGGTCCCATGTGGGAGACCCGGAAGAGGTTCCTGGTTCCCAGCTTCGGATCGGCGCAGCACAGGCCGTTGCGGTCACTTGGGGAGTGAACCATCAGACGGAAGATGTCTCTGTCTCTCCTCCTCTCTGTATATCTGACTTTGTAATAAAAAAAAATAAATCTTTGAAAAAAAACCCAAAGCATTTTACCTGACTTCCACGTTTACGCAGGATAGAGTAACATTTTCATGATTTTTTAATTACTTCAGAATTAAGATTTCTACAGAGGAAGGTTAATTTTAATATAGTGGATGCTCCCAGGGAAGGGGTGTGTGTGTGTGTGTGTGCTTGTCTCATTCCAGGTAAAATTGGTATAACATAAAATTAACCATTTTTATAGGAGTTAGCCAGTGAAATTTAATATACTAACAATTTTGTGGAGTTGGAACTACTACCTCTGTCTAGTTCCAAAGCATTTTCGTCACCTAGAGGGCAGCACTGTGCATGCTGAGCCGTGGGTCCTGCTTCTCCCCTTCAGTGGGATGGACTGTCCCTGGACATTTCATGCCAACTGCATCACGCTGTATGTGACCTTGGGCAGTTCCGCATACTACAGGACTTTCGGAGTTCATCCACTTTGTGGCTTATGTCACAACTTCCAGGGAAGAGGTTTTCATCAACTTAATGGGGCCAGACTTCTACTGGAGGACATAATTTTTCTTTTTTTTTTTTTTTTAAAGATTTATTTTTTTATTTTTATTACAAAGTCAGATATACTGAGAGGAGGAGAGACAGAGAGGAACTGGAGCTGCCGGGATTAGAACCAGCAGCCATATGGGATCAAGGCAAGGACCATAGCCACTAGGCCACGCTGCCGAGCCCGAGGACATAATTTTTCAATACTATTTCTAGATTTCCCCCTCTTTTTAGAAACAGTTATTTGAAAGGCCAAGTAGGAATAAAGTAGAGATATCATTGATCTGCCAGTTCAGTTTCCAAATGCCTGCAACAGCTGGGATTGGGACTGGGTAAAACCAGCAGCCTGTACCTCCCCCAGGGTGCCCCACATGGGTCACAGGGACCCAAGTACTGGAACCATCACCTACTGCTTCTGGAGATGTGCATTAGCAGGAAGCTGGATGGGAAGTCGGGATTTGAACCGGGGACTCCGGTGTGGGATGCAGGCATCTCAAGCAGAGAGTCCACCACAGCACCAAACAGCTGCCCGAGACTTCTTTACTGATCATGCCTTAAAGACTTCATCTTACACGAACGTAATCAAATGAAAGGCTCCCGGCATTTGTGAAGGAAGGAGATCCCAAGCTTCTGGAATGCTCCATGGACTGGATTTGTGTCCAGGGCTTTCAGGGCAGTGAATGCTGAGATGTACCCAACGGGGCCTCCCCAGGACAGAACCAGCCAGCACACTGGAAGGCTTATTTGTCAAGGTGACTGTGTGCCTGGAAGTCTGGACCCTATAGAGGCTCGCTTGCACATGTTATGAGAACACTCTGCTTTGTGAAGCACCAGCAAGCAAGCAGGAGCTAGGCAGTTCCTGGGAGTGTTAAAGATTTACGGGACAGACAGTTCCCTTCGAAGCATGTTGTATACTACGGTTTGTACTGAAGTGATAAGACCAGAAACCTGTGCCTATTCATGGTTAATCTTTACTGCCTGCTTTCTGCTTTGTGTCACGTAGAAGTGGCCCATCATTTACACCCCCCCATGACGCGGTTCCCACTGTCACGTAGTTGCCCACTGTCATGTAGGTACCTGCTGTAAAAAACTCCACTTGTTTTGTTCGAGGAGCTTCTTTGTTCATGGCAAGAAGTGGCTGCCCAACTGAAGAATAAAGACATTTCACTCACCTTGGCATCTCGCTCGATTTCTTTGAACTCCAGCACAGACAGCCCTGAGCCACCAGCCTCTTACCCAGACAAGACAGGCTTCACCCAAGGTCATGTTCACCCAGAGACTGATCAGCGTGGGTCTGCTTGGATTATTTCACCCTGAGAGCTCCCGCTAAGGTGGGCTAAGCTCAGTCCCACCTCTTTGCTTCATGTGCTGAGTCCATGAGCTACCCTACCTACCCTTAACTGCCAGGCCAGACACCTTCTCATGGGATCTATCTAGCAGTGTTTGAGATTGACTTATTTAGGTACACGAAAGATAAAATAAATAAATAATAGCAGTTTAAAAATTTGTCCTCAATTTCCATCATTTATGGATATTATTTCCTTTATGTAAAAAAAAGTATGTAAGCCCATGTAATTTTCTGTTATTTTTTTCTCAGGATAACAAGTCAAACACTAATGCTTGATAATATCAAATGTGATGACACAGCAATCAGGGACGTCAGTGCATGGCAGAGGGGCGAGCTTAGTGCTCAGTCCAGCAGTACTTAAGCAAGTGTAGACTTTGGCCTAGAGTCAGTCAGAGCTGACACTGGAATATCACTCGGGCTTTTGAAGACCTGGGCCACACAGCTTTGTAGCTGTCCCACCTTTCCATCCGTGGAGTGAAAGCTTTTTGACCATTTCGGAGCCTCAGCCTCTTCTCTCCGGACTGTAGTTCATTTACAGCTGTCGACCACCAGGCGGCAGCATCGAGGACTACAGGAGGGTTTGCGTGCTGTGCTGTGTGATTCCTGGGGAGCCTTACCTGGTACCTTTCCTTGTGTAGAAGCTCTAAGAAAAGTCACAGGATGTTGGTCTGCTCATCTGTATAGGTGTGTTGAAGCAAGAAGTAACATAAAGGGATTGAAATTTTAAAAACCATAAGCATAAATGTGCTTATCTCTAGCACTCAGTTGGGAAAGCCTGGGTTTAGAGTCTAAGCAAGACTTTCAGGGTCTGTAAGCATAATACAAAATTTTTTTCAGATTAATGTTCTTGTTGCATGTTTTATCTTATTTTGTAGCTTTATGTCACCTTGCGTTCAATAAATGTAACTAGAGTGCAATTGGAGTAAAAAGCAGCACGGCCTGATCGGCGGGCCCAGCTTGTGTTCGTAGTTAGGGATAATACAGGGACCCTTTGGATGGTGCTGAGTGCTTGGAACTGTAGAGGGTCTGGTGTTACAGAGAGGGGGACAATGGCACCCAGACCTCATGCTCTGAGCTGAGAGCTGAGACTTGTCTGGTCATTGCAAAAGTTCCGCCATGGCGGGGCAGAATCCCATGACTGACACGGGAATACAGTTCGACACGGGGAGTTAACCACAAAGGGCACTTTATTGGATATAGCTACGGATGGACAGATGGTGACGGCTGTGTGGAGGCTATGGTAGTACAGCTAGACACAATAGTACAGTTAAATATGTCAGCGCAGCTAGCTGCGGGACTGTTTTCAGCTAAGCCAGGGTAGTTAGATTGGACAGTCTACGTGGCCATGGCGGCATAGTCAGGCATGGGAGCACAGCTAACAGGTGAACTGTGCACGGTTAGCTGTGGGAGGCAGGAGGCAGCAGTAGAGGGAAGCATGAGAAAGATGGGAATGGGATTAAGGACAGGCACCCTGGAGGAATCAAGAGACCTAGAGCCTCGAGGCACAAGATAAACCCAGAACTCCTACAGAAGCAAGGCCTCCTCTTGTTCTGGTCTTGGCTCAGAGGGGATCTGTCCTTAGAGAGAGCAGTTTATCTTTTGGTGTCTATGGAGTTGCCAGTACCTGCTGAGTTGGATAATTTGATCTACCTCAGAATCCCCAAACCTCTGGAGGTGAGGCAGGACGGGGCGAGGGGCAGGAGGGGCCTGAGTGACACTGAAGGATGCATTTGCAGGGTCAGGCAGACACGGAGTCACCCCGAGAGAACACCCTGAATCCCTGATTTGTCTCACTTGAATCCTGGCCCTGCCTGGAAGCCTGTCACCCTTCAGACTCTGGGATGCCCTGCCCCAGAACATCCAGCTCAGAAGATGCCAGATGGACTTTAGGAATCTGGAGTTCCCATGAATACTTGCACAGGTTTCAGATTGTCACCCACTGGAAAATTGCTCCTACCCACAGCCATTTCTCATTCATTCTCTGTGTTTTGGGGAATAGATGAGACTGAGCTCATCAATTAACTGAATCTTTAGCAGGTGCACTGAGATTCTGAATTCTCTTTCGCACAAAGGGCCTGTTGTGTGTGTTGATGAGCTGTGGACCGGCTGCTTCTCATGGGGCCCTTTCAGTGCACTCCACGTGGGGGAAGATGCTTTCACACACCCCGCTGTGCTTCAGGCTGCTTTGGCAGCTGCCCCAGTGAGTGTACCGCAGGCGTGTGGCGTTGCCTCGCCAGGATGCATTCCCTTTGCTGTGTCTCTCCACACTGTTAGACCAAGCAACTTCCTTTTCCTAGATCCCCAAGGCCTTTTCACCTGAATACCACGAGGATGGGTATGAGGCTAGAACCTATCACATGGATGCAGTTCCTCCTTCGGAACAGAGCAGCTGGTTGCATTTCAGAGCAGAAAGACCTAGACCCAGGGTCTGTTGCCTAGAGGTTGGGAAGAAGATGTCCCCTTTCTGCAGAAAAGCTCAGTAATTTGGAGCCTCCTGGGGATCTGATACCAAATGATTTGAGAAGCTCCACCCCTAGTTTCCTTTAATTGCCCACATTCAATTATGTCAAAAGCTAGCGTTTCTTCAGAATTTTCCAGTTACATAAATAACTGGAAAAAAAAAATGCTGGACTGGTTTGACACTCAACAGGCTTATGTTACCACTGTGGTAGGACTGTAGTAAGTCAGGTTTTCTCTCCCTCTCTCTCTTTCTCCCTGCCACCCCACCCACCCCTTCCTTCTCCTGGCTCATTCCCCAAGTAGCCACAATCACCAGAACTGAGCTGATCCAGAGCCAGGAACCAGGAGTTTCCTCTGGTCTCCTCCATGGGTGCAGGGACCCAGGGATTTGGGGCATCCTCTGTTGTCTTCCCAGGTGATACACCGTGAGCTGGACTGGAAGTGGAGCAACAGGGTTTAGAACTGGCATCCATATGGGATGCTGGTGTTGCAGGTGGAGAGTTAGCCTGATATGCTACTGTGCTGGCCCCAGGGGTCAGGTTTTCTTCAAGAAAAATCTCCCGGTGTGCGAAAGTCCTCATCGCTTTGTCCTGTGTTTGTGCTTATTCTGTCCAGGGTCATCCTTTAAGAAGAGATACAGATGTCGAGAAAAGCAGCTCTACTCGATGCTGAGGAGGGCGGAGACGCTGGTCGCTTGACACTGAAGAATGAGCAGACTGTGACAGTTAAGGTTTTCTCGGAATATTTGCGGGGTGAGGAGGAAGTGAAATCGACCAGAATACGGCACTAAATGAAAGCAGCTTGAAAAATTAGAAGGCACTTTGCATTATGGGAAAGCACAGAGGGAAGTGACCGAGTATCAGGCCACAAATACTGCTGACTTCTCCTCAGGGACGGGAAGTGAAGCAGAGAAACAGAAATAAAAACCTCACCTGACTAGAACCCGTGTTCAGTGCGCTGCGTCCCCTCCTACCCTCAACAGGACCGGTCGGCTGTCACCAGGACCCAGCCTCTGCCTTTTAACTATGACGGGGAGTCTGTACGGAATCCACTCTGAAAGTCACAGACTGTGACACTACCTGGCCAAAATACATACATACATACATACATACATAAAATTAATTGACAAGTTCTGGAGTGATGCACAGAATGATGGGGAAACCAAATAGCTGAAATGACTTGACCTAGGGGAATAGAGGTGCGGGCGAGGTCTCATCAGCCACAATGCAAGGGCGCTGGGGCTGCCCTCCAACATAGTAGATCATGCTCCAACTCCAGCCATTTCCCGTCTTCAGGTCCTTGCCCTTAAGAGGCAGATTGTAGGGAGAGTATTTCATTGTCTCATCTCGTGTATATGCTCGCCCTCTGCTGAGGGCTAGGGGTGGGACGTGTTGGGTACCTTCCTTGCCCGTAAGTGACTCGTACAATTGGGTGGACGGTGTTCTCTGGAGGAGCATGAAGTGTTAGTACAGAAAGGAAACTGCAAAGGAAGAAATAAGAGACCCTCTGGGGACCTTTGGTTGGCCCTTACCTTGGTGACTCCTAGTCATGTTGGCCTTCACCAGCCCCCCTGAGACGTCTTCAGAGACGTGAGGCGGGGTGGCATTCCCCTTTGGGTGGTTGGTGTGGGTGATGATGCTGAGGTTGGCTCAGAGTGTGGAGGAGTTCTGGTTGGTCTGAGATCTCCAAAGAGGATGGTGGTGGGCTTTTTGGGTTTTCCTTCCTGAAACTGGGCAGTTTCTCAACAGATCATTCAGAAGTTAGAACTTCCCACGCAAATATTAAATAGCTCTTTGTCTATTTTCTTACATTTGTCAACACACTTCCTGCAACACATGCTCATCACACAGATGCACTCTTCCAGCAGAGGCTGGGCAGTGTGTCCATCTGTTTCCTGGGACTTTCCTATGTTTTGCACTATTTAGGTTCTGGGGAAACTATAAAGAGTAAAACCAAGTCCCCACCTTCATTCCTGGAACTTATTGTCTAGTTCATCATTGTATCCTCTGAAGTTGGCTCACAAAACACTTGTGGAAGGACTATTTGATGTAAGCAGCTAGTGCTACATTGTTCTGAGCATAGCTTTTCCATAGACTGAACTCGTGATGTGCTTTTGGAGCTGAAAGACTTCAATTTTCTATTTTTGTCTGCCTTGTAGATGTCTTTTCCTTCAAGTCTCAGAAGTCCTCAGTGTATTTCTTACAGAGAAGGGACTTCAAGCTACATAAGATTTTTTTTTTTTTGAGAAATCTGAAAGTCAGGGCCAACCTGTTTTCTACTTCTTCCTTGAAAACAAGCAGTCCTTGGGGCTCTCAGTTACCATGGCCCCAGGGAACTGTCTCCATGCAGAACATCAGGTGCCCAGGGACTGTGGGTAAATATCAGATGCTTCTGCTGCGGTTGGCATTGTTGGCATCAATGCCGGCAGTAAGAACAGCCCAATACCACCCTTAAAATGGTGAATGATGTTTGAATAGGAAATGAAGTTGTTAAAATGCACTGCTAGTCACCAAGAAGCTAAAGCTAAAGGGTTTGGTAGCATTATTACTCTTGTCAAGGGTCCAATTTACCAACAACAGAAACGTGAAGGCATTCCACTCTGGGACCATGAGCACTGCGGCAAACCCTGATCCTTATAAAGCGAGTAAATGGAATGCTCATGTTAGCTAATAAGAATGACAGAGTACTCACTGGTTCTAATCCCGGCAGCTCCACTTCCTCTCTATCTCTCCTCCTCTCAGTATATCTGACTTTGTAATAAAAATAAAAAATAAATAAAAAAATAAATCTAGAAGAATGACGGAGTACTATGCATACTTTTCCAAGACGTATCATTAGGTATGACAAGTTGGCAGATTGTCGTAGGCACGCAAAGCTAAACTCGCTATCAACAACAACAACATCATAATCTGACTATGATGCATACTGTGGGGAGGGTAGGAAGAAGATGGGAAGAATGGTAGTGGTCAGAAAGAAACTGAACTGTAACAGTCTCACTGTTTTGTAAGAACGTTTCTCCGATAGTTTTTACAACTTAAAATCCATTTTAACAGAGGGATGTGTTTTGGTCATGGCAGTTAAGACGCCGTGTTCTGTACGCATGTGCCTGGTTTGGAGTTCCAGTGTCAAGTGCAGGCTACAGGTTCCTACGGATGCCTGCCCTGGAAGGCCATCACTCAGGGCTCAAGTGGCTGGGTCTCTGTCCCTCAAACAAAGGAAGCTTGGATTGAGTTCTCAGCTCCCTGACAGTTGGGGGATTGAACTGGCAGACGAAAGCTGTGTGTGTGTGTGTGTGTGTGTGTGTGTGAGAGAGAGAGAGAGAGAGAGAGAGAGAATAAGTTAATGAATAATTTCACAAAATAAATGAATAAAAATACTGGCAATTGTTAGCGTAGCGAAGCACTAGACACGATGCTTGGCAAGGAAGGCCATTCGCCTCTTTATCACGCTTGTTGGAGTAGACACGTGCCCGTCAAGCCCAGACTTGCCTTCTTTAGCTTGCAAGTTGGGAAACTAAAGTTCAGAGAAGTCAATGCTAATAAAGGGACAGAGCCGGCCGCTTTCCCTAACTTCTCCATCCCAGCAAGCCCAGCTCCGCTGGTGGCAGCCATGGGTTCCAACGACTTTTTCTTGCCAGCTGGAAGTTTGTTTTCTAAAACAGCACTCGGCCTTCCTTCCTGCACCTGCTGAAAGGGTAAATGACTTGGTGGTGGGCTTGATGCCACAGTCCTGTGCCACTTGGGACAGCTGGTACTCTGTCACATCCTGTCAACATTTTATGAGGGGTCCCTATCTCGTCTTTCCGCCGAGGTCTTCTGTTGTTTTTCCTTATGCTGTAGCCTGCTAACGAAGAATCACTTGGTAAATCTTTTCAGACTTACTTTGAAGCCAGAACAGGATCAAGCCAAGCAGAAAAAATGTACTTTTAAAAATAATAACCACTCACGAGGATCGACACCTCTGAACATGAACTCTAGCTCTTCCTCTTCACCCTCCACACTCCACTGTTCTCTGCCACCGGTAGTTCAGCCTTGACAGCTTGTGAAGCCCAAACCTTCAGATCTCTCCCACCTTCTCTCCCACATTCCACTTTCTAATCTCTGAGCGACTCCTGTTGGCTCTGTCTTCAGATTCTACCCAGAGTCCAATCATTTCTTCTCACTGCTGCTGTTACCACTCTGCCATCTGCCACATGACTCCTTAGCACGACCTCCACTTGCAGCTCCCTAGAACAGCCCATGGCACCCCAATTCTTGAGACAGCAGCCAGTGGCACCTAGGTGGCTCCCCACCACTTCCTCTATTCGTAAACTTCCAAAGGTTTGCTCAGCTGACGTGGAGAAAAGTTCAGAGCCCTTGCAATGTCCTCTAAGCTGTGCCTACTCCTCTTTGACTCTGAACCCCTGGGGTCCATGCTGCTTCTCAGGCTACGTCTCCTCTCGCTGAGATGCTGGAGTCAGTCTTCACTCTCAGAAAGCCTCTTCCTTCTGCCACCATGGCTAGCTTGTTCATCTCCTAATCTGTGCCTTAAAGTCACAGCTTCCAGAATCAACGCATTTACACCCGCAGGGAGGAGTGGTCTTTTGGCACAGAAGTTAAGCTCGCCTCCCGCATCACAGAGCCCCGGGTTCAATTCCAAGTTCTGACTCTGGACTCCAGCTTCCTGTAACGCTGACCTCTGGAGACAGTGGTGAGGACTTGAGTCATTGGGTCTCTGACAGCCCACCTGGGAGACTAGGAATGTGCGTCCAGCCGCTGGCACTTAGGGAGTGAACCAGTGGGTGGAACCTGTCTGCCTGCTTCTCTCTGCATCTCCAAACACACCCAGGGCAGGCAGCACTCTCCCTGCCTTGACTTTCACACACCCCTCCCCAGCACCTTCATCCTATCCCTGCCTTATTTTTCCCCAGTGCCTAGCATCATCTACTCACGTTAAAGTTGTCTAACTCCTCCACCCCATGAGAGCAAAGATTGTGTTTCTGTTTGTTTTCTTCACTGCTCCATCCCCAGTTCCTACAATACTCCTGGTACATAACAGATGTGCCAGAAATATTCGTTAAAGAAAACAGATTGGCAAAGATAAAAAATGAAGTGGCACCTTGCATCGCTAGTGGTATAGGGAAGTGGAGACTTTGTGATGTTTCTGGGTAGAGTGTAAACTGGGCGTATCTCTTTGGAGAGAAACTTGGCAAGATCCATTAAAATGAATAGGGCATCTTTTCTATGGCCCAGAAATTCAACTGCCAAGCATTTATTCAATATTCTTGCAGAGATGTCCAAACACATGGGTCTAAAGATGTCCAGTGTGCTATCATCTTAATCACAAACGGCTGGAATAAATTTTTAGTATCCCTGAGTAGCGGCTGCATACCACAAGGGCATCCATAAGACTGTGTAACACAGAGATGTTAAAATGATAGAGGAAAACACACATACTGCTCTCAGCATCAAACGTGGCACAGTTTCCTGATATACCGGGTGTTAGGGTAAAAAGGCAGGGGACTATGTAGACACATGGTTACAAGGTGGAACAAACACTTATACATACGCGTATGCGTAACTCAGCGTATAAACACACAAATAAACATGTGTGCAGAGCCACATAAAGCTGTGTCCCATCTGTCTGCAGATTCCAAACCCTGTGAAGTTCTGTCCCCTCAGATCTCCCAGGACACGCCAACTAACCTGCCCCTATGTCAACTCCTTGCTCCACCACCCCGGTCCTAGTACTTATTCCTTTCTCATGGTGCCCGGGGTTCCCAGGCTGGATGTGTAAATTGTGACCGGTATTCCCTGCATACCCTCTCCCAGGACGGACGGACACACACACACACACACACACACACACACGCTTTCACTAACTTATTCTGCAAGCGGATGGGCTAGCACGTTGAAAATCTGCTGGAAACCTTGCTTTGAAGGCGCGGTGTCCCGACCTTTTCTTTTCTCCCTTAGGGAAGCCAATCACAAGGCTGAAGCGCTGCAGCCCCACCGCGTGGCCCGAGGTTCCGAGGCGTTCTTCCCGCAGCCGTCCTCCGGCCTCCGCGGCTGCCAGCCCCGCCGCAGTGCTCGGCGGTTGCCGCCGCCGTCTGGCTGTGGAGTCCCCGCTTCCTCCTTAGAGGGCAGCAGCGCGGCGTCTCCGGGACGCATGCGCTCCAGTTTGCGCCCAGGGAGTTGTAAGAGAGGAAAAGAGACGCACAGAGAAAAAACTGCACCAGAACGCACGCCCCCGACAGCAAACCCCAGGGGACAAAGGCGCGCGGCCGGGGACGCGCCTCCAGCCCTCGGCCGCGTCCCCCGCCGCGGCGTGATGCGCACGGCCCGGCCCGCGACGCCCGGGCCGCCACCCCCGTCCCCGCACCTGGACGCGGGCGCCGTGGCCGCGTCCCCGCCGCCATCGCTCGCCCCGCCGGACGCCACGGGCGCCAGAGGGGGCCGCCGCTCTCCATGGGGCTGAGCGGCTGGCTGAGGAGCGTGTGCTGCTGCTGCTGCCCGTGCCAGTGCCTGGAGGAGCCCGCTCTGCCCGAGAAGGAGCCCCTGGTCCGGTGAGTGCGCCGCCGGGTCGTCCCCACTGGATGCGGGTCCCGGAGCTTGCGGTGAGGGCGCACGGAGCGGGCCAACTCAGCCCCTCCGACCTCCGCAGGAGTTTGTTGGGGATTGTTTCTCGGGTGCGATTTTGGTCTGGAATGACAAGTCCTCTGAGCACCTCAGGTGGATGCCTGTGTCAGATGCTGGGAATTTAGTTGTAGTGCAAGTTCGAGAGAGAAGTTTCCTTGGGGTGGGATAAAAATACGACTGTGAGGCGAGTGCTCTCCAGGCGTATTACAGTGAAGAAAACTGGACTTCTGTGACACTCCATAGAAGTTAGTGACAATTTCTGTGAAGGAGTAAAAGAAAAAAAAATTTTTTTTTTCCACAAGAGAAATGCCTGTTTTATCGAGGGACAGGTTGTTAGCGGAGGATGTTGTAAGCCGGGAGTGTGAGGAAATTGGATCCTCCTTAGCGATTGTGTGAGGAAGCCTTTGTGTGCAACACAATCTTGTTCAGGGTTGTGATTTGAAGCAATGATTTTATATCTCCAGTTTACAGACGTGAGGGTTCCGTGAGGTCATTCATACCTCAGGGTGTAGGTGTGACAGAAGCAGAATATATAACATGATTTTAGGAAGCCGGATATGAGGCACAATTCCAGGTTTGGGGAAGTAAGTTCTGAAGCCTGAAGCCAGTTTGTAGTTGTTGTGTTTTGATGAAGTAGGCAAGCAATACGATAAATCTTTCACAATTGTTGTTAAAACATGACTTCCCTTCTCTTGTTCTGTCAAGTCCAAACATTTCCCTTGACTTTGGAGACCTTACATAAGCCCTTGCCGCCTGTCCGCTCTCATTTTCCAGAACGTTAAACGTGGCTCTCCTTGCTGGAGCAGCCGTCTTCTTTCCCTGTGCTTGCCTTAGCCCTGCCGCCCCCCTCAGAAGTGCCAAGGCCTCCTCCAGCCGACTGCCCCCTTCCCGTGGCCTCTCCTGTGGTCTGGCATGTGGCGCTTACCATCTGCTGCTCAGGCATGTTGGGTCAGGCAGATCACATTCACCCTCACACACACACTGCGCAGTGTTGGTGCGCCTGTTGATGCTATGCCTGCTGAGCCTTCTAGATTGCTGTGGGCAGAGAGAAAACTGAGTCACCTACCCATTGGTCTAAAGAGTATTGTGGAATAGTCTAGAAGTCCATGCTTGGGCTGTACACTTACCTTTCAGTGCTGTTAGTCACGGGAAATACAGCCATCAGCTATTTCAGCCTCTCAGCCTTGCGAGTTCCTTGGCCAAGGTTGGCATTTCCAGCTAATAGTTACGTTAACAGACCCTCTGTTGCTTTGGCTGATCTCTGGCAAATCTGTCAGTGGAGTTTAGGAGTGATTTTAACAAGATGGGGTCAGTGGGAGAAGGAAGCACTGCTGCTCATGAATGGAGTCACACCCAGCCGGGTAGCTGGCACAGTCTGTGCCTCAGTTTCCTCGGATGTGAAACGGTGTGTACCTGAAAGGGTTGCAATGCAGAATGGAAGGAGGCAATGGGCGTCAAGTGCTTGACAGAGTGTCTGGCACAGAGGAAATGCTCAACACATGTTAGCTGCTAATTATCACTGTGACTTTGAGCATGTGAATATGAGTGGACTGCTCTCATGTGGGCGGGCGTCATTCTGGCATCATTTCAGTACAATAATATTTGGGAAGAGCACCTTAGTCGTGGTTGTGTGGAGCAGTGGTGTGTGTGTATGGGTACCTGTGGTTCTTTGCTACCCAGGTCATCTGAATGTCTGGGGTGAAATAATTTTGCTTTAAGGTCATTTTTTTAAAAAGGTGTTTAATTTAGTGTGTGTGTGTGTGTGTGTGTGTGTGTGTATAGCTTGTCCAACCATCACCAAGATCTAATTCCAACACATTTCAACAGCCCCAAAATAAGCATTACCCAGGTGCAGTCACTCCTTCTAGTTCCCTACAGCTGCCCGGGCGACCATTGGTCTGCTTTCTGGCACTCTAAATTTGCTTCGTGATCATGGAATTATACCCTTTGTGGCATATTCATTTCTTTTAAAAATGTTTCTTTGTTTACTTATTTGAAAGAGGGAGAGAAAGGATCAGCCCCATTGGCTGGCTCACTCCTAGCTGAAGCCAAAGCTGGGAGCCAGGAACTCAATCCAGGGCCCCTACGCAAGGGACAGGAAGCCAATCGCTGGAGCCATTGCTGCTGCCTCCTGGTGTCTACATGAGCTGGAAGCTGGAGTCAGGAAGGGAGTGACTGAGGTCTTCTGAAGTGTGACGCAGGGATCTTAACGGATGTCCTAACAAGCCGAATGCCTGCTGCTTCGTTGTGACGCAGGCTGAAGAACATTCGATTGTACATGTAGACTATAGTGTGTATATCCGTTCATCAGCCGGGTGCCTCCACTTTCTATCCGTTGTGAATAATGTGGGTTTGTTGTTGTTGTTTGGGATGGGTACCTAAATATGGGATAGCAAGGTTTTATAGTTACTGTGTGTTGGTTTGGGATGAGCACCTAAATATGGGATAGCCAGGTTTTATAGTTACTGTGTGTCGAGGGGACACGCCATGCTGTTCCCTAAAGTGACTGGATTGGCATCTCAGTGCCAGGTGGTTCGACCTGTGGTTTGGGGATAATCTGAGCAGGCCCCACAGAACCAGCTGGAGAGATTGCTCATCTCTTGGTGGGCGGGCTTGCTCAGGCAGTGTCCTTTGACTGATTTGTTTTGAGCTTTTGCTGCTCTCTGGGCATGGGGATCTGACTGCTGCCTCCCCTACTCTCCCGCCATTGAAAACATGAAAAATTCACTCTTAAAAATTGCAGAAGGAAGCACTTGGACATTCCTCTTCAGTGTGCCAAACGTTCATCCTTTCTCTCACCTTCCCTCCTCGCCTGGGTTTTCTGATCCTGCCCGCCCTGGGCTCTGCATGTGGTCAGCCCGACTGAGCTGCTTTTCGTAGGCAGTGTCACAATTGCTAGCATAAAGCCCTTTTGTGTTTTTTTCCGTGGTTTAGTTTTCTGCTGTATTTTGAAGGCCTGTTTCTGGTGTCACCTTTCTGATGAAGTCTTAGCCAAGTCCCCTAAGAAGTTACCGTGTCTCTTTTCTTTCATTTTACCAATCAGGTCACTGACGGCATTCTGCCTGGTATGGCAGTTGTAATGCAGGTGCTGTGACCCTGATGAGACTAGAGGCTGTGGTCTAGATTGTAAAGGCTCGTCCGCTACAGTGCCCACTGTAACATTTGGCAGTACAGTAAGGACTTCTTGGTTAATAAATACCATAATCGGCCTGGCGTGGTGACGAAATCCTCACCTTCCAAGTTCCAGGATCCCATGTGGACACCAGTTTGTGTGCCAGCTGCTCCACTCCCCATCCAGCTCCCTACTAATGGCCTGGGAAAGCAGTAGAGGATGGTCCAAAGCTTTGGGACTTTGTACCCGCATGGGAGACTGAGAAAAAGCTTCTGGCTCCTGGCTTCAGATGGGTTCAGCTCTGGCCGTTTGGCTGTTTGGGGAGTGAACCAGTGGATAGAAGATATTGCACTCTCTCTCTCTCTAAACCTGATCTGCCTTTTCTATAAAAATAAATGAACCTTAAAAAACAAACCCATAATACTACTCATGTGCGAATTACTTTCTGTGGTCATTTGCAACATTTTAAATTTAAGATAAAATAAAGCAAGCACAAAAGTACCTTGAAAATGTTTTAGGAAAGAAAGCCTTCATAGTAGGGTCAGGGGCAGGCATTGGATGCAGTGGTGTTTGGGATGCCCATGTCCCACATTGGAATTCCTCGGTTCATGCCACAACTCTTCTTCCAATTTCATCTTTCCGCTAATATGCATCCTGGCAGGGAGCAGAAGATGGTTCAGGTTCTTGGGCCTTGCCACCCATCTGGAAGATCTGAATTGAGTTCAACTCCTGGCTTTGACCTGACTCAGTCACACCTATTGCAGGCATATGGGAGAATGAACCAAAAGATGCAAGATCTCTCTCTCTATTTCTGTCTCTCTTACTTTTTTTTTTTTTTTTAGAATTTATTGGAAGGGCAGATATACAGAGAGTAGGAGAGACAGAGAGGAAGATCTTTCGTCCAATGGTTCACTCCCCAAGCAGCTGCAACTGCTGGATCTGAGCCAATCCAAAGCCAGGAGCCAGGAGCTCTTCTGGGTCTCCCACACGGGTGCAGGGTCCCAAGGCGTTGGGCCATCCTCTCCTGCTTTCCCAGGCCACAAGCAGGGAGCTGGATGGGAAGCGGGACTGCCGGGATATGAACCGGCGCCCATATGGGATCCCGGCACGTTCAAGGCGAGGACTTTAACCACTACACTATTGCGCTGGGCCCTCTCTGTCCCTCTTATTTTTAAATAAAATAATGTAACCAAAGTATTTTAAAGCACTAATGGGGATTTGGCACTGTGGTGCAATGGGTTAAGCCAACACACCTGTAGTGCCAGCATCCCATGTGGATGCCTGTTGAAGTCCTGGTTGTTCCATTTCCCAGCTAGTGCTCTTCAGAAAGCAGCCAAAGGTAGCTCAAATCCTTGGGCTCCTGCACTCACGTGGGAGACATGGAGCAAACCCCAGGCCCCTGGCTTAGACCTAGCATGGCCTTGGCTATTGCAGTCATTTTGGGAATGAAGCAGTAGATGGAAGATCTCTCCCTCTGTCTGTCATTTCCTCTGTAACTCTGCCTTTCAAGTAGATAAATAAATCCTTAAAATAAACAAAATTAAATAATTCACTTAAAAATAACTAATGGAGTTAAAGCTCTCCATGTATAACTTCATCTTGTTCTTACTGAATCCATGTTTAGCATCTTAAAATTTAACATGATACGTACGCTCTTGCATAAGTGAGATATCTTTACATAAGAGTATTTCGGTGTGAACAACTTTTCAAATCCATACATTGTTTTTTTTCATAATGTGCATTTCCCATGAATCTTTTGAAAGCCTCGTGTACACTGTCATTTAACAGTTTTCGTGATCAAATGAGATAGATATTGGTTATCTCCACTTGTAGATGAGGAACCCAAGGCTTAGAGAATTGAAATAATTAATTCAGAGTCACAACTGGTGACTCTGAAAAGCCCAAATTTGGGTCCATGTCTGTCTGAGTCAAGGCCCATGGCTTACCTTGTAGAAAATGTAGGTAACTACTAAGTATTTTCTTGCAGAATTTATGTTTTAGAAATTACTGGACATCACTGCTTTAGCCCTTGTCCATTTTGTCCTGTTTCTCCTCCCCCTCTTTCATGTCCTTCATTGTTGTGATCTCCCATTAGATGTGCAAGTGTTATGGTGCCAGTGGAAAGCAGGCCAGCTGAACCCTTGTTTGTGAGCTATGAGTTATTGGGGGAGTCTCTTAATTTCCACAGGCCTTAGTTTCTTATTTCATAAAATGAGGAAATCACTGATTTTGATTGGGGGTTCTGGTCTGTCTGTGGACTTGTGGCAGGTGACTTTCTGTTTAACACAACATGGAATTCAGGGCACTGATGCTGTCGGTGGTACCATGATGCTTCCTGCAGACCTGGGCAGGGTGGCTCCTGACCTTTCATGCCACTCTTCAGCTGCCTGGGGCTGCTTGACCAGCAAACAGTTGAGGAGTCACTGCTAGCTCAGGAAGCTTAGGACAAGCTCGGGCCTGGACAAAGGACACACCCTGACTTGGGCTTTGGTCACAAAGAAAGCCAAAGGTTTAGTTCAGTCTTGACTCATTTACTCACTGCTTCCTCACCTTTGCCCCAATTTTACAACTGAATCATGTGAAACTAGTCTTATCCATGATCTATATTGGGGTCTGAGTTTCTGTACATCACCCTCTGCTGACCATGTGGTGATTGAAATGACAAAACAAACCAGGAGGCACAGAGGTGAGGATAAACAGTGCAAATGGATTGTTTTTGAAAATGGCAAGATCATTGATTGGGTGTTTACACAATAGTGAATGACTTTCTGATTTGAGATTTTGTGTTCTGGTTAAAAGAAATGTTTAGGGTTTGTACAGACATTAGGTTCCTAATGCTCCCACAACAAATTACCACAAGATCAGTGGCATAAAATAATAGGCACTCATTCTTGTGATTCTTTTGGAAACCTTAAGTCTGAAATCAAAGGACCACAATCCTCTGCAGGCACTAGTGGGGCGCAGTCACTGTGTATCGCACTCTCTGATCCTGGTGGTCCTTGGTGTACGACTGCACATCTCAGCCTCTGCCTCCATCTTTTCCGTGTCTTTCCTCCTGGGAGTCTTGTCTCTTTCTTTTCTCTTAGAAGGACATCAGTCCTTGGATTTGGAATCCACTCTAAGATCCAGCATTGTCTCGTTTCAAGATCCTTAAGTTCATCTGCAATTTCTTTATTGTCAAGTACAAGTACTATCCCATTTGTAGGTACTAGGGAATAGGAATTAGGCATACATTTTCAGGGGACACTCTCCAACCCATTATAGGTTATTTCTGGAAACTAAGTAAGCTCAAGTGTCGGTTTTATTTTGTTTTTGTGGCATGGCTTTCTTCAATATCTGATAAAAGCAACTCTTGCCGTAGCAAAGTCTGTCTGAGCATGAACCGGCTTCAGTCACCTGTACGCAGAGTGTTGCCCAAAACCTCTCCCACCTGGAGACCACTGCCACCTGTCATGCTGTAGAAACACCAGAACCTGAGAGAGCTGGCTGGGGTGTCAATATTGCCCACCAAAGCATCTTACCCAAGGCTTTCTTTGAACTTATTCCTTGGAAATAGAATTTATGCTGTCTTTGTTTTGGCTGTTAATGACTGATAAGCATCATCGTGACTGATGGGCTGCTCAAAAGCAGGAGAAGCAATGGGCATAATTAGCAATCATGGTTAGGGATTTAACCACTTGTGGCTTTCTCATAAGCCACCCAAGTGGCTCACAAACGTTTGACTCCCAACTTGTCTCTGTGCTCACCTGCAGTTTCCTTCATGAGAACAGAATTGATGCTTATACCTGTGGGCAGTGGAGGGGAGCAGAGCTCCACGAGTTCTTCTGCAGTGCCTGAATTTTCACTAGGGAGAAATGGAATCAAGTTTCAGCCTGTGCTAGATAGATTTGGGGTGGTTCTGAGAATGAATCCATCTGATCCTGTGACTGTTGGCAACAGAGCAGAATTCCTTGAGTGGTGCATAGGCCATAAAGAAATAGCTTAGTTTGAGTTCCTTCTGCTTTGGGATATAGAGGATGCGGGTGAAAGACAGGCTGAGGAGCTGGGGATCTCTAACAAGTGGCCTTCTATGACCTTGTTTCTGTGAGTCCTTATAGGTTGTAGTATAGTCATCCCTTGGTCTCTGCAAACCTCCTACAAGTACCAAAACCCATGCCAAAAAATCACATCTCTTAAGTAAAATGGTCTAGTGTTTGTAAAGAACCTACCTATACCACCCTCCTATGTAAGTGTTGCGTCAAAAGTTACTGTACCAGGCCCAGCGTGGTGGCCTAGTGGCTGAATTCCATACTTTGAACGTGCCGGGATCCCATATGGGTGCTGGTTCTAATCCTGGAGGCCCCGCTTCCCATCCAGCTCCCTGCCTGTGGGAAAGTAGTCAAGGTCAGTCCAAAGCCTTGGGACCCTGCACCCGGGTGGGAGACCCGGAAGAGCTGCTGGCTCCTGGCTTCGGATCGGTTCGGCTCCGGGTGTTGTAGTCACTTGGAGAGTGAATCGTGAGACAAAAGATCTTCCTCTCTGCCTTTCTTCCTCTCTCTATATATCTGACTTTGCAATAAAAGCAAATAAATCTTAAAAAAGAAGTTACTGTACCATAGGATGGAGAGAATAATGACCAGCAATGTATACATGTACAATATAGATGGATTTTTTTTTCAGATGTTTTTCCGTCCAGGGTGGGTTGAAGCAGTGAGCACAGACCCTGCAGGTGCGGAGAGCCTCTTTATTTAGTGCTGCCAGTGTCCTAGGTACTATGTTAAGGGCTTGAGATGAGCACGTAAGTTATCGCCACAATCCTGTGAGGTGCTATTGTTCCTGCTGGCTGTGGGAGTTAGATTCTCTGAAGCCACCTTGAATGCTCAGTTGGTGACTACTGAACCATTACCAGGTTGCTACAAACTGATTCAGCAACTAGCCAGTCCATACATCATCTTGTTGCATGTGTTTCTGCATGGAGGCATCTTCTTTAACGTGTACTGTAGATGGATGAATACTGTAATGTATCCCCCATCTGAATGAATCCTGTCTGGTACATGGATTTCAACACTTTCAGCATCATGCTTGGGGACCACTTTAGACAGTGAAATCACCCCAAAGCAAAAAACACAAAATACATGTAAAGTTAAATCGACCACACAAGGATAGTTATTTCTATTCTGAGAGCTGAAACAATGAGCCAGGTGCCTGGAAATGTATACCTCAAGGAACCCACTGTGCATGACAACCCATGTCCTTGGAAGCATCACTAGTATTCATTTTGAGATTCCACATAATTATAAGGATTTGCAAATACGGCTTTCTCCACTAAGAAGACTTGAGCATAAGTCTGTGATCTCCCAGACAGAAACGGAGCACGTTACTAAGTTGTTCAAAGACACACAAGGCACAGCTGGGATCCACATGCTATTGTATTTCAGTGTCAGAGAGGGCAGACCCCTCCTTGGATGCAGGGAGGGCTCCAAAGAATGGCTTCTGTGCCCTGTGTTCAAAACTGTGTACTAGGCTTCCCCTGATTTGTTACAGCTGGGAACCCAAAACATCGGGCCTGTTTTCTGCATCGAGTCTAGCAAAAGCAGGTGGTGCGGGAGGGAGGGGTGAGCCAACAGAGGGCTCATGACACTTACAAGGGAGTCGCCCCCAGCTCTACAGCAGCGATGAGCATCCACTCCTGTAGAGATTTTCATTTTGCAGTGTGGACTCCTGCGACTCTGAGCTGAGCCCATCAGCTCTGTCTTTGGAAGGGCGTTTGGTGAGTGCGGGTCAGTGCAGTTCCTCAGCCTGGTGCCCGAAAGGCCTAAGTTTTCCCTGACACTCTGTGGCTGGAGGTTCCAGTGCCCGGTTTCCAAGTAGCTATGAAAGAGGTGTTGTGTCTCAACCCCAACTTCCTGAAGAAACCAGCAGGTCACAGAACTAGCAGTCCTGGAAGACACTGCGCCCCAGAGGAAAGCACCTGTCCAAGCACAGAGGATGAGGGTGCCCTGTGCTGCAAGAATCCTCTTCCAGGGCCAGCACTTTGATCTTCTGGAGAGGCAGGGGGGATGGGGAGGGTCTTGGGGCTGTTCCTGGATCAGGGCCTCAGATCCCACGAGGAGAAGGTCAGGGCTGTAGAGGAAGTCAGCTAGTCCCAGTACACAAAGATGACTTTTAAAGGTTTGCTTCCACAACAGCCCACAGCATCCCTCTTCTCCTTTTGAGAATTGAGTTAGCCAATCTCCATGACGTTGGAAGTTCTCTTCTTACACATCCTGTGATCTGGATTTCCTGGAGCTTCTAGATAATCTTAACCTTTTGTTTGGGAAGTAAATTCTGCTAAGATAGTGTATCCTGTTAGTCACTAAAGTCGTATTTAGTCTGGTTAAGAAGGATTTGCAAGATGCCGGTTATGGGCCATATGCTTTATTCCTTTGTGCCCTCTTAGGAAATAATTTTGGTGAGACTGTGTACCCAAAGATGGTGTCTAAAAACCTCCTTATTTTTTTTTAAGTATGTGTGTGTGTGTGTGAGTTCACAGATCAAAAACATTTGACATACATGTAAGAGCATCTGTAATTTGAAAACTGTAACCACTGCTCAGGGCAAGAGGTAATTCTTGTTAATTCTTGTTCTGATCGTCTCTCAACTCTCATGAAGTCACGTCCTCATTTCTCCTTATAGCTTTACTTCTCTCATGCGCCTTAAAGATGTAGCGATGGGAGTTCAAGTGCAGCAGTCCAAATGGCAGCTTGGCACGTCTGCATCCTGTAGCAGAGTGTAGCGGTCCTGGCATCCCTGCTTCTGATCTGGCTTCCCCTGCCGCATGTGTGGGAGAACTGAGTGGAACTCCTGGCTCCTGGCATCAGGTTGGCCCAGCACTGGCGGTGTGGGCATTTGTGGCATCAACCAACAGCTCTTGGTTTCTCTTCCTTTCATTTTGCCTTTCAAATAGATGAAAATAAATAAGTACATGAAAAGAAAAAGAAAGATGTTGTAGTCTTGCCTGCTGTTGAACTTTACGTATGTGGGGTCAAGCTGTGTTCCCGTGTGACTCCGTTTATTGGCTCACCCTTGACTGATGCGTCCATGCTGCCATGTGGAGCTCAGCCGGACTTCCCCTGACTTGTTACAGGCGTGGTGGCCTAGTGGCTAAAGTCCTCACCTTGAATGTGCTGGGATCCCATATGGGTGCTGGTTCTAATCCTGGAGGCCCCGCTTCCCATCCAGCTCCCTGCCTGTGGGAAAGTAGTCAAGGTCAGTCTAAAGCCTCATTGTCTTATGTGATGTGTTTCATTTCCTGTGCCCCTTCTACCATTACAGGGAAAAGGTGCAAAGGGAGGAGGCCATCTTGGTTCTTATTTCACATGAAAGAATTTCCGTGTGGACAGCAGTCAGGAGGGGGGCTTCCAAGACAGGGAAGGCCCGAGCTCTGGTAGGGGCAGTCTTGCAAGCACATGTTTTTTTGTTTGTTTTGAAAGAGAGTAGAACACAGAAGGGTGGAGGCAAAGCTCACCACAGGGCCAGAACTGTAATCCTGTTTAACTTATCAAAACAAAAAGCCACCAGAAGGGTGTGATTGCTAGTTTCTTTTTATTCTCATAATAAGTGAAGAACTCGGGGTGGGAACCGCGGCCTCTTCGCTGGCATTTTGCCCTTCCAAAGGCAGCTTCTGGGGAGAAGCAAGCATCCTGTGTCATTTCAAAGGGACTCCCCCTTTTCTCATTCCAACAGCAACCTGCCCGTAACTACCTGTTAACCCATCTGCCACGTTACAGGGGACTTCAGAAAGTTAATGGATGGGCCCGACATGGTAGCCTAGTAGCTATCTGCACTGGGATCCCTTATGGGCGCCCGTTCGTGTCCTGGATACTCTCTTTCCCATCCAGCTCCCTGCTTTTGGCCTGGGAAAGCAGTAGAGGATGACCCAAAGCCCTGGGACCCTGCACCTGAGTGGGAGACCTGGAAGAGGCTCTTGGCTTCAGATCGGCTCAGCTGTGGCCATTGTAGCCACATGGGGAATGGACAAGCAAATGGAAGATCTCTCTGCTTCTGTTCTCTCTGTAAATCTCACTTTCCAATAAAAATAAATTTTTTTTTTGAAGAAAGTTAATGAAAAATGAAATTTAAGGATAAGTTTATGCTGGCCCTCAAACCACCCTGAAATCTATGTCTGATCTTCTTACTGCTTCTTTTCCATGGACTTTTCTTGAAACCCTCTATGTGTTCCACTTCGTTCTTTTGTTCTGCTCGGTGGGCATTAGTGTGCTTTCCACTTTGGGACTATGTAACATGGTGAAGATTTTAAAGCTAAAAAAAGTAAGGGTGAAATTGTTCCTCCCGCAGCCCTCCGTCCTCCCATTTGCTCAGATTTGTCTCAGCACCTTGGCACTGCCTAGCTCTCTTGCCTGGAATATTCTCCGGGTGCCTCTGCCTGGATTGCTCACCCTTTGGTCCAGATCTCAACATACTGTACTTTTACCAGACAGTTCATCCCCGAGCACCCTGTGTGACACAGAAAGCCCTGCCCCCTCATTGTGGGTTTCTTCACAGTCCTGGTCATCGCCTGACATAAGTATGTGTTCGTCATCTGCTTCCTCCCGCAAGGCTGTAAGCCTGTCTTTCATAAGTTTCAACAACTAAAATATGTTGATTGTTTGATGAGCTCAAAGACACGGGGGTGGGGTGACTTCAAGGTCATGGGTCACTGTCAGCTGCTGCTCAGGCCTGGGGGTGGGGGGAGAAGGTGAGGTGCCTTGGTTGGATCATGTTGAGCCTGTACTGTCCATTAGATATCCAAGTGGAGCTGGGAAGCCTGTAATTGGGGTGAACATCTGAGCTGGGCATATAGGTCAGAAGCTGGAAACATTTCTCATGTGGACACTATTGAAAGGCATGGATGATGGGCGTGGGTGTGAGCAGAGCCTAGGCACCTCCTGAGTGGGGGAGATGAGAACACTCACTCTACTTGTTTCACGGGGGTCAGGTCAGGACCATCTGCCAGCCTGGGAAGTAGGACACAGGCTCGAGCATGGGGCACTCAAGGGGGTCGATGTGTATCGTAGAGGGCTCCCAGGAAAAGGGTGCCCGATGTTTTCCTGCCTTCATGCTGTGGGTGTCACATGTGTGGTGCTGGAGGAAATAATTGTTAGCCAGGTGGTTCAGTGCAGCGGTGTGGGGAGCGGTCGGTGGCGGGCTCCAGAGGCAGTGGGACAATGTGGGATCCTGAGGAGGAAGAATGATTGGATGGTAAATCAGCTAGGAGAGAGGAGCTGGAGTGTCTGTCCTTGAAGCAGGAAAGGAAGAGGGACAGAGAGGGAGGAAGAGAGGAGGAGAGGAAGGAAGGTAGGAGGGAGGCAGCGAGAGAGGAGGGGAGGGAAGAGCCGTAAGGGGAGGGGAGGGAGATAAAGCATTTCAGGTGAAACACCTGTTCCTTCTCCAGGAGGCTTAGAGGGAGAGGGCAAAGCACAACGGGAAGGACCAGCAGGCCTCGGACAGCACAGAGAGGTTGGACAGGACAGTCTTTGGGTTTTTTTTTTTTTTTTAACCTTTGGTTGCTTGTTCACTGGAGATTTTATCTCTGCATTATTTGCAGTCTTAAACCAGTGCCTGCTGACACATGGCCCGGGGTGGGGAGGGCAGTCACGTTAATGGCATGGCTGGGGTGGGCAGCTGGCCTGTGTCTGGTGTTTGTGGGTCAGGGGGTGTCTTGGGAGAAAGCTTCAGTGCTGACTCGGCACAGGGCAGCTGTGGCTCCAGGCTCAGATGGTCCCAAGGGATCCATCCCCTTGAAAGAAAAAGACTCCTGGCTGATTGGGTCTCATGCCCCTGGGATGAGCAGGGTGACACCTGGGGCTGTTCTCATCCCACTGTGGGAGTGGCAGCAGCTGCTGCTTGCTGTGTAACCTTAGAGTCACCGCTGAAAAGGCCTGAAGTTCATAAAGTATTTATCATCTGCAGATGGTGGGCCACAGGGGCCTTGGGACCTTTGCATGGGAGTCTCCTCCCTGACATACACACCTTGAATCCCTTCTGAATCTAGGGTACCCAGAGGCTCCCAGGCTGCTGCTGGCTTTTCTGTTCAAGTCTCTTTGGCATAAGGGTCCAAAGTTGTAAGTCAAAGTGGATTAGTACCTCCGCTGCATGGTGGTACAGGAGGGAGCTGGGACTAGCACACAGAGTGCAGGGTCAATCAGGAGCCTGTGGATGAGGCCCCCTGTAACAGGTGCTTCTGCTACTGATGAAGGGTTAGGGTTAGGGTTCATTTTCCCTTGGTATAGTATTTTAGAAAAAAAAAAGGTGGGGAGGGTTAATTGTTTCACAGTAGGACCCCACTTTTCCTGTGCCCCAAAGAAACCTGGCTTGTGACTAGTGAAGGACAACATGGCGGGAATGAGGTCCAGATGGCGGACACAGCTCAGGAACCCAGAGTGGGTCAGATTGGCGCCGGGAGGGCTGGCCTCAGGCCAACACTGCTGGTGAGGTTCCCCTCCCCGCCACCCTTGAGGGGCTGACAGCTCTCGAAGCTCTTCACTGTTTGACATTATCCCCTGGGTTTCAGAGACAAGCAGAGCTGGAGGCTCCTCTGGGGTGTTGGGGGAACACTTCTGCTAATGAGGGCAGGGCTCAGCTTGCTGTGGGCAGAACTCAGGAGGCACTCCTGGGTCTGGAGAGAGCACCAGCCAGAGGGAGGAGACTGGGATTGTGAGAGAGTATGGCACTGGCCAGAGAAGCGGCTTTGAATGGCCTCTGTTCTCCCCCTGACCCCCAAAAAGATTGATTTATTTGAAAGGTGGAGTTAGAGAGAGCAGGAGAGACAGAGCTTCTAGCTCCCTAAGTGGCCACCATGGTTGGAGCTAGACCAGGCAGAAGCAAAGAGCTCCATCCGGGTCTCCTCTCTGGGTTCAGGGATCCAGGCACTTAGGCCATGCTGGGCTGCTTTCCCAAGTGCATTAGCAGGAAGCTGAATCAGAAGCTGGGACTTGAACTGGTGCTCATATGGGCTGCTGGCATCACAGGCCTCAGTTTAACTGATTGGACCACAATGCCAGCCCTAGCTTTGATTGTATTAAAACAAGGAAGGACATTGAGGCTTAAGAAAGTAAGAAATAGCTTGATTATTCGTGTTTTACTGTTTGCTCAGGTAAACGCTGGCTGACTTCCAGACCTACTCTAGGGAAGTTTCACAGAAGGTGGCAGCATGTTTTGTCTGTGATTTCCTTTGTCTACTCTTGCTTCGTTCACCAAGAACCTCTCTTTTAATTAAGAAAAATTGTATAAAACATGTAGATTTCATGTTTTTCATGATTTAGAAGCCTAGGGGTTCCTCCCCTCTTCTCTGTCCCTGTGTCCCCCTGTTATCATACATTTATGTGTTGGAAGGTTACACTGGTTACTACTCTGTACTGGAGCTTTGCTGAGGCCCTGTGGGGGTGAGATGAAGTGATGTAGCCGCTGCCCTTGAGGAATGCAGTCAGCCTGCTGAGTGGAGACTTACAAAATAAAGCAGATCTGGGGACATTGTCGGCAAGGAACTAGGGTGTCCGTTCCCCACCGAGGTGTATTTGCCATGGTGGCCCTTGCTGTGTGGGCTGCAGCTTTTGCTGGAAGCTGTGCATGAGTTCTGGATGATTAGAGGAGGGTATGCTTCCCGGGAAAAACTTCTAGAAAATTGGCTGGTTTTGTTGCAGAACAGCATCTCCAGTGCCCTCTCCCCCAAATTAGTGGAGATATTGCTGTGGAACCCCCAAAGCTCAGTTCACCGGCTGAAGCACAGGGAACCAAGTAGCTGTTGCCAAGCAGAGCTGGAGACTGGGTGGTTGTTAAATCCCTGGGCTCTCTGAGGAGTTAGGGCTGAAGATTCTTATGGACTGAATTCAGGACACAGAGGTATGTGATAAGCTCATGTCTGAGTTCCTGGTTGGACAGCCATGCTTGTGAGCTGGCCGTGCTCTGTAGAGAATTTATGATGGCCAGGTGGGCTCTAGTTGGTCTGAGGGGTTTCCATGTGAGTGAAGATTACCTTTGGCCCCAGACCTGGAATTTCCCTGTCTGGGCCTGGGATTCCCCAACACAAACTCCTTCAGACATTCCTCGTCTGTAGGGCCTTATCTATGGAAAGAGCAGATGACTGCTTGAGTCTCGCGATTGGAATCCTGGCAGCCAGCCATGCAACTCTGAATTCAGTGTATTCTTTTGATAAAGGACAAGCAAGAAGTCCTGCAGCAAAGGGAGACAGGTGAGAGGCTGTGTCCTGCCTTTGCCTCTTAGTTGGTCTCAGTTGCTGCTGCACTTGGAGGTGCATCGCAGGCCATAGATAGCATCTTGGCTTTGAAGTCAGAGACCGGGAGGCTGTCCTTGGAGACCCTCTGGTCAGTGGTGAGTAGAGCAGCTTAACATTCTTGCCTCTGAATGTTAACTGGGATTATGCCTGAGACCTTTCCTCCTCTGGTGGTTGAATAGCATGAAGAATAAGACACAGGAGCCCTTGGTTCAAGCACTGGCTAGATGCTCACATAATGCCATGGAGGCTTCTCATTGGCTCTAAGAGCTGCTTAGCCAAAAAGACATTGAAGCCAGTGCCCTTCCTTTATCAACACTTGTCCAGTTGAACAAGTGAAGCTCTGTCCGACTTCCCTTTGCTGCATTTCCTTGGGTTTCCTGTTCTCTCCAGTTCTCCGATGCCCTTTTTCAGACCATTCCTCTGGTCTCATGGCTTCTGTGGAGACATGAAATAAATGCATGTGTGTTTTTTCTGCATCGAGGTCTCTACCCAGCTCTTGAGCATAACCCCAGATCTTCCATGGCTGCCTGAGTGTCCTGCAGGTTTTCCCAGCTAGGTGTCCATCCATTGTGTCCTAGTCGAAACTGTCACCTGTACACATCACCCCTCTTGCTGGACCTGTGTGGACCCCTCTCTGATGCTGCTGACATGGGCCCCCCTTATTTCCACTGTCACTACTATTCCATGGTTCATACCCTGCTCACTTTCAGCTCAGCTACTATTTTGTTGAAAATCATGTATGTCTGAGGGGTCCTTGCCAAGTCGTTGGGAGATATATATAGTGAAGAAAGTATGCAGGAATCTGAAATTTTTTTCTTGCACCAAAATGAACTGATTCATAATTTCAGTTTTTTGCGCTTGTGAACAGGTACCCTTGCATTTGTATAACAATAGAAACAAAATTTTCCTATAGCTCAAGAACTCTCCTTGTAGCTCTCACCAAGCAGGGTGGAGAACTGGGTTGCTGCTTGGGTTGTGGCCGGTGTGTGGGCTTCTTTCTGCCTCTTCCAGGGGAACCTTGCCTGTCTCCTCCACCATTCCTGCTTGCAGTGACCTCAAGGTACCCTGCTGCTGGGACCTCAGTGAGCATGGCATGAAAACCACCTGCCCCTCTGTGATGGGGGATTGCGGAGGTCTCCCAAGCCAACTACTTGCTCCTTCTGCATCTGGAGTTGTTTCTAGAAGATCCAGTGCTGACTAGCCTCAGAATCCCTTTGATCACCTGTCACAGTTCACAAAACAGAGCCCTGACAACTCTGGTGCTGTGTTCCATCGGACTCTAGATTATTGTTTCTGCTTCGCCTCCCTCCACTCTCACCCTGTGCTGTGGTCTTGCAAGAATTCTTGGAATTCCCCAGCTCTGCGGGCACTGGAAGCTGATTCTCCTGCAGAAATCCCTTTACTGTGGTTGTCAGTCTCCACTCCAGCTAGATGTGGTCCCCTCCCTTCTTTATTATTGTTTTTTTAATTGAAAGGCAGATTTTACGGAGGATAGAGAGATCTTCCATCCATTAATTCACTCCGCGAATGGCCATAACTGCTGAGCAGGGCCAGACCAAAGCCAAGAGCCACTAGCCTCTTCTAGGTCTCCAGTATGGGTACAGGGTCCCAAGCAGTTGGGCTGTCTGCTGTTTTCCCAAGCACATTAGCAGGGAGCTGGACAGGAAGTGGAGCAACTGAAACTCAAACTCACATCCAAGTGGGATGCCAACACTGCAAGAGGTGGCTTAACCTGAGGCTGGTACTCATGAAACCTCTGCAACCTCCCTTCTTAACACATACGCTTTCTTCTTTCTCACTCCCTACTCCTTCATGATTCTATCTGCATCTTTAAAAAATGTAATTGTAATGAGCTGATTGCATTATAGTCACATTAAGGACAGAGACAATGTCCTACTTATTTTCATATCCTTCAGATACCGTCTCCTTACCCAACATGTAGCAGGTATCCCTGCCCTTTTGTTGAGTAGACAAACAGCTGAATCAGCAAATAAATTTGATAAGCCTTTTAAAGGTAGCATAGGCAGGGTACAAGGGCATTGTTTGCTTCCCCTTTCACTGGTTCATTAGTCTTATTTTTGTGTAATTATTTATTTAAAAGAGAAACAAGGAGATCTTTCATTTGCTGATTTGACTGCATAAAACCTATAGTCGCTGATGCCAGGACAAGAAGTTCAATCTGGGCCTCCCACATGGGTATCAAACACCTGTTGCTTCTCTGGAGGGCAAGCTGGAACTCAAACCCAGGCACTCTAATATCTTAAAAAGTGCCAGGCTGAGGGGATTTGTGTTTCAGCCTTGATGGATGCATCAGTCAGGATGAGCAAACAGGGGGTGATCCTGAGAACAGTGTGGTCTGAGTCCCTGAGAGTGGCTGCTTTTCCCCACACCACAGCTTGCTTTGTCAGACACAACCTCTGACCTACAGCCAGAGCCACTTCAGGAGCCCGCCCAGCCCCCTGCCAACAAGCCCGGGGCTGACTCAGGTGGCTGGCTTCCTGGCCGCCTTGCTTTTGGCATCCCGTTCCCACCTCCAGCCCCAGTTCTCTTGAGTGGGCCCTGGTTGTCTTTTTGAAGTTTAAGACCTTGTTTGGCATCCTGACCTGGCGCTGCCACTTGCTGGGTGGTCCCTGCTGCTGAAGTGGTGAAGTACTTTGCTTCCTGTTTTTGGAGAGTTACTCAGTGCCAATTTCTTGCGTTTGTGGCATCTTGACATTTACCATCAGATGTTATCTGTCCTTCTCAGAGGCTGTCCAGATCCGCAGGTGCCTTTCTGGTTGTCTTTAACTGGGTTTTATCTTTCAACATCCCTAAATAGTGCAATTCTCTTTAGCTTGGCCACTGTCCTTCTGATCCTGATGCCTCTCATAGGAGTTACTTCATTGCGTTTTGATTTACCTCCCCCACCTGCTCCTGACCCCTCTGTAGCAGTGTCCACACTTTAACCAGGTGGAAGCTATTTAAAGACTGCTGATGTTACATCACAGCCCTTCTCAGACCCTTCTAACCTGTGGGTTACTTTTGACAACAAGGACCACGATGGATGGAGGATGTGAGAGGCATCCAGCCTGAGCTGCCTCCCACCCCAACTTCTTTTTCTGTGTCCAATGTTCCTTTTTTCAAATGTTTGCACCTGATTTCCTCCTTCCCTGGGCCTTGTATTCCTTGGCCCTCCTCTCTGATCTTTTTTTTTTTTTTAACATTTATTAATTTATTTGAAAATCAGAGTTGGAGACAGAGAAACAGAGCTTTCTTTCATCTGATGGTTCATTTGACAAACAGCTGCATCGGCTGGGGCTGTGCCAGGCCAAAGCTAGGAGCCTGAAGCCCCATCCTGCTCTCCCATGAGGTTGCATAGGCTCAGACCCCTGGGGCCATCTTAGGCTGCTTTCTTAGGTGAGTTATCAGGGAGTTGGAGCACAAGTTGTGTAGCAGGGACTTGAGGCAGCTCCCATGTGGGATGCCTACAATGCTGGTGTTGAGTTAACCCCTTATACCGCAATTCCTCCTGTTCCCCTCTGTTCTTTCAACTTGAAACTCAAACACCCCTTAACCCCCGTTGCCCAAATGATGGCCACCTCCAGAAGATTTTCCATCTGCCTCTTTTGCCTAACAGTTACAACGGACTCTTTCCTCGTCACACTCATCATGGGTTTTGATTGTACAGTCGTTCCTTCATGCAGGAGCCCAGGTCCCTTATGAGACTTCAGTCAGGGGGCTGTTTTGCTCTTGTCTTATTGAATCGTGTGATTAATGTGTAGTCAGTGGTTCGCACATATTATTACATGATGTGAGTAGCCCTGAGTGTGCCCACTTGTTCTGTCCCATAGACGTTAACTGGGGCTGTGTATGCGCATGTCCTGTTATAAAGGATCAAGCATGAACTGTCTGCTCCTCCTACTGCATGGCACGTGAAAGAATGGGGATGTGTTGTGGCTCCAGTAGTACAATTGGTTAGCGTGCGGTACTTATAAGAATGGGGATGTGATATTTAGTACTTCCGTTTCTTGGTGGAAGCAGAATTCTGTAGAAGGTGATGCTGTGGAAAGAATTGATCATTTTCACTGATTTAAACAGTGGTGGAAGGCACTGCTTGGGGTAGGTAGCTATGACCCAACACTGTGCTGCACGTGTCCTGTGCCCTTCCTACTCACTGTCTCCTTTGCTCACCTGAGGCCTCAGCCCACCCTGCCCTGTGGATTGCCTCTCTTGCCTTAGTGGCTGGGATCCTCTGTGCTGAATTTTATGTTGAACTTGAGTGGTCACCTCCACCCAGGTGTCTGCTCCTACCTGTTTCATGTGCTTTTTAAAGTGACCTTTTGTGGGTTTGCTTGATTTTGATTGTCCTCTTGCATTATGTTTAATCATGGAGAGGGGTTTTCAGAAAGTTCATGGAAGATGCTTATTAGAAAAAAGCTATGCATGGATTGAAAACATGTTTTGTGCCCAAATAAATTCATTTTTGACTCATTTTTCTTCGCAGATACCCTGGTATCTATGTAATGCATTGTATAGGATATTGCATGTGTTTTTCATTTGTACTGCGTGTTGCATACAGGGGATGTGTAGCCCATTGCTTGTGTATATATTACAAAGCCCGCCTCATTCCTTCTGTTTGATACCACAGTGGCAACAATCCGTATTCTTCATTTGGAGCAACTCTAGCAAGGGATGATGAGAAGAACTTGTGGAGTCTGCCTCATGACGCGTCGCACACAGAGGCTGACGACGATAGAATCCTGTACAACTTGATAGTCATTCGTAATCAGCAGGTCAAGGACTCCGAGGTAAACACTTCTCTTTTTTCTATGTTCAATATATTTTTAATACCTTTCCTAAATAAGCACACACACACACACACACACACACATACACACACAATTTATTTGAAAGGTAGAGAGGAAGGGAAGAAAGGAAGAGAGAAAAAGAGACGGAGAGAGAGCCCTTTTTTGTCATTGGAAAGTCAGATATACAGAGAGAAGGGGAGACAGACAGAAAGATCTTCTGTCTGCTGATTCTCTCAGCAAGTGATTGCAACGGCCAGAGCTGCGCTGATTTGAAGCTGGGAGTCCAGAGACTCTTCCAGGTCTCCCCCTCGGGTGCAGGGTCCCAAGACTTTGGGCTGTCCTCAGCTGTTTTCCCAGGCCACAAGCAGGGAGTTGGATGGGAAGTGGGGTGGCCAGGCTTAGAACCGGCACTCATATGGGATCCCGGGGCATGTGCAAGGCAAGGACTTTAGCCACTAGGCTACAGTGCTGGGCCCTGAGAGAGAGAGAGATCTTTCATCTGCTAGTTCACTTCCCAAATGCTTGCAACATCCAGGGGCAGGTTAGGCAAAATCTGGGAACTGAAATTCCTCTGACTCTCCCAGGGAGGTGGCAGGGACTCCAGTATTTGGGCCATCATTTGCTGCCTGTCAGGTGCATTATCAGGTAGCTGGATCAGAAACAGGTGGGACTGGATGCAGCATCAAGTGGCAGGTTAACTTGCTGCACCGCAGTGCCCGCCTGTGCCAAGCACCTTTCGACATTTTGCTATCTGCAGAGAACTGTGAGGAGACCAGCTGGAAAGTGAATGAAGGATGAGCTGTTTGAAATGAAGGACTGTGTGTGAGCTGCATGTGTTACGACTCCTTGCTGATTATGGCTAGTTTTGATAGATTGGCATGAAAACCAATTAAGACTCCTCTCTGATTCACCTCCGTGACGCAAGTTCTGTACAAGGTGATGCTGTGGAAAGGATTGGTCATTTTCACTGGTTTAAGCAGTTCATCTCTAACTATCCCAGTTGGAGGACAGGCCACAGTTAAATGCTTCAGACTGAAGTTTGAAGGGCGCTTGGCATTATCACTCATTCTGAATGCATGGGATCTGAATTCATTGTGGGTTTTTGTTGTTGCTGTTTTTTTTCTGAAAGCTCTTTGAATTGTGCAGACTGATCAGACTGCAGCAGGGTTGCTGTGTATGGGATGATTTTTGTAATAAGGCTTGAAGCCACTTCTAATGACTCAAGGTTGTTGGTAGGGGAGTGCTCGAGTATTACAAAGGACAGGACTCCAGAAGCTTAAATGACACCATTAAGGAGTGCCATAGCTCTTGCTCCTTTCTTCTAGAAGTAGTGTTGGACGAGTAAGTACAATACAATATGAGATCATTTTCTAAGCACTTCAAGCTTGATTTGCTCATTTCTGTGTTTGTCAGTTAGCTTGGTGTATACCTGCTTTAAATATGACCCACGTGTTTCTTCATACTTGACCCTGATTGCACAGAATGGGGAACCCTAGGCTCTGGCTCTGAAGGGAAGTGCTGGGCTGTGGAATGGCCATCATTTGCTCCTTCTCTAGGTTTCTTTATATTTGTGAATTAATTGCTAACCATCCCCTCGAATGCCCCTAAGTCATATTTACACTTTCAAAAGTGTGGTATGTCCTGGTCCTTTGATCTGGATGCCTTTGGAGAGCTTGGGTGGGGACCACAGCCTGGAGGGACGGGCTGACAAGTGGTTCTTGAAGTCTGGGGAAATATGCACTGGAGAGCTGCACCCCTGCCACACATCCCATAGTGGCTGAGCGGCATGCTTGCTCTGGCTTTCTGTGTCCCTGCAAAGTACCCTTCTTGTCAGCTGACGCTGAAAAGGAGTCATAATATCTGCAGCTGCTGCACAGCCCACGCTGCTGTTCTTCCTGAGCAGGTGGATGGAAACAGTGGCCTTGTCTCCCTTTCAGTGGGAACAGCCAGTCCTGATATTAGCATGAATGGAGAATGTTTTCTCTGCCAAGGGCTATTTGGATATTTATAACATCATTTGCAGGCAGTGCAAAATTGTCAACTTAAGAATTAGCCTTCTGTAGATTGATTGAACTTAAAATTCACTGGTGGTTGCCTTGGCAGGGCTGAACAAGTAGTTTCAGGAACCTTCTCAGGCCCGGGGGCTGGACATTCCCCATCTCTGTTGGATTGGATTGACTGATTAGGTTTTTTGTTGGTGACAATGGGACTAGTTCTTTCTTTTATTCTGCAGCCCTACTCAATGTAGTAATAGCAACAGGGAAATTCTGTAGGGCCTCCTGCCTTGTGTGTGCTTCTGCACTTAAACACGCATGTACAAGCATAGACACCTGTCGGGCCCTGTGCATGTGAAAGGGGCAGCCAGGCCTGCTTGGAGCTGAGGCTGCTCGCTCTCGCTGGAGGAATTCGTGCTAAAGATAGTCAGCAAAGACACGTGGGCTACAAAGCACTGTTCAGAGGCTGAGCTTCCCAGGTGGCTGGTTGTGTCTCTTCTGTGCCCTTCCTTGGGCCTGGTACGCAGAGGTTTTTAATTTTTCTTCTCCTTGCTGAAGCAATGGAGCTAAAGTGACTCTGAAGGAACTCTGCTACCAAGACATGCAGCGACGTGAACAGCATGGAAATGTGGTAATGCCTGCACATGAAACAACTTGGCATAGTGCTTAGAGTTGTTTTTTTCTGTAAGTGCTTATATTGTCTTCCCAATGGTAAACCACATGTATGCCTTACCGTCCCTCTTCACTTTCCCACAAAACGGGTCACATACATTCTTCTACACCTTGCTTGTTTCTGCTTACTGATTTGGACATCTTTGCATTTCAGCATGTTTTCATGTCTTTCACTGCTCCGGGAACTCCCTACGACACTCTGGCGTGGATTTACCACCATCTTTCCAACCAACCTTGCTTGGCATTTAGATTGATTGTACTCCTTTGCTGTTCAAAGCAATGCTGCAGTCTACCTCCATGTTCACTTGTGTGACCCCGTAGAACTTTCTCGGGAATAGTGCTGTTAAGGCAAAGTGTGTACACTTACAATGTTGGAATTGTGACAGAGCTTCATGCTGGGAGGGAACGAGAAAAAAGTACAGGGTGCAAAACAGGGGCTTAAGTCTGTGAGTCCCAGAGGGACTAAAAGCAGTACCAGTGAGTCTCCCATGTTGAAAGACATTGGAAGCCTGCACAATATGTAAGGGGAGTGTTTACCATGCTGAAGGTACGAGCTCACAATGGTTGGAAACTTTTATTTTTTAAAAGAATCTGAAACTCCAAATTTTCATACAAATTATCCAGATTCTTAAATGGTAACTCACATTTGAAAATGTTGTAAATGAAATGTGTCAATGGGGTACTGATGTAGAACTACCTTACAGTGAAGCCTGCTACCCGTACAGCTTCTTCTTATTGTCAGTGTTTCCAATGTGACGGAACAGTGGGCTCCTTGGGTATGTAGGAGGTGAGGGTGAGAAACTGGTGAGGGGTGTTTTAAGTTTGAACAAGTTCCATACCTATTACTCTTGCTTATTTTCTTTTTCACAGAGAATAAAATTGATACCAGTTTAGGTGAAGTAGAGGCTTTTGTTTTGAAAGGAAATCAAATTCCATCTCCCAAAGGATAAGGAAACCTAGCTATTTTTGTATGTCACTATTTTACAGCTCAAACACAGTATTAAGGAGATTGAACTTATTGTTTATCCTGAGTCACACAGCAAGAAATACCTTACAACATCTCTCTCTTTTTAAACATTTATTTTATTATTATTATTATTATTATTATTATTATTATTATTATTATTTGGTTGAGAAGGCAGATAAACAGAGAGAAAGAGATACAGAAAGATCTCCCATCCGCCAGCCCACTCCCCAAGTGGCCACAACAGCCAGAACTGAGCTGATCTGAAGCCTGGAGTCAGGAGCCTCCTCTGGGTCCCCTATGTGGGCACAAGGTCCCAAGGTCCCAGGCCATCCTCCACTGCTTTCCCAGACCACAAACAGGGAGCTGAATGGGAAGCCAAGCATCCGGGACACAAGCTGGCACCCGTATGGGATCCTGGCAAATATAAGGTGAGGATTTAACCAACTAGGCTTCTTGCCAGGCACACAACATCTCTTTCAGTACACCCTCCTCAGCTAGCTGGAGGTGCTGCTGCAGAATCCCCAAATCTATGCCCCCTGCCTGATGCACAGAAACCAAACAGCGACATTGTGTTGGTGGAAGAAAGTAGATATCTATTATCAAGCGTAGGGCCAAGAGCTGGACAGCTACAGCTTAACTCCTGAACTCACCAAAGAGTTAGGGGTGTATGTTCTTATCAATTGAAACTGAAAGTAGCAATGGGCATATTTAGCTCATGTTCCAGTTCCTGGATGGTCAGTGGTGCTGGTGACCTTTCTTTTGGTTGGTGTTGCTGTACTTTTCGGGGAATTTTATGGTGGCCAGGTTGGCTTCCATTGGTGTGAGGGATTTCCGTGTATTAGTTACCTTTGGCCCCAGACTTGAAATCTCTTTGCTTGTACCCAGAATTCCTGTAAACAAGCTGCAAGGGACAAAGTGGCCAGCAGGGCTTTTATCTATGGGTGATGCAGAGGATGGCTTGAGTCTAGTAATTAAAATCACACAGGGCCAGCTGTATCAGTGTCCCAATGCAGTGAATTGCTTTTGATAAAGGACAGGCAAGGGTAGTTAGGGCTGGGTGAGACAGATGGGAGGCAGGGCCCCTTCATTATAGATGTTCAGTCTCATATGATGAAAAATAATTTGAAAGCAATGTGCTACCTATATCCCTCCTGCACTGAATATGAAGTTGGCAGGGGAAGGGTTGCAGACAATTAAGGCTAAATTTATGGTGTTTGAAGTTGAAAAAAAAGACAAAAAGAAACCATAGAAGAGAACAAATATTAAGGCAGTAATGTGAACTGAAAGTAACTTATAGCACCAGAATTTGTAAAAAGGAACGTTATAGACAGAATTTCACCTTCATTTATACAAGCCTACAAGAGCTGGTGGAGAATAAAGCCATAGTGGATGAAATAATGCCTTGGCAGGCATCCAAGCAGTAGGAAAATGGTTGCTCTTGTCCTTGAATGATGCCACAAAATGCTTTATGTTTTACTAAAAAAAGAGTAAGCATCCTCAAAACCATGTTTCTAAATCATCATCCGCATGTTCGTGCTTATGGAACTGGCTGTATTTTTCATAGCTCTCTGTTCTGGGGAGCTTCATAATTGATAATGATATGCACCAGATTACATTTTTGTGTAAGTATTTGTAATCCTTCTGTATAACTATATCCTCAGAAATAAATTGTTTCAGGCACGGACAAAACCACTTTGCAAATATATTTAAATATTTTAATTATTATTATTTTGTAAGAGAAACCTCTCATTCACTGGTTTAGTCCCCAAATATTTGGAATCGCTGGGGCTGGGCCAGGGCTGGAGCTAAGAGCAGAAATGCCTTCCAGGTCTCCACGTGGGTTGCAGGAATCCTATCACTTGCATCATCACTCCTGCCTCTCAGTGTCTGCATTAATGGGAAGTTGGAAGTCGGGAACCCAGGCTCTGCATTGAGCTCAGGTGTGAGTTCTGATGTGAGACATGGAATCTTAACTTTAGGCTAAACACCTGTTCACATACTTTGTGTGTCTTAACTGTATCAACAGTAACGAGGTCAAGTGGGTACCATTTTATTCTTATTTTAAGCAGCTTATTTTTTTTTTAAGATTTATTCATTTTTTATTACAGCCAGACATACAGAGAGGAGGAGAGACAGAGAGGAAGATCTTCTGTCCGATGGTTCACTACCCAAGTGAGCCGCAACGGGCCGATGCGCGCCGATCCAAAGCCGGGAACCTGGAACCTCTTCCGGGTCTCCCACGCGGGTGCAGTGTCCCAATGCATTGGGCCGTCCTCAACTGCTTTCCCAGGCTACAAGCAGGGAGCTGGATGGGAAGTGGAGCTGCCGGGATTAGAACCGGCGCCCATATGGGATCCCGGGGCTTTCAAGGCGAGGACTTTAGCTGCTAGGCCACGCCGCCGGGCCCTAAGCAGCTTATTAAAAGCCATGTCATTATGTCTGGAGTCAGGGATTTGAATCTAGGCTCGCTCTATCTATCTACCTATTTATCTATCTATCTAATACACAATGAATATCATGATGGGAATAGAGAACAGATACCATGTGTGAGTAAATGTAGATTGCAAAGAACATGCACGAACTCTACCAGGAACGTGTGCTATGTTGATGTCAGGATGCCGGGAAGGTGTGTTCACATCAGTGAGGTGAGGCCTGGTTGAGGGTGGTGACTGGGTTTCAGGAAGTGTTCTGGCATACCACCTGTTTCTTGAGTTATGCTTTCCTCTGGTGACTGCAGCTGGCGAGGTCATTCCCTAGGCTTTTGTTTTATTAGATCTGATGTGTTTTGTTATTCTTGCTAGATCTTCACTTTGTTGGGTCTCTATATTATTTGGTACCTTTCTGATGGTATGTTGATAATTTTTTTGAGTTTACATGTGACTTCTGTTCTGCCAAAGATAGTAGATATGTATATGAATTGCTTAGTAAGTCCTTTATTGTCATTGTATTTAATTTTGTTTGAGAGGCAGAGAACCAGAGAGAGAGAGAGAGAGAGAGAGAGAGAGAGAGAGAGAGAGCAAGAAGGAAACACTCCTGTTTGTTGGTTCATTCCCCTAAATGCTCACAGTAGGTGGAGACTGAGACTGGGAGCCAGGAACTCAGTCCAGGACTCTCTTGTGGGTGATAGGGTCCCAGCTACCGTAGCCATCACCTGTTGCTTCTGAGGTGCAGATTTAGTGGGAAGCCGGCATTGGGAGCGGAGCTGGGACTCGAACCCAGGTGCCCTGATGTGGGGTGCAGGTGTCCTAATTACCGTCTTAGCTTCCAGGCCATATGTGTGTTCCATTTCACACTTTTGGTTAAGAAAACATGTGCTATCTAGCAGATCATTTTCATTGGCAGTTTTAAATATTGTTTTTGTTAAGAAAATAAATAAAGTTTTATTGGGCATCATGGATGATAAAAAATGATGTGCTTCTATGGAAACCAGTGCAAGCTCAGAAATGTGTGTGATTCTCGTGAGTGCCCACTTGCTTGTCACCAAGGGAGGCGGGCGTTCCACCTCAGGAAGAGCCGCGTGATCAGCAAAGGCCCGGGTAGCTGGAGGGGGTTCCTGGAATACCACACTTTACTGAATTCTAGGGACTCGCTCAGTATGATTTTCTCACGCTCTCGAACCAAACCCACACAGTTTTCCTGGCTTATCATGTGTTTGTTCTTCCTCTGTTCAGGACTACCTGCCGTCTCATCTGCCACTGTGAATAGTTTCCTGTAAAATGGTAAAAGCAGTGACAGCCCTACTCTTTGAGGGTTGTCTGGTGTCTCTGCAAGTGGGTGAGTGCTAGCTGCTGCTGGAAATACTACTGCAGGCTTCATTCTAGCCGGAGACTATCAAAACAATAGAAGAAAATGGAATCATTTCTGCAGATGAGTCTGGGTCCTGTGTGAAAACAGACGATCTGGATCCTTGAATGCATCCATTCTTTTATTTTGCTCGTGACTGTCTGGGTGTAGAAGATTGCGAGGGTGAGGGCTGGACAGAATGAAGAGTTCATTAGGATCGCAAGAATCCAGGGATCCTGTCCTACTTTCTATATAATAACTCGTATTGAGCATTATGCTGTGTGCTAAGCAGAATTCTAAATGATCTCCAAGACTGACTGAATCCTTGGGCGGACACTGTGGAACAGTGGGTTGTGCTGTTGCTTGGGACACACACTTCTTCAATTAAATAAACTCTTAAATTAAAAAAAAAGTGAATACTCATAGGAGTCTTAAGGAGGAGACATTGTGATCCATTTTGAGGAACACATTGCAGCTGTTTCTATAAGGTGTAGCGGGACAGGAGTGTGTGGACTGGGATCTCAGGTCAGGCTGACCTGGAAACAGTCAACCGCTGCTCTGATGGAAGCTTAGTATGACTGTGTTGCAGGTGCAGCTCTCAGCTTGTCACGTATATTCTACCAGTTACCTTTGTTCCCGGGCTGTGAGAACTTGGTGCTTCCATCTCAGCTGTGTTATCTTGTTAGGACCTCCTTGATGGTGGTTGATGCGGACTTCTGAGTGTAGTAGCCGTGGGCACTGGACACAGGCAGGGACTTAAGACACAATACGGAACTGAGGACCTTATGCTATCTACGTGATCTAGAATAATGCAATTTTGGGGCTGAGAGAAGAGCCCCAGTTACATTATTCTAGGGCTAAGCTGCAGCATCTGCCAGGCAGAGTTGGAACTTGGGGCAAGTCGGGACAGGTCAGGCTGCAGCATCCGATGGCAAATCCGATGGCCAAAATGGGGGACAGGCTAGACCGAGGTGAATCAGAGCAGCCACTGGCACATGTGAGGTCAATGGCTAGGAACAGCCTGGCTGGGAAGCTAAGGGGATGCCCTGGCTGGGTTGTGGTTCCCATTGTTGAGCACAGGAGCTGGAATTGGGACAGTGAGCTGAGCTGGACATAAATACAGTGTCCCTTGGTGTGGATGTGGACTTGGTGTGGGATGTGCTAGACTGGCTAGGTGCCGGTACCCCTTGGTGCTCATGAGAGCCAGGGAAGGTGTAGAATGAGCCTGGCTAGGTCTTGGCTCCCAATCAGCCACACAAGTGCTATGTCAAGGCATGGACCAGATGTGGCTGGGTTGTAGCAACCAATACTAAGAACCGGAATGGGTGTAGGCTGGTTGGGCAGGCCACTGTTCTTACCAGGACAGTAGGTGGAATAAGTCTGTTCCAAGGACCCTCTGGTGTGCCCAAGATCTGCCACTAGGAGGAGACCTGATAGAGGAATTTGGAGAACACCTCTGTCAGGATACAGTCCCTGCAGGTGAGCACAAGAACCAAAGCAGGGAGCAACCAGACCAGGCCAGGTTACAGTTCGCTCCCCCTCCCAGCATATGTGTGGGTGAGGTCTGGGGGCAGGCCAGGCTGAGCCAATTCACAATATCCACTTGCAGATATGAGAATCAGGACAGGGTGCAGGACAGGTCGGGTCAGGCTACAATATCAGCCAATTCACATTAGGGTTGGGCCTGGAGGCTGGTTCGGCAGGGCACCCACCAGCAAATGCCGAAGTGGGCCGCAGCATCCACCAGCACATGTAAGACCAGAGCAGGTTGCAAACCCAGTAGGGGACTGTGGGAAATGCCCCTGCTGGGCCATTGCTCCCACTGGCAAGCTTGAGAACTTGAGAACTGGGATTGGGGGCAGACCAAACTGGGTAGGGCTACAACACCTGTTGGCCGGCATGTGAACTGAGTTATGGAGAGAGCCAGGCTGGGCTAAGTGACTGTACCCACAGGTGTATGCATAGGCCAGAGTAAGAGCAGGTGGTCTGGGCTTGGCCCAAGTATCAGCTGGCAAGTAGGGAAACTGTGGGCACCTCTCTGATGAGTTGCAGTTCCCACTGGTGAGCATGAGATTTAGGGCCATGGGAGAGCCTGGATAGATAGGTAGTGGCTCCCATCAGTATGAATGTAGACTGGATAGCAGGGTCAGTTGGGTTGAATTAGGTTTCAATGCCTGTTGATGGGTATGAGGGTTGAATGGGGTGTGGGATAAACTGGGCCAGTCTGCTGCACATATAGGCGAGCACAGAAACCAGGGCTGGGTTGGGCCTGGTGGGGGTTGTTGAAGGTCACTCTGACTAGAATACAGGTCCCGCTGGTGTATGTGAAGACCGAGTGTGTGGTGGGCAGGATTAGGCTTGGCCGCAGCATCCATTGGTTTATGTGAGGAACAAGGCTGAAAACAGAACTGACCCAGCAACTGCAACTACCAATGTCTGTGTAGGCTGATGTGGGTCATGGATAGCAAAGATCTGGAGATAAAACCATCCTGTGAAAGCACCAGTTGAATATACCATCTATACTTCAATGATGAATGTTATGTGGTTTGAAACATAATGAGGCAGGATTTGTAGGTGTTGATTTGAAATGATGGTTATGCTTATTGCTGGCTGGGTATGTATTATAATAACCATTTATGTAAGTCCATATGTATGCTAGCACACAGTGATCAACCTTGTGGACAGTGATTTATGAATGTGCTAAAAGTGGGTAGAGGAAAGGAGATTTTTTTCCTTTATTTTATATACTTCTGTATTGTTTGAGGATAATTTTAGATCCTGTGTATGTATTACTTTGTACACATATATTCTACGTGAACCAAAATTTTTACCTTGCCTTTTCACAGACACTTTGTAGCGCTTGTTTTCCAGGGTGTTCCTAGAGTGTTTGGCTTTGTCTTTCTGTGTGCATGCTGGAGAAAGGGGGCAGGAAGTAGAAGAGGGAGGAGGAGATGGGGAGTGGGGAGCTGGGGGTGGGGTGGGGGCTGAAGTGTCTTTGAGGAATTCTGCTGCAGTGGACTGAGGCCGAATGTGCAGTGTGCGTGGCGCCTTCTGATGACATTTATCAAAATCCTGAGATTTTCCATCTACACCAGCCTTTCCCTGAAGGTCTCTTCCCTTTCAGTAGAAATTGTATTTGCTGATTTTCTACTCCTCCACTCTTACAATCTCACCGCTGCCCTGGCCCAATTTGTTTTGTTTCTCTTAGAATAAACGAAATGTCGCTTGATTGCGCAGACCCCAGAGAGCCCTTGATACAGAGGCACTGGGATTTGCTGACGTGAGTGTGGCACAGTGGAAGGAAAACACATTCTTCCTGATGTGCCACGACCCTTCCATTTGGGTACCAGGGCTCCTACGTACCTGTTGTTACATAATTGTTAATGCATGAACCTGCTATTTACAGCCCAGGAGTGAGCTGTACCATTTTCTGGTGCTGCAATTTAAGAGGCAAGCCACACTGCTCATGAATACAAACTGGACACACCCTCTGAAAACACAGATAATTGCTATGCTTAATTATCAATTAAATGAGATAGAGTCATGCCCAAGCTCTTGTAGCAATTTGCTGCTGCTGCTGCTGTTGGTTTCTAAGCACTTAACTCAGGGCTATTTCCAATGAATGTGAGTCAAAATTAACCTCATTCCTTCTTCCAGAAGCAATGCTTTGCAGCAAGAGAACACAAACATGAGGAAAGAGAGTGTTTGTTGGAACACAAGCCGCTAGTCCTGGTTATTGAGTCACATCATTTTAAAACCAAGAATCAGAAGATCCTGGTCCATTAGACAGGCCTAGATCCGGAGCAAGTCATCCCAGGGGTGTAAGTGGGAGACAAACTTTCATAGTACAACCAAAATCTGTTGGATTCTGTTGGTGTAACTGAATGGATTTCATTCTATTCTGGTTTCTTTCTTTAGCTTTATTTAATTCCAGCCTCAATGAGTTTTCCAGAAAGATCTGAAATACATCCAAGGGATGGGAAGAAAAACCTACTGCACCTCAGTTGTTGATAAGTACAGATACACTTCTTGGCAGTGGTCTTTTATCCACTTGCTCTCATTTCTTTCCCACCAGCCATTACTTAAAATCTGGAGATCAAAGAGTGGGAATGGCCATAGTTTTTCAGCAAGCAGAGACCTTTAGACCATGCACTGCTGAGGATGTCTACCTTTTCAATCTAACCTTGGCATTCTGCAAAAATACATTGAGAAACACTCCTTGTGGCCTTATGCTGCATAAGCTATTTTCTGTCTAAAATGAGTAAAGCTTCAGTGCTTTTTCTAGTGGGGCATGTTTGTAGCATTAGCTCTTGAGTCCTTTGCTTCTCCAGGCAGAAGTTTCGAGTGGCAATGTGGCGCCATGCAGTAGGCTCACTGGAGCAGGACCGAGCTACCCAAAGGTGATTTTATGACCAGAAAGCTGGGCTTCCTTGGACTAAAGGTCAGCATCTCCCACGTGGTTGAAGTGCACAACTTTAGGAGAGTATTACAGACAAGTAACTGGGAGTACTGGCAGTCTTTCCTATCTGATAGGCAGCTGAGACACTGAAGGACTGATCCTCTTTGCCCTGGCAGAGCCTTGGCTGGTGTTGAAACACAGACTCACTTTACCTGTTCTTCTGCCCTACTTTCAAAAGGTCTTTTCTTGTTCTCTGGTTTCTGCTACTTTCAGTCTTTTTTGAGTCTTCTGGAAGCTACGGAAAGTTGAGAGCAGGACTAAGTTAGACAGCCAGGAAGGGAAGAAGCAGACCCTCTGCTCAGTTCACCTCTGCTTTTCCTCATTTGCTATGCTTGAGGTGTCTTCACCTCTGCCTAGCTGGGCCTGTCTGTGTGTGAACTTCTCATCTGACAGGGGGCAAGATCTGGTCATCAAGAGGAACTGGCTCAGCCCTAGATCCCTGTCGGCTTTTGGCTGCTGGGTATCCAAAAACAAACCATTCGTTGACTCCTCAGTCTTCACCTTGGTACTTGAACCCATGATAAAGCATTTGCCTTTTATCTGCTTGAAAGTGATGCTTAGAGAGGAAGTAGCACCTTCTACAAGTTTCAGGGTGTTCACTTTCTCCTGCATTCCTGCTTCCAGGTGTGCTAGCAGGTGACTTGGCTGCCTTTTAAACCAGTGATGGGAGCTGATGTTGTGTCCTGGGACTTAATATTTGCCATCTTAACCCTGTTTGTCTCTGTGGATGATGTTGGAAAAGAATTGCTTTGTTCTGGCTTGTGAGACGTTCAAGAGGGTGGTGTCTGTGAGGGTATTACACTGGTTCAGTTCATGGTGGAAGGCAGCATGGACAATGGGAGACAAAACACACAAAACATGGAAGGTGTCCTTGCTTTGTCTCAACTTGTTCTCAGGAGCTCATCCGAGACTGTTAATCAATTCCCAAGAGTAGTGTCCGCTGGTATGTTAAGTCTCACCACCTCTCTCCATTGTGAGAGGCAAGTGAATTTCAAATGATTTCAGGAGATGTAAACCAAATGTTGATATTTAACTGTACTTTTCTTTCAGGTACTCTCACATGTGTGGAGCCCCACATGCCTGTCATTGATGGGGCACGTGCCTCACTGCCCTCTTACAGTTGGAGAAACTGAGGACACTGAGGATAAATAACCTGTTTGTCAGGGATGGAACATACTCAGACCTAGAACTGTGCCCTGGGGCATTCTCAGGCCCAGAACCTGTGCTCCTTTTACTTTGCCATTCTGTATTTATGGCTGCACAGCTTAGTAAAAAGATTTCGGGATAGAATTGGGTCATACTCATTTATGTAAAAGTTCCAATATAGAAAAACTTGACCTTCACAGGGGGATTTGTTTGATTCACTCTGAGTAAAGGATTTGTCAGTGTGCTGTGACTGTCGAAACTGAGCACTGGGTGGCTTAACTGCTGAAATCGTGTCCTCTTACTATCACAGAGGCTGGATCCAATGTCAGCTTCTTTCCTGGCTGAGGGAGGTGACTGTTCCAGCCCCACCTCTGTCTTGTAGCTGGTTGTCCTCTTCTTGTGCCTTCACGTTGTCTTCCTGCTGTATCCAAACTTCCCCTTCGTGTTAGGACACCAGTGGGATTAGGATCCTTCCAGTTGGTCTCACTGGAACTCGATTCCCTCGGTAAAGTGCTCATCTCCAAGTAAAACTTCATTCTAAGGTGGAGGGGGTTGGAATGCAATAGAAGATCTTGGGGAGAAACAGTGCAACCCCTGTATGTCTGGGCATGTGCTTGAAAAAGTAAAAGATATTCTTGCCCTGGTCAGATGCAGAGTGAGTGCTGCAGTAAACAAGGAGTCCGCCCATTCTAGGAGAGAAGACCAACAGTCAGCACGAGCACATAGGATGTCAGGCGGGGATGTCAGGAGGGGATGAGACTCAAAGCAGCTGTGTGCTGGTGGGCAAGGAGCTTGCTGAGGTGAGGAAGTGATCTCTGTGAACATATTCTTCAGGCAGAGGGAACTGAAAGCTGTGAGGCAGGATGGAGCGTGGTGCATACCAGGAATAGCAGGAGGACCGACATCCTCACAGCATATGGAGGGAGTCTGGGAGAAGCAGTGCCGAGTGCCCTTGGAAAGATTAGCAAGAATCAGGTCGTAAGGGGTCTGGAAGCATGGTGAGAGTTTATTTTAACTGTGTCCTCAAGGGAATGAGGAGTGTTTTCCGAGGAAACAGGTGAAAAGAGGTGTGTTTGTACCTTTGCAAGATGTTTTCTTTCCCTCTGGCCCCTGTTACTCCTAACCTAGAAAGTGTGTGTTCCTTGGAAATCCATGCAGACCTTGCCTTAACCACCTCATCCACCCCTCCATAACCTCTCCCCGTTGGGGGAACATTTCCCCAGGGGTCTGTTGGTCTCTGTGCACCCTGTGAGCAGAGGCACTGTCTGTCCTTCTGTGTGGACTCTTGTCAACCTACAGCCCTGGAAGGTGAAGATCATGTCCCCCCGTAGCACTAAGGAAAGGCAGGCTTATTGCCCATCATAAAAGATTCAGGTTCCCTAACTTGGGAATTCTTTTCCTGTAATGCAAGCAATTGTGCGTTTTGTGTAGGGATTTTGAGTGAGACACCATTTGAAAAAAAAAAATAATGATTCTCCTGTTGGGACAAGGTCAGAAGTCCCATCTTTCTGGGCTGCGTAATGAAATGGCAAGTAGGGCAGATGCTGGTGTTGCAGGGCACAACGAAGAGCGTAGCTCAAATGACGTGATTTCTGGGGTTCAGATCCAGCTCTGCTGCTCTCCCTTGGCTCTGCTACTAATTTGCTGTGTGATCTTAGGTAGAACAATTGGCCTCTCTGGGCCTTTTTTCCTGCGTGTTAGAAAGGAGGCATGGAGGATGTAATCCCAAAGTGCTGTGTGCTTGAAGGCCTGTGATTGTGGAAAAGTTGAGGCCTTTAACCCAAGAAACATGATGCACTGTATTGTATGTGTTTACCTCGTAAGCATCAGGTCTCACTGCTGCCCTTACATCAATATGAACACCCCAGGCCTAGAGTGACAGAGATAGGCATTCGAGAGTAAAACAGGTGGATTTGATTCCTTTACGCTACATCTCTCTTAACATTTAGGAGACTCTTTTCCATGGGTCAGATCCACTTGCCACCTGTTTTTATAAATAAAGTTTTATTGGAATGCAGTCATGCCTACTGATGGGCATGTTGTTTTTGGCTACTGATGGAGTAGAGTAATTGTGACAGAGATCTCAAATACTTGCTGGCCGGCTCTTGACATACACCGTCTGCAAAGCCCCGAGGCCACACTAGCTTTGCCCTTTGCTTTTTGTTCGGAATGACAGAGCAGGACTGTGTGGCTTTCAGCTTCCGTATCAAGAGCACACACAAGAATTCTCACAGGCAAGCTCTTTGCAGACTGCTTCCGATGCCACTAACATGATATTTTGAGTGGAAGAAGAGCTCCTGGTTAGAAACTGAAACTTCCAGGTTATGTGTTTTTCTCCACTTATGGGAATGCAGTATTTTCATTTAGTATTGGTTTCTTTAAAAAAAAATGACTGTATGTGATTAATTCTGTGAGATTAGTCTAAGTGTAAAAGAAATGTTATAGAGCTCCCAAACATGTCCCTGGATTGATGCCGTATTGGTTTCCCCCCTACGTTCTGGTACTGGAATCCACAGGCATGGTTTTAAGCACGTCATGTGCATGAAATACATGCTGCCACGTTGAGAAGAAGTCAGGCAGGTGAGTGATGTGGCAGAGGTCTTCAAAGTTGCTCATGGCTGCTGAATCCCAGAAGCAGCTTCTTAATTAATTGGCTTGGCATCAATCATGTGGCTGTGGTTGCCAGGAAAGACAGGTGATGATCCACATGCGAGATGATCTGTGAGACTCTGGGCGATGCCTGGACTGCGTCAGCTCCCCTGGTGATTCAGCCTTGACGTCTGTGGCTTCTCAGCGTGCTTTAGGCTTTGTGAGCGTAACCCCCAGCAGCAGACGTGAGGGAGACACCATGTGGCACTCAGTTGAAGAACATGGGCAAGTGTGAACAGTGAATGATACTGGAATTGTAAAGAAGAACATTGTTTTAAAATTTTTATTTTTATTTGAAAAACAAAGAAGGGGGAAAGAGAAAAAGAGAAAGAGATAGAGAGATTGATTTTCCATCTATTGGTTCATTCCCCAAATGTCCACAACAACCAAAGCTGTGCCAGTCCAGGAACTAGGAACTTCTTGTTGGTCTACCATGTGAGGGCAGGGACTCAGGCATCTGGGCCATCCTCTGCTGCTTTCCCAGGTGCATTAGCAGGGAGCTGGATCAGAAGTAGAGCAACCAGGACTCAAACTGGTGCCTGTGTAGGATGCTGATACCACAGGTGGAAGCCTAACCTACTACAGCATAGTGCTGGCCCAAAGAAAAATGTTTTGCATCAATTAAATAATAACTGTAGCTGTTAAAGGCACTCCATTGCTCTTGCCGAGTGGTGAGTTGTGAGAAGGCTGACCCTCTGGTTAGAGTCAGCGTGGCTGGCTTTGTTCAGGTGAGCGCCATGTGTTCTAGATATGCTTGGTGTGATTAGGTCAGCATTTTCATCTACAGCTGTGTGTTTTTTTTTTTAATTTATTTCATTTTTACTACAAAGTCAGATGTACTGAGAGGAGGAGAGATAGAGAGGAAGTGGAGCTGCCGGGATCAGAACCAGCGGCCATATGGGATCAAGGCGAGCACCTTAGCCACTAGGCCACGCTGCCAAGCCCCTACAGCTGTGTGTTTTAAAAAAGATCTGGGCAATGTACAGAAGAAGGTCTAGAATATAATGGAAATGGTAGAAAGCAGGGATCAAGTAATGGAGGTGGGGTAGGTAGCAAAACACACTGCCGGCTCAGATAAGTCTTCCCCACTCTGAAGCCTTCCTGAGAATGTTAAAGAGGTCAGCAAAGAGGGGTCCAGATGAAGCAGAGAGAGGCGCAGATGGTAAGGATATCTCCCTTCCTATGCATGCCCATCTGACTTGGAGTGTTAGACAGTCTAGTAAGGCGCACAGAGGGATGCATATGAATGATGAACAAGCCTCCCTTTAGAACCCTTGTTACTTTGCAGCATGGGTGATGTTTTCCACAGAGTCATGCCTCAACCACTCTGGGTGTCCTGATCGGAATCCTGACTGCTACATCCTACATGCATTCTACAGCATCCTCGTACATTCTACAGCAAGGATCCTTGTCAAATTACCTGGAGGTTGAGGAGATAAGGAGATCAGAGAGGGTCACCTGCCTTCTTCCTATTGTCCTGGGGCATCCATTTCCCCTCACCCCACCCCCTACACACACACTCCCTTTTGGGGACTGAGTGGACTACACATGGGCTGTTTATGTACCTTCCTCCTGGGGGTAAAGATATGAAAAGAACTGGAATTGTTCAAGGTCAAGCAGAAATGAACAACTTGATAGCTTGCTAATAGATGATAATGGGGTGATAAGGTAGCCTGGAAAAATAGCTAGAAGTAGGATTACCACTACAGTAAGAGTTTTTGTTTGTTTTGATTAAAGAATGAAAAGCTGTTAGATTTTGGAGGTTGTTGGCACTTTAAGACTTTAAGACACCTGTGTCCCGTATCCGACTGCCCAGGCTCAGTAACTGGCTGTAGCTGCTGACTCCAGCTTCCTGCCAGTGCACAGCTGGGGAGGCAGAAATGATGGCTGCAGTGATTGGGTTCCTGTCACCCCTGGGGGAATCCTGGACTGAGTTCCCACCTGGCTTTACCTTATGCAAGAGCTGTTCTGGGCATATTGGGAGGGCAAAAGGGATAGGAGGGTCTCTCTCTTTATTTCCTCTCTGTCTTGCCTTGGTCTCTCGCTCTTATCTCTCTATTTCTCAAATTAATCCTTAAAAAGCAGCACATTACAACCATGTCTTTTCTGTGTTCCTTCCATCCTCTCCCTCGTATTCCCACCTCCAGATGTGACCTCCACCTAACAGGGACTCCATTCCTTTTCACCACTGTGTCCTGCCTCTCTTTGCTCTTTGATTTTTAAAATTTTTAAATTTCTACTGTATCATCATCATCATCATCTTCATCTTATGATACAGTTCCATAGGCCCTGAGATTTCCCTTGCCCCTTCCCAAAGCCCCCTCCCCCCATGAGTTCCCATATATTATTACCATAGTATGGTTCTTCATACAGTCATATGTCCATCATTGCAGGTGTGGACAATGGCAGAGTCCAACATCCTATTTTCAAGACATAGTTAACAATTTCATTGAGAGTCCAAATTTGATCTGGAAGTAGAGATGCTTACTGCATTGTATCCTCACATCTGGATATGATAGTCTCCACTACACAGTTACTATGCATCCCCTTAAATGAAAAGCCACAATACAAAATCAACAACAGGAAGAAAAATAGACATTTACAATGCCATGAAGCTAAATAACATGTCCCTGGATATGACAGTCTCCATTACACAGTTACTGTACATCCCCTTAAATGAGAAGACACAAAACAGAATCAACAACAGGCAAAAAAGAAGAAATTAAAAACTGCATGAAGTTAAATAGCATTTTACTGAATGACTAATGTGTCACTGAAGAAATGAAAAAGAAAAGCAAGAACTGGGTCAGGTGGGACCCTAGTGGCCTAAGTCCCCGCCTTGCACGCACCAGGATTCCATATGGGTACCAGTTGTAATCCCTGTGGTCCCGCTCCCCATACAGCTCCTTGCTTGTGGCCTGGGAAAGCAGTCGAGGACGGCCCAAAGCCTTGGGACCCTGTACCTGTGTGGGAGACCCAAAAGAGCCTCCTGGCCCCTGGCCTTGGTTTGTTGTAGGTTGAGCCATTGTGACCTCTTGGGCAGTGAGTCAGCGGATGGTGGATCTTCCTCTCTGTCTCTCCTCCTCTCTGTATATCTCACTTTCCAATAAAAATAAAATAATTTTTTTAAAAGGAAAGAAAATCAAGACGCTTCTTGAAGAAAATGATGCTACAGTATGATTTATGAGTCAGTGAAGAATTTAATGAGAAAGTGTTTTGAAGAGATGAAACTAAATTTAAAAAATCAAAATCTATGAGATAAAGCTTCCATTGATGTTTGTTGGTGAGATATGTCTTCTGTAGGCAACAAATAAATGGGTTTTGTTTTTTAATCCAGTGTACTCATCTATGACATTTGATTGATGAGTTTAAGCCATTTACATTCAGGGTTAATATGGGTAGTAATTTGGTCCTGTCATTTTAGCAATGGGTTGTTCATTGATTTAGTCTTCTGTTATTATTTCACTGGGATGTTCTTCACATTTGCCTTTGGGTTTGTTTGGTGCTATTCCTTTTCTCTGTCAAGAGATCATCTTGAAGTATCCTTTGTAGGGCAGGTTTGGAATAGGTATATGATTTTAACTTTTCTTTACTGTGGAAGAATTTTATTTCATTTTCAAAGACAAAGGAAAACTTTGCTGGGTATGTTATCCTGGGCCAACAAAGTTTTTGCTTTTAGAATCTGGAATATGTCACTCCATTCTCTTCTGGCTTGTAGAGTTTCCTGTGAGAGGTCTCCTGTGGATTTAATTGGCATTTCTTTATATATCAATTGATTTTTTTCATGTGCACATTTAAGGATTTTTTCCTGATGTTTGATTGAAGCGAGTTTGATGATCATGTGTCTTGGTGAAGATTGCTTTTGATCAAGCCTGTTGGGAGTTCTGTGCCCCTCCTGGATGTTGTTTCCCAATTCTTTCTCCAGATTAGGGAAATTTTCCCTTACTTCACTGAATGCATTTGTAAACCCAGCTTCTCTTTCTGCACTTTCTGGAACTCCCATAACTCTTATATCTGGCCTTTTAATAGTGTTTTAATTCTTGAATACTTTCTTTTTTAGCTTGTCACAGCTCTGCTTCTAGCATTTTTTTGTTTGTTTGTTTCCCCCTGGTGACAGGAAATATCTTCCAATTCTGAGATTCTTTCTTCTGTAGGATGCCATGTTGTTATAGTTCACTGAGCCAGAATGAGGTCACTCCCAGCCCAGGTTATGCACAGTACTGTCCATGGCCTTTACTTGCCTGTACAAAATGGCACCTGATTCAGCTCTAGAAGGCGGACTGGGCTGTGATATCCACCCTGTTTTCTCACAGCCTGTCTGGGACCTGCCACTCTGTCTCTGCTCCTGGTCAAATCAAACAGACCAGCATTACGGGCAGTTCTTTTTCTGGGTTCACCTCCTGAGCTCCCAGTGAACGTCCCTTCCCACCTTGTTGCTGGTGGAGTTCTGGCTGCTGGTGGAGTTCAGGTCTCTGCTTGCTGAATACTGCTTAGGTTTCAGTCACTGCAACATGATACCGTTGCCTGCTGCTTTTCTGTGTCTGACAACCTCCAGGTACTGCTCTGCTGTCATTCTGTCCGTTCCCTATTTCCTGGAATGTGCCCTCTCTGCTTCACACTGGCTAATGTTTCTCCATCTGTTTAAACGCGTCCTTATGCTATTCTGACATCTTGATCTGCCTGATTTTTCCCCTTGAGATAGAGTGTTAGAATTACAATTCTTGGATGAAAAAGCTTTTACCCAGTTTTAAAAAGATTTATTTATTTATTTGAAAGAGAGAGAGAATTTCTTCTATCAATTTGTTCAATCTGCAAAGGCCACAGTGGTTGGGGCTAAACAGAAGCCAGGATCCCAGAACTTCTTCCAGGTCAGCCACATGGATGGTAGGGCCCCGAGTACTTGGACCTTGATCCACTGCCTCAAAGGTGCATTAATGGGAGCTGGATCGGAAGTGGCGTAGTGGGACACAAACTGGCACTCCAGTATGGGATGCTGACACCACAAGCGACAGTTGAACTAGGTATACCACAGCACGGCCCCCAGGGAAGCATTGTTGTAAATGAGAGAACTTGGGATGTGTCCTCAAAAGTTCTTATGTTGAAAATGGTATCCCCATGTGGACATGCTGATAATTTTTGAGACTTTTGGGAGGTAACTGAGGTTAGATGAGGTCATGAGGGTAGTGCTCCTTGGATAGCATTGCTGGCTGTAAGAAGAGGAAGAAAGACCCAAGCTGGCCCACTGCCATGTCTTTTTTTTTTTTTTTTTTTTTAAGACTTGTGTATGTTTAATGGAAAGTCAGATTTACAGAGAGGAGACAGAGAGCAAAATCTTCCATTCACTTGTTCACTTCCCAAGTGGCAGCAATGGCTACAGTTGAGCTGATCTGAAGCTAGAAGCCAGGAGCTTCTTCTGGGATTCCCACCCGGGTGCAGGGTCCCGAAGTTTTGGTCCATCCTTGAACATTTTCCCAGGCCACAACAGGGAGCTGGATGGGAAGTGCAGCAGCTGGGATATGAACCGGTGCCCATATGAGATCCCTGGTGCGTGCAAGGCTAGGATTTTAGCCAGGAGGCCACCAGCCTGGGCCCCACTTGCATGTGATGCAGGAGGAAGTCCCTAGCAGATGCAGCACAGGTGCGGGCACCATTCGTTTGTACTTCCAGCCTTTAGAACTGTGAGCCAAAAGAACTTTTATCCTAAGTTACCTGGCCTCAGGTGTTTCACTATAGCAAGGGGGAAACAGACTAAGGTTGCCTGCTATAAGTAAAAGAGTAAAAGAGGGCGAGTCTTCACCCCTCACTGCTGCTTAGAGAGAAGTTTCGATCTCCAAGGATGCAGTTGAGCTGTGAGAGGTGTTGTACCTTTGCAACTTTGGCTACACTTTGAAATCAAATCATTCAGTATAGTGTTGTCCATATCAGCCCTTTCCAATAAAATGACAATCTAAGACATAGGAGTAATTTTAAATTTTCTAGTAGCTACATCAAAAAGAAATAGTGGTGGGTGTTTGGTGCAGTGGTTAACACACTGGGCTGCCTGCGTTCCGTGTTAGAATGTCTGTTGTGCAAGTCATAACTATGCATCATTCCACTTTCTGGTGATGATCGGGTGGGAGGCAATGCATGAGGACCGGGGTGCTCGAGACTGGGGTGCAAGGGTGTGCTTTTGGCCTGGCCCAGCAGCTGAAATACCTCTGACCGTCTGTCTTTGTCTTTCAAATAATCGAGCATTTGAATGTATCTCACTTCTGGCTAGCCATACCTCATATGCTCAGTAACCACTTGCGGCGGGGGGCTGCCGTACTGAATAGTTAGTACAGGGGATTACTGGAGAAGTCACATCTATGAGATGCTTTCAGAATTTGGATTCAGACAGTCCATTCTTAAATTTGAACTTGGATTAGTGTGCTGAACAAGCACGCTTGTGGTACATCTCTACGCCAACAGGAGTTGACGATTTTCTAGCTCGCTAAGAACTGAAGTCCTCTTCTCCTCTCCTTTCCTCAAGAGCAGAAAGTTACAACTACAGTCCTTTGCTTCCTCCTCCTTTCCGGTGACAAGAGTCAGAACTCCATCATTTATTCTGACCAGTGTGTTAGCAATGGCAATGTCACAGGGAGTGCACTGAGTGTCAGTTCCTCTCGATGGCAGCTTGAATCTGGTCACAATCAGAGTTTCGCCCTGTTGACAACCCTCAATCCATGCATTGGCCCAAATCTCCCAAGTTGGGCAAAACTAGCTTAAACCTCATGGCTCAGCAGCCTCTTTCCATTGCTGTGCTGGCATACTATGGCAGCAGGAGCTTTGAGCTGTCTCCTGGCTTAATCTGGTTAAAACCAGATAAAGAATTAGGTCAGGGGCCTCTGACTGCAAGGCATTCTGTTTCCAGAACTCCAGCAGAGCTGTGGAATAAAAATAAACAGGGAGAGTCGAAGATGCAGTTCTTGACATTTGCATTTAACCTAGTCTAGGCCAAAATTCTAGTGGTCATTCTCAGGCAAAAAAGGTGAGCATTGCAGTGAACAGAGGGGCTGTGCTACAACCCGGCTGTTGGATGTGCTGTTTTTAGGTGCTCTGAGCAGTAGCTGCAGTTGACATTGGGGATGGAAGGTTCTACACCATGTGGAGAGACAAGCTGCTCTAAAGTTACATTGTTAATCTTCTAGGCCTCATGCTGGGACTTACAGGGTCAGAGCAGCACAGGGGCCTCTAGGCCTGGAGGCGACATGGGCTTCACTGGGACCTGGTCTGCCCTTGAAATCGGAGGAAGGTGATGGGGAGGAGACCCAAATGCTCATCTGTCTCCCAGAAGTGTGTCTTTACCTTGCAGCGTAGCAGAGACGGAGAGGGCTTGGGCAATACATCCACAACAGAGTGGGACTTACACAATCAGAGACTTTGGTTATCCAGATACACCTTTCTGTGAGCACTGTGAGTGCGCCAGGGTGAGGAAGTGCTCAGGATATAGTAGTAAAACCAATCCTTATTGTTCACATTGGAGGTCACTGGGTCACAGGGTTCCCCCCAGACCTAAGGGTCAGATCTCCTGCCAGCTCCTAAGCCCCACCTCCCACTGCTTCCGCCAGGTTCACATAGTGTTACTTATCCTTCACCAGATGGAGTTGTTCTGCTCAGTTTGCTCCATCCCGTGTTGTTTGAGTGGAGGTGGGAGCAGATGACTAACAAGTGGATTAGTTCTCTAGTCTAGGAACAGTGAAATACAGTCCTGTCTTTCCCACTTACATAGCACACCTGGGGGATGCACAGCACAGGCTGTTATGGTGCTGAAAGAGGGTGCTGGGCTGGGCAGGTGGCCCCGACACTCTTTAGGTCCAGGAATGTCTGAAGGGAGTGCTGGACTTCCTCTGCGTCATTGACTCTCACCACCCTGCCCGTGAATCTGCTGGCATTGACCTTCCTCCTGCTGCCGGAGATCAGCGGCAGGAACGCCTGGCTGCCTTCTTGACCTGAGTGGCCACACCAGAAGCCGTTTTTGGAAAGAAAGTCCCTGCACGCTGCGTTCTGTTTCTATTTCTCTGTCTTGTGTCCCAGTTTCCACTGTGGCGACACACAGGGTAGGACAAGACGGTAGGCTAAATTTGGGCCTAATTAAGTGACTCCTTTCATTGTTATAAGTAGCATAGGTTTTGGAGTCAAACAGACTGGAGTTTAGATGTCAGGTCCCCTACTTTATGGTTGTGAGACCTCTGCTAAGTTGTTTATAGAATTTCACTTGATATGTTTCTAGAAAGGGATCCTTAAACTCATTCCTTCAAAGTTTTGTGAAGAAGGTATCAGCAACGTTAGAGGGCTGGGGTCAGAGCCTGCCCCACAGGGTGCCCTCAGGTGTAGCTGAAAGGTACTTTTCAGAAGGCAAATGCTTGATTGGGCATGAAGTGGAAGAAATGAATGGGTTTTTGATTTATTTCATATTCTCTAAATATATTATTTTCCAAAAATATGGAAATAGAAACATCTTACAGAAACTTGCTTTGGTAAGCTGGAGTTAACATAGGTTGTAGCCCTAGTGGTTTTTTTCTGATAGGGTTTGGTGCTACTATAAACAAAACTCCATGAGTCTGTAGAGGACACCTGGTACCACAACAGAGGATGGAGGACAGAACAAATCAATCAACTCCCCCAGCCAAGTGTTGGCAGTGAATACCTGGGCAAACGGAGACTCTAAGGTGGACTGTGTCAACTGGCAGATTCTGGAGAGATTTCATCGTGCTTGAAGTGGTGAAATCGGCAGCAATTCAGAACTGTTGAACTATTGAGATCTCATGGGCAGGACTCTTAAGCATGCCCCACATTGGGGACCCTGGGGTGGTGTTGGGTGGCTGTCCTCCATCCCAGGGTGCAGAGGCGTTTGGAAGGCTGAGATGCTTCTCTCCTTGTTTCCCATCTTTTCCCATATACAGGAAGGAAAAAGAGAGAATGTGGAAATGGTGATCTCACCCACCTTCCTATAGCCCTTGACCCTAATCACCCTAATCAACCATGTAAAAATCATCAAAAATAAAAATAATTAATGATTTAATAAAACCTCCATGGGCTGGTCATTTCTAAAGGACAGAAGTGTATCTCTCACAGGTTTGAATGCTGGCAATCCCAAGATCAAGGTGCCAGCAGGTTTGGTGTCCAGTGAGTGACGGTCCCATCAGTGGTATCGTCTCACAGGGATGTCCTCATGTGGCAGAGGATGGAAAGAGCGAAAGAGGACCAAAGCTAGCTCCCGCCCTACCTTTTGTGTGGCACCAATCCATTCATGAGGATGGAGCCCACATGACTTGATCTTCATACCACGTGAGGTGAGCTGAATTTCACACATTCAAGTCATAGCAAGGCATGAATAGGATTTAGGTGCAGAAAAATGAAGACACAAAGAACTTTGGGTAAAGGTTGGAAGTTCAGGGTATGTCCAGAGGAGAGCGGTGGTCTCAGCTGTCAGGTGCACACACACCTGAGAACAAGATTGAAAGGTCTGATCCTGAGTAGCTTGCTAGCAATTGAAATGTCACTCAATGAGTGTAGGTAACTGCTGAAGGAAGTCTGTCCTTTAGGAACACACCCAGTTGGGACGAGCTTGGCCAAGTTAACTTCTGGAGGCAGAGGTACACATTTCTGCAGCCAGTAGAGCCAATTTAGGCCAAGGCAGCAGGAAAAGAGAGGGAAAAGAAACCCACGGGTGAACAGAGCTTTTAGGAAAGACCCCAAGATGCTGCTGAGTTTGGTCACTGGTGGGTTATGGAGGCTGGAGAGAGTGTCTCAGTACTTTCCCATGGACAGGGTCCTGTAGACGGCAGTCTGCTGGGGGCTAGTGATCGGAGGGGGAAGAAACAGTGAGAATAGCACCTGGAGGCCCCTTGTGAGCCTTTCAGCAGGGGTGGAAAGTGGGCTGGAACTCAGGAAGGCCCAGGGGTTAAGGGCAGGGTGCCAGAGCTGTTTGATTCAGGGCAGCCAGCTCATTAAGGATAGTGGGCTCCTTCCTTGCAAATGCCTTCTTGTGGATTGGGTAAATGGGATGAAGTGTTTCGGATTTGCCCGCAATGTGCCAGCTGGTAAACTCTGGAAGAGGCCTGTCGTGAGCAAGTGAAACTGGATTGTCATGGGAACTCTGGGGAAGGCTGGGTTGGATTGGCACATTTTCTTTCTAGTTTCAGTTTCTTTCTTTCTTTTTTCTTTTTTTTTTTTTAATTTTACTTACCTGGGGGTGGGGAGAGAGCAATAGAACACTCCCATCTGCTGGATCATTCATAAATGATTAGGCCTGGCCCAGGCTCAGACCAGGAGCCATGATGTAATCCAGGTTTCCCACGTAGCTGGCGGGGACCCAGCTGCTTGAGCCATCACTGCTGCTTTCCAGGGTCTGTGTTAGTAGGAAACTGGAATCTGAAATCTAGAGCACGAGCTAAGAATTGAACTCAGGGACTCTGATGGGCGACTGCAGTGCTTTAGTCATCAAGCTCAATACTTGCCCCTTTGGACATTGTTGTAACCCAGCGATCCCAGGTGGGATCCCAGGTGTGTAAGCTCTCCAGGGAGTTTTGCCAGGCAGGTTTTTCATCAGAGCAGAACTGAGTACCAAGGAGCAGGAGCAAAGAGGTGCCTTACATTAAGTGTCTGCTAGGGCCTGCTGAATCCTGAACCTTGAAGCCTGTACAGACCTGTACGGGAAGCCTGCCAGTCCTCTAGGGTGTTGACAAACTCAGTCTGGGTTATTGATCCTTTCTAGTCAGTTCTTAGACTCACAGACTTTCCCAGCTTCTGGTATCCTCACCACCGATTGCATCTGGAAGGGGTGACTGTCTTTGACTTTGTCCTTCAGAGAGGAGGTGGAGGTGGAGGTGGAGTGGAGAGCAGGGAGTATAGTTGAGGGGTGGGCAGGGGAGAAGGGAAGTGTGCGGGTGGGGTTCAAGGTCCTTCCTACCATCTCAGAGTCCAGAATGACTTCAGTCTCCAAAGGAAGTTCCAGAGGTTTTTGTTCCTCTGAGTTGTAGTCTTACATAAAGAACATTCTTGGGTTTGGTGGAATTCTTGACAGAGACTGGAAATAAGTTAGAAGGGCTCGATTTTCTCTTTGGATTTCAATGTTTGCTAGTTCCTCCTCGGGCCTAGCTGCTGTGACTTCAGGTTGATCCCATCAGCAGCTCTCACCATTCCTCTACTTTGTTTTCTCTGTCACCCACCTTCCTGTTTTAAGAGGCAGTGTGGACAGTCACGAAATGTGTTGGCAGTGCCTAGGCTGGAAATCCCAGCTGGAGCAGGTGTTGTGGTACCATGGGCTGAGCCACTGCAGGTTGCCTGTAGTCCATATTGGAATGCTGGGGATTGCATCTGACTTCTGCTTCCCCTGCAGCTTCCTGGTATCTTTGGAAGCAGCAGGTGATGGCTCAAGTACATGGTCCCTACCACCTATCTGGGAGTCTTGGATTGGATTCCTTGCTCCTGGCTTCAGCCTGGCCCAGCACTAGCTGTTGTGGTTAATTAGGGAGTGAACCACAGGCAGATCAATCTCTAGCTCTCAAATCAATATAAAGATTGGAGTCTTAGCTCCTCATTTGTCACTGTATATACACCTGAGCAAGTTGCTTGACTTGTTTGGGCCTCAGTTACCTTATTCTCAAGATCTATTATAATAGTATCTATCTCACAGGGCAATGTATCCTGTTATGAGGATTAATCAAGCAAATATATGTAATTTAGAGAAATGTCCTGAGAGGTAGTGAATGGCCTCTAAATATAGCTTCTGTTAACTCTTCTTATGCATCTACCTATTGTTAATATATCCTTTTAATGTTTGCAAATGGCTTTAAATCTTCATTGGATTTTATCAGGTGACAGGAAAAAAATCTATATTAAAGCAGTGTATATACCTTTTTTAGTTATAGATTAAATGGTATGCTTCTGAGTAAAGTATGGAAACTATATTTCCGCATTCTAGGTAAGGAGGGCTCATGATTTACAGAGCTCTCACTGCGAGTAAGAAGTTTCTCCTTACAGTGATCTTTCTTGTAACTTCCACCTGTTAGTTATGCATTTTCGAGCTCTTTCTTCCATACATCAGCTGTTACAGGACACTTAGCCTGTCCTGCCACGTCCTCTAGTTCCCAGGTCTGTTGGCGTGGGCACCATGATGTGGTTCCAAGTATTCTGTCGTCTGTGCCACCTTCTTCCTGCCTGCATGGCTACTTGGCCCTCTTAAGGCAGTTGCCTGAGTGTTCTCTGAAGAGGACTGTCCCAGCCTGGTCTCCGTTGCCATAACTGACACCACAGACTGGGCCGTTGAGGAAGAACAGGGCTTTATTTAGTTCTGGAGGCCGGGAAGGCCAAGCACATGGAGCTGCATCTGGAAAGGGCTTTCTTGCTGCGTCATAACTTAAGTAGTGGGGGGGCCTTGTCTGTGAAACAGAGCAAGCGTGTTGGCTTGATTCTCTCTTGGTTTTCTTATCAAGTCGCTAACGTCATCACCAGGGACCCAGGCTCAGGACCTCCCCTCTCCTAACTACCTCCCAACAACTCAGCTCCAAATATGCTGAACAGAAGAATTTGGGGATTAAGCAAACCATAGCCAGAACATAGATTACCACTTCCTTTTGAAAGTGGTGTTAAAATATTACAGTAGATTTTTTGGGTGGGTTGTGTTTTCATTCCTTTAGGACACTGTTAATGTTCTTTGCTTTCTTTGTAAGCCTGGTGCTGTGCTCAACACAAAACAGGTGCCCAACAAATGCAGACCGAAAGCCATATTTTGGGTGGATTTTGCTCTTTTGGTTTGCTCCAGCTCTAAGTTTTGTTTTCAAATGAACTGCTGTGTGGGCGGGTCCGTGGGGCTTGCACTTTTATATTTTACCACCTAAGAGTAGGGTGTATTTTTGTTTATTCCTCCTACATTTCAATCTGTGTGTTTTTCTTTATAGACCTTGTTGTATGTTTCACAACGAAATGGCTTTATTCTATGCATTAGTAATCCTTCCTACTTTTTTTGGACAGATTACAGATAGAAGGATAGACAGAGAGGTCCTTCATCTGCTGGTTCACTCCCCAAGTGACTACAACAACCAGAGCTGAGCCGAAGCCAGGTGCTCCCCTCTGATCCCCTACATGAATGCAAGGGACTTGAGCCATCCACCACTACTTTCCCAGACCATAATCAGGGAGCTGGATCAGAAGTGAGCAGCCAGGACATGGACCAGCATCTATCTGGGATGCTGGTGCCACAGGGAGAGACTCAACCTACTATACTATACTTATTTACTGGAAAACAAACTTCTTGGTTCTGTTTCTGCTATCTTCCATGATCCAAAAAATTCAAACAAGAACAGGAAGCTTATATTCTAGTACAGAGTGATTGCTAAAATACATTATTAAGTGAAAAGAACAGCATATGGAATTTTACTACTTGAGGAAAAAATAGATGGATGTAGGAAAACTTGATTATAATTACCTGTAGAGGAGGCAGCCTGGGTGGCCAGGGGAGATAGAACCTTCAACACCTTTTGAATTTTGAATCGTGTGAGTGCATTGCCTAACCTAAATAGCTATGTAAGACAAGATACACTAATTGTTTTCAGCTTCTTTTTCTAAGGGTGTATGGGCTTTGGAAATAGGTGCAATTATATTTCAATCTGGCTTGACTGTTACTGGCAGCTTAGAATGGTGTAAGTTACATAAAATATTCTTTGTTGGATTTTTGTGCAAATCAAACATAATATAGGTCATTTATTACAGTTCAGACTGTGGTCAGGTTGTTTTGGAGGGGAGGGTACAGACAACAGAGCACTTTTCACCTTGGTTATGAACATCCTCCTCTGAAGGTGGTTTTTCACCACCCTTTAAAGACAAAAGACAGGTCCTCTTAGTGCTTGGGGCTCAGACGGTGAATAGATTTTGGCTTAAAGTTATTGTCAATCAAAAATGCACTGTGATTTCAGATGGTGATGTTACATTCTGGAACAAAGCAAAGGGATTCATTGAGTCTCCGTAAGAGTTGAATGAGAACACCAGTAATAGTGTGACTCCTATCCTTTGGCTTTTTTTTTTGACTTTTTTTTTTATTAATTATTATGCATTATGTGACAGTTTCATAGGCTCTGGGAATCCCCCTACCCCTCCCAACGCCCCTCCCCCCTGGTGGATTCCTCCACCTTGGTGCAGTATTACAGTTCAAATTCAATCAAGATCTAGATTATCCTAAAATCTGCCAAGATCAGTAAAATTATACTTCAACACAACAAATGGCTAAATACTAAAATGAAATAGACACGAGACAGCTGAATGGTACCTTATAGCCATTTTAAGGTATATAGCAGCTGGTCCTGTATACAAACTAAAATTGAAATGTCAATGAGCAAATCATAGGTTGTGGTTAAGAACTTGTTTTTTGTTTTTTTTTTAACATACTGGTTACGCAAAACCATGTCAATTCCATAATGTATCCTTTGGCTTTTTGAAAGAAGTTCGCCAGTTATCTCCACACCATTCTGCTTCCCTGATCTGGTTGGATCTGGTTGGAATTCCGGGGAGGCACTGTGGATTAGCCCTGGGCACAAACTACAGCTGCTATGCTGCTATGTTTTCTGCTATGCTGCTCTCCTAAGTGCATTAGCAGGGAGCTGCACTGAAAGTGGAGCAGTTGGGACTTCAACCAGCCCTCATATGGCATATCAGTGTTGCAGGTGGTGGCTTACGCCATTGTGCCACCCCTAAATCACCTTTCAAACAAGAAATAAAAATATTTGTTTCACTTACCCAGTTAATATTAGATAAATAGACATTCAATTGCCTTAATGAACATGAATTTGCTTATATTATGCCAACATTATATAATAAGGATCAAGTGTTTTTAGAATGCTAAGTAGTGACAAGGCTGCATATAGTTGTATAAATGGATTTAGAAATATTTTTGTATTAAATCAACTTTCAGTTCTATCTTCTGTGAACCTTTTAAAAGTACCTTGTACAACAAGATGATTTGATATATTCATAAGTATGCTTTACATGATGAATACCAAATTATTCAGTCAATAATTGTGGTGCCAACGCACAGGAAGGCACCTAAAATCTGCTGCTTTGTCTCTTTTGAACTAAGCAGTGCAGTGTCATTAACCCTCATCCCCATTCCGTTCATCTGCACCCCACACTGATTGTGGAGTGATTCACCAGGGCTAAGATACGGAATTCAATGGCAATGCGTGGATGAAGAACATATGGCCCTGTTTCCACACAGCCGCATGTACTCGTGTGCACAGACTTGCTGTTCAAGCACAGTAAGGAAATCCTGTCATGGCAACAGCTCATGTGAACCTAGTGGTCACTGTGCTACGTGAGAGCCACCAGACGCTCCCAGGCCATGAGCCGCAGTGGAGGAGGGTGAGAGCCAACAATGTGATCCAGCTGAGATCCATCCTTAGCAGGTTTTTAAATCTCATATTGATGATTAGCTGTGGGCTGCTTTTCTATGAAACATTTTATCAGAGTAACAAACACTCAAACTAAATGAATTCATATAAAAGTCTTGATATTTGGGATAGATGTAAATAAGTCTTTATAATTCATTTTATTTATAATATTTAATGTATAAGTAGCCTGAAACCTGGATGAGCCAATGATGAATGTTATCTGAAAAGTAGATTTCGCTACCCTTAGAATAAGATCTAAGGCATGAGGGCTGAGAGGAAATTAGTGGAGACTTTGAATTGCAGGTTAATGAAGCCATCTAGTGGTTAGTTATGTAAATTAAGGCTATCGGGATGTGGGAAGCAGAAGCCGTAGGCTGAATGAGTGGGTGTCTAATCAAGTGTGACTGAGTGTCTGAAAACTTTTTGCTAAGTCCAGAAAACAAGGACAGTCTCATCGAGGATAAACCTAGTGTGCACTGTGTAATATTTTATTTATCTGTAGTCTTTTTATTAAAACGTATTTAAGGAAACTGATGAATCTCCAATAATAGCACAAACTAGAAGACAGGAGTACAAGATTAAACTTATGCATAAAGACAATAAAAAGTACTTAAAAGTAACGGTAGTTCAAAAATGCTCACTAAATCCTATATATGTTCCTTAAAAGTTCTAAATTTTCAAGGAAGAGCTATAAGTTAGAATATTCACAATGTCCGAAAAGATGAAACCATTTTCAGGAAAAGTAAAATCACACCGGGTGTGCTAAATGTGGGGAGATTTTTCTACTGGAGGGTCTGATAAATGGACTCCTGCATGGCCTGATTAATGGAATGCATCCTGTCTTCAGATCATTCCCAGGCTGGCACTGATTGGGAGGTGGATATGCATTAACCTCCACTTCAAGAGCTTGGGTCAACAAGTTTGGTTCTCACTGTAAGCCAGTGAGGTGGGTGTTGCAGATGCAACAACCATCTGCATCAGTGAGGTGGGGAGCTTCCCTAAAGTCAGGGTGTCAGTCATCAGTGGGGCTGGCTCAGCACCCACTGTCTCTTCCAGTAGGGAAGAGTATGGCCAATGAAATGCAACAAAGCGTACCCAGTGCAAACAATATTTGAGTGTTTCCACTCTTGACTGACACAGTCTGTTGGGGAATGCTAGGTAAGTTTGCCTTTATATGATGTCAAAGATGAGTCCAATGTTGCTCTGATATGATTTAGTTAACTTTGTCCAAGGACTTTGCCCCTGACCACAAACACCACACTTGTGCACACGCATGGGTGTACATTCCTTTGCTCAAAATAATAATTATAATCATGATGATGATGATCATAATGATAATAATCAGTACAAGGAAAGTCTCTGCCTCCTGACTTTGAGAACACAGTGAAGGAAAACCCATGCATTTTCATGCCTGTCATCAGATGCAAGATCTAAGATGCAGTCACAGCAAAACATGTTCTAATTAACTAGCATTTATTTTTCCAAGTGGTTTCTTATAAACATTTGTGAATGGCAGCCAACTTGTTTTTTCTTATGAAATCATGAAAGTTGATTAGGAACGAACAAGACAAGTTATGAAAAGAACATAGAAAATAATGACATTCTTGAAACATTTTCTGTGAGAGGAATCAAGATATCATAGTTTGAGTTTTAAATTGATCATTTAAAATGATATTCTTTGGGGCTGGCACAATGGCTTGATTGGCTAATCCTCCCCCTTCAAGTGCCAGAATGCCATATGAGTGCCGGTTCATGTCTGACTGCCAGCTTCCTTCTTGTGGCCTGGGAAAGCAGTTGAGGATGACCCAAACACTTGGGACTCTCCACCTGTGTGGGAGACTGCAAAGAGTCTCCCGGCTCCTGATTTCAGATTGGCTCAGCTCCAGCCATTGCGGCCCTTTGGGGAATGAGCCAGCGGATAGATCTTTGTCCCTGTCTCTCCTTCTCCATGCAGCTCTGCATTTCCAATAAAAAAAAAATCTTAAAAGAATGAAATGGTGTTCTTTGAAGTTGTGCTTTATATTAACTGTATGGTTATTGTCTTTACTAAGAAAGGGGAAAACGTTTATTGCATAAAATGACTGTTATATGTAGATAAGGCCCCTTTAAAAGTATTCCAAAGCAGAGTTACAGAGATTGAGAAGAGAGAGATCTTCCATCCACTGGTTCACTCCCTAAATTCCCACAGCAACTGGGACTGAATCAGGCTGAAATCTGGAGCCAGAAACTCAGTTTTAGATTGCAGTGCTGAGATATGGTGGAAGAATATCAGCATGGAGTCAGTCAGCAGGAGGCATAGATGATTTGTGTATCAGTTTGCTCATGAACTTGGGCCGATGACTCCCAATAATACCGGTTCTCATTTCTGTTATCCGTATGATATTGGGTCCATCAGTAGGACATTTGGGTCTCAGTTTTTTCATCTATAAAATGGCTTTATAGGTGTTCAGTGTGTGCAGGTGTAATGCTTAATTTACTTTAAATATTTATGGCATCCTTTTGGGGGGAATTTGTATTAATTTGAAAGACACACACACACACATGAAAGAGAGAGTGCGCGCTCGCATCCTCTGGTCCTGTTCCTTAGTGTCCACCACACCTGGGACTGGATCAGGCTGAAGCCAGGAGCCAAAAACTCAATCCAGGTCTTCCATCTGGGTGGCAGAGACCCAAGAATTTGAGCCATCCATCATTGGCTGCCTCCCAGGGTGAGCATTAGCAAGAAGCTGGTGTTGGGAATGGAGCTGGCACCAGAACCTGGGTACTGGTGGCTTAACTGCTAGGCCAGTCGTAAATAGACTATTTATCATTATTAGTATTCTTTACAGAGGAGACCTGTGCAGTTGCTAGAACATGTAATGTGAAGGGTTTGAGTGACATAACTTGCACGTAGTGCCAATTCACCTGGTTTGGATTCTCCAGAAGTGCCAACTGGTGGCATTCCCAATGACCCCATCTCATTCAATCCCTTCTCTTGTTGACATGCTCTGGAAATTAGTGAAGTGGAGAACCACATTGCTTAAGCAATGTGTGTTTTAAGAGTTGGAGATTTGGGCTAAAAGGAAAAATACAACCAGATTTTTATTTTCCTTACAGGAGTGGCAGAAACTCAACTATGACATCTATTCCTTGCGGCAGATTCGAAGGGAAGTGAGAAACAGGTGGAAACGCATTTTAGAAGACTTGGGTAAGTTGGGAAGACATGGTGAAATGGCAAGAAGAAATAGAGTTGTGATCACTTCACTTTCTCCGCTGTGGGTTTTAGGAAGGTAGTGTTAGTAATGAGGAAGGCCACTGCGTGCTAAAGTTTGCCTGGTCCTGCTGTAATGTCTCAAGCATAGCTGCCTGGTCTTTCTGTTGTCACCAGCCCACATATTGATGATGTATTCTGCCAAGAGTTCCTACACCTGTCCTCAGAACAGGGCAGTGCAGGGCAGGGAAGTCAGGTGGACACAGTACTTACTCTTCTGGCATTATGGGGTGATTAAATCAGAGCATGGTGATGGCCTGTTGATTGTAGCTTGAGAAGATGAAGCTGCTTGGAAGAAATACTGTTGGCATCAGACAGCAAAATTCTCAGAAATAAAAGAAAAGCTTCAAGGCTGGGAAGAAAAAAAAATCCTGTGGCATGGGGGTCAAAACTTCTCTTAGTGCTGCCAGGGTTCTGATAAAAAAAAAATCACAGAACAAGCTTATTCTAAATTTTTTTAAGTAAATTTGTCACGTTCAGAACCCTCAACCTTTCTACTTTGTTTTTTTTTAACATATTTTATTATTATATCTCAAATACCAAAAATGATAGAAGCAACATACAAAGTAAAATTATAAAGCAGCTTAACACATAAATAAAGATAGAAAGATTCTTGACAAAATGTTGTTAAGTCTTGCCTGGCAAAACTTAAAATGATAATACATCAAGACAATATATTTTATATCCCTTAAATGGAAGGTTAGTTCATCTTCTAATACCTATCTAATCAACAAAAATATTATCATAACAAATTGGCAAATAAAAACCATGACCATCATCATCAAAGAAAGAGCCTTTCATACAATTTGAACACATCATTTTTTAAAAAGAAAATACTCCTATTGATGTTGTTGTTATTGTTGCTGTGATCGATGTGGCTGTTATGAAATGATGTCAATCCGAAAAATAGTAAAAAAAAAAAAAAAGAAAAAAAAAGTAATTTTCTTTGATGGTTTAATCATATTATGTCCCGTTAATAGGAGTATTTTCTTCTTAAAAATGACCTTTCTACTTTGAAAGACCATGTTTCTTACCATGGTGATTTCTCAAAAGTGGAGTGGCCAGGACTTGAACCAAATAGCACTGAGTTCCTGGCATGGCAGGGGGCAGCTTTACTGGCTATGCACCACTGGCCCTGGCACTCATTTCCTTATGATGATTTCACCTGGGGCATACATTTATCTACCTTAGGTTTTCAAAAGGAAGCAGACTCTCTGTTGTCTGTGACCAAACTCAGCACCCTCAGTGATTCCAAAAACACCAGGAAGGCTCGAGAGATGCTGTTAAAACTAGCTGAAGAGACCAACATTTTCCCAACCAGTTGGGAACTCTCAGAAAGATACCTCTTTGTTGTGGTAAGTAGACATCTCTTTCTGCACCTGCTGTGGTTTTGCTGGATGTCTTTGCCTTCTTGCTTATCCCTTGTCCTCCTCATTCTACTACGGCCAGCACCCTTGCAGGGTGAGGTGGGCCTTAAAGCTGGCATTGTCTACACTGGCTTTCAGGAGGCCTGCAATAGTGGAGATGAATGAAGAGCTTTCATTCACTCAAGTCTGGTTCATAGCTAAACCTGTTGAAACTTGGCACAAGAGTTTGTATCTTCCCACTGATTCTGCTGTGCAGTCAAATTTTTGAACTCTTTATCCATCAAAGACATGTGAGAAATATTGCTTATGGAACCTAAGTTTGAAGAGTCATTTGGAAGGACTGTGAGAGTGTTGAGTCATTTCTTGGATAAGTAAGTAAGATCATGTCTCTTAAGTTTGTGGACTAAAATTTGACGTGTTGTACTTACTAATAATTTCTGGGTGGATTTTGTTGCTGGTTTGATTTTCCTGCAGGCATGGCTTGGCTTCCAGCTTGACATCATTTTTTCTTTTCTTTCTTTTTTTATAATTTGGCAGGACCGTCTCATTACTCTTGATGCTGCAGAAGAATTCTTTAAAATTGCCATTCAGGCTTACCCCAAGAACCCTGGAGTCCCCTGCCTGGCAGACGGCCGGAAAGAAATGCACTACTGTCCATTTCCAAGTCCCTAAAGGAATGCTCAGAGGCAGAATGGCAGTTCTTCCTTTGGGATTCAACAGCCACACAAGTGTTGAAGAGAGTGAACAAGGACAGGGCTGACTAAGTGAAAAATGCTTCTGAAATGTGTGAGGCCTTCCTGAAGACCCTACCCCTGAAATGCTCTGGTTACACTGTGGCCTGGCAGACTTACATTTAACAGGCAAGCTGGGCGGTAAGATAGTTCATTACAGATGTTGAAGTTCCAAAAGTCCATTGTCCCAGTTGGAATTGTGCAATAGGCTCCAATAATTAATCCTGTTGGAAAAGTGGGTTGTTCTAATTAATAATAAAAATAGGACCAATTAAGCCTAACATAGGCTACCAATTTTAAAATGATTGTGAAATCCAGACCAATCGCCAGCAATAGCCATCACATAACCTCTGATTGGGAGAACCCTGGAATGTGTCACAGTATCACTTTTAGTATCAACTGTAATTATTCAGAAGCAGAGGTAGCAGAGAATGGCAACATCTACACAACCTGCTTGGATGTGAATTTCAAATAGTACTCCTCAGTGGAGCTGCTTGAAGCTACCTGTAAAACATTCTGTCTTTTCATCCTGGTACATACATTGTAAATTCCCCATGTTACTAATGTCTAGTTACCTCATTTTTGCACATTATCAACTTCTGGTCTGAAAGCCCTTGAGATTTTATCTGGGATAACATCTATAAACGGAAACATGGCCTTCATTTCCTTCTCATCTTTAATCTGTTTCCAGTTCACTGTCTGAGAGTTGCACCTGCTCAGGGATCTCTCTTGTAGACTTGGAGCCGTGCAAGCAAGCCTGCCTGGAAGGAGGTTATTGCTGAACTTTCGTCCATGTTGGAGATAATGGTCAGAATGGGACCCTGCTATCAATGCAGCTTGCTTCTGTCACACATGGAGAGGGAGAATCTCACAAGTTACTTGCTGCTTGAGCAAGGAGCTTGCCAAGATCCTGGCTCATTTTACTGACTTTCAGGACTGGTTGAGCTAGTCAATAGATTGTTGAGAGCAATAGAAATATTTTTTTATTTTTACAGATGCTGTCCTTCTGACTTCAGGTTTAAAGCTAACTTGTATTTAGTCTGTCCACGGGGATTGTGAGTTGAAAAATTTCCTACCCTGATTAGCTTTTCTCGTAGAACATGCAGTGTTTAAAATGTTTCCCGGAAGAGATTGATGATACCCATGTGTTAATACAATGCAGACCTTTTTATTTTTATTTATTTTTATTTTTTTGCAGGCCAATCTAACTGACCTATTTCAGGAAAAATTCTACCTAAATCTGAGTTTTGTTTTTTCTGTTTAGTGCGCTTAGTCCTCGTCTGTCTAATCCTGTTTCGGATTAGCCTGCTGATGGATTTTCTCACTTCTGCAGGCTTTTGGGAGGTAAAAATATGAAAGTGAAACAAATAAAATGATCAGAAAATCTTAGAATGTCACATTGTTTCATTTCTATACTCAGAATTTGTGTTCTGTGTTTTTGCATTTTTTTTGTTGTCAAAATAGATGTGTTTGTTTGCAGCTAAGGAGTATAAATTGTTACCAGAGTCTTTGTTTTTGTAATGAATAGGGAAGATCAGATTGCATTTTTGATTATTAAAATATGTGGAATTACTAGGGGACCCAGAAGTTCCTGGCTCCTGGCTTCAGCCTGCAGCAGCTCCAGTTGTTGCAGGCATTTGGGGAGTGGATGAGTAAATGGAGGCTTTCTCTGTCCTCTACTTCTCTGCCTCTGAAATATACATAAATTAAGACTTTGTTAAAAGAATGATAGGTCAGAAACTATTCACTTAGAACGGACGAAAGTATACATTTATGTTGGGTATAACTAGATATAAATATAGCTCCAGAACTCTGTAAATCCTGCAGTCCTCTTGTAATACGATCTAAAGAACCTGTGGCGACAGGACGTTCTACAGACTGTCACATTGATTCCACCACTGGCATCAGGTCAGGTGAGTACTGTGCCAAATGGTATTGAAATCTTGGCCAAAAAAAGGGGGTGGCACTCAGAATCTAAGTCCTGTGACCTCTCAGGGTCGTGGTACATCAGTGAAGATTTTGGGGTTACTGTGGTCTGGTGCGCATTCTAACACCCCTCCAAAGAAAACATCAAATCATGGCATTTTACACCTCCCATCCCTGAAAAACAGCAGAATGCTTGGTAGGTCTCTTCATACTCTTCATTTGGAAATACTGCTCCAGCCCATGCAGCTCAGTACCATGGAAAGCTGCCAGTTGTAAGTGAGGTCGAGGCAGGAAAGTGTTCCCAAGCAAATCCAGCCTATAGCCAAGTAGAACTGACATAGCATGGGACCTTAAGAACCTGTCATATTAAACATCCTGGTGATGAGGGAAGATCCTAAATGGATTTTTTTTCTTAGAAAACCCAATGAGAGAATGACAAAATAACCCTCGGATTCTGAAGCAAGGCCATGTCATTTTCAGGGGCAATTGCACGTCATTTGAAAACAAACAGAAAAACCAGCTTTGGTGTGCTGCTAGGTTCTAGGGGAGATGTGACATCTGCCCATGGGAATTCAAGTAATCACTTGGCAAAATCTACTCACCATGAATCAGACTTGTTAGACTCACTGAGTTATAAGGTTAAATCCAACAATTTCAACCTTTTATTTTTTTTAAAAAAAGATTTACTTATTTTTATTGGAAAATAAGATTTACAGCGAGGAGAGACAGAGAGAAAGAACTGCTGGTTCACTCCCCAAGTGGCCATAATGGCCGGAGCTGAGCTGATCTGAAACCAGGAGCCAGAAGCTTTTTCTGGGTCTCCCATTCAGGAGCAGGGTCCCAAGGCTTTGGGCCAACATCTGCTGCTTTTACAGGCAAGAAGCAGAGAGCTGGATGGAAAGTGGAGCAGCTAGGACTCAAACTGGCGCCCACATGGGATCCCAGTGCTTGCAAGGTAAGGATTAACTACTAAGCCATCACAGCAAACCCCAATTTTAACTTTTTTTCCTATGACCTTAAAAATAACTTTTAAGGGACAGAGCTGTGGTGTCATAGATTAATCCTCTTCCTGTAGCACCAGCATCCCATGTGAGGACCAGTTTTGTATCCAGCTGCTCCACACACGATCTAGCTCACAGCTTATGACCTGAGGAAGCAGCAGAGGATGGCACAAGTCCTTGGGCCCCTGAGCCCATGTGGGAGATCTGGAGAAAGCTTTGGGATTCAGATTGGCCTAGCTCTGGGGATTGCAGCCATTTGTAGAGTGAACCAGCAGGTGTAAGATCTCTCTCTGCTTCTCCTTCTCTCTGCAACTCTGCCTTTCAAATTAAAAAAAAAGTATTTTAGTTTTAGATTCATTTTTATTTATAGAAAAAAATCCAGATTGTACAGAGTTCCTGTGTACATCAACCGAGCTTAATATCATACTTTTGTCACATCTGGTGAACTGATGCTGAGACCTCATTGTTAACTTAAGTCCACAGTTCATTCAAGTATCTGTAGTTTTAACCTCACTTTTCTTGTATTTCCTACTCCTACCCAGGACACCATGTTGCATTTAGTCATTGTTTCCCTTTGAACTAACTCCTCTTGGTCATGCAAGTTTCTAGACTTTCCTTGCTTCCAAAGACCTTGGCACTTGTGGACTACTGGTCAGAAGCCCAAAAGGTAATGGTGCTAAGTGCTAGTGTGGCCCCGAGACCAGCTGCAGAACTGGAGCTTCTTCATTGATTTTACTCTGGGCAACACACGCACTGGAATCCTGGGGGAGACTCTTCCAGAACTGGCCATAAGAAGCAAGTGAATGTCAACAGGATGAGAAAACGGTGTACAATGCTCAGACATGTCCTCTTTGGAATTGACACACTCATTTCCTTAGCTACTAGCTGTAGTGGTGTCTGACTCGAGGGAGCCCCTTATTGAGAATGGCCATCAGCTAGTGAGAGCTGCCTTGACCAAGTTTACTTCCTTCCTGAGGGACATTCTACATCTAAGAGCTGGCTTGTTGATGCGGAGGTTTGAAAGATGGTTCCAGCTCCAGAGCTTCCTAACAGATTAACAAAGGCCTTTGCAATCACCACATTTCAGTTAAATATGTTTTCCTCCAATCTTACTTTCCTTCTTGCTTCCACAGGCACTTGTTATAATAAACTTCTTATATGCTAATCTGCATTTTAGCATCTTTTTCCCTGCCCTGGGACCCAGTTGTGAAGTTATCTCTGAGTCACCAAATCCGCAGTACCTGAATCGGCATTTAGCTGTCATGTTCATAATGATTCTACGCTATTTTATGTAATTAGGCCAGAGCATTTATCCATTGAAACACAGGATTATTTACTTGATTGTGAGTCACCTGAAAATGTATATCTTTAAATTAGGACTTCAGTTTTAAAGGTATTTTGATATCTGTAAATTTATTTAGCATGGTGAAATAGTTTTTAAAAGATCTTGCTTAAATTTTTATGCATTTAATGTAGTAGGTTTTCCTAGACTTATCTGTTGAAAGGCAATAACTTTGGAAAGGGAGCTGTATTGACAGGTGCAGAAAGTAATTTATTTGATTACTTTCCAACAATCAGAGAGGAATCATTGCATGAACTTGGTTTTATTTCCACTGAATTAAATTTTCATGCATTTTTCTCAGCTCACTTTCCATTACTGATATCACAAGAAATATGTTGAAATTCAATTAAATTGTATGGAAGGGCATAATTTCTTATAATTTAAAAATCACTATCATACAAAATGGTCAGCCACTTTACATTTTCTGTTTGCACTGTTCGAACAAGTGTTGTTAGCTTCTAGAATACTCCATCTTCTGCTTTAATGTAGTACAAATGGACCCTGAGGTTCCTAATTTTAGAATTACTTTATATTTGTTTTTAGAGAATCAGTTGTGGGGGACTGAGGGAACAGCCTTTGAGATGAGATGCTTATTAAGTAAATGGAGCTTATTTAATATTACTTATCAGCAATCCAAGTATTTAGTGAGGATAAATCTGCACAGGAAAGTATTCTAGAAAAATTATGACACATAGCTAGAGAAAGACAGCCCTTTAGAGCATTTCCTTTAAGGAAAAACCCCAGTCAAGTTTGAGGTTGCCGTTTACTTTACAAATTCTTCTGGGGGCAGGTGTTGCTATGCAGCTTAGGATGCCCAAGCTCCAAACCAGAGTTTTCGGGTTTGATACCCAGCCCCACCTCCTTGCTGCGGCTTCTTGCTGACAAGGGCCCTAGGAGGCCTGTTTTGGTCCCCGACTCCTGGTTTGAACCTAACCGAGGTCTGGTGATTGTAAACATTTCAGGAGAGGATGGATCTCTTTCTCCCATTTTCCTGTCTCTTAAATAAATACAGATTTAAAAAGATGATTTGGGGCAGGTGTTTGGCTGAGTAGCTAACACTGCTTGGGAGACCTGCATATGAGGTTAGAAAGCCCAGAGTTTGAGTTCCTGCTCCACTGCTGATTCTGTTTTCTGCTGATGCGAATTGTGGGAGCAGCCGCTGATGCTCAGGTCTTGAGTCCCGGTCGCCCACAGTGAAGACCTGCCTCAATTCCAAGATCCAAGCTATGGTCTGGTTACTGTGAGCATCTGGAGAGTGACCCAGTAGATGATCTTTCCCTGTCTCACTCTTTCAAGTGAATTGAACGTAACTAAGAAAGGTTAGAAAACGGATGCCGATGGTCTGATGCCATGGCTCAAGAAACCAATCCTCCACCCTGTGATGTCAGCATCCCATATGTGTGCTGGTACTTGTTCTGGCTGCTCCTCTTCCAATCCAGCTCTCTTCTTATGGCCTGGAAAGGCAGCAGAAGCTGGTCCAAGTTCCTGGGCCCTTGCTCCCAGGCACCCATATAGGAGACCTGGAGCAGGCCTCTTTCTCCCAGCTTTGGATCGGCTCAGCACAGCTCTGGGTGTTGTGGCCATTTGGAGAGGGAACCAGCAGATGGAAAACCTTCTCTATCTCTCTCTCTGTAAATCTGCCTTTCAAGAAAAAAAATTGAATAATCTTAAAAAGGAAGGAAGAAAAGAAAAAGGATGATGAGCCAGCAGCCATAAAAATTTTTTCCATATGAGTAGTGTGAAATATGTTTGTGAGTGTAAATGACATTTATCATATGTCTTAGAGACATAGAGGTAGCATTGGAAATATCTTAATTGGAAAGTTCTCTTCCAGAACTTGATTTTAATTGCTTTGATCAAATTTATGCCAGAAAATTTATCACACTGCAAAAAGGGTGTTGGGAACAACTTGCATTTATGAAATGATTTGTGACCAAGAGCACTGGTTAGCTAGAGGGACTGGGTGCCATGATGTGTTTGGGAAGAAGGTGCCAGGAGTCTGTTCAACTCAGCAGGGCTCAAGACCTTTGTCCTTTGTCTACCCCCTGAACACATCTGATCTTTTCAAAACATTGTGTCTGCCTGAGAAAGGAACTTTTACTCAAGTTTCAGTCAAACTTTTATTTCAGGATTGGGGTACCTGAGAACAGAAAAGGCAGAAGCAAATGAATGATTTCTGGCTAAGCAATGTATGTTTAGAAAACATTTAGGTAGAGCCTTGCTTTCATCGTATCAGGCCGGCCGGTCTCAGGACCCAGGGTGGAGGAAATACATGACCTTCAGCTTCCTCTTTTTGTTGCTGCAGATTACTCCCATTTGCCAAAATGTTTGGACATTTGTTGATACATCACAGTACCTTGGGTCATTTCTGACTAATTTTATAATACAAAAGTAATGCAGAGAATTTAAACACATAAAAAAAGAAGCCCCAAGTGTAACACTAGAATTCTAATATTCATCGTATGTTGAAAGATCATGTTCTTTTTATATTTGAAGTTATGAACTCAAATGTCTCAAAGGGCCGCCGAGTAGGCACTTGAGGTCAAGGACGGTGTGTGGCGTGCCTTCATGAGAACAGCTACTTCTCAGTGCAAGTGATGGTTGTCATGCCGATGAACCGTGGTTCTGACTTTTTGAGGAGAGCCAGGCAAACCTGCTATTTGGATACATTCTCTAAAATTTAATATAATGGCCATTAAATCAAGATTTCTGAAACCTCAAGTATGCCAATGATATACCCAGGAACAGGCAATTTAGCACATTTCATAGGTCGTAAATGTTTTCTGCCACTAGGTAGCCTCTGACAGCACCACTTCCTCAAAGCTACAGAGTATTTCATTGAGTAGAGGTAACAAATGCTGCCATGCTTCATCCACTTCTGGATGTTTAAAGGTTGTTCATGATTTCCTCCGCAGTGAACATCTTCCATCTTCCCATGTGTTGCTGTGTCCTGTGCTCTTGGAGCAATTACAAAAATCGATGGACAGGAATATTTAAATAATCCTCTAAATGCAAATCAAAAAATCCCCCCAATATGTGTTCCAATGTATGCAATTGCCTGATATGTGAGACTGGAATTCCAAATCATTGTGTCATATTAGAATGTATGCTGCTGAAATGTTGATGAGGAATGAAAAACAGTATCCCCTTGTCAGTTTAATTTGCATGCGTGTTTATCAGCGTGGCTGAACATTATTTTGTATGGTTGTTTGCCACTTCTGTTTCTTTTGTTCCTTGTCTATAGGGTGAACCCCTACTTTGAAGTTTGAACAATAATCTATTTAGCAGCCAGGTATGAATAAACATCAACAGCTGCTTCATGCTTAAAACATCTGTTACCAGGAGCCTTTCTTTTCTATCCCAGATACCAGTTTTTAATTCTTACGTTCTCTCATTGTCTCACGTAACAACAGTTGTGGTAGAAGCAAAGTGGATTAAGAGGCTGAGTCTTTTTAATTCACGTTCCGGGATAGAATTCTCAACGATTAAGACTGCCCAATTAATTTATGTCTTGCGATAAGTTCCTGAATTATTAGTTATTACACTGAGCTTACAAATAGAAGTCTTAGGACTACGATGTTGGGTGGAAGAGCCGCTCCTCGCTTGAGGAGTCCACAGCCAAAATTCTGGAGCTCGCATGGACCTGAGAAGTCATCGGTTCGAAGCCACTCACTTTGCAGATGTGGACAGTGAGTTCCTGTTGTTTCACACAGCAAGTGAGTAACTGCAGTGTGGTCTACTGCCTGTGTGCTGCTGCTGCTGCTGCTGTAATCCATGCTCGCTTCCTAGGCTGCGTGCTGTCGCTGCACTTTGAAATAGAACTTGATCCTGAAATTGCTTCATTTAAATAATGAGGGATGGCATTTCTGTTATGTTCATGCCAAAAATCTGTTACAGAAAAGTAGTTATTGAGTTTGTTTAATCCTGGTGAAAGGTTTACATGAAGCTATGGAAAGTCTGTAAATATTGTTTTTGCTACTCTATTATTCTGAGATAGGATGGCAACCACAGAAAGTGATATGTGAGAGAAATCAGCTTATTAAGTGTTTCACTTAAAAAAAACCGAAGTCCAGAGGGCCCGGCGCCATGGTCTAGAGGCTAAACTCATGCGCTGTGATCCCATTTGGGTGCTGGTAATAATCCCCGCAGCCCCGCTTCCCATCCAGCTCCCTGCTTGTGGCCTGGGAAAGCAGTCAAGGACGGCCCAAAGCCTTGGGACCCTGCACCCGCGTGGGAGACCCAGAAGAGCTCCTGGCTCCTGGCTTTGGATCGGCACATCTCTAGCCATTGCAGTCACTTGGGGAGTGAATCATCGGATGGAAGATCTTCCTCTCTGTCTCTCCTCCTTTCTCTGTATACCTGACTTTACAATAAAAACAAATAAATGTTTTAAAAAATGCAGTTCAGGGATTTTTTCTTTTTTAAAAAAAGAGATTATACGTATTTGCACTATTCGTGCAGAGACTCAAACAAAATTTTAGAGCAAAACATTGGGCTTGAGGTTTCTGGCTGTCAATACATATTCACACAATGCAGGAACTCTGGGCTTTGTTCCAGAAGCTGAATGTTCACTTGTGGGTACCCAGGTCATCCTTCTCTGTTAAAGGTTCCACCTCCTTCATAGCTGCTGAGCAGTTGGTCAGGGATCTTACCTTCCAAGTACAATGAGAGTTCCAGTGTGGCTTCAACTAGGAGTTTTCACACCTGGGGTGTTCAATGTGCAGGTGCTTGGATGCTGCTTCTGTAGATTCAGCTTGCACCTGGAAATGGACATTTTAACAGCATTTAAATTTCAGCAGAGTTTGGGCTTTACAGAAAAAAAATGTGCAAAAATAGTACAGGTCTGTACCACTCTCCTATATATATATAACATACAACTATGGTAAGTTTTTCAAATCTAGTGAACCAATATTGCTGCATGATTATGAGCAACAGCCTGTATATTGTTCTTATTTCCTTAATTTTAAAAATATGTATGTATTTTACTTGAAACTTGGAATTACATACAGAGAGAAAGGGGAAACACGCTCACGGAGATCTTCCATCTACTGGTTCATTCCCCAAATGGCTGCTACAGCCAGAGCTGAGGCCAACCAAAACCGGGAACCAGGAGCTTCTGTTGGGTCTCTCCTGTGGGTACATCCTCCATTGCTTTCCCAGGCCCATTAGCAAGGAACTGAATTGGAAGTGGAACAGCCAGGACTTGAACTGGTGACCATGTGGAACGCTGGCACCACAGACAGAGGACCAGCCTCTGGGACCACCGTTCTGTTTGCTTAGTTTTTACCCAGTACTTCTGTGTATTCCAGGATCCCCTCCTGAACCCCACACCGTCCACTTGGCATCCTCTTGGACACGGTAGTACCTCGGGCATTGCAAGTTGTTGACCAGTAGTGGTCAAATCTATTATGATGGGATTTTGGGTGAGATTTTTCTTATGACTAGACTGGAAGGAAAGTCTAGGGATAGTGCCGTTTTCACGACAGCACACGTGGCGCTGGCTTTGATACCCTGGTTCAAAGTCTTTGCAGCGGACTCCAAGGCCCCCAGTCCAGGTGCAGGTGGTGTGGATTCAGGTATGTCTGAGAGTGATGGGTTAGTGAGTGAGTGGAGTAAGGACTGGGGTCAAGCAACGGTCCTGGAAAACCCTATGTGCAGGGGATTTTGCCTTGTAGAACAAGAGAATGATCAGACTGTGTGTCTACCGTGACTTTGGGCCGAGGCGGTCTAACTTCCCATGCCTCATCTAAACCTTGTGACTTTAGCCCTCATGATTCCAAGAGAGCTGTTACACCTCCAGATACAACGTCTGTGTCCAAGAAAGAGTAAGAGATCTATGGTCACAATATCTGTTCCCGTCTTAAAGAATGGAGATTCACAAGATACAATTAGCCATAGCTAGGTGTCTAAGGCTTGCCTGACTGAGAGGGATTCGTACAAGATTAACATTTTTTTTTAAAAGACTTATTGTTTCATTTTTTAATTTTTTTTAAAATGAGCACCCATTTTTGTTGGAAAGGCAGGTATACAGAGAGAAGATACAGAGAGAACGATTCTCCATCCACTGGCCCACTCCTCAAGCGGCTGCAATGGTCAGAGCTAACCTGATCTGAAGCCAGGAACCAGGAGCTTCCTCCTGGTCTCGCACACAAGTGCAGGGTGCCAGGCTCGACTGCAGTCCCAGGCCACAAACAGGGAGCTGGATGGGAAGCGGAGCTGTGGAGATACAAACCGGCACCCACGTGGGCTCCTGGTGCATGCAAGCCACGGACCCAGCCACTAGGCTATCGTGCCAGCCCCCAAGATTTATTTTATTTTTACTTGAAATGCGAATTTATGGGAAAAAGGATAAACAGAGGCAGAGCGATCTTCAAACTGCAAATGACCACATAAGCCAGAGCTGAGCTGATCTGAAGCCAGGAGCCAGGAGACTCTTCCAGGTTTCCCACACAGGTGCAGGGTCCCAAGGCTTTGGGCCATCTTCTGCTGCTTTCCTAGGCCATCCTCTGCAGGCAGCTGGAGATGGGAAGCAAGCAGCTGGGACAGGAATAGGTATCTACATGGGGTACCAGCACTGTAGGCAGAGGTTTAGTCTACTATTGCATGGTGCAAGCCTCAGGTGAATGATTTTTATTGGGCACATAACCACCTTGAACAAAAACAGATTCCTGTGGGTAAACAGGGCAACAATGGCTATCAAGCAGACTGTTAGCAGCATCTATTTCAGTAGCCATGTGTCGCTATTCCACAAGTGGTTTCATCTCCTTTCTCTGTTTTCTATGCATTTTGTTCATAGCAAGGTGAATCTTCTAAAAAAGATCCTACGTCATTCTGCTAGAAGCAGCGGGAAGATGACCCCAGCCCTGTTTTAGGAGCGAGTCCTGCACCCTGCTGGCCTTGCTTGTGTTTTCAGGCTCACTCTGCAGTCCCTCTGACGGCAGCGGCCATCTTTCACAGGTGCAGCCAGGCTGCTGCCTCTCCCCACGTCACAGCCTGTGCACCTGCTGTTCTCTCCACAGCGTAGTCTCCGTCTCCTCTGGCGGCTGCACCTGCCTCCTAGCCTTCCCAAGGGCAGGCAAACACACCACCCTCCTTTGACTGTTCTTTTATTCCCAGTGTCTAGCGAAGCGCCAGCGTAGGGATGATACTAAGTACATTTAGGCTGAAGGATGAATGAGTGGGAATGCTTGTACTGTACTGAGAGCGGGGAAAGAATCAAGAAGCAGGAACTGATTCAAGAACAGAGAAGCAGGGCTGGAGGGGAGGTTTGGGCTGATCACTGATGCAACCCTCCTCCTTCACTGTGAACTCTTGTCACTCTGACAGAACCCAACTCAATCAAAGAGTAGGATTCGACCAAGCAAGCTACTTCCCGCATGCTCCGTGGGATGCTTGGAATCTTTCCTTCAGTGGCGTTACCTGTGGCAGCAAAAGGAGCCCTCCCTGCCTTGTTAGTGTCTTCATGCTGGCTGCTACTGCAGGCATAGGGCACTGTAATTGCACGACAAAGGGTGGTGACAATTTGGGTGACCAAGGGGGACCTTTATCTTAGTAGTGAGAAGCAGAGACTTTGCTGTTCGGGTCTCAGCTCTGTCACTCACAAGGAAGGATGTGACAATGACCAGTTTTGCACCAGCTTGGTGAGATTGTGTGGCACCTGGTTGCTTGGTCTGCACCAGTCTGGAAGTTTCGGTGAAGACATTTCACAAGATGTGGTTCCCATTTAAGACTTTGAGCAAAGCACCTTACCTTCCATAGTGTGACTGGACCTCATTCCAAAATCAGCTGAAGGCCTAGGGAGCAAAGATGGATATTTCCTTCAGAAGAAACGATTATTCCCCAGATTTTAATAAGCACATCTTGTCTAAGTCCCCAGCCTCCTGCTCCTCTAGGGCCGCTTAGGGCGCAGGACCCTGTTTTCCAGCATGGGTGGGAGGGCATGCTGGGATGAGGGTTGAGGGCAGTGTGATGTTGGGTCTCTCTAGCATTAGGGCAGCCTAAAATGTCCTTTCTAGTGAGTATTTGTAGAACCAGCACCAGAAATGCCCAGATCAGCGTATTGTACCTAGTGGTTGGTGATTATAGCTGCTTGGCATCTCACGGTGATGCAGTCCTAGCTCCATAGAGGGACCTGGCAGGATTTGAAATGAACACTAGATGCCGCTGTTGCCTCAGCGTCTAGCTTTCCCCGCGCGTCTGTAGGACAGGTTTTAAAGCTTGGGTCCATCAAGTGCTGTCGCAAGGAGCTGCCCGCTTGGGAGAGCTGGCTGAAGGCCTGAGGCCGGTTTCTGGCTGGGCCAGTTCCCCCGATGATGGAGCACATTTGGAATGCTCTGACTCAAGTAAATAAATACTGTGAAGCCTCAAACAGTTGATCTATATTTTTCTCTCTTAACTGTTCACAAACGGAGTTTTAGTTATTTCCATAAATCTCAGAAGTTGTCTTTTTCTGGTGATTGTAAGAAAAGGGGGAGATGGAGAGACATCAGTGCTACTTTAAAGGAGGAAGTCGACTTGGACTGGAGGTTGATAAATAACATCATTTTGGATCTGTTACTTTATAAGAATAAGTTCAACTCCGACCTGCTGCTTCTCTGGCTCTGTGGCTTAGCAAATTACAGGTGTGTCTAACATTTATCTGAGTATTAGAAGAGACGCCTCATGGCGGTGCTGCTTGCAACTGGTGTCATTACTGGCTTTTTTTCTTTTTCCTAAAAAAAGACTATTTTTTTACTCCAGTAAAGTTTAAAACCAAAGCAGAAAGATTAGAGGAGTTCTATGGAATGATCCCTTGAGTGCCACCAAGTTCACTTCCTCCTCTATATCTTCCTGAATACCTGTAACCGTCCTTATCTCACAGATCATGAACATGAGGGTTGGAGGGATTAAACATTTGCTCAAGCTAACACAGCCTACACTGCAATCTGATACAACCCTTTACTCCCTCCACCCCCCCCCCCCAAAAAAGGTGCTACCGTAACATTACTCCTCAAATTGATTTCTCTCAGACTTAGGGAAGTTGTCTTCTCTTTGGAAGACCAGCTCTACACATACATTTTTAAAAGCTTTGGAAAATATATTTGCGGGAACCCTCTACAGAGGGAATAATTACTTGTTAGATTTAGTTACAGCTGGAATAATGTTTTGTATGTGCAGACCCTGGGGTGTTTTGTCCTGTAAAGAAATTGAAAGCTACCAAACCATGTTTGAGATCTGATAAAAGCTATAAATCGGAACACCATTGGTTGTTGCAAAGGGCAAAGACAGTTCAGGGTTCTTTGCAGCTTGCCTTGTAGACACGGGAACACTTCTGGAAGAATTTCCCTGGGTGTGGGTGCTCGGGGCAGTGGCTAAGATGCTGCCAGGGAGGCCCACATCCCATACAGGAGTGTCTGGGTTCAAGTTCTGGTTCCACTCTCGATTCCAGCCCCCTGCTACCGCACAGAGGTATGAGGCCACAGACGCCCACCCTCACGGGAGACCCAGGTGGAATTCCGAGCTCTGGACTTCAGTCTGATCCAATCCTGCTTTAGTGGGGAGGCATTTGGGAAGTGAACCTGTGGATCTCTTTCTCTAAATAAATATTTTAAAAAAATGTCTCTGATGCGGAAAGAAAAAAAAAAAAAAGGATTTCTCTGTATATTTATTACTGCCCTCACTCATGGAACCTGTGCTGGCCCCTGTCCACAGCCACCTCTCCGGACTTCCTCACAGTCCTCAATCCTTCCCATGACCTTGGGCAGTCCTGCACCCTGGGTCACAGACAGCCGTGGGGAGTTGGCCTCCTGTCACCTGAGATGCAGTGTGGACTGTCCTTGTATACACTGGCGGGGTCTTGCAGCTTCCTTCCCTTGTAACTCCTGCAGTGCTGGTCCTGCCGGACCTCGGGCAAGCGCAGATCCTCAAGGACTTTGTGAATAGGCGGTAAAGCGGGTCTGGAGAGGAAGAGCTTCACAAGTTCCTGGGAAAGAGAAAACCGCAAAATTGAGAAGCCCCTGCTTTCCATCTTAGCTCTCCACACTTCCTGTTTCTTCCAGAACAAATGTGACTGGGACTTACAACTTGCAGGCAGCTCCTGTGTCGTGTGCTCCCACAGCCAAGTGCTCGGAGCCTTGGACACGTGGTGATGGGAATCCAGGTCACCCCAGGGCTGGCCACCTTTGTTTCTCCGGGAGCCGAAGTTGCACATGGCCTACCACAGTGTTCTTGCCCACTGTCTGTGTGTCAGGATGCCTTGGCCTTGTACGTGACCGGATCCCCAGGCTCCCCCCCAGCCTCCTGAGTCAGAGTCTTGAGGCGCCTGGTCAGGTGCGTGGAGGGATGGAAATCACCTGCACCATGTGCCTGGCGCCTCATTCCCTCCATTGCGCATTCCCTGTGATTCCAGAGTTAGAAGTAGATGCAGCTTTCTATTGATACGGTGAAATAACGGGCTCCACAATTTTCACTCTCTGTCTTCTTCCACACACATGAACATGTAAGGAAGCATGGCTAGGAATTGCTAGCCTCTCTGGGAGAAATGACTCAGAATCTGGGACTTGCATTGCAGAAAATCATCCGATTTTTTGAAAAGATTTATTTATTTTTAGTGGAAAGTCAGATATAGAGGAGGAGAGGCAGAGAGGAAGATCTTCCATCCACTGATTCACTCCCCAAGTGACTACAACAACTAGAGCTGAGCTGATTCGAAGCTAGGAGTCAGGAGCTTCTGCTGGGTCTCCTGTGAGGGTACAGGGTCCCAAGGCTTTAGCCCATCCTTGACTGCTTTCCCAGACCACCAGCAGGGAGCTGATGGGAAGTGGAGCATTCAGGATTAGAACCAGTGCCCACATGGGATTGCAATGCATGCAAGGCTAGGGTTTTAGCCATTAGGCTACTGCGCTGGGCCCAACCATCGAATTTTTAATGGAAAATTACACTTAGTGGTGGGAAAAAAGTGTCTTCTTAATTCTGATCATCTGCACAGAAAACAGAAAAAATTTCTAGGCATTTCCTCAGAATTATGTGTGGGAGAAATCCCAGAACATTGCATTGAAAATAAAATAATTGGTAGAGAAGTGAATTATACTGTATCCACTATAATGAGTTTAATGTCTTTAAAATGTTACTGATTAGTATCTGGCATGTAGTTGTCATTGCGTTAGTTCAGTAAAGGCACAAACATGGTAGGCTCTTTCACAATGGCTCCCCTGAGCCTGGTGCTCTGACCTCAGAGCGGCCAAATGTCCCCCTGACCTTGCCTTGCTCTCTGCTCTTCCAGCGGGGAGGGGCTTCCTGCAAGCCCCCTTATCTGCAGGCTGTCTGGACCGCTAAAGAAGAAGCAGTGAGTTTTCATTAACCCAGCTCCTATCTGCAGGAAGAAAGGCTGAAGTCTGTCAACACACCTGCAGAGGCTTGTCACCTGCCATTGTCCCAGAGCGAATCATTTACAACCCATTGATCTGCCCAAACAGACTTTGTCCCAAGCCCATTAAGTTGCCTTAAAAACCACCCTTCTGAAAGTCACCCACCTTCCCTTTCCCCATAGAAAAAAGAGCACATGTAAGCCCCTGGGTGATATGAAGCTGGCGGGTAATTACTTTATGGGTGCTTTCAGACACACACTGCGTTTAGAGCCTTTCTCCTGTCTGTGTCAGCTTAAGGCAGCAAACCCTCCGAGGGCGGTACACCTGCTGCCCTGGAGACTGTAAACCTGTTTTTCCCAGGGTCGTAATTTTTCCACCAGGAAAGTGTCTGGCAAGGGAGGTCCTGTTCAAACTCCTTGGTTGGTTAATTCTCAAGCCAATTTCAAAGTGTAGGGATTTCTATGGTCTTTCATGAAGAATAAGTGTTGATAAAAGTTGTTGGAATAAAAGGAAGCAAGCATTGCGCACAGTTTGGGCTGGGTACGACAGAGAAGGTCAAGAGGCTAGCTGGCTCTGATCACATGTGGTGCTGTGGGCCTGGGCAGACTCCCTGTGCCTGGGGAAGGTGGCGGCATCTCTCAGACGGGACGTTGGAGTGGGAGACCTGATTCTACACAGATTCAAATAGAGACCAGCCCAGACAGTGGGGGCACCCAGTGCAAAGGCTTGGAGGGAATAAAGTGGCTTGCATCACTGAGGGTCAGAAGGTGAATCAGCTGCCAGAGCATGAAAGCGGGCACAAGCTGAGCTTTGGAGCCCGCAGGGAAGGGGGAATGTGTGGCCTTGCGATGGGGGATCACTGAAGGGGTTTGTGACTTAGAAAACACCTCCTGACACACGTTAGTATGGATTGGAAGATGGTAAGTGTGGAAGCACAGAGGTTAAGGGTTTGAATACAGGAAGTTCCTAGTGTCTGCAGGACAACCGGAGGAGCCAACTTCCTGCCTTCAGCTTCCAGCTTCCTTCTCATGGTCAGCTGAACTGCCTCATCATGGGTATGTGGGTGGGCTCCACATGCGAGTGGTTCAGGCTGGTGTCCTGTGTGCAGGTGGTTTTGCAGAGGCTGGGACACACCTGGCATGGACCATGAGGGACAGGATCTGCAGGGAGAAGCAGGACAAGTGACGCAGTCCTGGATTGCAGTCCCACCTCTCCACTTAGGAATGTGAGCAAATTGGGTAAGCTTCCTCCATACAATAGGCCAGCAATACCGGGTCAGTGCTGACCTCAATAGACAGCTCTTGTGACAAGCAAAATTATGCTTAGCACCATCCTAGCACAGAAGAGTTTCTCAACAACTCTTTATATCCTCTGAATATCCTCTGTCCTTAGTGCTTGCGACCAGAAGTGCTTTGGATTTCAGGGTTTGGAATCTTCATGTGTGTATGTAGAGAGAGTGAGCTGTCTTGAAAATGGTAACCAAGTCCCAACATGAAATTCATGTATGCTTCATGCACACCTTATCCACATAGTCTCAAGGTAATTTAATACAATATTTTTTTGGGGGGGAATCTGCATTTTGACTTGGACCTATCATGATGACGTCAGGTGTGGAATTTTCTACTTGTGACATTAGATCAGTGCTCAAAATGTTTCTGATTTTGGAACATTTTGGATATCAGAGTTTTGGATTGGGGATGTTCAGTCTGTCTTAATAAGTAGCCAAGTCTACTGACTCTCTCTTCATCATAATATACAGATATTCATACACACTTCATAGTGTATTCTGAGGATTAAATAAGGAAATAGCTGTCAAGAGAATGATACAGTATATTTTCAAAAAACGATGGCCAAAGACCTGCTGCGTTAGCTCAATGGCTAAATCCTCACCTTGAGGGGTGGGGTCTCATATGGGCTGGTTCATGTTTCGGCTGCTCCACTTGCCATCCAGCTCCCTGCTTGTGGCCTGGGAAGGCAGTGGAGGGCAGCCCAAGTCCTTGGGACCCTGCACCCATCCTGGCTTTGGATTGGCTCAGCTCCATCCATTTTGGTTATTTTGGGAGTGAACCAGCAGATGGAAGATCTTTCCCTGTCTCTCCTTCTCTGCAAATCTAATCTGCCTTTCCAATAAAAATAAATGAATCTTTAGCAAAAATTGATGCCAAGACTATTTCCCTTTGAAGCTAATCTGGTCTTTGTTGCTGTGAACAAAGGAGACACGATCATTGCAACATTTATGAAGAGGCATTGTCCGACTGGGACTGGAAAAGCAGGCTAGTGACTTTTAGTCCCTTCTCCCTAAGAGGAACAAAGACCTCAGGCTGTTCATTTTGAAGCATGCTGTCTTTGCCCCTTGGCCATGACCCTTGCCTAGGTCCCTGAAGATCGCTACTGTTCAATGTTGTCTGCTTACAGACCATGGTGGAGGCGAACGGGGCTCTGTGTGCACTGTTTGAAGTCGAATCGCCTATGAACTCAGAAATCATTATTGATGTTCTCAGCTGTTTACTAATGTGGCTGTGAAGATGATTTGTGTTTTAATTTTTTTTTTTTTTCAGAGCCCATTTACTTTGTAAGTGTGCTTAGAAACTGCTCAAGGGATTCCCAAGTGGCGGGCGCTGCTGGCTGTGTGCCGGCTGGACCACCGCGAGATGGCAGCAGAGGTGTGCTTAGCACAGCTCCCTGCCTCGGGCGGGGCGTCCTTGGCGTTGTCCAGGCACTCTCATACTCGGCTTGTTGAAACGCCAAATTCACAGTCGCTTCTGTTGCTCTTTTCCACTCAAGCATCACAGATAGATGTGAGAACATTTGGATCCTTCTCCTGGTGCCGGAAAGATCCGTGTCCCTCCATCAACAGGACATTTTAAGGGATCCGTTTAGAGGAGTGAACATAGTTGGTAGATGGGGTCTGATTTCCTTTCAAGATTGCGCAATCAGCAGTTGCTGATTGACCTGTGATAGTAGATTACACGTGATTAACAAGAAACAAAGTGATGTTTTTTGATAAGAGATCCTAAGTAAGCTCCCAAGTTGGGTAATGATACAGGACCTTGTATGAAAAGTGACTTACAAGGAAGGGATGGATGTCAAGACTGAGTTGATCCGATTACAAGCAGTAAGTCCCCAGCCCTGGTTTATGTTTGTCCTCTCTGAAGGGGTTGGGTTATCTGAAAAGAATTCTCTGCCCTTGTGGGAAAGAAACCCGGCGAGCGCCTCCATGGCTTCTTTCCAGGGCCGGAGAAAACAGCCGCTTCCGCAGCTCGATCCTCTGACTGCCACTCAGAGCACTGTGTGGGTTTTTGAGACATTCCACGGGCAAGAAGAAAGTCTGTAGCCACTTGGATATCTGTGACCCAGGTCTGTTTTCCAGCTTTTGTTTGGCTGTAACTCCACAAGGGGTTTGTCAAATAGAATCAGGACATGGGCTGCGGAGATGAGCTGGGATTCTGGGGGCTGCGAAGGGAGTGTCTCAGAGAACATACATTTCTGGTCCCCCCCGCCCCCCAAACGCCAAGACTTTTTGTGCTGATGCATTTGCAGGCAGGATCAGCTGACACAACTCACAGGGTGGGGGACAAACTGAAAATGTGTGCGCTCCTGGTCAAAATGTGTAGAGGGATTCTTCCGAGTGGGGGGAGGGAGGTTGTGCCACTGCTCAGGTTTTACTCCCTGAAGCAGTGTGAGCCTGTATGTGAGGGACACACACACACACACACACACACACACGCTTTCCTGGACTAGCCCAGTACACTAATCACCCGCTTGAGCACCAGCACTGCACATGAGTGCGCGTTGAGTCCTGGCTGCTCCACTCGGGATCCAGTTCTGTGCTTATGGAAGCAAGCAGAGCAAGGTCTAAGGTCTTGAACTGCTGTACCCACGTTGAGAGGCTGGGAAGAGGCGCCTAGCTTTCAGCTGTGAATCATCGCCGCTCTGGCCAATGTGGCCATTTGAGGAGTGAACCAGTGATTGGAAGACTTCTCTCTGTCTCTCCTCTCTATGTAAAAAATCCGTCTTTCCGGTAAAAGTGAACAAATCTTAAAAAATTAAGAACGATAAACAAATTCCTCGAATTTTTATGTTCACTGCCTCGTCTCTGGCAGTTTCTCAGTTGTACAATGCTGACATCTGGGGACAGATTGTTCTCTGCTGGGGTTGCTGTGGACGTTGCAGGGTTCCTAGCAGCGTTCTTGCTCCCCATCTGCCGGACATTGGTGTCACCTCCCAGCCCCTGTTTTGAGGATTTGAAATCTCTCTGCAGAGAGCCTTTTGTCTACACTGAAGGGGCTGATTGAGCCAACCCTGTCCCGAACAGGAGCGCCTGCCTGTAAGACTTGCCTCTGGCACCTGACTGCAGCCTCCTGCTGTTGACTGCTCTGGCAGGGAGTGCCTGAGGGCTCAAGTAATTGAGTCTACCAACTCCCGAACTAAGAGACTTGGATGAAGTTCTCAGCTCTGGACTGCAGCCTCCGTCCAGTCTGGGGCTGCTGAAGCCACTCGAGGAGTGCATCAGCAGCCGAGAACTCTGTCTTGCATTGACTCTCTACCTCCTAAATCCCCCCTTCTCCACACGCACCGCTATCTCTGTCTATTAAAGCGATATCTTCGGATATTTCCTTGGGGTACATGATCACTTAGCACTCATACCTTATTGTAGTTAAGTTTCCAGCACCCCCAAAGATGACTTATCTTTTCCTCTTCCTTTCTGATTTAATGTATTTATTTAGGCCTCTTAACCAAGCATGAAGGAGATTACGAAAGACCTATGCCCAGTGGCTGTAGAATAGCTAAGAGGCGCACCAGATGGAACCGTGGGGGGGCATACCCAGGAGGCACAGGCATGCCTGTTGCTGCATCTGGGTGACTTGTCCCATTGCCATGGGTGAAGACACATCTCACAGATTGTCTGTTCCCTGAGCCCAGGAAATGTATCCTTTCATTTTGCACTCAGAAACAAACCCTTGGCCCTGGAAGAAGACACGAAAGGCCTTGCAGTGACAAGCAGGGAGAGAGGGCTGTTTGGATTGCTAATTTGTTTTCACTCTTTGGTCTGTTTTTCCCGCTTTAGACCCTGAGTATGAATAATTCCACAGAGCTGGAGTGCAGATGCAGGAGGCCCGCTTGTCGAGTTGTTTGTACAGTCGTGAAAGAGCAAGTTAAAAAGCTGATAGAAGTGTGTGTGGTGGAACAGGGGAGGGGCATCTCACGTTCCAAACGTGAAGAAATCTGGGGGACCCTGGGAGGCCGGGGAGTCAATTGCTCCTTTCACTGTGGGAAGGCATCCCCTGGTGAAACCAGCCCGGAAACAAGGAGCCTGGTTCCAGAGTGCCCCAGTCACACCAGTGTCGTCCACACAGCTTTCCCAAGTTGGTTTCGAGAACTGGTTTCAGCTTGCTGAGGTTCTGGTCTGGAGACTGGCTTGCGTCTCAACTTGATGACAAACCAGTCAAAGATGCAGGCTTGAGGGCGAGGGTGAGCCTCTCCTGTTAACTGGTCCCAGCTGGATGTCTATTGAAGTCATCCTGAAATGTGTAGGCTTATTCTGTGTCATACAGCTCCATTGTACTGTGGCTGCTCAGCTGAAGAGGATCCTCTTGAAATGGAGAGCTCTTGGAGGTCTATGAATTCCCTGCTCATGGAACACTGCCTACCACCTAGTAATTGCTCAGTTAATCAACCGAGCTGATCTTAAGCTGTGAAAAGACCTGGGGTGAAAGACTAGAGCACTTCAGAGGAATTCAGACGAGTTCATGCGTCGTTTCAAAGAAGAAAAATCCAGATGGTATAAAAAGGTTTTTAGTTCACTTCCTCCTTTCCTGCAGGACATCTTTGACACACAGGACTGCTCCAGTACACTGGAGTTTTAGTCTGTTGGTGCTCAGGACTAGTGATGGATTTGCTTCCATGCTGAGAGATGCATCAGGAGGGGTCGTGGGTCTTCCTTCAGGCGGAGCTGGTGGCTGAGCTCTGGGGTGCCGGCACATGCTGGGGAGACTGAGAAGGTCTTCAGGACAGGGAACAAGGATAGAGAGGAGCAGGGACAGTCTCCCTGAGGCTCGCTTGGGGTGGCCTCTGATGAAAGAATGGTCACTTAGATTCCTTGTGTTAGAAGACAATTTAAAAAACAGAATAAAATCATGAATCATATGAATAAAATGAGCATGCATCAGAGAGTTTATTGACTTATAATTTATTTTGAAAGGCAGTGAATGAAAGATGCAAAGAATTCCCATCTAATGGTTTGCTGTCCAAATAACTGCAGCCGCCGGGGCTCAGTAGGTCAAAACCGGGAGGCAGGAGTTCACGTCAGATCCACCACACAGGTGGCAGTAATCCAACTACTTGAACCATTGCCTGCTTTCTCCTACAACCTCGTGTACAGGAAGTTGGCACTGGGAGCCGAGCCAGCACTCAAACCCACCCACTTGGTTAGGAAATGTGGACATTCCAAGTGATTTGCTACAAGCGATGCAACAAATTTCCACATAAGATTTTATATGAATCCTTAGTTGATGAGGAACCCAAGGAGATGATGGAACTGATTCAAAGGAGAATTCAAAGAACCAACAAGTAACATTGCAATCGATTTACAAATAGATACAAATTGGTTTATTTCATAGTGAGGAGGGAGAACAACAGGGTTTTATGTGAATAAAAATTTATTTGCATATCAATGGACAAGATTTTTTTCTCTGTGATACTATCAGTTGAATACAACACAGAGTCATAAACTAACTTAAAGGCAATGAAAGGCCACAGAAGCTTTATAAAACCAAATAAACTGCAAGGCTATGGACAAGGCCTGCCTTTCCATTGAAGACATTTTGTTAATGTTTTTTGGTCTATTTCAATCTTTCCAAAAACGTTTCCTATGTCTTCATATGTTTGGTTGTCAAATAGTACCACCACTTACTTAGAACAACAGGCTGTACTTTTATCTTCTCCTTCCTCTTCAAACGATTTCAACATAGCAGGGCAAAAAATTGTTGGCAGCATTCAGGATGACTGAGGAAGGGGGAGAAGGAGGCAGCTGTGTGGCTGTGGTGTGTGTCCAGATCCACCTCCTCTGAGATCACAGACGATGCTGAGCTGTAGACCAGCTACTAACTGAGGTTCCATTTTGCTCAGCCTCTGCTCTGCTTGGAGCTAGATGGTTTTTCTACCTAACTGCCTTGAGAGGTTCCAACTGAAATCCCCTTTAAGCACAGACAGTGTAGCGTCACTCCTCTGCAATTCTTGGAGTGCTCACATGGGGCATTAAGGAGAGAAGTGTCATTACGATTGTTAACGTGATTTGGGAGCTGGGAAGGAGCTGGCTATGTGGAGGCACAGGTCCTTCCAATGGGAAGGAACACCAAGAGAGGGTACTCAGAGACCTATAGGCAGAGCATGCTTTCTTTCCTTCTGTTAGAATCCCATAACTCGGAGGTTGTTAGATGGAGGCAACTTCTGTGATAGCCAGCCAAAACCCAGTTCAGTATACATGGTCATACTGTAGCAAAACAAAACTGATAATAACCAATCAGGATTTAAGATTTCTAACTGGGAAATTCTCCCTGGAATCATCCGAAGACGATCACTGCCCCACTTAACCGGATGTGTTCTTTCTCTTTCTCCGATTTACCCTTTCCCTCACGTCCCTTTGCTTGTGGTCTGGAGGGGCTCTATTCATGAACTGCTGTCTGATCAAATCAACTCTTTACAGTCTTAGCACAGCTAAGTCATTGTTGAACACTTTCTTATAAAGCATTCTCACAAAGGTGGAAAAACATAACTAAAAGCTCAATTGTGGTTGGCTGTTTGAAGTTGAGTGGTAAAAAAAGAAAGAAAATCTTTATTTTTCTTAAGACAGAGACACAGGGGCCCAGCTCAGCAGCCTACTGGGTAAAGTCCTCGTCCTGCATGCGCTGGGATTCCCATGTGGTGTCTGGTTAGTGTCCAGCAGCCCCGCTTCCTATCCAGCTCCCTGCTTGTGGCCTGGGAAAGCAGTCAAGGACAGCCCAAAATTTTGGGACCCTGCACCCGCATGGGAGACCTGGAAGTTCATGGCTCCTGGTTTCGGATCGGCTCAGCTCCAGCTTTTGTGGTCACTTGGGGAGTGAACCAGCTGACAGTAGGTCTTCCTCTCTATCTCTCTTCCTCTCTGTATATCTGACTTTCTGAGAAAAATAAATAAATCTTAAAAAAAGACACAGGAGTGATGTAGTGGTTAAGTTGCTGCCCAGGACACCACATCCTACATTGAGAGTTGAGTTTGAGCTCTGCTTCCTAGCCAACTTCCTGCTAATGTGCATGGACAGGTACGTGGGTCCTTGCCACCCTTGGGGGGGACCTGACTGCTGACCTCGGCCTGGTTCAGACTTGCCTGTTGAGGGCATTTTAGTGATGGACCAGTGGATGGAAATTTTTCTATCTCTCTCGCTCGCTCTCTCCATTATTCTGGGCAAATATTTCTCTGGGCAAACTAATGTATCTGAAGTGGTTGCCTATTTCTGATTCTAGTAACTATGGATCCTATTCGTAGTCATGTGTAAAATTATCTCCCAGGCTTGAATTTGAGAGGTGACCCTTGAGAATTAACCTCTTGATGGGGGCATTGAGCAAAAGTTACTGCTTTAACTTGTAAAACCCTATCTGTTTACTATTTTTTTTCATCTTTTCTTCCAGTAGGCAAACATTGGTGGAGAACTATTGTCTCCTTGCACTTGAATGTTTAAACATTTGACATGGAGAATAGTAATTAATTTAGCTCTATGTCTCTCAGCATCATGAAACTTGGACAATTCAGTATGCAGAAAACAAGGGGAAAAGATATAAATGTTCTTTAGAACTTTGAACTTTTATACACAATGTGTTGACAAATTACATCTGTGCATTAGAGATGGATCAAAAGTTAGACACAGATTGTGGCTGCAACTGATTTTTGTAGCTTAAACTATTTAAAAAATAGGTTGGATCTTTTAAATTGGGTTAGAATATTTTTGTTAATTTGAAGTATGAAAATGAAACTGTACACTCTTTTTTCTGGGTAAATACACAGACAAAAATATGTCTTGAAGCTTTAGGGCATTTGAGGTTTTTTGTTTTTGGCTAATGGGAATAGTTAGTACAATAAGGAAGCTAAGCCAGACTGGAGAATTACTTCTCACAGCATAGTATCTATATCAAGTCCAATATCTCAAAAAGAATTTGCTTCAGAATCATTAATTTCAAATAGTTCATTGGTGAATTAATGGAACATAACACCCCCAATTCTCAGCTGAATTAAATAAATAACCCAGTCAGTGCCCATGGTAGGTACAAATGTCTAGTTTAGCTCTCCCTAGTAACTCAGAGAGTGATTACCGACTGGGGGACATTAAGTGATTTAAAAGTCTCTACTCCATAGAAAAAAATTAGGCCCAAATCAATTCAGATTTCGCTTGTGTTATGTTTTCTTTTAAGCTGCCTGAGGATTTGGGAACAGTCAGTACACGCAGAGCAAAAAGATACAAATTCACATCATGTGCGTGGATGCGTTTTCCTTCCCATAGCTGAGTCTCATCAGTGTGCGAACAGGATTGAGCAAGGCACATGAGCCATCTTCTTTCCTCGATGAATGCCAGCAGCCGAAGCTGAAGCAGGAGAGAGCATTACCGGAAGTGTCTCAGCATTCTAAGATTATTTGGCACCTAGAGGAAGTGGGAGTTTCGGAGAATGATGCATTCAGAGCTACCACACCTACTGGAAAGTTGCAGAGAAAGATGAGTGAGGAAAACAGAGAAGCAGAGAAAAGACTCCATTTCTTGGCAGTTGCTCACTCACAGGATACCTGGCAATCATCACATCTTCAGCTATCTTTTGGTCCCCAAACCCTCTGTTGCTTGTAAAAGAGATTAAGGGCTCAAGTGTTCCCTGGGGAGGTGGAAAGACCAACTTTGGCTTCAATGGATACTTCAAGGGTGCAGTATCCCTCGATGGCCATTCTTACAAGAGACAAAATATCAGTACGTTCCGGTTACTCTTGCTATTAAAAATTTATTTCCACTTGACAACAATGATGGCTGTAAAATTGCATTCCCCATAATGAGTGTTACAAGCACCAGAACTGCCTGAAATCCCAGCATGGTCCTCATGGCTGTTTTCTAGGTGCTTCCTAGCTGGCTGGGAATCACGTCTCCGGAATTTCCCCTTCTTCATGGGGTGTGACATTGGCTGTTGGGAGGATGCCAAGTCTGAGGAGTTCCTGAGGGAGGAAGGCAAAGACATTCTGGGTGGGAAAGGGGAGGGCTAGGCTTGTTCTGGGGCAATAGACTTGCAATCCAGTGTTGGGAATCGGGAGGCTGGGGAAATAGCTGAAATTCTGGAACATGGTTGACTTCACTGAAGGTAGCCTTCTGAAGCTTCCTTCTGCTCACATCTTGGAACAGACTCGACTGTGGTTAGTGAAGGTCATTGCTTATGTTCTGTGATCCAGAACTTGTAGGATGGGAAAAACACTTTATGGAACAGTAAGACTGTCCCTCACAACTCACCCAAGGATAACTGATGAATGTGATATGATCTAAGAGGTGTGAATGTAGATTAATGAGACTGGCTCTCGGGTGTGGATTAAGTAATGTGTACCTTCTTTGTGGTAACACTTCACTTAACAATTTGAAAACAGTGAAATTCAAAACCGGACTAAGTCAAGAAAAAAGGCTCCTTAATCTTAAATTAGAGGCTAAAATAGCTCCATTGAGAGTCAGCCCACCCGTGCTTTTTTAGTTCACACACCCCACTGGGGAAGCACCAGGCCACCTGAATCCAAGTTTTTACAAGTTTATTTTATTTAAATATTTAACATGTTTTTCATTATTTTGATGGGTTTCCGGACATGCTCTGCCAAAATATGACTGAAGCAGACTAGAATATGCCACCCAAAAATATGCCTCTTTGGCGTAAGGATTATTTTGAGTTGCTAATTTTGACAGACTGCTTTTTCACCAGACATACTTTGAAAACAGAGTAAATGTCATCCTCTCATAAGAGAAACTATAAAGGCTGTCTCCATTTGTAAGTCTTTCTTTTTTCACCAAGAAGTGGAAGCTGACCAAATCTTCAGAGACACTAATCAGTAGAGAGAGCTTTGCATTGCCAAAGTTGCTTTAGTAAACTTTTTTTTTAGTTTATTTGAACAGGAAGAGAAGAAGAGGGAGAGATTGATTTTGAGATCTTCTATCTGTTAGTTCACCCTCCAAATATCTTAAACTACTGGGGTTGGGCCAGGCTGCAGCCTGCAGCCAAGAACATATGTGGGTCTCCTATGGAGGATATGAACCCAAGCATTTAAGCCACCATCACTGCCACCTTGTAAGTGCATTAGCAGAAAGTTGGATTGGAAACAGAGTGGCTGGGACCCTAAATGGCACTCCAACATAAGGTGCAGGCGTCCCAAGTGGGAACTCACTGATGTGCCACATGGTCACCTGTTCACTTTCACTGGCCACTTTCCCATTACTGAGCCTTTCCCTAAGGGTCTTCTGAGGTGGGAAGGAGGGAGGTAGAGAGTAAATTTCCTTTGCAGAAGGAAAGACTTTAAGCTAACATATAAAAATGTATAATCTTTTCTTCTCACGCTAGACCCCACACTGCTAATTCTTTTACCCAAAGATGAAAGCGGAGAATATTTTCTGCTATAAATTTGTCAGAGACAATCTTTTCAAATTCGAATTTGACTGTGTGTTTGGATACATAAGTGTGAAAAAGTGTATACGTGTCTCTGTACATGTGTATGTGTTTTCATTCCAATAAATATTTGACATTATAATGCTGTGGTGATTCTTTTTTACAGATCTTACCTTGGAGATTATTTTGTATGATATTTTGTATGTCTTATGTTTGAATTCCACAACAAAATGTGTGCATTTGAACTTTTTTGAAGCTTAATAAATAGTTCTCTTGACAGTTGCTGGTATGTTGACTGGTGGTATCCAGAAACTTTACAGTAAAGGTAGCTTTCCCATTTGGTTTGTTTTTCAATGGTGATACGAACTAGCTTGTATACAGTCAAACAAATAAAACTGTATCATTTCAGTATGGTTGGAAACGTGGGTATATTTTCTCCAAATGACCTTGCCTTCTTGCCTTGTTGTGTCACAAGGTTTAGTTCACATTCATCTCAACGACAGTGCTTTGGACAATGACACCCCAAGGACTATCGCATAATGAAGAACATTGATTTTATTTTTTTCCTTCTGCAAGCATTGGCAGGCAAATGGTGACTATCTCTTTAGGATATGTTACATGGGCCTTCCTGAAACAGAAGTCCCTTGGCCTCACACGTTTTCACCTATAAGTGGTTTTCTTGTGCACAGCCCATGCTTCAGTGTTCACAGGGTGGAGTGTTATCTTTAAGCTCCGCTCAGCATCTCCCTGGTGGCAAATTTCTGTGACAAATCTGGCCTCACATTTCTGCCATGGACTGCTGGTTCTCTGCTGTGGCACTGTGTCTGTGACATGCCTGTCTCTTGCTCCTCATTTATCGGAAACATTTTTGGAATCAAGAAGGAGAATCCCAGGTCTCCATGTGTGTCTCTGCTCATGTGGCTGCTCTTGGAAGCTGTGCTTAATCAACAGTAGCTTTCCAAAGCTTGCCTTGGTGAAGGTCTCATACTGCTGGAACTCTGCCTTCCTGAAGTCTTCACTGTGGAGTCCCTGCTGCAATTCCACTACACATTGCTCTATCACGGACTTCCTGCAGCTGTCCCAATCCTGGGGATCACTCTGTTTCATCTCCAAAAATATTGGAGGTGTGATGGGGCACAGCTGGTCGATAGTGAGTACACGCTTGTCAAGTTAATTGACAGTGGACATGGTGCAGAGTTTCCGCATTCCATCCTTGCTACCTCCTCTTCTGCCATTCAAGTTAATTGAAAGTGTGGAACCAGCTCCGGAGCCTCCTTATGTGAGCCCCGCCCCTCTAGCCAGCCACACCATTCAAGTTAGTTGACAGCTTGGAAATGGCTCTGCAGGCTCTGCACTTGGTCCCTCCTGCTTCCTATTGTGCTAATTTAGGAGGGTGTGTAGTTAACTGCTGGAGAACTTTGGGTTCTGGGCAGCTCTCTTCCTGCCTCTTGCACATGGAAACTTTGTTCTGTACTGCTCTCGGTCAATCTGATTGGAGGATGAGAGCGTAAAAACTCCTGACTTCTGCAGTATAGTTACAGTGGCTCCTGGAGTGTAGTGGGAGCTGCTGTTACCAAGCTTGGGCCGTAAAAACTCCTCCTAACGTCCTACACTTGGGACCAGTGCGCTCTCTCTTGCACTCTGCAACAATGGAAGTGCAATGTCTCCATAATGCTTGCATGCTACATGCCTGTAAATTTAGCTTCATGTGGATTCTCATGCTGAGGTCTGCCACCCATATGAAGGGTTGCAATAGCCCTGCATTGCTTCATTGACACACATGAATCTAGAGCTGGTCTTGTGTAAGTAGGACACCCCAGGACTGTTTCTGGAGGTTTTCCCTGGAAGACCTTTGAAACAAATTTGTACTTCTAGTTCTTGGACAGGCAGTGAGGAGGGTTTGCCTCAAAAATCTCCAAAAGGCCTTCTGGGTCTTTCTCTCATTGTGTTGCCCGTTAACACATGGCTCTCTTTTGCTTGTGCTAATCTCTTTAGCAAGCTGTTTCTCAACCTAATTTTGCTGTCCAAAACAATCATTTCCCTTCCTCATTTTGTGACTAGGCTGCACATTTTTTAAGTTTATTCATCCTATGGCTTTTGACTCCTAATTCGCATGTGGAAGCTACTGAAAGCAGCTGGTAGTACCCAAGCTGTAGTCTGAAATCTTTGCTCTTAAAACGTCTTTCACCAGATGAGCTTGTCTGTCATTTTTGAAATTCAACTTCCCACAAAGTCTCAGGATAGAGATCTAATAAAGCCAGCTCCTTGGCCAGAGCGTAAGAGCGTGATCTTTAATCTAGTTTTCAATAGCATCCTCATTTCTGTCTGGAATCCCATCAGTTGGAGCTCACGCTTCTATCTGCATGCTGGCATTCCGAGTCTCACCAGAATCACCCAGGATGCTCTGCTCACAGAATGCTCAACTTTCTCTAACGTGCTCCTCCAAATTCTTCCAGCTTTTCAGGGTAAAGCCATTTCAAAGAATCCTCCACATCTTCAGAATATTTACAGTGATGGCCTTACTTCTAGTACCACTTTTCTGTGTTAGTTAGTTTTTGGTGCTACAACTAAAATACCCAGGGAAGGTTTATATTCAGTGATAGTTCTGGGGGTTCACAGTCCTGCTGGGCAGCCCCATTAGTCTGATGTTTGATGAGGGTGGAGGGTGGGGAAGGCAGGTGGAAGGAAGATCACATAATGAGCCAGGAAGCACCGAGACAGAGAGCACACCAATCTCTCTATGAATCCATTATGGTTCCACCAAGGGAATGCCACCCCCTGAAATTTAAAGCAGGCTGGCCACTTTCCAGGTCCCACCCTAGAGCAGCCTGATCAGGTACTGCCAGATGGGGTGCACGCATCTAGAAGAGTCTCTCAATCATCTCTTGCGCGGACAGTTGTAAGGGAGTGAGGGGCAGCTTGGAATGGGTAAACAGGAAGATGTTTGGCTGTGATAGGAAATGACAAGAAGGAAGCCAGAACAAAGGGGAAAAGGAAAGATACGGGGAAGACAGGTTGAGGGGCTCAAATCCCCAGGGTGAGGAGAAAGAGGAAACTGCTGATGAAAGAGGGTGTGGGGATCAGGTGATACCAGTTGAAAGCCCAGAGTAGAGGAAAGAGGAGTTATGCGGCTTCCTTAACAGCGAGAGCACAGGACTTGCAGACTTCTGCATGTTTGGGTTTTCATGTTTAGAAGATGGGGGCTTGTTTGCTGGTTGCCTCCGCACTGTGATGGGATAGCGTGAGATTGTCTGATACAGAGCCAGCAAGAGGGAACTCAGGGATGCAGCAGGGAATGCTTAAAATAAAGGGCCAATGGAACAGAAAATTTCCAAGCAGATGAATGAATTCAGTCATTTATAGTCCACTGGGACCATTTTTCAGAAGTGATCACTGCTTATGTGATAGGTAGTGAGGTGGCTTAGGAAAACTACTGGCAGAATCCAACCAAAAGTATGGAGTGTTGTCAGATGGACAGTACCCTGTGCACAGATTCCCTTTCAGGAAAAAAGGGAAGCTTGTGCTTTTGGTTCATTTTTCATTTGTGCTGTCATCCTCTGAGGTTCCAAAGGCACAGAGGCCCTCCTGTTATTAAACAGCACTCTAGGAAGGGCAGCAGCTGGGATATCAGTGCACTGGTGCAGCTGGAACACGTTTCGGGTCATTTCCTTAATAAGATCTAGTTTCCTAAACACCACCTATATTGTTTCAGGAAGAGGGTTGCATTCTTTCCATGATGGAGATTCTTATCTGGTTGGCTGATTATGGCATAAGCCCCAGGGGGACACAGGTGATGTTTCTTCTTTAGTAGGACATGTTTCTTGTTTTTATTTAACTTGTGTGTCCTCTCACATTTACCAGTTATCAGGTGACGTGTTCTCCTATTTGAGATACGTTTTTTTAAGGTAAGACTAACAGAGGGCTCAGATGAAATCCTTCAGTGCTGAAGGGTTGTTGGAATCACACAGGAGACTTCCAAAGAGATCTGCAACAGAAGGGTTTTCCGAATTACAGGCGGTTGTTTCTGCAAGGATCTCCACACACCTCACAGGCATTTGTTTTCCCACGTTGTTGGGATTGTGAAGAAGAGCAGAAGTGAGATGCAACCAGATCTGTGAGGATACGCAAAAGCTCAACCCAGAAGCCACATGGCTTCTAGGACTCAGGCTTCTAGGAGCTTCCAAAGAAGGAAGACCCAAGGGGCCAAATCAAGGCTCATGTCATCCCTTGTCTTCTTCAAGAGATTGATCTCAGGACACTTAACAGGTGCAAAATGCTTAAGTCTCATACAACATGGTATAGGATTTGCGTATAAGCTGTGAACCTGTTCCTGTAGCCTTCAAATAACCTCTATGCATTATAATATCTGATACAAATAGTTTTACATTGCATTATTTAATAAATAGAAACAAGAAGAAAAAGTCCATACATATTTGTCATAGACAGACCAATGTTTCTGCTCATGGTTGGTTGAATCTGCAGACGTGGAATCCATACATAGGGAACACTAATAGTGTATTTGTCTTTGTCTTTCCAGGTGGCCACAGCCTCACCTGGCTGAGTATGTGAGAATGCAACTTTTGCCCTGCCTTCTACCTCACACGAATGTTGTGACTATTGATGAGTGTAAGGGAGCCCAGATGCAACAGTCGCCCCGTCCACCCTCCCCCCAGCTCTTGAGGGGAAATGGAGCTAGAAACCCAGACCCCTCTTGAAGCGCTGAGGTTAGAAACTGTCTGGTTCTTTGTTTGACACCTGGACCTCAGTATGGTGCAAAGTGAAACTCATCAACTAGGTGGCCAAGAAAAGCAGATGTTTTGCACAGCCAAGTGCAAAGTGTGGAGGAAATGGCTTTATGGGTCTTTGGCTGAGATGCTCACATTTGAATGTTCTACACAGGAAGTCATCAGGTGGTGAAATAACATGAACAGAAGTTACTTTATGAAGTAATTTATTTTGGATTGGCGGTCACAGCAGCCACCGCCACCACAAAGGAACACACGGATCTACTTTTTATTTGAGAAATTTCTACAACCAGCAAGAGCTTCTAGTTACGGCAAGGTAGGGGCACTGCTTTTTCAGTGTTACGTACTTGCTCCCCAGCCACGTGGTAGCATTCCCCAGCGCACTTTCTGTGGGGTGATTTCTTCAGCTCCTCACCCCACCTATGAGAGAAGCAGTGATTATTGCCTGGTCAAAATATGGGAAACTGAGCTTATAGGAGTCAACACATTTTCAAGACCACACAGCTAATAAATAGTGGAAAGGGAATTGAAACTGACTCTTCCTTTCTAACTCCAGGATTCTTTCTGCCTAACTGGTGCTTCTCAGAACATGGTCTGTATCACTGGTTGGGATTAGATAACTTGATGTGGTGTATAAATGAAGATGGAAACACACAGGCTTTCATTTTCATCTACTATAAAGAGAGAACAGGCAGAATAGCATAGTGGTTAGCCCAGGTTAAGTTCATTGGCTCTGCAGCCATCCTATCCTGAATTTGAATTCAAGTTCTACTATGCACTATTTTAGTATTTAGTGATTGTTTCCCCATTCATCTCGGACTTCATTTTCTAATCTGTAAAATGATCATAACACAACCCCATCTCACTGGTTATGATGAGGAGCTGATGATTTCTTGTTTGCAGAGCACTTAATAGAGCCAGGCAAGTTGTAAGATGGATGAAATTTCTGGATGAAATAACAAGAACAACATTAAACCTATTATTGCATGATCGTTTTGAATTTAGAGAGGCTAAAATAGTAGGCATCTTTGCTAAAGTGTATATTTTTTTAAGGAAAATGAGTATCTAACAAGACAGATCATTGTCCTACATGGAGAACATGAGTGGCCATGGGGAAGCATGTACCACATGAGCCGGTAGTGCAGGGGAGCCTGCAGCCAAGGGATGGCACGGATGGACAGCCCTGCATGGCTTCTCTTTGGTAACAAACAGTGTCAATGGGAGTCAGCGTTTGCTCTTTGAATACCCTCATCCTTTCATCTTTTCTAAAGAACTCATCTTTACAAGGAGGGCTCCCTAGATGCAAGAGGTAGGCATGAAAAGTCCCTTTAGAAACTCTATTACAATCAACTACCAGTCCCCGGCAGAGGAAAACTGTCTTGGCTTCATGCTCTGCTTGCTTTAGTCAATATCAGAACAGGAAGGTGGAAGCCAGACCTGACCCGGGGGCTGGAGGGAAAGGAGTGTTGGGAAGCTGGGACAATGGGAGGAATTATCGATTCAAAAAAACCAGACACCACCGCTATAAAAAGGAGACGGGAGGAGAGAAGCCTCCAGTGAGTCATCCTGTTTCAACACCAGACAGTCGCCTCAGCGACACAGGGGCCCGAGACTTGCTGATACCTTCATTCCCACTGAGCAGCAGGAGGAAAAAAGCGGATGTGCCATGTGGGGCTTCCCCTGCAGTGACAGATTTACTGGCACTGCCTCCCCCCTGCAGCATGGTCTTTACTCTGGCCAAGGATCACACAGCAGCAAATGCGTCCTGGTTCTGTTTACCTGAGTGCCCACTCCCTGCTCCCCGAGGAGTTGCCTTACCAGTGGGCCTGCCCGGGGACCACTTTCTACTTGAACCCGTGTACTCTCACAAGATCTTTTTCTCAAGTCCCTTACAAAACACTGCCATCTGGCATCACTAATGTCAAAGTGGGTTCTGGGCTGGAAGCCATACTAGCTTCAGGTCAGCTGGATGTTGGGGGTCTGAAGCTCAGATGGGAATTCCAGAAATCCAAGATATGGGAGATGCTCTGAGAGTCAGGAAAGGTTAGGCTGCCAGGCTTGGTCAAGGTGCTTTTTCTCTGGCGGCTGCTCTTGGGTAATCAAAGTTGATAAGGTTCAGTAGAGAAGCACTCTGGTCACCTAGAATGAAAGCTTCATTGATTGTCTATCTTCTGGTTTACTCCCCAAAAGGCTGTAACTGCTGGAGCTGGGCTGATCCAAAGCCAGGAGCCAGATGCTTCTTCTGGGTCTCCCTTGTAGGTGCAGGGGCCCAAGGACTTAGGCCATCTTCCTGTGTCTCCTATCACCTCCCCCTCCCCACACCACCACACCACACATTCGCAGGGAGCTGGATAGGAAGTGAGGTAGCTGGGACTTGAACCAGTGCCCACATGAGATGCTGGAACTGCAGACGGAGTCTCTACCTGCCATACTACAGCACTGCAACATTCATCTGCATGCCTTGTCCCATTCTCTTTTTAAAGACGCTTTTGTTTTTCTTTTTAAGGGTTATTTATTTTTTATTGGAAAAGCAGATTTAAAGAAAGGAGAGACAAAGATCTGTCATCTGCTGATTCACTCCCCAAGTTGCTGCATTGGCCAGAGCTGAGCAGATCTGAAGCCAGGAGCCAGGGGCTTCCTCCAGGTGTCCCACAGAGGTGCAGGGTCCCAAGGCTTTGGGACATCCTCTGTTGTTTTCTCAAGCCACAAGCAAGGAGCTAGAAGGGAAATCGAGCAGCTGGGACAGGAACCGGTACCCATACTGGATTCTGGTGGTTGCAAGGTGAGGATTTAGCCACTATGCTACTGTGCTGGACCCCAAAAAGTTTTGAAAGTTATTATTTTTTTTCATTTATTTGAAAAACTGAGAAACAGAAACACAGAGAGAGATCTTCCATTTGTTGGTTCAATCTTCAAATACCCATAGCAAACACGGTTGGGCCAAGCCAGAGCCTGGAGTCCAGATCTCAATTCTGTTCTCGCACATGGCTAGCAGGGACATAGGTGCTTGCTCTCTCCTGCTATGTTCCAGGGTGTGCATTGGCAGGACGTTGAAAATGGAAGCAGAGCTGAGACTTGAACTCGGAGTCCAATATGGGTGCAGGTGTCCCAAGTGGTATCCACTACTGCCACAAATATCTCATCTATTGTTTTCAAATTTTAATTAATTCATTGTACAGGGAGGGGGGAGAGAAAGAGAGAGAGAGAGAGAGAGAAAGAGAAAGAGAGAGAGAGAGAGAGAGAGAGAGAGAGAGAGAGAGAGAGAGAGAGAGAGAGAAAGAGAAAGATAGATAGATAGTAAATTAGGCTCTGTATACTCCTGGCTTTGTTCACCTCTGTTTTTGGTCTCACAGATTCTTAATTCTTTGGCAGACCATTGAGTGGGTTTTTCTGAAACACTGTGTTCTTAGCCTTGTTTTAAATCTTTGAGAGGCATTAATTAATCACTCCTGAAAACAATGCTGTAAGTTGGGTGTTATTACTGTTCTGTGGGTGAGAGTTGACAGAATAATGCCTAACTATTGCTCTGGGAGCCTGCCCCGATGATGCGTGTCAGCCATGAGGCCAGACAATGTTGCCAATGGTATGACAGTGACCTCTGATCAGCAAATTGCTCCTAAAGTGAAAGAACTGTAACTGTCAAAAAGTTATAATTTCTTTATGGGGAAACTAAAAGCTACACCTGTGGAACTGTTGCAAGAGCTACTAACTCTTGGGATGATGTGTTGGGAGGGGAGGTCATGAGGTTTTAGAATCAGAGTAGATCATGTTCCTTGTGTTGAAATCCAGCTCTGTGGATACTTGTAAGGGCTGGTGTGCTGAAGAACATTCCATATACTTCTGAACTGATGCTGTTGCTACTGTGTGATTGAATGTTTAAATCTAAGAAGACCCTCGATGGGCTTTGTATATTAGTTTTATGCAGAAAAGGAGACTAGGGCAGAGAGAAGTAATTTTAAGTTAAGTATTCCCCATCACCAGGGTAACAACTGGTGGAACCGTGTTTAATCCTGAGCAACCTGGCACCAGTACTCAGTAGTACCGTGTCTACCTTTTAAACAGCTACCAGTGTCTGCAGAGCTTAGCTTTGGTGGGAGTGGAGGGATTTACTTCAGTTATTTCTATTCCTGGGCTCTCATCTCAAGGTATAAACTCCTGGGGGAAAAATCCCTGAACAGCTAAAATGGCCTATCGGTTCATTTCTTGGATGGTGGATGGGCCAGGGGCCTTGATATAAATCCTCGGCGGAACCTCAGAAGAAGAGGACGGAGTATGGGATTGGAACCAAACAGTGAATATCGACTGCTCCTGGTGTCAGATGGGGAGCCAGGAGAGATAAACGCTGACCAATAATCTCACGATGCATTTGTTGTTTCTATTGATGTTGTGATTACTAAATAGATCACTCAGGGAACTTTTAATTTGATAAATGCTCATAATTATCCCACCAGATGACAAAAAGCATGGCTATTCATTCCGTTATTTACTCTATGGTGTCTGGAGCACCCTGAGAATGAAAAGATTTCGCAGTGTGGCTTTTTTATGATGTTAGACGTGAAAGGTGTCTGTGGAAGACTGTGAAGTTACTAAAGCTCATCAGAAGTCAGGGACATAGCCCCATGGACAAACAGGCAGAGACAGGTCAGAGAGGACCTCATGGGAGAGGAGCTCACGGGACAGAATTTGGCAAGCCAGGATTTGTTGGCTATGGGAGTAAACCTGGCTTACTTACCAGGTGAAGAGGAGGAAACAGCTGGCCAAGCCTGGAGGGATGAAGTTTGGGACAAGACACAGCAGGAAGACAAGCTAGGTCAGATGCTTCAAACCATGTGATGAGCCCTAGCTGGGATAGTTAGAACAGTTGGATCTGCAGAGTTGGGAGTATTGGAGGCATCATACTGAAGCTACTGCTAGAACCACAGTGTCCTTAGACTAGTGACAGCTTGAGGCTTCTAGGGTGGTTATGTCTGGTATTCAAGGCCTGTGACTTTGGTGTCTAGGTTGGTCTGTCCTTTCCTATGATTCCAGCCCCAACTCCATTTGGCTGTGTGTTCTCTCTCTGGGCCTTGCCCCCTGGTCACCTCCTATTTGGGAAATTTTTCCTGCTTCACTGCTAACCCAATGTCTCAAAGTATAATTGAGTACCTGACTAGCTAATTTGAGAAATGAATTAAAAGAATAAATCTGTTGTGAGTGATTCAAGGGTTTACCTGTGCTGGGGAATTTATTTATGTTTGTCCAGTCCTGGGGGAACACAGTGTGGGAATTTCAGCCATGGAGACATTTCTGCTGGTTGATGGAGAGAAATATTTTTAAGCAGGAAGGACTTTTGATCCAACCACAAACCCTATGAAAAGTCTGGCTGAGGAAGAAATTTTACCAATAAAACATGGCCAGAACATATGCATATTGCTTTGTAAAGCAATGGAGTCTTTATCACTGAATGTATACAGGCAGAATGAATAGCTGTTAGGTTTTTTTTTTTTTTTTTTCTGAGACTCCATTTAAAAGGGTATCAGTAGATTCCTTTAAAAATGAATGATTTGGGCCCGGCGGCGTGGCCTAGCGGCTAAAGTCCTCGCCTTGAAAGCCCCGGGATCCCATATGGGCGCCGGTTCTAATCCCGGCAGCTCCACTTCCCATCCAGCTCCCTGCTTGTGGCCTGGGAAAGCAGTTGAGGACGGCTCAATGCATTGGGACCCTGCACCCGCGTGGGAGACCCGGAAGAGGTTCCAGGTTCCCGGCTTCGGATCGGCGTGCATCGGCCCGTTGCGGCTCACTTGGGGAGTGAATCATTGGACGGAAGATCTTCCTCTCTGTCTCTCCTCTGTATATATCTGGCTGTAATAAAATGAATAAATCTTAAAAAAAAAAAAAATGAATGATTTGATCCAGGGGAACAAGGAAGAAATGACCACTACTCAAAGATGCACTCCCTTTCCCATGCCTGCCAAGGATTCATGTTTGTTGTACCAGCACCTGGACTTTCATGGGTGAGGCAAAGTTGGAGCAAACAGCTCATGGGGAAAATCCAATCGAAGAAGCCAAAGAGCCTAAAGTCAGCTAAGGAATGGAAATGGGATTGAGAGAAAAAAGGGGAACAAGGTGGAAGAACCACACGGTCTGGCTGTCATAGAGAGCTGGGGGGGCCGACTGTGAGAATACAAAGGAGAGTAAGGTTTCAGGAAGCAGCTGCCATCTGTGTGAAGGATATTGAGAATGGTGAGATTGGGAATAATGGATTTTAAAGGCATTTTGGTGTGTATTAAACTTGTGCTCTACCCTTGGGATTTTTTTCTTTGGAAACTGTATAGATTTGGAGTGCTTTTGATTGTGTGTGTGTGTGTGTGTGTGTGTTCTGATGGACAGCTGTTTCTTTGAACGTGACTCCATATTGAGATTGGACCACAAAGCCGTCTGGTATTTAGAGGCCGGAAGCCAAATATATAATGGATAAAGGGTACAAAGGCTCTTGAAGCCAGCATGGTTAGCACAGGACCCTCTCTGGCTTCCCTCTTGCTGTCTCAGATGCTGGCTCTGACTTCTTGGGCCCTGTGAAATCAGCTTGAAACCACTCTCTGAATATACTCCTTAGTCCCTTCCAAGTCTGAAAGTCATTGTGCAACGCCAGGCTGGCTTCATGGCAGTCACGGACACTGACCACAAGGAAATACAGACTCTTTCTGGTTGCACATCTGAGTGACCACATTGTGGAAAAGGTGCCCTGGGCATGGAGCTCTGGGCCACGGGGTGTGATTTTGTGAATGGAGCCCACTGTGACTCTGTTGAATCCGGATAACACGAGCCAGGCTTCTGCCTGGCCTCGGAGCGGATGTCTAGTTCCACACCACAGCCAGTCTCTGGGACAGGCTGCTCTCATTACCCAATATTTTCCTCTCGTCTCCAGACACAACTTCTCATAAATCCCTCTGCTGTATCCCTTTGGAACAGAGCTCAAGGGTTTAAACCAGTTTGCTCAGTAGGACTCTGGCATCTTGCAAACAAGGAGTCATTTGAAATGTCATGGACTTGGGTAGCCAGACATGCAGAGGATGCTGCTGGCCACCTTTCAGAGCAGAATTGGTCAGGGAAGGGACATTTGCTCAATAGAAGCAGAAGGAACACAAATGAATGCCAGCCCCCTTCAGAGGCAAAGTTTTGGTTCTTAAGGAGGATGTGGTCTAAGTGTCCACCAGTTGGATGAGATGTGTGGTTGTCTACACATCTCACAGGAGCCAACTTGGAACTGTGTTTTTTGAGAATTTCTATGGAGTCATGGCAATCTGAGACACCAACTCACATACTGCAACACAGAACTCTGAACAAAGAAGACTGGTGACTGCTTTTTAGAAAATCACTAAAATGTATAAGCTTGTTTTGATAGATGTATAACATTTAGAAATACATGAATTGTTTCAATTTTAAAATGTATGTATGTGAGAAGGAGAGAGTGCATCCATCTCCGTTCATACTCCTAAATGCCTACAACAACCGGAACTGGGCCAAACCAAAGCTGAAAGTCAGGAATTTAATCTAGGTCTCTCGTATGAGCAGCAGGAACTCAGTGACTCACTTAAGCCTTCATTACTGCTTCCAAGGCTGTGCATTAACAAGAAGGTGCAATTGAGTATGATGCCAGGGCTAGGACCCAGCTACTTCGATATGGATGCAGGCATATTAAATATCTGGGTGTGTGCACTTCCTTTTCCCCTACAGTCTCATTTCCCAGAGGTAACCACTGCAGAGAAGCTGGTGTGTGCTTTTCCAGATTTTTTTTCCATGAGAGGCTTACCTTCTGTCTCAGAAGACAAGAGGATGCAAGAATGCTGATGCTACTGTTTCAAAATTTGGGAGACAAGTAGGATTTGAGTGGCTGGAGTTGATGAAACTCTGGTGGGGTGCAGGCACCAATCCCAGCCCCCTGCCCTGAGCCAATTATTTTTCCAGCAACCTTTCTCTTAACTTGGGGGCCACATTGGTTCGTATGTATTGTTTATATTGCAGTTGAAATAGCCCAGACAATAGATTTATTTACCTTTATAACAGATGGTGTATCTGGACTCTGCTGCAAAGTCTTGGAGAAGGGGTTTGGCAGCTTCCTATTTGGTTCTTGGTGAAGAACTGTTTTTAGCTTCTGAAAGGTTTCTGTAATGAACTGGGGGTTGAGGGGAAGCAAGGAGGGTGTACTCAATGGCCAGGAGATATTGCTCAGGAGTCTCCCTTTTGAGCATAGAGGGTGGGAAGGGGAAGGAATTCTGTTTTGACTCCTTTGTTGGAAACCCCCAGATTGGACTTACGAACTTATTGTGAGATTGGGGCTTGCAGGTTGAAAACGTCTATTCTAGGGACTACCTGATGAACAGGAAACCATATGTTAATAAACTCAAATGCCTGGATTTTGCCAATCAGAGAGGAATGCCTCCCTTAACTCTTTCCCTTTCCTTTAATCGTCAAATGAGCTCTTAGAGATTCTTATCAGCCTTTGATAGCATATTCTTGTATCAGCCTACTGCCAAGCACACCTCTAGGAACATGGCAAGCACTGATGAACAGTGCAAATATTCTTGCATTCATAAAACTTACAACCAGTGTGCAGAAAAGCACATAAACAATAAGCAAGGCAAGCAAGTAGACTTCATAGGTCCTTAATAGTGACAAATATCATGCAGGAAGAAGAAGGAAATTAGAAGAGCAATTAAAAGATGAGTAATTTTTTAAAAAAACATCGATTTATTTTTTATTTGAAGGGCAGAGTTGTAGAGAGAGAAGGAGAAACAGAGCAAGTGCCCACACAGGTTGGATCTGGACCAGTTTGAAGTCAGGAGCCAGGAGCTTCCTCCAGGTATCCCATCAGGGGTCAGGGGCCCAAGGATTTGGGCTCTTTGCTGCCTTCTCAGACAATTAGTAGAGAACTATATTGGAAGTTGAGCTGCCAGGACTTGAACTGACACCTACATGGGATGCTAATTCCACAGGAGGAAGCTTAGCATGCTAAGCCACAGTGCTGGTCCCATGAGTATAGCTTTTTAAATTAATTAATTTGAAGGGCATAGACACATGTATATGCCACACACAGGGAGTGAGTGAACGAGAGAGATATATAAAGAGAGAGACAGAAGGAGAGGGAGACATATCTTACCTTCTGATTCCTGTCACAAATGCCTATAACGACCGGAGCTGCAACAGTCTGAAGACATAAATAGAGAATTCAATCCAGGTCACCCAGATCTTCCACACGAGTGGCAGCCCTCACTGCTGACTCCCAAGGTTTACACTAATGGGAAGCTAGATTTGGAGCAGAACTGGAACTTGAACCCAACATGGGATGCAGATATCCTAAGGAAAGTTTTAACTATAAAGTCAAATGTGTGGTTTTTTAATAGGTTATTCAAAACAGATGTCATTAAAAGAGAATTTGAACAAAGCTCTGCAAGAAGTGAAGGAATTGAAGAACTTCCTGAGAAGAAAGGGACTTTGGGCACTGAATTGGGATATAAATTTAAATCCTCAATGCTTCCATTCTCTAAGCCAGACCCATTATGTGATTCTTAATTTTAGGAAGCCCAAAGTAGTTGTTTATCAATAAACAGTAGCACATGGAGATGGTGGAGAAGATGGTGATGTTAGGCTCTCCCTGGTGAAAAAAAAATGGGTACAGCTTTACAATAGCTTCCAGTGATTTAACAGAGGCACTCATGAGTGGTTTGCATTTCAAGGTGATAAGCACAAAATATGCCCTGGTGTGAGACAGGTAAAATTATGACTGCTATTCTTGAAATTGGTCCACCTCTTAGAAAGTACTTTCCAAAATTCCATCATTAGGAATGCATTGCTTTGGTGATCTAAATTGCACACCACACAATGAGGTGAACTCATTCAACTAAAATCAAAAGCATGATACCAATTGATTGGTTTTCTTTCTCTTCCAGAAGGAGCTCATAAGATAGGTTCTATGGGAGAGTGGAGGGAAGATGGACAAGCGATACAGGAATAGATAGGCTGGGACTGCAGAGGACGCCATTGGTATCTGAGCCCTCCCAGATGAACTCTGTTCCTTACTGTTAGTTTTATTCCTGACATTGAATGGTTCCTGACAAATAGGAGTACAACTTGGTCATTTCTGAAGTCAAGAAAAAGCTGCCAGTGGGCAACTGATGAAGAGAGTAATTATCTTTTTTTAAGTCGCTAAATCAGAGAGAAAAATATGAAAGTAGTTCAAAGAATTTCTAGAAAATGGAATTAAAAGATAGGTTTATTTTGATGCAAAAATGTTCAAATCCATGCATACAAGGGGTCTTGAAATTGTGCATGGAAAACAGATATTGTGAAAAAATTAGGCATAGATTTCAACTTTTTTCTTTTGGGCCAAGGTCAATTTATCTTTTAGTTCTATCTGTCATGAAAATCAGAATACTTGTACATTCTTCACCATCACCTCATTTACCTGCTGCTGATTTAAATGCTGAATCCTTCACATTTCTGTAAGTAGAGACCTTGACCTGGAATTTTTCATAGAATTTTCAATGTCCTAAAAACAGGTGATTTCAAGGAATGGACTATTGACTGTCCTCTGTGTGATGCACAGAATAAATAGAACATGTAGTTTGTCTTTCTTCTTGCTCAATAGTTCTCTCCAACCCCCTTTTCAAAGATCTCTTTTAGAGAAGAACTTTACTACCCACTTGCCTGCCACAGTCATGGAGACTTATATCTGCTCTGTTTGAAAGGTATCAACCCGGGAGAATCAAGATGGCGGAATAGGGTAAGGACACATTTAAACAAATGGAAAAGCATTTAATCAGGATGAAGCAGAGAGGACACATTCCAGGAAATAGGAAAGGACAGAACAACAGCAGAGGGGTACCTGGAGACTGACAGACACAGGAAAGCAGCAGACACAATGGTGTGGTGTTGCAGTTACTGATACTCCAGCAGCATTCAGCTAATGGTGACCTGAACTCCACCAGCAGCCAGAACGCCACCAGCAACCAGGTGGGAAGGGACTTTCACTGGGAGCTTGGGAGGTGAACCCAGACAAAGAACTGTCCGTCCTGCTGGTCCATTTGATTTGACCAGGAACAGAGACAGAGCAGCAGATCCCAGGTGGGCAGTGCGAGAATAGGGTGGATTTCACAGCCCAGTCAGTCCCCTAGAGCCGAAATGGGTGACATGTTGCATAAGGAGGCAAAGGCAACGGAAAGGACTGAGCATACGTTGAGGTGGGAGTGATCTCATTTCTGACTTAGTGAACTGCAGCAAAGTGGCATTCTACAGGTTCCACCCAAGACAGGTCTGGATAGCCCTCAGATCTGATGGGCAGCAGATGGAGAACTCTAGCAATGGTATGTCAGGTGCCATTTTGTACAGTGTGGCAATAGCTTTAGGACTGCAGGGACAACAATGAACTGTGCATGTACTAGAACTCACTGAGCTCACTGGATTGCCCTGGTCCCGCAGGAAAATAATACCAACTGTAGCATCATACGGGCCAAAACAGGTCTGTGTGGCCCTCACAACTAATGGCCAACAGGTTCCGACAAGATCAGCGCCACCAACAACCTAGTTATATAGGACACCTGGTGTCTCTCTAATCCTGGGACCTGCTCCAACCAGAAGTGGGAGAAAGGTTGAACAGTGGTGCAGCCTCACCATGGTATCACAGGATGTGGAGAGTGGTGAGTCAGGAGCTGGGGCTGTGGAAAGCACGGTGGAAATCTAACATAAGAACCCAGACCTGGAACTCGCTGGAGGTTGTGACACAAGTGGCTGCAAGTAAAGAGTTGTGTACCAACTGCAATAAGTAAAATCGCGTTGTAGACCTGTGGGTGACACAGCTTAGAAACATGCCCCAAGGAGAGGACTCTGCTAACCAGAAGTACAATGACCAAGAGCAAAAGAAGAGATAGAGGCACAGTGAGTATTACTGAAAACTCCCCTGCAAAGGAGCAAAACCCTATGCCAACCTCAGAGTTAACTGAGGAAGACATTGAGAAAATGGGGGACACAGAATTCATAAAACCTATTTTAAAGCTTCTGATCAACAATGAGAAGCTCATGCAAGAGTTCAAAGAATTTAAGGAAGCAATAAAGCAAATCAAGGCTTGCATATCAGAAATGAAGAATACAGTGGAGCAAATTAAAAGTACAATGGAGAGTCTCCAAAATAGAATGAAGCAATCAGAAGAAAGAATCTCAGAATTGGAAGATATTTCCTGTCATCAGGGGGAAACAAACAAAAAGCTGGAAGCAGAGCTGGATCAGGCCAAAAGAAGTATTCAATAATTGAAAGACACTATTAAGAGGCCAAATCTAAGAGTTATGGGAGTCCCAGAAGGTGCAGAAAGAGAAGCTGAGTTTGCAAATGTATTCAATGAAATAATAAAGGAAAGTTTCCCTAATCTGGAGAAAGAATTGGGAAACAAGATCCAGGAGGGGCACAGAACCCCCAACAGGCTTGATCAAAAGCGATCCTCACCACGACATATGATAATCAAGCTCTCTTCAATCGAACGTAAGGAAAAGATCCTTAAATGTGCATGTGAAAAAAATCAATTGACATATAAAGGAATGCCAATCAAACTCACAGGAGATCTCTCACAGGAAACTCTACAGGCCAGAAGAGAATGGAGCAACATATTCCAGATTCTACAAGAAAAAATTATCAGCCCAGGATAACATATCCAGCAAAGCTTTTTTTTTGTCTTTGAAAATGAAATAAAATTCTTCCACAGTCAAGAAAAGTTAAACGACTATTCCTCTTCCAAAGCTGCCCTACAAATGATACTTCAAGATGTTCTCTTGACAGAGAAGAGGAATAGCACCAAACAACACCAAAGGCAAATGTGAAGAACAGCGCAGTAAAATGACAACAGAAGACTAAACCAATGAACAAACTTTTCATAAAATGACAGGACCAAAGTTCCATCCATACATATTAAACTCTGGATGTAAATGGCTTAGGCTCAATCAACCATCATAGATTAGTAGATTGGATTAAAAAACAAAACCCATCTATTTATTGTCTAGAAGAGACACTTCACCAACAAAAATCAGCAGAAACTATTTCGCATGAATTTTACTGTTTCCTGTTGGTTTCATCTCTTCAAAACCCTTTCTTCTGATTAAATCATTCAATGACTACTAGATCATACAGTAGCATCACTTGCTTCAAGAAGGTTCTTGATTTTCATTTCTTCAGCTACACGTTAGCCATTTAATACCAGGTTATTTAACTTCTTAGTGTTGTTAATTTCTTTCTTCTTCCTGATATTGATTTTATTGTGTGGCTCTTCATTTAAGGGAATGTATAGTAGCTGTGTAATGGAGACTGTCATATCTAGTAACATGTCATTTAACTTCATGGCATTGCAAATTTCTATTTTTCTTTCTATTGTTGGTTTTGTATTATGACTTTTCATTTGAGGGGATGTACAGTAGCTGTGAAATGGAGACTAACATCCAGATGTGAGGATACAATGTAGTGTGCATTTCTACTTCTAAACATGGACTTCAAATGAAACTATTTCCTATATCTTGACAATAGGATGCTGGACTCTCTGCCATTGTCCATGCCTGCAATGATGGACATATGACTGAGTATGAAGAACTATATAAGTTAGTAATGATACAGAGGAACTGGGGGGAAGGGAACTGGGGAGGGGATAAGGGAAATGCCAGGAACCTATGGAATTGTTTGATAAAATGATAATAAAAATAATAAAATGTAAAATAATTAAGAAAATGAAAAAAGGAATATACTTTATATGTCTTTACTTTGCACATTGCACTTCAGCACTGAAATAAATAAATGATAATCAGTTCTGTTGAAAAGAAAAAGAAAGGCTTCAACCCATTGTGCATGGTATAGTAATCATGTAGAGTAGAGCAATAGTATTGGTTACCTGACTGAATGTTTTGGGAGAAAGAATAACAATTTATGTTCAATGTTTGCTTGGTGTAGATTCCACAAGGTTTGTATCTATGTATATGTATATGCATATGTATGTGTATATGTATGTGTATATGTATATGTATATGTATATGTATATGTGTATGTATATGAGGGGACTTTGGAGCCAGGGTTGTGGTTTAGTGCATAAAACTGCCACCTGTAACACCAGTATCACATATCGATGCCAGCTGAAGTCCTACCTGCTCTGCTTCCAGGCCAGCTATTTGCTAAATGCTCCTGGCTAAGCAGTGGAAGATAGCCCAAGTTCTAGGGCATCTGTTAGTCATGTAGGAGCTTTAGGTAGAATTCCATGTGCTGATTTATTCCCCAAATGGTCAAAGTGACTGAGACAGGTCCAGATAAAAACCTGGAGGTGGAAATTCCATGTAGGTCTTCTATGTGGGTCTTGCACGTGAGTGTCAGAGGCCCAAGTACTTGGGCCCTATCTGCTGCTTTTTCAGGTGCGTTACCCAGAGCTGGTTTGGAAAAGGATCTAATCAGTACTCACATGTGATGCTGGCTTTGCGGGCAGTAGGCAGATAAACCTGCTGCGCCATACCACCGATCCCCTTTGCTGCTCTTCTGAGTGAGATGTCCTCTCTCCTTGGTCAGTAATACGAAGTTCCATTTATTCAAGATGCTTAAATACACCCTATACTGTAGATGGCCAGTAGAAATAATGGTCAGTCTGTTTTCAAGAAGACAGCATTATTTTCCCCATCAGAACACTTAATCTGGATGATTCAAAGAGAAGAATAAATACAGCTAAGGGAGTTAGAATCTCTGATCCGAAATTCCCCAACACTTTCTCTCATCCAGTATTGCAGATACAGGAAATGCCATTGGGAAATGATTTCATGCTCACTCTTCATGCAGGAAAAATGCTGAGTGTTTGCTTCTGCCACTGAGCACGCTGAGACCTCTGCCCACTAGACACATTTGAAAGGACAGTGGCTTACAGACACTCAGACAATGAATGGTGCTCTTTAAGATTTATGGACACCAAGAGCTTTGAGAATCAATACAGTTGATTTGAGGTGAGGGCTGGCATCAGGACACTTCTCATGGTTTGCTTGGGCTACTTTCTTCAGCAGACACCTGAGGCTTTTTTTTTTTTTTTTTTTGCCACTGACTTGACTAGGTGTGTGTGTGTGTGTTTATTTGGCTGCAAGTCTGGGGTTAAAAATGGATCCCCTCTTAAATGCCTCCTACTTTTTATAAAGAGTAAAAGTGCTAACTGTATTTGGAGGTCACTGACCTAAATATCCCGCTGATGAGTCTAAGTGGTGCTCGGAGTTGCTACCGGTTGCTTGCACAGATACTGCACCTGACTCTCTCCCTCTCTCTCTCTTTTTACCTCCTTGTTAAATATTTGCTGTCTGTCTGAATTGGGAAGGGATATTTCACACCAAAATCAAATGTGGATGGTTTTGGTCGGTACCTCATTGTGCGTCTATGTGTTTTTTTTTTCTTAAGACATGTGGAGTGAATAGAAGTGCTTTCTGTCGCGCTCCTCCTAATGGTCTGTTTGCCCCTCTGGTCAATCTGATTGTTTTGTCTTGTCTGTGGCTTTATGGAGGCTTTGTTTTCTCACCTGGAGCAGATGTACTTAGATCCCAGATGTTTTTAGAATCTTTCCATGTGGACTTACATACAGTTAGCAGCAGTAACTCTTAAAAGCTTGCAAGTTTTTAAAAAGAAGTTCTCTTTGCTCATTGTTCAGAAAGTGTTTGTGGTTCCTAATGAAGTATTTCATTAAAAACTACCAAAATATTTTGGTCTGTAAGATGACTCTACTAAGTTTTTATTTTTCAGAAATGAATTCAATGTTTTATACCTATACTTTGGCGATAAGTGGGTTTTGTAAAATTGAAGTCTCCACAGAAGATACTCAGCAAATGATTTCTAGTAGACAACAATGAAGACAAAAGACATCACACAAACCAAAGTCAATAAAAACAGCTTTAAGTTTTAAAGAAACTTGAAGAAAGCAAATGCTTAAGCCAGGGATATAGGAATCCAAACAGTGAAGCAACCCTTAGAAGAAATTCAAACACCTACAAAAGTCGGCAAATAATGTGCCGATCCCACGCCTTCATTACCAAGCTTCAACAATATTCAGTTTATTACCAATTTTGTTGTTACAGTACTGCTGCAATCCTCCTTCCCCGATTAATTTGAGGCCGGAAGTAGACAATTTGTATCACTCATACAATTTCACAATTCAAGAAGGCATGGGAAACGGGATCAAAGATCATGTTTTCTAGGGGGGGTCACATTATTGAAATCCTTACAGCTTTTTTCATAATACATGCTTTCCATTAATGTTCTGCACACCCCTCATATATTCAGTGATGCGCAGTAATCGTTGTCCCTACCTCAAGACAGGACTTCTGCAGCAGCGTGAGATAACCAGTCAGTCTTTAGAAATCCTCAACAGTTTCCAGAATGTTCTCTGGCTTTTCCTCTTCTTTCTGTGTCACTTACAAATACAACGAATCAGAATTTAGTAAGGTGCATAGTAATGAGACTGGCTAGAAGTATTTAGATTCTCTTTCACTTTTTCTGTTGCTTTGCTTCTGTTGCTTTTGTTGAAGAAATCACACCTTTTGTCCAAGGAGTCTTCTGGTCCTCATGACTACATCAGATACACTTTCCCCTATGTTCATACTCGTGCTGCCAAGTGAAATTCAGTATTGAGGCTTTTCACTCACCTCTTCCATTCGTATCATCTCTCTCTCTCCAGAATCCCAGTTCTTAACCACAGCTGCATAATTACTCATTTGTGCAAAACAATCTCGGAAAAAGCAAGTCTAGCACTATCACGTATGTATGCTATGATTATTGAAGCTAATTGATGTATGCTATGATTATTGAAGCTAATTGGTGGCAGTTTTCCAGTGGTTTAAAAACACAAAACACATCCATTTGTTCCCTACAGGAGACATATCTTAACAATAAAGGTCAGCAGAAACTCTATCTCATGGATTTTGATTTTTTTTTTAGTTTTATCTCTTCAAAACACTTTCTTTCTCATTAAATCTTCATACTGCTTTTATAGATCATACAGTAGCATCATTTTCTTCAAGAAGGTTCTTGATTTTCTTTATTCAGTGACACATTAGCAATTCAGTAGAACGTTATTTAACTTCCTGGCATTTTTAATTTCCATTTTTCTTCCTGATGTTGATTTTGTTTTGTGTGTTTTCATTTCAGGGGATACACAGTAACTGTGTAATGGAGACTATCATATCTAGAAGCATGTTATTAAACTTCATGGCATTGTAAATTCCTATTTTTCTTCCTGCTGTTGATTTTGTATTATGGCTTTTCCTTTAAGGGGATGTATAGTAACTGTGTAATGGAGACTATCATATCCAGATTTGAGAATACAATGCAGTATGCATCTCTACTTCTAGATAAATGATAAATTCCTAGTGAAACTGTTAACTATGTTTTGACAATAGGATGCTGGACTCTGGCATTGTCCATGCCTGCACTGATGGATATATGAACGTTTATGAAGAATTATAGTATGGTAATAATATAGGGGAAACTTTTTGTATGAGGGGGGACTTGGGAAGGGTGTAAGGGAAGTCCCAGGGTCTATGGAACTGTATCATAAATTATTATTATTATTAATAATAATAACAAAAGAAATAAAAGTGAAGTAAAAAAAAAGATTTCTGTTTGGTTGTCCACCAGCTGATTATTCCATTAGCCTCATTTGTTATATTTCACTTTAAAGTTTTCAAGAATGCCTTTCAAATTTACTTGTTGTTTTATAATTATGCAAAAATCACTATATAGTTTTTAGGTAAAAATCTTAAATATTCGAAGAAGTGTATTTAAAAATAGTATTGTATTCTTTCAGATCTTTCTTCTTATTATTTTTAATTTGAGAAACACAGAAAGAGACAGAGAGAGGGAGAGAGAGGGAGAGAGAGGGAGAGAGAGGGAGAGAGAGAGAGGGAGAGAGAGAGAGGGAGAGAGAGAGAGGGAGAGAGAGAGAGAGAAAGAGAGAAACAGAGACTGTGTCTGCTTGTTCTCTCCTCCAATGCCTATAAAGGCTGGGGCAGAGGCTGGGTTGGGCTGAATTCTGGAGCCAGAAGTTCCATCCAGATTTCCCACCTGGGTGTCCAGAAGCCTGTCATCTGTGTCATCACCACTACCTCTCAAGGTCTATATTAGCAGGAAGCTAACTCAGGAGCTAGAGCTAGGATTGCACCCAAGCACTCGGATGCAGTACGTGGGTGTCTGAACCACTAAATTAAACATCCTCCCTCACATTTCTTTTCCTTTAGAAACTTTACACACACAGACACACACATTTTTCCTTTCTTACACTTTTACCTAAGCACAATTTTCTATACTTTCCTTTTTCTCCTAGTAGTGTATCCTAGAAAGCATTTCATGGTGGTCTATAGAATATGACTCATACTTATTTAAAGAGCAAAGAGCTAGAGATAGGCAGAGAGAGAGCTTCCATATGCTTGTCTCTTCTCAAATTCCCACAACTGCCAAGGAGAGGCCAAGCCAAAGCAAAGAACCTGGGAACACAATTCAAGTTTGTCAGGTGAATGGTGGGAACCAACTACTTGAGCTGTTACTGGCTGTCCCCTCTGGATCTATAATAACAGAACAGTAGAATAAGCGGTGGTGCTGGAGCTGGACCCCAAGCACTGATATGGGGAATGAGCAGCCAAGGTTGCACCTTAGCTGCTATACCAATTGTCTATGCCTCATTTCTTTGCTAGCTAAACAGGACTCCATTGTTTTAAAGTTTTTTTTTTTTTTTTTTTGTATTGTAAAGGCAGAGCACTGAGCAGGAGCTGATCTGATCTGAAGCCAGGAGCCAGGAGCCTCTTCCAGGTCTCCCACACGGGGACAGGGTTCCAAGGCTTTGAGCTGTCCCCAATGCTTTCCCAGACCACAAGCAGAGTGCTGGATGGGAAGCGGGACTGCTGGGATTAGAACCAGTGTCCATATGGGATTCTGATGCGTTCAAGGTGAGGACTTTAGCTGTGAGGCTACCATGCTGGGTCTGACTCCATTTTTATATCAGATAAATCAGGGTTTAATCAACTAGTCTCCTACTGGTGGACAATTGAGTAATCCCAATAATTTTAACCATTTAAAAATGTTGACTAGTTAGTTTAAAACCTAGATGGTACAAAAGTATATGCAATGAGAGTAATGTTCTTAGCTGTTCCCCCAAAGTTGTGTTTTGTCCCTGAGGCAACTGGTGTTTGGTGTGTGTTTAGCTCACAGACATCTGTGTTCTCAGGATGAGAACTATTATTACTAATCATGTGTAGAAAGGAGGATAAATAAAACAATGAAGTGCTAAAGTGTTTCACTCCATTGATTTCTTGAATATGGGAGCAGGAATTAGGGTTTAGATTATAGTTGAATTTTCTTTTGTATTATTTGCACGGGAATGGGGGGAGAGAGAGAGAGAGAGAGAGAGAGAGAGAGAAAATGGATGTGTTGGTCCACTCCTTAAATGTGTGCAATGAACACAGGTGGGTGAAAGTTAGATCTCAGAGCGAAGAACTCTACCTAGGGCCCACATATAGGTAGTAAGAACCTCATTGCTTGATCCACCATTCCTGCCTCCCAGGGTCTACACTAGCAGGAAGCTGGAGTTAGGGGTTGAAATTGGAAATCATAGCCAGGCACTCCAATGTGGGATACAGGCATGATAACGCCCCCATTAGCCACTAGGCCAAATGCACACTGCTTTGGTGGCTTTTCCATCCCATGCCTATGCATTCACCATCACAGCTTCTAACTCACAATTGCAGTAACAAAGGTATTATTTACGAAATTAGGTTTGAAATCAGTTAGCAGTGATCTGATCGGAATAAGCATTCATGTCATCACCATGATCATCATCACCAAATGATGACTTGTTTTAATTACTATGTTCTAATGTGAACAAAAATAGTGGCATGCTGAGAGTTAGATAAAGCAAGTTAAACAAAAAACCGTTATCTAAAGTGAATGGCTCCAACTGAGATGCATCTTGAAAAATATACACAAGACATTTTTACTTCATCCAAAGCAACATAACGAGAGCTTAGTAGTAAAAATTTTTTAAAAATTGGCATAATTAGTAACTGCCCATATTACACCTATTATGGACATCATGTAGGTTTACAGCCATCATGTAAGGAGAAAGGTCAAAATTGATGAAAGACTCTCAAATCCTCCAAATGGTCCACGTCCCCTGGGACTCAGGCCCTTGTGCTGTCTCCTCACAGTGAGTTGGGGATGACTCTTTGTGACCAATAGAGTGGGGTGTAAGAAGCAACGTGTGGCTTGCACGTCTGGGTGATAGAGGGCATGCAGCTTCTGCTTTGGTCTCTAGGGTTTCTTTCCATGGAGGAAGTCAGCTTCCAATATGGGAGGATACTCAAGTTGGCACACAAGGAGAGGGGCCAAGGCTTTCAACCATCAGGGAGCACTAGCTGCCCAGCCATGCGACAGAGACACTCTGAAACATTATCCCCAGCCTTGTAGGTGACCACAGAAGATTACAGAAGACTACAGTCTGGGGGCATGTCACTGCAAGGTTACAAGGCATCCGAACTTGAACATTGCATTTGGGCCACTTTGGAATTCCAGTGCCAAGAGATACAAATAATACTGCTGTTGTTTTGTGTCAACCAGTTTTGGGAGTGCTTTGCTGCTCAGTACATACCTACGATTCACGTGGTATTGGAATTGTAAGTTGATAGATAATATTTTTTACAATAAGCTTGGGATAGGGATCTTCCAGAATACTATTTCTCACTTTTTCCTGATTGTAACAGTGTGGCACTGTTACTTTGGGCAGTATAGTAAAGTTGAGAGGAAAATATTAGAGATCACTTTCCAGCTTGAGCTAGGTCACATTTTCCCTGTTATGTAAACTAAAGACTCAATATGCAGAGGAAAGCAATTTTTCAGGATACACAGTTACTAATGGCATGGTGATATTTTAATACAAGCTTATTCAATTGAGCTATGTTTATGTTTCTGTACTTTGCTGATCTTAAAAAAAAACACCTATCTTGTAAATGGGAACCATACAGAAATGAAACATCCGTTAGCCATGGTTTCTGTTCATTTATTCATTCATATACTCACAAATAGCTATTGGGCACTATCATCTATTAAACAGTGTATTAGGTGTTAGGTAAATAAAAAGAGACACCTACTATTTGCTTTACAGACAATGGAATGTGGAAGAAGACACTGCAATTAAAAGATAAACGCACAATGGATGTGGTTCAAAGAAATTGCTGTAAGTGCCAAAACAGAGGCGCACACACATGAAACCGGAATGCCAGAGTACACAGCAATGGGTCAGGAGAAGTCAGTGGTGGGTGACGGGAAAGATGCTACAGACATGCATAGCTCAGTGATGATATGCATTGAGAAATGTGTTTCTAGGGGATTTTAGTGCTGGGTGAACATCACAGCGTGTATGTGTACAAGCCTGGAGGGTGTAGCCTACTGCTTGCTTAGGCTCAGTGATATAATCCATTGTTCTGACATGACAAATCTGGTGTGTTTTACTATATTTAATAGGACCTGCACTTATAACACACTGGGAAGTATTTCTGTATCTTTTAAAAACATTTGATAATTTGTTTTTCTTTTTAAGAAGATTTGATTTGAACAGCAGATTCTACAGAGAGAGGAGAGACAGAAAGGTCACACATTTGCTGGTTCACTCCCCAAATGGCTCCAACAGCTGAATCTAAGCTGATCCCAAGCCAGGAACCAGGAACGTCTAATGGGTCTCCCATGTGGGTGCAGGGACCCAATGACTTCGGTCATCCTCAGCTGCTTTTTCAGGCTACAAGCGTCGAGCTGTCTTGGAAGTGGAGCCACAGGGAGGTGAATCGCTACTCATATGGGGTGCAGATGCTGTAAGCAGGAACTTGCCTATTATATCATTTGTGTTTCTAACCACAGAAAATATGTAGTAAACATACAGTGCAAACTATAAATAATGATGTGCTTATTAGAGCACAGAGCATGAAAAGACTGGAAGTTTCTCAGGGTGTCAATGAATGGTGAATCTGAGTGAAAGGTTTTGAACATTGCTGTATGCAATTGTAGGCTTTATAAATGCTGTACACTGAGACTGGCCATGTGGCACAGCACGTTAAGTTGCTATCTACAGTGCCAGTATCTCATGGGCACTGGTTCAAGTCTCGGATGCTTCACTTCTGCTCCAACTCCCTGATAATGTGCTGGAGAAAGTAGGGGAAGATAGCCCAAGGACATGGTTCCCTGTATCCAGGTGAGAGACCAGGATGAAGCTGCTGATAGATCTTAAAAACTAAACAAGTAAGTGCTGTACACTTAAGCTACACAATATTTAATTTAAAAGTTTTCTTTTTTTAAAAAACAAATTGATTTTACTGTAAAGTTTTTTGCTTTATAAATTTTGTTTTGCTAATCTTAAAAATTATTTTTTAATCATTCGTTCATTTATTTGGAAAGTCAGAATTATAGAGAGTTTAAAAACATTAATGGCATAAAGAGGGAGAGAAAGAACTTTTGTTTGCTTGTTTACTCCCCAAATAGCTGCATCATCCAGGCTGGGCCAGGCTGAAGCTAGGAATCAGCAATTATTCAACATGGGTGGTAAGGACCCAGGCACTTGGGCCATCTTCAACTGCTTTCCCAGGCACATATAGCAGGGAACTGAACTGGAAATGAAGCATCTGGGACTCAAACCAGCTCTCATATGGGATAAAGGTATTGCAGGAGGCTGCTTGGTCTGATGGGCCACTCCACTTGACTCAAACTTCCTAATTAAAAAAATATGAATCTTTTATGATAAAACTTAAATATATTGTGCAGCTATACAAAATATATTCTTTCTTTATATCCTTGCTTTATAAGCTTTTTTCCCTATTGCATACTTATTTTACTTTTTCCCCTCCAAATACTTTTTGTTAGAAGCTAAGATGCAAACATACATTTTATCCTAGGCCTACACAAGTCAACAGCATCAAAATCAAGGTCTTCCACCTCCACATCTTGTCCCATTGGATGGTCTTCTGAACACCTCCCAGAGGATCTTTGTGAGGCTATTTTACAGGTAAAATTTCTTTTTGATAAGCAGAAGGAGGGCATTCTAAAACAATGGTAACAGAATAGTAAATTCAAAAGTCAGTATTATGATCAGTCTTCTGTGATACACCTAACTGTATGTGTTATAGTTTTGTGCAACTGACAGTAAGAAGGCTTGTTGATACCAGTGTTCCACAAACAAATAAATAATGTGTTGTAATTCACCATTACCACGGTGATCGGATTTGTTCAACTCCATTGTAATACCGTGGAATATGTCATCACTGAGCGGAATGCGCTGTGGTGCATGATTATAGATAGTTAGCTCCTGAGCAAAGCAGGACTTACATGAACACCAGGGTCAAGAGTATTCTAGGCAAAGGTGGTAATATGCGCTAAGACCCTGAGCTGGTAATTGATTGAAATATTTATAAAAACCAAAGGTATTATCCCTGCCGAGTAAAACATGCAGCAAGGAGAAATGCAAGATCAGCTGTAAATTTGTCTGGGCCAAGATGATGTGTAGCCCTTGGCATAGAATGCGCTGCTGGGTGTGGGTTTTGTTTTAAGAGCAAAGGGACACTTGGGAGAAGCTTTTGTGTTTCACACTTCAGTGTTATTCCAGCTGCTCTGTAGAGAAGGCATGAGTGGAACAGGCAGAAGAGCAGCGAGGCTGCTGTGGCTGCGCGATGACAGAGTGATGAACTAGGCTTGAGGTGATGGAAGGATTTGAGTCTTGACAACCGATTGAGTGTGAAGACAGAAGGACACTTACAGAAATGAACACCGAGTTTCTCAGTGACATTTACAAACGTGTGAAAGACTAGAGGAAGAACGTGTTTGGGTGGGGATATCAAGAATTCATTTTTATATGTTTGACTGCCAGTTCCAAAAGGGCAAAAATATTTTGCGAGGGCTTGGGAAACAATTTGTGTCATATCCAGATTCTAGTTTTCTAGCATATAGCTGCTTGCAAATACCGTCCATCAACCGTTATCTGGGGATCTTCTGTTTTTCTTTCACTGATGATACTGTTTAATGATCTCAAACTGCAGATAATGAAACATCTAACTAACTAGGCCAACTCTGGCTGCAGAACCCCATAGGATTTGATGAATCCCTACTAACCACAGGAGAGCAGTCACTTGAAGTCATCTTTGAAGAAAATACCTCTCATTTCTCCTTTTTGGTCTTTACCAAGGAGTAGGGAATTTTCTTCTTCAAAGGTTATGTGTTTACTATTCAAAACCATTTCTATTTCCTCGACCGTGTCTTGTTGTCTGTGGGGTTTACTGTGTAAAACACGTTCATTCAGTTGGCTGAACATGGAACTATCTCGGTATGTTGAGTGCAACCTTTAGAGATGTTGCTGATTGAGGTATTGAGCTAAACATGGCTTGCTCCCCTCAAAACAAAGGTATGGACAGTCCCCTCTTCCAGAATTTAATGTATCTAACAATGTTCTTAGACGTGGCAAGCTATAAATGCAATTCTCCAAGCACATACTTGGGTAAAAATAGATGGTCTTATTTATAGAAATACAGAAAATAATGTGGTATTTGCAAAACCTCTCAACAGGCAAAATAAAAATAGGCTTCTCATGTAATTTCTTGGGTTATTTACCTATTCTGAAAGTGGCTCTGGGGGCAGTAGTGTTTTCTGGCTGTCAGAAGCAGCTGCTCTTTGCTGAGAATTCCTCCTGTTTGGCTTAGTCTCCTTGACCATAGGATTACTCTTGTGTGATTTCTTGGAGTACAGTTATCTGCTTTGCACAGTGGGAGCTCATTTGTGTCAGGCATCATGGGACAGCAGATATTGTACCTGCCCTGGCATGTGAGATTTCCTTGGTAGGGAACTTCCTGCAGCTAAGTCCATACCCTGGAGCCCATCACATTATAGGCAAATAAAATACTATACATCCTGTTTGCCTTGGATTGGATGAAGATGAACTGAGTTGGATATGTTTTCAAATAGCATGAAGTTCAACCCTGAGGCACAGTATTATTTTGATCCCACCTGCTGAAAACAAGATTTCTTTACTAGCCTCATCTCCTCCATATTTGATCTCTGCTGTAGAAAAGACTAGTTGCTTGTGTTGGACTCCTGATCCTGCCTGCCCTTCAGTCGTCTTCCATAACAATGCCATTGCAATCATCCCCAAGGTAGATCTCACCAGGTTGGGTCTCTGCTGAAGCCTGCTAGTGCCTTCTTGTCTTGCACAGAAGCCCAAGGTCTGGGACATAGTTTTCAGAGATCTCCCTAGATGCCTTCTCTTCTGTTGTGTCCCCACTGCTTCAGCCACAAGACCCACCTTCCATGCTTTACACTTGACCTGTTGCTGTGCCCTCTGAGCCTAAAATTCTTTGTTTTCCCTGGATTATTATCCCTCTTTCAGACTAATGAACCATTCCAGCTAGCTATCCTTCCTTCTTTCCTTCCTTCCTTCCTTCCTTCCTTCCTTCCTTCCTTCCTTCCTTCCTTCCTTCCTTCCTTCCTTCTCCCTTTCCTTCCAGCTCTGCCTTTCTCCAATCTCTCTTTTGATTCATTCATTTTATTTATTTGAAATACAGAAGAATGACAGAGTGGGGGTAGGGATGGGGAGAGAGAGTGAGAAAGAGCTAGAGAGAGATCTTCCATCTGAGATTCACTCCCCAAATGGCTACAAGCTGGGACCCAGGAACTCCATTCTGGTCTCTCCTACTTGTCAGGAGTATGGGTCATCTTCCGCTGCTTTTCTAGGAGAGTTAGCAGGAATCAGGAATGGGAGCAGAGTAGCCAGGGTTTGACAGCTCTCTGATATCAGATGATATCAGATACAAGAGGAGGCTTAACTTAGAGTGCCACAACACCGACCCCTGCCCCTGGTCTTTCTCATCTTTGCTTAAGCCTCATCTTCTCTTATGCCTTTTATTTATTTATTTATTTATTTATTTATTTATTTATTTATTTATTTTGAGGTTGTCAACCCCTTGGTTTCCTTTTCTCATTTCTCTCTTCTGCTTCCCTGATCATAGCGCACTATTTTGTAACTACTTTCATAATCTGAGGGTTCCAGGTTTCATGAGTCAGGAGAAATACCACCTTCATTCAACACGTATGCCAGGAAAGCGCTCTTCGGTTCACATGAAAGCCTCGCTCTGCAGCTTCCCTTCCCTGTGAATTTTTGGGCTATCCATGGTGGGCCCAGAAAGGAGCGATCTCACTCCCTTCTGCTGCTGTGGCCAGTGAGGCAGCTGCTGGCTAACAGATGCCTGCTCTTACTGAGGTATCATTAGGAGCCACCATGAAGTTGGCTGTTACATCCATCAGGAGCTGATGCGTGAGGTGGGGAATGAGTTGTGCTACCTCCCCTGTATCCACCAGCTGTGTTGTAGACAGCTGAGCTTGATGGGCTCCTTTAGTGCCTTTCTGAATGGAAAAAATAGCCCTTCTGTCTGTGGAATGTTCACTGGGGGAAATATGTCTCAAAGTTCAGAGGCAATAACGTTGACTATTGATACTGTCCATACACAGAAGGCCATGAAAAGCTGTTTTGGTGATCCCCCAAGAGAAATATTAAAATGAGTATAGGAATAATGTCTTGCCTCATATAGCCTGGGGAGAGAAGGCTAAGGAGAACCTGCTGAGTGTCATTTTCTCATGAATGCTTGTTCTGAAACACTAAGGGCCGTTGAGAACTGGCATCCTGGAATTTCTAGGCGTCACAGTTTAGACGAAAGGAAAGTTCTCTCTCTAGACCAGGTTTCCTCCCTTTGTCCTTGGTAGGGGAACAACTTATTTTATAGCTTGAGGTCTTTAGGGATATGTTGCTGCCTGACAGGAAAGACGGATTTCTTAGTTGAAAGAAAAAAAGAAAGGATGAGTATTGCAGATGAATAATTAGAGATGCCTCTGAAGATTTCTGGCATGGAAGAAGTCCCAATATGTTTTTGTGGTAAGGCAGCCAAAATGATGTTAATTCCATGAATGATGGGACTTGACCAGGGAAAAGGTAACCTGAGCGTATGTTAAGATTCTTTGGAGATGTGATTATATATCCAGAAGGTACCATAGACTGGTAGAGTAAAAATCAAAGTATTTCCTTATGCATATAATTAGCATATCATTGACAGTTCAAATCTTCATTAAGTATGTAACATGCTCACAGAGGGAATTTTGGGGTTACACAGAAATCTTACTCCCTAGTGAGGGAAATTTTTGATCATTCATGTAAAGTTTTCCTCCCACAATGTTTGCAGAGAGAAATTAAAATGACCTTTTAGATATGATCTCTTGTGTTGAAGTTCGGCTTGGGTAGTGGGTTGAAAGTGGAGAGTGTAGGAGGAAGTTTGGTGGTTCTGTCAAAAAGGTCAGTTGAGTGTATTCATCACCACATTTTCCTCTATATCTCAATAATCTCATATGCGACTCTTGTGCACATTATGAATAAGCTTTAAAGCCCTTACGCTGTCTTCTTATCGCATTTAAACCAAACATTTTTTTCAAAAATGCCATGATCTATTTAGAAGTAATTTTGTGCTACAGCCAGGGACAATCTCATCACTGAACAATGCTTCTATTTATGTAAGTCTGTCTCTCAGAGCCTGTCCATATCTTGAAGAAATCCCCAGTGTGGAAGGCAAGCTATGAAATTGAATACCATCATGAAATATCCCCCATGGGATTTGTTTATTGTTTTCTTATCCAGTTGCCCATGGCTACAGGGAAACATTTTTTCAAAACTCAATACAAACTTTGTTAACCTGTTTTTCTTCTTGATGCCCTAAAGTCTTCTTTGGTCACAGTAGATTTTAGAGGAAGTGGAAAAATTATGTTGGATCTCTCAATGTCAAAGGGGCACATGGACAGTTATTCCCTTGCTGTGTACAAAGGACAAAGATATTTCAGGATAAGTATCTGGGGGTCTCAATAAAAGCTGCTTGCTCATCTCAGCTAGGAGAGTCTTGGGGTGTTAACCAAGGGGATTTAATTATTAAAGGATTTTAACTACCAGATTGTTTTATCTAAGAGACAGTTTCATTTGTCCTACCATTCAAGTATCAGTTAGTGACCAGGTACTTAATTACTCAGAAACTATGACATTTTGTATAGTTTTGCCACTTCCTATAAATTAGCGTTTGGCAAAAGCTTCACTGAGTTCACAAATGATAGTCATTTCATAAAGATCCAAAGACTTCAGAATTTGAAGGAACGGGCAGAAAATGATACCCTCTTCGTGCCTTGGGCTACGGAATTCCCCCAAACTCACTGCAAACAATAAAATGGAGTGAACATGGTACTCTGATTTCATTTCCCTGAAGTAATGTAACAGGAGAGATTAGTCCCATGAAATTTAGAAGGAGAGAGCCCAAAGAACAGAGGTGTTAGTGTTTATGTGGTGAAGAGAAGAGCCTCTCTGAGTCTAGCACGCCTACAGTGTAAGCCTTGGGTGAAGCAGATAGATGGTTAGCCCCACTGCCGCAGTCTCAGCAGAGCTCAGCTGAAACCCTCTAGTTGCCTTGGCTGGGATTCTATGTTTACTAACACATGAATACATACTTTGTCTTCACAAGAACAGGGAAACCATGTTAGTGATCTCTCTCACGCTTGCTGTGAAGCTTACTTGATGCTTTAAATAGCCAGAAGAAGATTTCAGGATGTGGAGAGGGAAATCATTGTAAAGGCTGACTACTCTTTTTTAGTCCCTTTCAGAGACAATGCTCAAGCTGTAACTCCATAGGGCTTTCACACTTTGTCCATCGCTTGTCCCATTGTCCCGAGTGTCTGTAGCTTTACAGACACTCAGCTTGTGATTGCTGTTGGACGACAGAAGAGATGGCCAGAGCCAACAAACAGAGCTGCAGAAAATGAAAGATGATCCCTGGCTCGTTCTAAGATCTCCATCGAAACACATGTATGCACTCCAGCCACATTCTACATCTGTTCAGCTCCCCCCATTGTAATGTTCCATTAGGCTTCATCCAGAATCCACTGGAGTTGGGCTCAAGTGACAGGTCTTCCCAAGACATTTTAGGGGTTGAGATCTTTGCACAAAGCAGTCCACAAAGGAACTAGATATTTATCATTTATCTTCCTTCTGATCAAATTTATAGACACAGGCATGGACAATGCATCTGTGACTTTACTTTTCCTGAAAACAATAGTAGCAATATTACTAATCTTTGTCTGCAAAGAACAAAGAAGTCTTCATTGGCTGATATGAGGAGGCAATATTTATGTGTCTTCATTAGAGGATCCCAAATGAATTTCAGAAAAATCATAAAAATCACGGTCACTAGGAGTCTACTTTCCTGCTTGAAGTAGAAAGTGTGTAATGTTCGTTTTCCTTTTTCTCACACTTGTATTTTGATACTTTAATTGCCAGTGTAACGGTATTTGGAGAAGAGACTTCTGAGAATAATTGAATCAGATTAGAGAGCAGGTGAGTAGGGCTGTCTTGGTGAAGTTTCATGGTTTTATAAAAGGGACACAGAGAGATTCCTTTCCAAGTGTCTGCTCTGTAGAAGTGTCACATGAGGACATGCTGAGAAGGCAGTCCTTTGCAAACCAGGAAGCTGTCCTCACCAGTACTTGACCATGCTGATACCATTGTCTTGGACTTTCAGCCTCCAGAATTGTGAATAAACAGAAATATTTGTTGTTTAAGCCATTCAGTTTGTGGTATTGGGTATGACAGCCCAGATTAATACCTATTTCAACAGGTTAATATCAAAATCTTTTGGTTTAGTTTTATGGCTCATCTTTATTAACTTGCTCCCTCATGGAAGAAGGGTGACTTGATAAAACCCTGTCACATGCCCCACCCCCCCAAAACAAGGTCAGACCCATAAGACACATCACTGAGTGATAAGATCTCATAAGCCCAGCCTGGATGGGCAGCCGTCAGCACATGTGCTGTCTGCATAATCTCTTTCCTTTTTAAAATATTTATTTGTTTTTATTGGAGAGCAGAGAAGGAGAGACAAAGGGAAAGATCTTCCATCCGCTGATTCACTCTCCAAAATGGTTGCAACAGCCAGAGCTGAGCTGATCTGAGGCCAAGAGTCAGGAGTTTCTTCTGAGTTTTCCACATAGATACAGGTGCCCAAGCTCTTGGGCCATCCTCTGCTGCTTTTGGGAGCTGAAGAGGAGGTGAAGTTGCCCATAAAAAATGCTGGAGCTTGCAGGTAGACAAATAGCCAATTCAGCCATTGCCCCAGCCCCATTCTAATCTCTTTCTACAGCACAATCTACAACACAGTTTTGGAGAAGGGGATTTAAAATTAAATTGTGTGTGAAATATGAATAATACATAGCTAAGTGGAATTATTCCTGTATAGAACTTCTTAGCACATATATTAGCTTTTCATGGCAAAGGGCAGCAAATGTGCAGAACTACCTGAGCTAATCAGGAAACATGCTTGAACTCTTTTTATTTAAAAACTACTTGAAGTTTGTATTTCCTTTGTTCAATGCACTATTTGTTGTAATTTAAAAAGCAGTTTTTTTCCTCATCTCAAATCTTTATGTAAAATTTATGTCCCAGCAGGATGAGCCTTTTACTTGTGGGTTGTTTTCCTATGTTTTTCTCTAAATTCTGGTCTACCAAATGCACTCCAGTGGAAGGTAGAGACAGTATGAGAAGGGCAGCATTCACAATGAAACACCAGCTCACTGTGTGGTGTATAAAGCCTCAAATCATCTTTCTTTGCTGCTCCAATCTCTTTCCTTTTTTGACTCTTTATGCTCCAGATTGACTGGAGTTTTAGCAGTTTCTACTACCCCCAGGCTTCTCATCTGTTGTTTCTTTCTTGTGGAATGCGTTTTTTTAATCGTATCTGCTCTATCACTGTCCAACCGTGCTGCCGCTATCTAGTCTACCAAATCCAGCTCATTTGTCCCTTTCTTTCCTGAAGCATTTCCTTGACTCCTAAACAAAGTCCTTCTTAGTTTATTCTTATTATTTTATTTTATGAAAGTACAAGCTGGGTATTGCAAAGTCCTATAGTTTTCTGAGCACAATCTTTTCCATTCAAGGATGTATGCACTTGATGGGTCCCCATTTCACATTTAATACAAGGTAAAAGATTCTTCCTAACATTTCCTGGGAAGTTTACAACTTCCCGTTTTTTTTTTGAATTTTCCATCGTCAAGTTGGTTTTCCTGCTTCCACGGAGTCATGATGTAGCTCCATCCAAGCCCTCCAAGGCATCAGTTACAAAACATTGCGTGTTGTGTAGAACTTGCTGCAGCAACTCTCTAACATTCAGAGCAATCCACTCAGTAGTTTCATGTGGATGCTGTGGTGAGCTATCATGTCAGCTGTGTGAAGGAAGGGCTCTCTCGCTCACTATTGAGAAGCGAAGGAAGCTTTTAGTTACCAAACACTTTGAATTGTTGGAGCCAAAGAGAGCAGCGTTTCTCTGAGTTTTCTAATATTCCTGGAACAGCTGCTCTTAGTGACTCTCTGAAGTTCTCCCTCGCCATCAGATCAATGCCTTCATTACTTAGGAGCTGCCTGGCTTGAGAGAGCCCCACATTGAGGACTGAGGTCTTTGCAGAGGCTGTGTCACAGCTCAACTGCTTCCCATCCTGCTTTCTCTCTCTTATTGGTTTAAATGAAGAATACTTCATTCCCTAATGGCTTCCTGCATGCGCATGTCCTTCTTCAGACACTTAGTTTCACAAGATATTTATTCTGTCTAAGCTTGTTTGTAAATTGGGAATACTACCAGCACCACTGACATGGAATTGGTGTGAGTATTAGCAGTAATAACACACATAAAATGCTCAGTTGAAGGTAGGCACATTAACGTATTGTAAGTCTTTATTAAACTTTGCACATTACAACTGTTGTGGTTTTGTTAACATTACGTCTGCACAAAGTCTCAAAACAGACTATAGCATTTATTGTATTATGTCACTGGAATTATTTATTTGTGTACTGGGATATCCAGTGAGGAGGAACTCATCCTCCTTCTTATTGAAAAAGAAAGTATGATTTGCAAGATTGATTTATTTGTTTAATATAGAGAATTAGAGTGGGGGAGAGGTAGAGAGACAGAAAAAGCACTTTCATTCCTCAACTGGCTGTGACGGCTGTGGTTGGGGCAGGACTAAGATGAGAGCCTAGAAATCCATTCTGGTCCTTTACATGGATAGCAGGGGCCAGGTACTTAGTCCCAAGCCTTCCTAGATGCTTTAACAGGATACTGGGTCATAAGTGCACCAGCTGGGACTTGAACTCGTGCTCACATGGGGGCCAGGCTGTGTCTTAACTTGCTACATCATAATGCCAACCCTCAGAAACAAGTTACTGACAAGTACAGCTTGGTGTTCACTGGACACATTTGTTTAAGGCGTCTGGGATCCCTCACTGAGAAAAAGGATTGGTATTTCACACCTTCATTCAACCTGTCAGTGTGGACTGAGGAACCCCGATGACGGGAAGAGCAGAGGCATATGATGAGATGGCCTGGATGAGCATCAGGACGGTCCAGATTCCTGTCACAAACAAGCAAACAGACACACTTCATGTTCCCTTCTGCATTTTCAGACTCGCTCTGGTTGTGGGAGGAGGGGCAGGAAGTGAGAAAGTCTTCAGTGAGAACTTGTGCGGCAAAATGGACCCTAATATCACTCTTCATCTTTTCATTTATGGAACCAAAGAGAATCACTGTGTAAGCCTGATTCTGTAACGTCTGTCAAGCCAATTCAGGGGTGGATGAGAAGTGTTGTAAAAAGATACAGGAAAATGGTACAGGAAGGGAGGATGTGAGGTTTTACATCTCTCTTGAGAGTCATTACTCTTGATATTGAACCAGGTAGGGCTAGCACAAGATAAGATCTTGAAATTGTTTGCTGACTTTATAACCTTGCGTGCTTCTTCCTACCCCTTGAGGGACTCTGTCTCCTCTCCCCATAAAGTGCAATTTCAGAGAAGTCTGAAACTAAACACACTGACTCATAGTCATAGAAAGAGTCGAGGCAATACCATTGTACCTGAGTTCCCGCTTTCAGATAGTATCATTTCAAATTCAGATAAGGTCGTAATAATTAAAGCCAGAAGAAGTTATGATATCCAGACACTGAAGCAGACTCACTGACGTACTGTATAGGAGTACAACTGGTAGGAAGCTTTCCCTGTGATAACTTAATTATTTCCATTTGTATTCTGAAGTACAGACACTACTCTCACCTAAACAGTGAATCAACTCGGATTCTTTTGGTCATTTTTAATTCTTCTGAGTCCTATTGTAGCCAAACAAATATGATAAAACTTGGCTAGCTTGTCATTACTGTAATGAAACTGTTAAGACAGGCTATTTGAAAAAGGGGTTTATTGGTTTAAAGTTCTAGAAGTGAAGGGGTGAGAGGCTTCATCTAGTGATGGTCTTCTTGCTGGTGGAGTCTGGAAGCAGCAGAGAGCATCATGAGAGAAACAGGGAGCACATTGTGTGGTTGATCTCCCCTGCTGTGTAAAGGTGCCAGGAATCTTACAGCGGGCTACTTGGTGACCCAATTGAATCACTTTCTAAGACTTTACTCCGAAGTATTATGATTAGATGAACTTTCTGCCCTCTTAATATTTCACCATGAGGGATAAATGTTGGCATGAATTTTAGGCAGACAAACTATAGTCCCAAACCATAGAACTAAGAGAAATTTGATGACATTTTTTACACATACACAGTCATCAAATGGATATTATTGGCTTTTCCAAAAGGGAGAAACTTACATTAACTATTTGAAAGTTATTGTTTATTTGAAATAACAGTGAGATAGGGAGGCACATGCACACGTGTGCAGAGAGAGAGAGAAAGAGAGAGAGAATTTTCCTCCAAACGGTTCATTTCTCAGATGCCTGAAACAACTTGAGCTGGACCAGGTGAATCTAAGTTAGAAACTCCACCCAGGCTTCCCACCTGGGTGCAGCAACTCAAATAGTTGAGCAAATACTTGATGCCTCCAAAGCATGTCAGCAGGAAACTGGATCCTATGTGAGACTGGGTGTGGCTTTCTAGTATTGATTGTAGGCTTCGGGTTAATGTGCTGTGCTGTCCTATCCATTGGTAACGGAGAGGGTAAACAGGTTTCTCTTCTCCTTGGTTGCAAGGTTCCTCACAAACATCCACATAAGCAAAGATTAATAAGAGAAGAGTAAAGAAAATTACTTAATGCATGACACAATACTTAGACATGAAGACTCAAAGCAACAGAAGTGTCTGTGTATTTTTAAAAATTTATTATTTAAAAAAAAATAATTTGAAAAAAAAATTAATTTGAAAGAGTTACAGAGAGGAGAGGCAGAGAGTATCTTTCCTCTACTTGTTCACTAACTAAATGGCCTTAATGGCCTGAGTTGAGCTGGCCCAAAGCCAGGAGCCAGGACCTTATTGCAGGACTCCAGCGTGAGTGCAGGCTCACAAGAGGTGGCCAACCTCTGCTCCTTTCCCAGACTCTAAGCAGGGAACTGGGTCAGAAATGAAACAGTTGGAACTCAACTGGTGCCTGTATGTGATGCTCCTGCTGCAGGGGGAGGCTTAGCCTACAATGCCACGGTGCTGGCCCGCCTGAATGTGTGTATTGTTGTGGATAGTTGTGCAGAAGCAGAACTGGAGGGAAAAAAAGAAATTGGTCTCATGGTAATAAACCAGGCGATGGGGCTTAGCAAGGCTTCTATTGTCACAGATTTCTTGGTATCACTCACCTTCACTCCTTTCCTCCATGCCTCAGGAGGCTCTCTCGCCAATCAGAATTTTATGATCTACGTCAGAGGAAGGCCAGAGAACGCTTCTATGGCCCATGGCAGGGGAGAATGGCAAGAGAATGACAAGGAGAACTGTCTGCTTCTGTTTTCTCAAGTTCTTGGTAGTGCAGGTACTATATTTTGAAGTAGTGTGTTCTGGGCCTTCTCATTAATAAATGATCCTAAAATGTGATGGCTTAACAGAGAACACATTTATCATTTCAAAGGCTTACCTGTGTCCTCTGCTTCATGCTCTCTCACAAGGATGCAGTCAAAGGCTCTAGGCTCTCACATGGGGAACTGTGGCATGGCATATTTCCAAGCTCATTTTTGTAGTTGTTGGCAGGACTTGGTAATGTGATGGCTGAAGCGTAGATGCCAAGGCTATATGTTGGGTTTTGGTGGAGGCCACGCCTAATGCCTGACAATGTGAACCTCCCCAATATGACAGATTGCTTTATCAAAGATAGAAAAGTCTGCAAGCAAAAGGAAAGTCAGTGCCTTTTGTATCCAGATGCAGAAGTGACATCTCCCCAAGATTGCTGCTTTCTGTTGGTTGAAAGCAAGCTACTCAGGAGACAGAATCACATGGGAAATACTAAGACACAGTTCTCGTTGAGGTCAGCCTAGAGACTGCCTGGCTTAGCCAAGATAAAGAGGTTAAGTATACTAAAAGTTGTTGTAAATAAGACCAAAGTTTCTATTTGATAGCATAGCTACTTTGGGAACTACAATTGCTTAGGCATGTTTCATGAAAAAAAAAATCTCTCCTAGATCAAATTTCCTTAATTAATGCACTGCTTTATTCTTCAAACATTCAGCAAACTTCCTGCTCTAATCTTGTGAATCTTTGAAGCGATTATCACATGCTTTCAAAGTTCTGCCAACTGTTTTCCCTCTCTTTTATACCCCCACATAAATCTCTTTTCTTCTGGATCATTAAGGAGAACACTTTGCAGAAGGATCACTGGGGGTGTGTGTACTTCCCTTTGAATTGTGGACAAGGGACCGTGTTTATGAAGGTAAAAAAAGCAGAGTCTGAAGTCTTCTGAACAACACCTAGCTTTCAGTTAAGCTAAGCAGATTGTGCTCCATCTGTAATACACAGCAGGGTGTATCTGTGGAAGTTCTTTATTTTAGAACATATGGAGGTAGAAAAACTCTCATGTGGAAAAAAAGTTGAGACAGTTTATTTGTGAAGATTTATGAAGATAGTGTCACAATTCTAATCTTAAGCTTTCTGATTGTCAGCTGTGGCCCATGATAATTGTGTGATGAGTTCTAAGTTTCATGTTGTGAGTTTTTCCTGATGATTGTGTTGGTCACCTGATTTGCAATATGAAAGCATTTTATTTTCAAATATGAAACCCTCTGATTTTTTTTTTTGCATTTTTCTTTGTGTATTATTGATTAACTCATCACAACCTCCTTTCTGTTTATCTGCAGCAACAGAAGAAACAAATGAAAGGAGAAGAAAAGGGAAAATTTCACACGAAGACTTAGTGGTGAGATGCCTGGTATTACAATTGTCTCTTCTGCACAGGATCCAAAGTTCCTTCCAGTACAAGAAAGATGCCTTTGGAGAATTCCACTGCCACTTGTGATTTTCCAATACAAATCTACAATCTGTAGCAAAAACCTAGTGTTACCACCTAAGGGGAGGTACTTCCTTATGCCTGAGCTGCTTTCATTGCTTAGTTGGGTGGTCAAGAGCCAGACAGTAGGATTTTCGAAGAATCACTGAGGAGACCCTGCAGGGAAGCAGGTGAACAAGGGGTTAAGACAACAGCGATGTTCCGGATGAGCCTATGATTGATTGTGGAGGGGATGTTGGTTTTTTTTTCAGAACAATTGTACTTACATAGGCATGCTTTGTCCTCTGATCCTGAACCACTAAAGAATTATTTTAAAGGACAATTACTAATTTGTTTTAAATGTAAAAATAATAGACACATGGTGTGAAAATGTAAATCTGGGCCTAGTGTGCTAGCCTAACTGCTAAAGTTCTTGCCTTGTGTGCATTGGGATGCTATATTGGCACCGGTTCGTATCCCAGCTGCTCCACTTTATTTCCAGCTCCCTGTTCCTAGCCTGGGAAAACAGTTGAGGACAGCCCAAAGCCTTGGAACCCTGCACCCTTGTGGGAGACCTGGAAGAAGCTCCTGGCTCCTGGCTTTGGGTTAGCTCAGCTGCAGCCGTTGTGACCACTGGGGAGTGAATCAATGGATGGAAGATCATTGTCTCTCCTTCGCTCTGTAAATGTTACTTTTCAATAACAGTGAATAAATCTTAAAAAATGAAAAAAAGTAAGTGAAGTTGAGTGTTTCATGATGAAATTTTAAACTCTTTTATTGAGACCTTGGCTCTCAAGAGAGTCTGAGTTTGGTATTGGCAGTGATGGAATTACTAGTTCATACTTGAGGCAGTCTTGGTTTGGTTTTATCAGTAGAATAAGTGTGAGGCAAGTTCTCACCCAGAGTTCTTGACAAAAACTTCAAGTTTTTGGCTCCAGCTAGTGTAATTGAAGATTTTAAGTGTTCAGTGTAATACCATGAATTCGATGTGATTTCAATTGGTCAGTCATGGGCTTTAAGAGTTATAGAAATTTCCCCCCCTAAATATGGTTACATAGACTCTCAGTGACTCTCACATGATAGATTGGATAGATTGTGAGACTGTTGTGGTTTGTCTACTGTCAGCCACCCTGAGATGTGGAATGTGTATACTGGGATAAGGAGGAAAGCTGCTGCGGTTGAGGCTGAACCTTTTATAGGGCTCAGGGTGGGAGCGACCGGGAGATTGGTGAGTGCCAAGTTGGACTCTCTTTGAGGAAGTCATTTAAGAGTCAGACAGGAATTTAGGAGTGAGGTTAATCCAGGCCCAACCACTTTTTGTAGCAGTGAATTCAGGCTCCAGACTCTGCTTTTACTATACCTCGTTTGCTTATGAAGTCTTATTTCGCACCATATTCAGGTTTCAGCTCCCCTTTGAGTTGAGAAGAGAAGGCGCTGAATCCATATTTGGAGGGAAAAGGTGAAGGGCAGTGAAGCCAACATGCTTAGATGAGAGAGCAGAGTGACCGGACAGGTTGACATTGTGGGGTACCATTGTCCACCCGTGAGAAAGCTGAGGCCATCCAACACTCTGATTTTTTTCCGCTCGACTGCTGAAAAGTAACATTTCATTTTTCTGTTTTCTGCGTTTCCTTATTTACTGATAAAGTTGAGCACATTTTCAAATAATTTATCGGCTCTTTACAATCCTGGTAAAGTTTCTTCATCTATTCTCCCATTGCAATGTGGATCTCTTCTTTTTTAAAGCCTGTATGATATTTTTTGATATGAGTTTAAAAGAAACAGAAGATATTAACTCTTGCATGTCAAATGTGGCTCATGTATGCATTCTGATATTTTTCTTGGTCTTTCAACTTTGTTCATAATTTTTTAGTAAAATTCTTGTTCTATTGAGGTCATTTTTATATCACTCTTTCCTTTTTTGAACTCCTGGTTTTATTTCCTGCTTTTTATCATCTTTTTCAAATATGTTCCAACATCACCGCACACACAAAATCTCTCTTTCTATTGCTGAATTGCTGAATAGAAATGCCACTTTATCTTAAAATTTCTACATACATATATTTAGTTGTTTCTCAGCATTTTTCTTATATCAATTTATTTTTTCTTAAGTACCAAATGGGCTTCATTTTTGTGCCCTTAAAATGTGTTTGAATGTTTATTGTTTTTTTTTGAAAGAATTTGTGTTATTTTCATATTGAAATGCAATAATACCCAAATGGTGCATTAAATACTGTCTCTGTTGTCCATCTGAAATAATAATTTGGAATCCTTTCTAATATTTATCTATTCATACACAATCTCCATATAACAATATATTTATGTATAACATAGAAAATAATATAAACATAATATAATTTATAATTGTATTAATTAGTTCATGAATTGAATTATGTTGAGGATAATGGATACAAATTTCCCCTCATTAAAATCAAGCATTAAAACGAAGATCAAGATCTCTAATTCTAGACTTGTCTGTCAGGATGTAATTTCTTTACAGGTATTTATTTTGATCTTTAGAGTCACTTATAAGAACATCATCAATTTAATTAATGGACTAAATTCTAAATCAGTTATTCAGGCTCCAAAATTTATTTTCCCATGAATGCAGTAGATAGTGGCTAGGCTTCTTAGCTACCCTACACCCCATCATGCTTCAAGTGTGGTGTTGTTCTTCAAAGAGATGTTAAGGCCCAGTGCCATATGGAATTTCTCATTCACAGAAACGAATGTTCCACCCACTGAAGTGTCATTGTCTTTATTGTCTGAAGCCATTCTTGACACAGCAATTCACATTATATAATGGCGATTTGTGGTCAAGCCTGTCTCTCGTGCCACAGACTTAGCTGCGTTCACAAACGCAAATGTACATAAAGGATAAGCTGATAATAGAACCGCCTGGACACTGACCAAGAGGGTCAGATAACACAGAGTTGTGGGGGCTGGTGAGCAACTGGAGAACTCACAACCTGTGCAAAGTGCACAGAAATGGCAACTGCTTCAGAACATGAACCCAGTATTCCAAACCTTCTGATTTTAAAGATGAACATGAGAACTTGGCCTTTAGGGAAAATTCTACAAGTTCAAAAGTTGGTGTATTATATATCCCAGGCAGTAAATATGTGGCATATTCAAACAAATGAAAAAATCATTTGAAATGTGGGGTAGGGCTCACTTCACCTGTCAAGGAATGATGAACTGCCTCAGGAATAAAGGGTTGGGGGTAGGACAGTTCCTCCACCCTATAAGGCCCAACTGGATTTGAGGGAATTGAGGAGCTTGGTTGGGTCAGCCTGGGTAGAGAGAAGCAGTAAATAGTGGTCCCTGGCAGGGAAGCATCTTCATCTCTTGCTCCTTTCAGCTTCTCATCTCCAACTTGTTCATCCATTGGCTGAAACCAAGAGACAGCCAGAGTGTAGAGGGATTCCATCGATTCATTTGTCACAGGCCAGAATTGTGGGGCAAAAAAGAAGTTAGAACAGAGGGGAGTAGATCTTAAAGATCAAATGGAAAATGCCCAACGTGAGTAGTTATTGGTTAAGGTAAACTAAAATACAGATACTAAGAAGGCAAACCAGACATACTACAGAGTGTCAATTTGAGATTTCCTGCTTAAGTGTTCTGAAGACATTTACACAATTTTATATTTCTATCATTTTATCTCAGTAGTGTGTATGTGAAAGATGTTTGCTCATTGAATGAATAAAGGGAACTTGAAAAAGGAAGGTAAAGTTGCTGGTAGATGAAGTTTTTGTCCTTCCAATGAGATAAAGCACTTTCTCTTCAAGATATTTTCCCCACAAAAGAACAAATATCACATTATAATCAAGGAGTTTATTGTCTACATTTTATAATATTTCATTTTCTATTGTCATGTAACAAATCACTCAAAAAATTAGTGGCATAAAACAATATTTATTATCTCCCAACATTTGAGGGCCAGGAAGGCAGGAGTAGCTTAGATGGGTGCTTCTGGCTCAGGGTCTAGGTTACCTGCTCCAAAGGGAGCCTATATCTTGGTTGGATCTCTCAGCTCCCTGCAATATGGACTTTCTGTGGAGTCACCTGAATAGCATTAAGAGGGGACAGCTAACTGCTCGTAGGAGTGGTATCAAGGCAGATAGAAAATCAAAGGTTGACCAAGAAACTGCAGCCTCACTCTGAATTTCATGTTAGAGGTGACATACCATCACCATTCAGACTGACTTGGCATAGTGCGGATGAGGACTCCTCAGGCTATGATTACTGTGATACATGAATCACACGTGCTGTCTTGGATACTGGTCTCACAACCTTGTATTCACAAAATGTCGTATGTTTACATCTTTTGTCCCCAAGTATCTTTCTTTTAACACTCAATCGTGGGTATAGCAAAGAAAGAGTGCTGTTGTCTAGCTCAGATTCACTGACCATACTAACTCATGAACTTTATCAACAAAGGCTTTGGCCTGTGCTCTAAGAGCTAACTTATTCTTCTTTGCAGACTGTTGGTCCTAGGTAATTAAGAAAAAAGAGGAATGTTATTGTCTTGAATGGAAAAGAACCAAAAGAGGAAAGTAATGTGTTTCCCATTGCTCAAGTTGGCCAACTCCAGGACAAGCTCCTTTAACTGTCTTCTCCACTCATGCAGAGTGGACAGGCCTCAATGATTCTCTGCTTTCTGGGATTCTTTTATTTTTGCTTGTATTACACACACACATGTGCATGCGCGTGTGCGCACACACACACATATACAGCCTGATGGGGTTGCTAAGAAGAATTGTGATTCCTGCCCCCTCCCCCATCATCTGTAGAAAGTTAAGGCTGTATTTAACTCCAAGATGTTGGGATTCTCAGTGATCAACAGACGACAAAGTCTTGAAGTCTAAATCTTCTTACATGTTCTCAGTGTCCCATTAATGACTCCCTGTGCTCTTGGCACAGGCTCTGTGATTCAAGCACAAATTATTCTTGCTGTCCCCAAGATGCATTCTTTAGTATCGCATCAGTTCAATTTAAAATGGAGACAGGTTTTTATATTTACTAAATTCATTTATTAGTTGGAAGGTTCAAATGGTTCAGTTTACTTGTATGTGTTACTCTGCTTTTTCCTTGGATTGAGACTGCTGCATAAACCCCAAGGAATTTAAGGACTTGAAGAACCAAATGATAGCTGTTTCAAATGAGATATGAGCAGTAACAAAGAATGTTGCTAAGCAGCTATTTACAAACAAAGGCATTTTTTTCCAACAGAAAAGGATTAAAAAACTAATGTTGTCATTAAGAGAGACTACCTTAACTGCATAAACAATTATTATGTAATGCCATTTTTTGCAGTGTAGATAATGGTTGCCTGAAGAAGGAGAATGTGTCAAGGGACATTTGGCAAGAGTGTGTTTGTTTGAAATGATGACCAAACAACGACTTCACTTCACCATACTTCAGTAATAAATCTTTGACTCCTCTTGCACTCGTGACAGTGGACACTGCAGGGAATGCAGGCCAACTAGCCCTAGGCACTGATCTCTTACTGTGGGAAATGCATCTGTTAGGTGTGTTGGACCCAGAAGGTCAGACACGGCCAGTTTTTATGTGACTGGGTTATTAATCTTGACTGTGGCTGCTTACAGTTCATCACTCGAGGGGCTCCAGTCCAGCAGTGCTGAGTTCTGGGGCACTTCTGTGAGCAGTTACATAGGATGTTACAGAGGGTGAGAAAACAGATACTCAGATGTTCACGGTCTTTGAAGGCAAAAATCGAAACAACAACAACAACAACAAAACACAGAAAGCATCAATTACAAAAAAATAAGGAGCTCTATCTTGGATAGATTTCTTGGCTTTGTTACCCACTAGGGTCTTTTCATTGACCCTGGAGTCTGGATACAATTGCAAAAGGAGTTAGGACTCTTCCAATATCAGAACTCTATTTCTCATTCTTCCTTTATGTATCTTAGCCTTTGAGAAATTTTATTTGGACTATGGTATTTCTGTTAGAGTTAATCATTACTTCTACTTTTATTGTATTTCCATTTTGACGTTATCCTTATAACTTTGATCTTTGGCTTTGTCAAATAAGCAGTACAGCATAATAATCAATAATTGGTTAAAAACTAGGCAATTATAAAAACAGAAGAAAATGATAGTATATGAGTAGGATTCATGATCATGTGTCCTAGGTCATGTGCACGACCTCTTATGTCCTGTGACTACTTCATATGTGCACTTAGAATACCTAACTTCCCTCTTGTAAACCCAACACTCTTGTAAGACATTAGAAGCTAATGAGAATAACTGGTGAGTAAAAGATGGCTAATATTATCATATTGAGTTGATTTTCTTTAGAAGAAAGCAAGTGCATGTATGAGTGATTACCCAAAGTATTTCTATGTTTCCTTATTGTTTTTAGGTGGAAATATTGTAAAACTTATCAGTGTATAGAAAATTTTAATAGTTCTAGAATTCTTATTCACCCTGTTGTGTTGTGACTGAAGGGCTTGGGCATCCTTAGCTCCTTTCTCAGGCAATAAGAAGAGAGCTGGATTGGAAGTGATGCAGTCAGGACTTGAATTGGCAATCATGTGGGATGCTGGCACCAAAGGTAGAGCCTTAACCTACTATTGCTTGATGCTGGCCCCTATTCAGTTATTTTGAGCTAAGTATCATCCACATTGGGGGTTTCATTCTGTTTGTAGCAACAGATTTATCTGGAAATCTATCATGAGGGAGATTACTCAAAAATTCCTCAGACTACCTTGATCGTCATTGTGGGCATGCGTTTCAAAGAGGATTCTCCCTTAGCATCTTGACTGTATACCTACACTACTTTGAACAAAGACCTTCTCTTTGCTTCCTCTGTGTTGTCATCAAAGACTCAGTAAAGTGAGTTGCCCCATTAAGATGATAGTGAGAGAAAGAACATTGCCTTTTTCTATCAAGGTGTTTGGGGCCTCCAAAGATGTCCATGTCCTAGTTACTGGAAACTAGGAATATGTCATGTTAATATGGAAAATAAGGTTGGTGATGGAATTGAAGAAGACAGTGGTGGCGGTGGGGGTTGTGGCACTGTGTGGGACATCTGTGTTCCATACAGAGGTCCTTGGGATTAGATCCAACTTCCATTTCAGATCCAACTTCTTGCTAATGTGCCTGGGAGGCAGTAAATAGTGGCCCAAGTACTTGGATCATTGTCTTCCCATGAAAGACTCAGATGGAGCTACTGGCTCTTGGATTCAACCTTGCCTACTCCAGCTATTGTACATGTGGGCGAGTGAACCAATAAATGGAAGATCACTCCCTCTGCTTTTCTCTCCCTCTCTGTCACTCTTTCAAATAAATAAACAAACTAAAAAATAAATGAGATTTATCTATTTTTCTTTTTTATTATTGTTATTACTTTCCATGATGCAGTTTCGTAGCTATAGGGATTGCTCTGCACCCCATCCCTCCCTATTATCCCCTCCCACCATTTCTCATGTATTATTACAGTAGTATCATCTTTCAGCAAGTTTAACATTCTGCCATGGTATGTGTATTGTGGCATTTTAGGTATAGACAATGGTAAGCAAGCCATCAAAGAATACAGTGGTGAGATGACAAAGCCAGAGATCAGAAACAGCAGAAGATAAGAGAAGAAATTCCTTCAGAGTATTTCCATGGATTTTTTTTATCTCCTGAAGTCAAGGGCAGAGCATGAGGCATATGCTACAGATGAAATATTACTTTGTGGACCACAATGAGCAAGCAAAGGAGAACATCCGTCTTCGGGGGTCCTGTCTGAGAAAGGCAGATAGAAGTAAATAAGGTGGATATGAATTATCTTGATTGCTGAACCAACTAACTTAGTGTTACCTGTAGATAAAAACCCAGGAGAATCACATAAAAAGCAGGTGCCGCCAACCTTTTATACTCTGACAGTTTTTCTTCTTCTTCATGAGCATGGCTAAGCTAGCATTCAAATGCTCTTACTGCAACTCTATGCATACTGGCTTGGTTTTGTGCTTCTTCCCTTAAAGCATAATGCTTTCCACTCCTGTTTTATTTAGTTCTGAAGAAAAGGGAATACATGACAAAGTGACTGATCTGATTTCTCTTTTTATTATCCCTGCTTTGCTGTGTCTAATCGATTTTCATTGTCTAAATAATATGCCTCTAAAACTCACAAGAACAAAAATACAAACAACAGAAAAGCTGCACCTCAGCTGATTTCTAAACAGGGAGATTGTCCTTGGTTGTCTGGACAACCAGTGTATTCCCTGGGGTCCTTACGAGTGGAATCAGGCGTTGGAGAGGGAAGTGTGACAGTGGCAGGAGAGGTCAGGCTGGTGTTGTAACCCATGAGGTGCAAGGAGGCCATGAACTAAGGATCACAGATAGTGCCCCAAGACACCTGGCACAGGCATTCTCCCATGGAGCCCCAGAAAGGCACTCAGCACCACAGCACCCATCATTCACCCTGGTGAGACCCATGTCAGACTTCTAACTTTCAGGATCATAAAATAGTAACTTTCACCTGTGTTATTTCAAATCATTCTGGTAGTTTCTTACTGTAGCAATAATGAAACTAATATAGCACCCAATACAATGAAATGAAGAGAGTTGTTTTAGGTAGAAACTTCCCAGATGTGCCCTGCTTTCCTGTTGTCTCCGAGAGTCCCTGGCAATGTGGAGCACCGAGGAGCAGGGCTTTGTGGTTCAGGTGGAAATTAGAAGCCATCCTTGGTCTAAGCAGGTAGAAAAAAAAAACATTTCTTGAACCTAATGTACTTAGCTTCTCAGATTTTATCTTATTTTTAATGTATAATTGTGTTAATTGTTTAAAGATTATCTGTTACAGAAAGATTCATTTTTGTATATTTCTGCATCAATCTAAACGTAGCTTGATTCTCTCTTCCAGAGGTTTGTTTAGAGTGGTTGGTGGGGATCAAGACAACTCATTTGCTTCACAGATTCTGTGAGAAATGTTTAGTTCATAAGGGCTGGGAAAGTAGGGAAGGATCTTAGTCATTCTTCTATTATGGCTACTTCAGCGGTGACTCCTTCATCAGGTTCTTGGAGGGGCACGTAGTTTTTCCATCCTCTCCATTTTGTCTTTATCATGTTCAGTCACAGAAACCTTTGCTGAAACTCCCAGACACAGCCCCGGGTGCTGCTTTTTCAGTCACCAATGCACCAGGCCCCACCCAGGAGCCTTACCCCATGCATGCACAATTAGGAGCAGACTCTGGTCTGTTACATGCTTCCACTATTCTCTCTTTCAAGGCAATCTGGCCCTGCCTAGGGCATTGGACTCCTTCCGTCTAAGCTCTCTCTCGTGGAGACTTCCTTCTCTCCAGGCCTCTAGATCACAGCTGGGAAATTGGCCATAATCATATCCTACTGCTTTTCTTTTTTTTGGCATGTGCAATAACACCCTGCACAGGCTTTAAATACACAAGCGTCATTCACAAGTGAAGAGTTGATTTTAATGTGTTCAGGTTGTACTGAGAATTCAGTAGACCTGGCAAGATAAGATATGCATTCTTCCTGGCAATAATCAGTGTGTGCCAAAAAAAATGGTTAACTTCTCTCTCTCTCTCTCTCTCTCTCTCATGTTTGCTGTTTCATCATTACTAAGGTCAAGATCAGTTGCACTTTGTCGTATTATGCAAGGTCCATTTACTCATTGTATATTCAAAATACACTGTATTTTGCCTTCACAAATCTGAGAGTTTGTAATTTTGGTGTCAACGCTTTTCACATACCTGATTTGGTGTGTGTGTGTGTGTGTGTATGTTTACAGCTCAGATGTGTAAGATTAACTGTGTCCTTCCTGGGGGTTATGCAGAAAACAGATCTCATAAAGAAAGAACTGGTCAGCAGCCTGGTGAGGAATCAGCACTGAGCCCAGGAGAAGCTGTATTGTTTTCCATGGGCTGTTGAGCAACAAGAACAAAGCACAAGGCACTCTCCTGCAAGGTCATTATGCTACATGAGGGGAGCAATATGTTGTCTCACCATGTGTGATTTCGGTGACGACAGGGATACTGTCTAACTCACTGCAGTATATTGAGTCGCTATAGTCACGATTGTTGGGTGAGTAGACAGACAAGTAACACATTAGTTTCTGCCACTTCACAGTAGAGGGATAAAGTACAGAATGAAGTGCCGATGTCTATTGTTGACAATGATTTATCTAGAAAGGCAATAAATAAATAAATAAATAAATAAATAAATAAATAAAACTAGTTATGATAAATTGGCTGTGAATTCTGTAAATGCAGCTCTCAGAGATTCATATTATCCCTTATACCTAAAACAAAACAGGATGTAACATGATTCAGCTTGATTTATAAAATCAACAAACCATGGAGAATTGTATGCATTGGTGCCAACTCCCACAGTTGTATTTTGGGAGAAGGGTAAAAGGGACTAAACACAAGAGGATAATGTATAGTTGAAAGCAATGCTTCAGGATAGTATGATCTTTATTCATAAGATTCCTCTTTTTAGTGTTTCATGTGAGTTTTGACAACTGTACAGATAGGTGTATAACACCATAAGTAAGAGAACACTTAAATAATTTTAAAAATTCTCTGTGCTTTTCTCTGCAATTCCTCATCCCCACTGTGCTAGTTACTTTTATGTGTCAATTTGACTGGGCTAATGGGTGCCCAGAGAGTTGGGAAGACATCATTTTTGGGTGTCCTGTGAAGGTGTCTGTCAAAGAGACTGGCATCTGGACCACTTGACAGAGTGAAGATCACCTTCTCAAGTGTAGATGGGAGTCATCTAACCCTGAGGGCAAGGATAAAACAAAAAGACGGTGGAAATAGGAATTCCCCTCATGTTCCTTTGAGCCTGGGCGCTGGTTTTCTTCTACCCTTGCACATTGCCACTTCTGTAGCCTGAACTGTTTGGCTCTGAGATCAACAGTAGCAGTCATCTTCCCACTTCTCAGAGCTTTGGCCTTGAACTAGAGACAGGTCCACACCTGGATTGCCTCATGTTTGTGCCTTTGCTGGTTCTCCAGCTTATGTGTGGTGGATGACTGGACTTTCCAGATTCTGAGTTAGTCCACATGGTGCAGCTTTTGCTTATTTCTGTATATTCTACTGGTTCTATGTCCCCAGATACCTCTGGCAAACACACCCCTAATGGCCATAGTTTTGTTTGGGTGTCTTCTTGCATAGTATAGAGATGAAATCATACAATATGTATAACAGCATGTACTTAATGCATACATGAAAAACAGTTTCTGTGAAGGACCCAATCCTAAATATTTTTGACATTACAATCCATTTGGTCTCCATCTTCAAGCTAGTCAATTCTGTCTTTGTAGCATTAAAGCAGACTCAGAACACGTGAAAATGAATCATGTGATTGTGTTCAGATAACAGTTCATTTAAAAAAATAAATGGAGGACTAGATTAAACTTGTGTACTGCAGTTTGCTGGTGCTTGGCATAATACAATGGTTTGATATTCATTTATGTTGTTTTGTATAGTAATAGTTATTATTTTTACTACTTAGAATTATTTTATAGTATGAATCTGCCGCACAGCCTTTGTCCAGTTTTCAGTTGATGGAAATTTGGGCTGCTTCCAGTTCAGAACTGTAATGAGTTTGACTGACATAAACGTTTTTGTCTGCCTTTTTGAGGACATATGTTTTCATTCCTCTTAGGTAAACACCTGGGGGAGGAATTGCTGGGTCATAGGGTAGATGAATCTTCAACCTTAAACTAACTGCCAAATAGCTCTTCCAAGTACTTGTGCCATTTGTCACTATAATCAATTATGTATGAGAGTAACATTTTCTGCCCACCCTTGCCAACATTTTAATCATTTTGGTAAAGGAAACTTAGTTAGTCTGAATCATGCTTTCAGTACTTCATGCTGATTCCTTTGTCTGGAATTTCTTACATCATTTTTAGCTCCAGCTCTCTTCCTGTGTGCTTGGTTTATACCTGTATTTGCCATTCAGGTACTCTTTCTCTCAGTATCTTCCAGTTTGATCCTAGTCACGTGCTTCATTTGTTGTCATATAGCATTGTAGACTTTCTTACCCAAGCGCCCTTCCTCCCAGTCTGTCTTAATCTGAAAAAAGACTCAGCACAATTCTAACAAACAACTAGGATGTCATAGCAGTTTCACAGAGGTCTTTAGTCTCCTAAATGCCATGAATTGGTATCCAGTTCAAATCTGATGTGGACAAACTCATAACCATCTCCAGTTCTAGAAAGAGGTGCTCCCATACATCCACAGTCCCTGGAAATTACTTTAACATGGTGTTTTCCTTCCATAATTAGAGACCTTGGATGCAATTTCTCTGGCACAAATAGACACGTTCATTTAAGTGCATTAGTATGCAAATAACTAAGAGCTGCTTTCTGGAAAAAGAATTTTTTTTTTTAGACAACAGAGGAGTGAGGATAGGAGAATTCAAGGGGCAGAGACGGGGTTTATAAGTAGACGTTTTGTCCAGGCCAGGGAGGTGGAAAGTGGGCTGTGGAAAGGACTAATGTGGAATAGTTGAGAGTAAAGTGCATCTTTCCATCACTTGTATCCGAAAGACTTCACAGATCCAGGTTTTGGGAGACTAAGTCCTCCCTCGTTCTTCTTCCTTAACTTTTTTTTTTGTTTTAACTCTTTGTTGCATGGGATTAAGTAGTTGCATCCTTTGATTTAGCAGTGATGGGAGATTACAGTCCATCAAACCTCCTCTATTCCTTACTTTCCACTCTTTGAATTCCTAACTTTTAATTGCTCAGGGACTGCATGCTACCTCTGAGTGACCTCTGTTTGTCTCACTATCTTAAACTATGCCCAAGTAAATGAAGTCCCTGGCTGTATCTACTCCTTTTATGGGGAACTTACTCTGTACCTCATTTTTGCAGAAAATCGTTCCTAGGCAAACTTACACATTATATGTTAATAACTGACAGCTCTTTTCCTAGGGATATTATTTGCAATCCAATCAGGACCATATAATAAATCAGAACAATGAGTATGTGCTGATGGAAGGTTGAGTTGCATTTTTTTGGTAGTTGAAAGAAGGTATAAATGAAAAGAGGGGGAGAAATAGAGGAAGAAAGATGGAGAGAAAAATAAATGTGTGAAATCTGCATATATTTGAATTTCTCATACCTTTGGCAAGCTTGGAAAAATAGCTCTATATTGTATGGCTTCTGTTTCCAAGAAAAAAGCATTCTCAGGTCCCTTCAAATCATTCAGCTCTAGAACCAGCCCTGTCAATGTCTTAAGGCAGTGTACCAGGAAGACAGACTAACATGCTATAGGCTTACTGTTGTCTGCCATGTGAGCTTTGAGGAACTCAGAGTCCTAAGCCTCTGGGTTGATTCCCAGCTTTGCTGTTATCCGTCCAAAGAGATTTCATCTATCCAGACATTAGCAAATATTATTTATAGGAAGACAGATGGTAAATTTTTCAATCTTTGTGGGTCATATGGTCTTTGTCACAGCATCATACTGAAGAAACAACCACATATATTATGGGTGTGTTCTCTTAAGACTCGTTTTACAAAGACCAGCATTGGACCAACTTCTCAGCTACTCCAGTGCATTGACTACCATTTATCTGATAATGACGTGTGTGTGTGTGTGTGTGTGTTTTAAATAATTAACTTGGGAGGACTTAGGTGAAAGAAAGAGGGAGAGAAAAATGGAGAGGGAGAGAATACTCCTATCCATGAGTTACTCCAAATGCCTGCAACACTTACGACTGAACCAGGACTGAATCCAGGAGCTGAGAATACAGTCTAGGTCTGTCAAGTGAGTGCGAGGAATCAAATTACTTTGTGCATTCATCTCTGCCTTCCAGAGACTGCATTGGCAGGAATTTGGAGTCAAGAGTCAGGATTGGACAGAATATCATTATGGGAGTCAGAGATTGGATTCTAGCACTCTAATATTGGTCACGGCTTGATGCGCATTCATGGGGTGGGGTGGGGAAAATCTGTTCTTCATATCTCTGACATTGCCTTGGATTTGCTACCCTAGAGCAAGGAAAAATGTGTAGAGTTGAGCTTCTCCAGATAACTCGCAAACCTACAAATCTGTTCATAAATGTTTATTTGTTGTAATGCCAATGAATTTTGCAGTGGCTTCTTATGCATCAGTAAATGACTAAAGGAATTATCCGAAATTATTCTCTCCTACCATATTGAAAGAGCCACAAAGAAGGTAAATATGCTCATTTTGTTCCTTTTTGAATTGCTACTGCTTATTACAGAAGGAGACTAATAAACAAGAGTTTGAATGAATTCATGATTAAGTAAGATAGTAGATCAATATAGAAGCATTTAGCACATGACAGGCACATGACTGCCACTCAACAGGTGGTGTTTTAGAATGGATTAGGGAATGCTTAATAGAGTCTGTACCTAGTTCTGTTGTGGACTTGAAACTACACAGAGCTTCGTAATGCAGGTTTATATGCAAGAAAAATATCTCTGTATCTGTAATCAGCTATGTATTGACTCTGCAATCTCTTTCTTTCACCCGCAGGATATTTAAGATTATTAAGGAACATAAGAAATAAGTGCAAGTTCAGAAAGTTCTTTGCTTGTGTTACTTTGTTTTCTAATTTTAAAGCTTATTAGTTTGAAGTGATAATAAAAAAAGCCATTTGGAGGCAGGACAATATTATCACATCTGGAGAAACTTAATAAGATGAGGACAAAGACTCTATTCTCTTCTTTATGCACATGTGCAGTTCCCATTAACTTTTGTATTATCTTGAGAAAAATATTAGAAAATGTCATGCACCATAAACATTCCACACAAAGGGGGTTAATTAATAAGTACATGTAGCATTAATGCAGATGTTAAACATTAACTGTGACAAGCATTCTTTAATCGCTGGTGTCCATGGATAATTAATTCTCACCGATTTCCACATTACTTACTAGAAAATTGAATTTAAGACACTAGTGAAAATTATTTAAAAATTTGGAGCAATTCCTAATAATTTTGTTAAATCTTTTTGAAATTTATATACACACCACTTTGTTGATAAGATAAATCCTCACAAGGAAACATTCAATTTCTGTAAAACTATTCAAGAGAAACTAGAGACCCCAAAACCACTCACTGGATATTCCATATATGTGAAATAATGCAGGTTGGGTATTTGCACATTTTCAGTGACAATGTGTTGTTTTAATGCATTGTTTATACACAGAATTAAATTTCTTTGAAAATAAAAGGATTCAGTGGTTTTTCTCTTCCATTAACCAGGGGTTAATTTTTAACTTTGTTCATCAGATTTCTAGGATTTGGCATTTTTTTACTGCCCATTTGACCAAAAAATAATGGCCAATATTAAAAAGCAGACATTTGATTATGTAAGTCTGTGTATGGTACAAGGAAACTAAATAACAATATCGTAAAACATTTGTTTTTACATTTTGATACCACATCTAACTGTGGGGAGCGGGATGCTGAAGCCCCTCCCTGGAACAGGAAAGCTGGAATAGGAAAGGCCGTTGCAGAATGGTGGCTGGCCCAGGGCCAGGAGGCAGGGTTGGTCTCGCCAGCAGGTAAACAGGAAGTCACAGGGATAGGCTGATACCCTCGCTGCGAGTATGTCATTGCTACTGGCCTATCACATAGTGCCAAATGGACCCATGAGGAGAAGTGATTGGTGGAGAGCGGTATAAAAGCAGCCGCTAAAAGCTAAGGAGGGGGGATGATGAGGAGAAAGACGGAGAGAAGAACGAGGGACAGAATGGAAGAACAGGGCAGCAGAGAGGGGAAAAGGGGCTAAGATCTTCGGGCGGAAAAACTAAGGCGTATGGGGGAGGAAAGCGGCAGAGAGGGGTACAAAAGCGGTACAGAAGCAGTAAGACCTACATACGGGGCCAGGAACGGAGAAGAGCAGCGGAGGGGAGAAAAGGAGAGAGGGGTATAAACGCAGCCACTTTTGGCAATAAGGGGTTCAGTTGCAGTTCTGGGTTTTCCCAGACCCTCAAGAGTGTGTCTCGTTATTTAGTGTTGCTGCTGGTCGATGGCATCTAACTTTATATGTCTTCATTTTGTTCTGTTAAAAATGCTGTCTTATTATTTGTCACTTGTTGAAAATAAAATAGCATCCCACCTGTGACAGAAACAGAGAAGCACGACTCTTAAGGAAGGAGTTACTTGAGCGGTGAGGAGGTCGGTGATGGCTGGCTTTCAACCATTTACTCTTGTGGCCAAAGACAGATTAGGATGGTAGCGAAGGGTCTAGCCACTTCCTCCCAAAGTGAGACTGACCCGAGACTGGGTCAGGTCTCCCTCGCTGTGTTAGGGTTCCTGCTGTATGGTCCTGCCTCCTTCCCTTTGTTTGTTGAGTAAAACCTTCATGTCCCCAACTTCCTCTCATAATCTGCCTCCCAGAAAACACAGATGCCCCACTATGTTCCCCAGGACTTCAGTCACGACCATAAAGTTAAGCCCTGACTTGAGATGACAAACTAACAGGAGTTCATTACCTGGAAAATTGTAACATTAAACTTGGAACTAGATAGACCAAACAAAAGAAAAAGGAGAAAAGAACATCTTTCTCTCTTTCTTTCTTTCTTTCTTTCTTTCTTTCTTTCTTTCTTTCTTTCTTTCTTTCTTTCTTTCTTTCTTTTTCTTTCTTTCAGATTTATTTATTTTTATTGCAAAGTCAGATATACAGAGAGTAGGAGAGGCAGAGAGGGAGATCTTCCAACCGATGACTCACTTCCCAAGCGGCCGCAATGGCTGGAGCTGCGTTGATCTGAAGCCAGGAGCCAGGAACTTCTTTCTGGGTCTCCCATGCAGGTTCAGGGTCCCAAGGCTTTGGGCCATCCTCGACTGCTTTTCCCAGGCCACAAGCAGGGAGCTGGATGGGAAGCAGGGCAGCCGGGGTTAGAACGAGTGCCCAGATAGAATCCCGATGCATGCAAGGTGAGGACTTTAGCCACTAGGCTACAGCTCCGGGCCCATCAGTTTCCTTTTTCACAAAAGGATTTATTTTTTATGTATTTGAAAGTCAGAATTACAGAATGTGGATAGAGAGACAAAGGAAGAAGGGAGGAAGGAAGAGAGAGAGGGAGGGAGGGAGGCAGGGAGGGAGGGAGAAGGAGAGAGAGAGAAAAGCGAGATCTTCCATCTGCTGGTTTATGTCCCAGATGGGTGCATTGGCTGAGCACATCCCCAGGCAAAGGCAGGAGCCCAGAGCTGCTTCTTTTTCTCCCAAAAGAATGCATGGTCCCAATAACTTCCATTGCTTTCTCAGGCACATTGACAGGGAACTGGACCAGAAATGGAGCAGTTGGTTCTTGAGCAGGCATCCATGTGGGATCCCTGCATCACAGGCAGTGGTCAAGACATCTGCTTTGGTTTTGTTTATTTTCTAATGTAGGAAGATATATTGGTGATAAATTGATAGAGTAAAAAGGAGAACCACCTTTTCTGACAACCCACAGGACATGGAGATAAAAGCTACTTCAGTCACTTTAAAGTTTTAAATTCTTTGCCATGTTTGAAATACAGTTGTACATAAAATCTGTATTAAAATAGTCTCTTGTTAAGAACTGAATGTCTAAATGTGTATGCTCTGCAAATGAGTCTGTTTAATATATTTAATATTGGAATATAATTTATGGTGTGTATATGAACAAATCTATGTTAAGCTGTATTAGCATGGTCATAGCCTCATTATTCTAAATCAAGTTTTGGAAATATTAATTGAAGTGGCATTCTATCTGAAAAAAAAAAAAAAACTGGTAAATTCACCAAAGACCCTTCTACTGACCAAATTTTGAGAAGCACCCTATAGTCTGTATACCCTGATGGATACACTTCGGATCATTTTGAGGTGAAGAAAAAATCAAAATTCAATATAAATGGACCTCTAATCCATAATTGAAGAAATAAAACAATGGAGAGAAAATAAAGACAGACATGGCCCCCAGTCACAACTGAGAGAAAATATACAAAGCAAATATGCATATGTTTGCAGTTACTTTAAATAGTTTCAAATAGTTTCATAACTTCTTTATTGTGATGCATTTGCAATAGTTGGCACAGTACAGATTAAGTTGAAACATGTGTGTACCAGCATCAGTTCATGGGGTAGAAGCAGGAAAAATAGTTGACTGATGAAGTGTACTATTTTGAGAGCAGCCTGGAGTGGCAATATTAACCCCTGCCAGTACTGAGTATCTATTACACAGTTCTCATAGTCATGATACAGAGAGAGTATTTGTGGGGGTGTTCACATGCAATGCACTCATAGGTGACAGAAGTGCTCTCCTGCACAGGACAACTTTGGGGTAACTCTTGTATGTGTCCCCATCCTTATTTCAAAAGAAAACAACACTTCCTGCTTGGTCATAAAACAAGGAACAAAGCTTTCCAAGTCATGATGAGGGAAGTTCCGGAGAGAAATTCTCTCTGTGGGGAGTGTGATTGTTGGAAACGACTGCCTTACCATCGCTTCTCTGCCTTTTGGCTAAGATCAAGAATCTTTCTGAGTCTGCTGGGGCAGAATCCCTCACACTGGATTCAGATCATCTCAAAGCTCTAAGAGGCTCCTCATCTTTCAGCATCCCCCTGGAGGTGTCTGATCACACCCACCTGCCTTCAGCAAGAGTCCGATTAAGTCAGTTTAGCCCAAATATTGCCTCTGCTGTTTCCTCTGCCTGCTCATACTGCCCTGGGGCTATGGATCTCTATTCTTCCCCTGTCCTGTACTGTAGAACCTTTCAGAGTGTCCCTCTTTGTGGGGAGCAGGGGGCTAAAGCCGCTCCTGGGATTGGGAGGGGCCATTGAAAGATGGTGGCTGGCCCAGGGCCAGGAGGCGGAGTTGGTCTCGCCAGCAGGTAAACAGGAAGTCACAGGGATAGGCCGATGCCCTCACTGCAATTATGTCATTGCTACTGGCCTATCACATAGTGCCAAGTGGATCCACGGGAGAAGTGATTGGTGGAGAGTGGTATAAAAGTAGCCGGTAAAAGCTAGGCGGGGACAGACGGACGGACAGACAGAGGGACGATGAGGACGATGATGATGACAATGACGACGAGAAAGATGGAAGAACGGAAAGGAAAGAGGGCTGGAGCAAGAGGAGAGGGACAAAGGAGAAAGCCAGGATGAGGAGAAGAAGGATGGGATGACTAAAGGGGCAGTGGAGAGAAGGATTTAAATGCAGCTGCTTTCGGCAGCGGAGGGTCCGGTTGCGGTTCCAGCTTTACCCAGACCCCCAGAGTATGCCTCGTCATTTTAGTGTCGCTGCTGGGCAGCGACACCTCTTGGGGATAAAACCTTCCTTACTCTCCTTAACCAGTGTCGTAATTCTTCTTCCCTTGACATGGTATGATGATACAGACAAAATTTGTGATTCTTTCTCACTTTGAGATATCTGCTGTCTTGCCCACGTCACCCTCATTACTGTGATCCTCAACCTGACCTCATTTTCCATATTGATTCAACATTTCTATTATTTGTAATGGATGCATGTGCATTTATGCTCCAAGTCTGCAACCTTTTAATGTGATTTCTGTTGTGATCTGTAGGTGGTCCTTACTGCATGTCTTCCAGGCTAATGAGAAAGAAAAAACCATTGGAGTAGGTCCCCAGTAGTTCTTGGCCTAGGTGGGAAGTGGGCACTGTCAATGGTACAGAAGTGGCAGACATGCAGATATTTTTTGCGAGGGATATCACGGAATGGGGTTGGGGGAGCTGACAACTGTTAGAGAGCTAACTTCCCTTTTCTCCACATTCATCTTAAGCTTTCCAGTGAACTACAGGCAAGGCCTTGGATGGTAATGGCACAGCTGAACCACAGCAGGCAGGCTTATTAGGATGGCTCAGAGATACATGTCTTGAAGTCAAGTGACAGACTATGGTGAAAGAGGGGTAGAAGAAGGGAGAGCACAAAGGTGTACCACTGTGGGGTAGGGAAATTCAGGAGGAAACCTGCTCTGTTCTGAATGTTGTACCCTCTATATTCATGTTATCCTGGTCTCCAAGGTGATCCTTAAGTGTGGCCCTGGAGATTAGGTCATGAGGCTGGAATCCTCAACAATAGCATTCATATCTTTACAAAATGGGCTCCAGGGACTGGCACGTAGCATGGTGGGTTAAACGGCCACCAGTGACATCAATATCCCATGGGTGCTGGCTTGAGTCCCATTTGCTCCACTTCTGTTCGGCTTCCTGCAAATGCCCCCAGGAAAGCAAAAAAAAAAAAAAAAAAAAAAAGGCCCAAGTGCTTGGAATAATGCCATGCAAGTAGGATATGAGGTTGGAATTCTTAGCTGCTAGAATTAGCCTGACTCAGCTTTGGCGATTGTAAGCATTTGGTCAGTGAACACTAGATGAAAGATTTTTCTCTTTCGCTCTCTTTTTGTAATTCTGTGTTTTAAATAAGTAAAACAGATTGGGCCCAGCGGCGTGGCCTAGCAGCTAAAGTCCTCGCCTTGAAAGCTCCGGGATCCCATATGGGCGCTGGTTCTAATCCCGGCAGCTCCACTTCCCATCCAGCTCCCTGCTTGTGGCCTGGGAAAGCAGTTGAAGACGGCCCAATGCATTGGAACCCTGCACCCACATGGGAGACCCGGAAGAGGTTCCTGGTTCCCGGCATCGGATCGGTGCGCATCGGCCCGTTGCGGCTCACTTAGGGAGTAAATCATCGGACGGAAGATCTTCCTCTCTGTCTCTCCTCCTCTCTGTATATCTGACTTTGTAATAAACTGAATAAATCTTTTTAAAAAAAAAAAAAGAAAAAAAGAAAAACAGATCTTAGGGAAAGGAAATAGACTATGGGGATCTGCCCCATCCCTTCTACCATGTGAGGACAAAGTGAGAGGGCTCTAGCTATAGATGAGGGCACGGGCTCCCACAAGCACTGTGGACATCCCAGTCTGTAGAATCATGAGAAGCAAAGTGTTGTTCATGAGCTGCAGTTTGTGACTGGTTGTTGTAGCAGCTGGATAGACTGTCCAGGGGACCCGCTATGCTCAAAGAAAGAATGAGATTTTATAAGTGAGCTCATCCAGGATAGTATTCGGCATCAGCACCTGTCACTTACAGAAACACTCCCACTGTACTCTCTTCTCTGACTCTTGAGGAAATGAACCCACTGGGTCTTTTGTTGGGTTTATGTTTTGTGAAGTCATTTGTAAATGTGGTACAAGTACTGTTTTCTTTATGTATTATTTACTTTCACATTACTATAATGAAATACCTGAGGGAAGCTAACTTTATAGAGAAAAAAAATGTTTTAGCTCCCTGTGGAGGCTTAAAATCTAATCAGCAAAGCATTGACTTCTTTGGGTCCCATGGTAAATGGTAGGACTACTTGGTGGGCGGGGAAGAGACCACAACAAAGACAATCAGAAAGCAATGCCAGGGTAGGCTTGTTGTTATAATAACTTGTTCTCACTAGTTCTCAGGGTTCCTGTGACAACAGCTATAATCCTTTCCAGGGTCAGCTCCCCAAATAACCCCCCCACAAAGTTTCATTTCTTAAAGGTCTTGCCTCCTAACATCATCTTGAGGATCAAGTTCACAACATGAACCTTTGCTGGAGGGAGGGGATACAATCAAGCTGTATTCAAACCTGGGACCCTCTAAATAAAGCTATTCCTACAAATTGTGACAGGGGTTGAACAAGGCTAAGAAGAGACAAGGGATAAAGAGCTTGTGTCTGATTGCAGTCTGACACAAGCATAATGCTGCGAATCACAAAAGAATTGAGCATTTCTAAAAATAGCAGCCTCAACCTTGGAAGCTTCGGAAGGTGAGACTGGAGCTGCAAGGGAAGCATCTAGTATTTTGAGAACTATTTGGACTTGTCCTTATTTCTAAAAAGGTTGCCCATCGGTTGGGTAGGATATATCAAGAACAGATTATGAGCCTGTTGCAGTAGCCTTAGCAGGTTAGCGAGTTAAGTACAAGGTGATCATTTATTCTGGAGAGCCAGAGAAGTAAAAGGAAAGATAAGTTCTTTCTTTGCACTCTCAGGGTCCTGTCTGGGCCAATTTCATATTTAAAGATGCCAGACAACATGGTTGAAGTTATTAAATGCAAGCTTAAGCTTGTTCTTTGCATAAATGTGTGGCACTATAAGATATAGGCCTACAAATATAAATTAAATTGCTAGCTTCCAGCACAGACACCTGAATTTATATCTTTTATTTTAAAAACAAAGAGCAATTACAAACTGCTGTATTCCCATTAGTTGCTCAGTAGTATCCATAGGGGAACAGGGCTTAAGGGGGGGATGATATAAGTATTAATATTTATGAGCTTTGTGAGAATACCCAGTTTGCCTCTGGAAATAAGAAAATCTAATGAACACATTTGCAAGGTTAAAAGGTTGTATGGCTGTTACTATGTAATACTTTAACAATTAGATCATAAATGAAAAATGTGGTTGACCAACATGCTGGTTGGCTTATCTAATGCCCACAAGTAATCTTGAATACGGTTTTGGGGATTTTTGAGCATATAACCTATCAATCACTTTGCATTCACCCTTTAAATCAATCCTGAGGCTTTGGTGTTTCAGGCCACCTCCCCAGGATCTTGTCTAGGTTTTCTCTCGAAGCCTATGGTGTCTGTTCTATAGCTTCACACATTGACTCTTGTTATCTGTCCTTTTAGATAAAATCTTCAGTTTGACCATGGTAGAAGTGACAAAAGCCCATTTAGACTCACATGTCCCAGGCATTGAAACATACTTGGCGATTAGCAGAGAGTTCAGAGTCATGCCAGGCTTTTGCTGTGTAAGATTACGTTTACATATAACCCCTAATTTGAAAGATACTTTGTTATCATTTATTTATTTAGTTATATTGATTTGAAAGGTAGGATAGCAAAGACATGCAATATGCACACACAGGTACAGAAAGAGAGAGAAGGAGAGAGGTATGTCATTAATTTCGTTTCCCAAATGCCAGAAGCAATCAGGGAGCCAGGAGTGCCACCCAATTCTTCCGCAAGGGTGGCAGGGACTCTGGGTGCGACAGCAGGAAACTGGGAAGCAGAAATGTAGGTGGAGACTTGCTGCACCGCAATGCCTGCTCTAAAACACCTTTGAAGTTGAGAAGAACATAAGGTGTATGAATGTTCTTTTTAACCTTTCAACACCTGACTTCTTCAAACTTCTAAACAGTTGTCCTTAAATCTGGTCAATCAGGGACCTGGAGCGATAGTGTAATGGTTAAGGTCCTCGCCTTGAACGCCCCGGGATCCCATATGGGCGCCAGTTCTAATCCCGGCAGCTCTACTTCCCATCCAGCTTCCCTGCTTGTGGCCTGAGAAAAGCAGTCGAGGACGGCCCAATGCATTGGGACCCTGCACCTGCATGGGAGACCCAGAAAGAAGTTCCTGGTTCCCGGCTTCGGATCAGCGCAGCAGCAGCCGTTGCGCTCACTTGGGGAGTGAACCATCGGACGTAAGATCTCCCTCTCTGTCTCTCTTCCTCTCTGTACATCTGCCTTTCCAATAAAATAAATAAATCTTTAAAAAAAAATCTGGTCAATCATGGAGTTTTGCCGATTGGTTCTCCCTGGTTAACATGTCTTCACCCCTGCCCTGTCCTGTTGTGAACATGCATGTGTGCAGCTGCTCTGATTCTTGGCTGCCAAAAATGTCTGATTTCTTCAAGGATTGGCTCTCAGCTGCTGTCATTTCCTGGCTACCCTCACCCACGGGTCCTAAAGGATTGCTCTCCCCCGCTGGCCTAAGTCTATGAGAATCCAAGCATCAAACGATAGCTACAGAAGCTGAGTGTTTGGTGGTTGGGTCATGCCTTCAGAAACGCCTGCTTTGCCAAAGCAGACCCAGAGACAACTGCTGGCAACTGAGGCCCCAAGGCCGCCTTGTTCCACATCTCTGGTGTCTGATTTTCCCACTCTTCCTCAAATTCCAGGAGTCATTCCAGTAGGCTTGCACTGACTGCTTTTCTATTTGTTTTGAAGTCAGTTGGAGTTAGTTTCTAAGCAACACAATACCATGTCGGTCAATAACACAAACAAAGGATCTCAAACAAGGGATGTGTACTGATTGAACATGCATTTATCTTGCTGTTATTCAGAACACTAACTCAGGTATGATTTGAGAAACATAGGAAAGAGACAATGTGTTTTCAGAGTAAGAAGCATGAACAGTGTGAAGTACATGGGTTCAGAGATAAGAGGAAATTCTGGTCTGAAATCTGACCTTTCACCTTTGACCTGTGTGACCTTAGACAAGCTTCCCCACTCCTCAGGGCCCATGCCCTTATCTGTGGGACTAAGGAACAATGCTAATTTCGCGGGAGTGTTTGGAAGATTCACAGGAGTGGGAGAAGGTCCTGAAAAAAGAGATTCTGAATAATCCCAAAGCCCCAGCCCCAGACTGTAGTGCTGAGTGACAGATTCAGAATGAATCTGGTGCCTGCCTGCTGTGTAGCCCTGGTCCATGCACCACACATGCCTTTTTACATGGGTGGAATCCATGGCTTGGAAAAAAGGATTGATTCTCTGTGTAGAAGTGTCATTTGAAGAAAGAGGAAGAAACCCAAACAGGCAGTATCACTACGCAATTTGAAAACTTCGTGAAGTAAAATATCATTATTTCAACTGATTCTATGAAGGAGTACTGATTCTTCTTATTTAACATTGGAACTAGGAAGGGTCACAAGAAAGAGTTCAGGGACGTGGGTCCCACCCACAGATATGCCATTGTGTAACTGTATGATGTCACCTAAAAATTCTGACAGTCAGTGCTCTTATTTTAAACAAAAATGTTAGAACAGACTTTTAAGTTTCTATCTTCTATAATAATAAAGATTCCCAGTATTTTTCATAAGAGATGATTTTTATTAGAGGACTAGGGAAAGACCAGCCAAGAATCCCCAATGAAAGCTGGAGGGTGTTGACTCCAAATGATCATTTGTGTGTGTGTAGGAACCGGGTGATGCAAAGTTTGGCAGGGGCCAGTGATACTACATGTCTACTTCCAAAAAGTCTGTGCTATGAAACAAAAACTGTCCACTGTTGGTAGGCTAGTTCTTTAGATGAGCTTGAACTGCTCCACTCCTCCACATGACTTGCTTGAAGTTTTTAAGAAAAGCCCTGGAATCTGCTGAGAATGCAAACACTGTGAGAACGGGATGAGGCAGCTATGAGAGCCTGGGCTGTGTTCCAGGACCTCTTAGCAGCAGAATGTCCTTTGGTGTTTTAGCCCAGTCTGTCCTGCTGTCCCGTGGCATAAGGGCTAGTGTAGGGCTGCTTTCCAGTGTCCTTCAATGATGGTGCCAGTAAGGCATGCACAGGTGAGAGTCCTTCCTCCCCAGGCAGCTCTGCTGAGCCCACCCGCGTTGTTACACACCTGAGAGGTTTCACTGGATTTGGGGCCAAGTAGAAGAAGTAATGCCCACTATATCTTACAGTTTTAACATACACAGAATCTTTTAGGAATGTAATTATGATGCAAACAATGAAGACTGTACCAGGCAAAGGAAAGGGAACCTTTGCAGATACACTAAGGTTGCTCAGAGGATCCAGAACATCAGTAGCCTTCTGAGCCCTTCTGCAGCTGATGACTACAGATGTCTTCTGCAGCTGAGACTGTGTATTGCAAACTATGCTGATAGAGAGGCTATGCCACTTGTGAATTCGACCTTACAATAAACAAGGAGACACTTGGTTTGATGCAGCTGAGATTTGCTTTGCCAGTTTCCACCTAAGGAAGCTGCTAAGTCCAATGGTCCCATCACTATATTGAAGAGGGTATTGGAAGTGTTTGTTCAGAATCTGGAAAGAAAGAGCCCAACTTCTTTTGGCTTGATTTAGTAGCGATAGACTAGTTATATGTGAGGAGAAAGAATCTGCTTCATTTCCTTTGAAGCTTGCCTGTTGAGATCACCTATTCATAGCATTCTTTTTATCTTCAATGAATTTCTTCCAAATGACAAATGCCTTGTCTCAGACCTAGGAAAATCAGGGCATTCGCTGTATGTTGTCTGAGTTTAGGATGTCACATCTTCCAAGCAATAGCTGTTTACTGCCAATAGAGCTTCCTTCCAAAGGGATGTGAATACTATCATCCCAGAGCCTTGGAGCTCCAAGAATATCACCACGTACAAATAGTATGGACATCTTACACCAGGTTCCCTTTCAATCCTTTTCCAGTTGATACCATTCTCAGCAATATAATGGGAACATAATTTTGTCTGTGTTCAAATCCACAGTTGGTGAATGAGTAGTTGTGATGTGAAGGGGAGCAATTCTACTAAAGGAGAATTTTGGATCAGGGCCTTTGTCTTGGCACTAAGAGAAATGGATGATTGGCAATCCAGTATTATATACCAGTGATTGCCATTGAGCCTTCATTGAAGATAGATTCCAATATTTCCACGTGTAGCATTGATGAGAATTGTACATGTGAGTTTTCCGTGGTATTTGAAAATGAATCAACAGAAGGGATAGAGTGAAATCTCGGCTATTACTGAAACACTCATCTATTGCTTTTAAATCTTTTTAGAATGGCATTTTACCAATATTTTTAGTGATAATAGTATTTCCTTTTCTATCCTTTTATTTAGCAAGTCTGAAAGCTAAATATCGCAATCGTGGCAACGCAAGGTTAAATCTGGTGAAAGAGACTAACCTAAAGAGATAGCACAGTGGACATTCCTGCCAGCAGAATTTCCTTTATGGTTGTTGATACGTGCTGAGTAATTTTAAGGTAATAAAATTGTAATGAACTTTCTAAATGAAGTTGCCTTTGCTGACCGCTCTATGAGAAAAAAAATGGCAGTAACTTGGGAGAAGTGAGACAGGCTGCCATTCTGCCTCTTAATCTCTGTGCTGCTCACTTATTGCTGCTCTCAGAGGAGGCACCCCAGTGTTCCTTTGCTCCCAAAAACCTGTTAGGAACTTCTACTTCTAGACCTAGGCAATGATGCTTTTGTGCTGCTATATGTGACCTTGTGAAAAGACACATTGCCTTTTATCTTCAACTTCGAAACAGTGAGAGATTGCAGGAATTCTTTGGGAGGCATGAGGTGAATTGCTCTAGAAAGGAAGGAAAGGCTAAGGGAGAGACACTGAGGGGATGTTCACTCAGGAAACTCCCAGCAGAGGCTGGCTGTGAGCATGAGCACTTCCAGCGGAGGAGTGCTCCCTGGCCACTGGATCTCACAGAGCTCAGAAGGGCCACCTCAGGGGAAGATGATAGTTTCCTTTTTAATTTCCTGAAAAGAATCTCTTTGAAGCTGTCCCCTCTGATGAGCCAAGCTATATTCAGCTAGCGTCATTATGGCATTTTAAAAAAAATCAAAGGTCTTTTTTCACTACGTCTAAGAAAGCATCATTTGTGCAAGTTTAGAAAGTTCCACACAAGATAGATCCTGGCTCTCAGAGGAGACAGCTTTCTTAAAACACGTTGAAATGGAATTATTACTTTTTGCAGAAGGTGACTTTTTTTTGGCTTAACCAATTTTCATCTTGCAGGCAATGATATCTCCATCACTTCTCAAGCGTTTTCTGACACAGTCGGTGGAGCTGGCAGAATTTGAGGTGGGTTAATTCCCCCACCTCCACCCTTCTTTCTCTTGCTCTACACTCTCCTCATGTCTATGACACCCATTTAATACACCCCTCATGGAGCTGGTGTCTATAACAGGCAGAACGTTTTCAAGCAAAAGATAGAAACCAACTTGATCCATGTTATAACAGAGTGTGGGACCACTGTGATGGTATAACAAGCTGATCTATTTGGGGGAGTGAATCACTGGGTGGCGATCAGTAGATCTCTTTCTCTTTTTCCTCTCTGTGTCATTTCTTCTCTTTAATTCTTTCTTTCAAATGAACATAAATAAATCTTCACAGAAAGAGAGCAAGATGGAAATAAAACTTACTGGCTCACATAATACAAATGTGCAAATCTAATTGATGTCAGACACTTCCAGATCCTGAGGCTCAACCGCTGGACCCAGTCTCCTTCTCTTCCAGTCACTCAGTTCCACTTTTTCCTGGTTTGACTTAATCCTAGCAGGCTCTCAGCCACGTGTCAGCAAGATGGCTGCAGCAAAAATAACAAAAGAGCAGCAGCAACAATGAAACTTTTTTTCTGAAAAGTGTCCCCCAAATGGTGTTGATTAGCACTTCCTGAATACTTAATGTGTGACAGGCATGGCTTAAAGCATTTCACACTTATCACTCTCCTTACACTGCCTTATAGTCCTCTGCTAGGAGTTGCTTCTGTTGTTTCTCATGCAGAGCATAGAACCATCTGAGTAATTACTTGCCAAGTTCTTATGCGTGGCAGTGAGCGGAGCTGGGATTTGCCACTAGACTTTCTGCTCCACAGTCTGCTAACTTCAGCACTGTATTACATTTGTGTTGACTCATGTTAGGGTGACTTGGATATTTTGTCCAGCCCTGCACTGCTTACTAAAGCCACAGCTGGAATGCTTTGATTTAGCAAGCTATGATAACTGATTGTTCTCGGACATATTTAATCAAAATATATGGGTCAAAAGTTGATGAGAGATGTGTTTTCTCCAAAGGACAAAACAGAAAAGAAACCTTTTCTGGCCATACCAAAACATCTGATTTTTAATACATTGTCCATTAATTCACATGATTGACTTTTTTTCTTAATGCCTAACACATACTCCTTATGAACACATATTAGATGTTATTGATCTATGAATTCTTATAAGAAGACATGGTTTAAGGTTGTTCTAATGGTATTCTATACTTCTGGAAAAGGAACTAGATTTCTATGTTGTTATACTTGCTTTTGTAATAAATCAGATGAAGGGTCAAGAGCTTGCTGCCAAGTATTGTGCAGAAAGACTTAAAATTACATATTCAAATTACATATTTGTATACATCTAAGCTTTCTTCAATGTACATAAGAAGCCAATATAGTAAGTAATTCCCTAGGTATCTTTCATTGCTCTATCCATAGAAAGAGGGCAAGAGCAGATGAAGGGAGACACTGTGGGGTTGTGAGGAGAAAGTGTAAGAAGGTAAGGCTACATGCCAGGGACTGGAAGAAACTCTGGGTAAAACAAGCTAGGATAACTTGAGGGAAAGATTCAACAGTAAACCAGAGCTGCATGGACATTGGTGTTCCAAAAGCAACATGGCTGTGCAGTGTGGCTTGGTCACTGGCTGCTAGGACAAACAAGAAGTATAACAGTGATGAACATGAAACCCTGGTAGATGGAGACCTGTTGATGCCAGCATTCCATTCATTCATTGCTTTGTTTATTCATTCAACAAGTGATAGACACTGTGCATAGGCCAGAGAAGTCTGGCTTTCTAGGGTGGGTTAGATGAAGATTTGTGAAAAGTTTTTTAAAATAATATATTTTATTTATATAATATACAGAATTTCATGTATCTAACAATACAGATTTAGGATGTTGATGAGGCTGAGACTACAGATGAAGACAACTTTACCAATTCCAGATACCAGAAGCAAGAAAAGGGAAAATGGTATTCTATTCAGAATAGTTCATTGATTAAGCTAGTAAATATTCACTAGTCATTCTATAATCAAAACATTCTTCTAAGTGCAGGGAATACAGCAAGGAAGAAAATACAGTCTCATAGTCATGTGGCTCATATTCAAAGGGAGAGGTGGACAATAAATAGATAATACCATTAAGAAGTCTGCTAGATGGCAAGATATGTATTGAAAAGAGTAAATAAGGAGGGTGTTTGGATATAGTGATGCTATTTTGTGTAAGTTTGTTGGAAAAGATTTCTCAGAAAGTGATATTGACAGAGGCCCAAAGGAGATGAGAGAGTGAACCGTGAGGCTCTCTTGGAGAAGAGATTTCTAGGCAGAGAAATTAGCTGGTGCAGATGTCCTGGGGCGGGTTGTCCAGGTATGTTCGAGAAACCTGCTGGTGGAAGGGAGAGTGCAGGGAGAGTGGTAGGGAACACAACAAGAGCAACGTGGGAGCCACAGAGTGCACAGTCCCAGAGGTGCATTTAATAATCTTGGCTCTTATTTTGACACAGAGGAAGATTTTGAACAGGTGGGCTACAGCCATGATCCATTGTATTATAGCACTGTAGAGGGATGCATTTACCTGACTTCATGGAAATTTACTATAGAGGAGCAGAGGGAGGAGCCAGAGAGGTTATTTTGAGTTGAGAGTAATAACTCAGGATAATGCCTTGGTCTTTGGTAGAGAGAAATGATTGGATATTAGCTATGCTTTTGAAACTTATTTGAAGGGCATGAGAAAGGGGAAGAGAAAAAAGGGGAGAGAGGGGGAGAAGAGAGAGAGAGAGAGAGAGAGAAAGAGGGAGAGAAAGAGAGAGAGAGAGAACTTCACCTATTGGTTCATCATTTACTGGTTCACTCCCCAAATTCCAGTAACAGGCCAAAGCCAGGCCAAAGACAAAGGCTAAGAACTGAAACCAGATCCCCTCTATGAGTGGCAGAGGCCCAAGCATTGTCATCTGCTACCTTTCAGGGTGCACATTAGCAGAAAGAAGTTGTCGTAGAGCCAGGACTCAAAGCAGGCACTTTGTGTTGAGATGCAGGAATCCCAAAAGGTTTCTTCAGCACTGTGCCAAATGCTTACCCCTCCTTCTGCTCTTGCTTCGTTGGATGAATCTACTCTGCCAGTGTTCAGGTTCCAGCCCTGTGGACTCCAACTCTTGACACTGGCCAGGGAATCCACTTTGTGCTCAACCTGATATTAGCTATCTGGATGGACAACACAGAGAGGGAGATGCCTGCTGTGGTGCCCAGGAAGTCATGCCCATGTTTGGGTGATGGGAATAATGATCACAGAGTACAGACTCCTCCTTACAGAATGAGTTGAAAGGGAGTAAACTTACATTGCTGCTTTTCATAGAGTTTGAGCTTTACACAGTCACACATTTTTATTACCTCATTATGAATTTTGCATTGAACATCATTCTAGCTAGTTCTTTCTGAACCTTAAACTCTGCACAATTTTTCTTCACGCGGATTTTTCTTCCTAGTAGGGTTCCCACAGATAATTTTTCACAATCAGCTTTTTCATTTGTTCTGCATGATGTTATCTTGAATAACAAATGACAACATGGATTCAAAGAGAGCACACTTCAAAGATAATATTTTATCCTCTTAGTTTTGCTAAGAAAAGCCCTGAATCTACAAACTTGTTCAGTAGTAAATATAATTTAAAGATAGTACATTACAAGACCTGGTAACAAGATTGCTTTACACTTTCGTTAGCACATTTTTCATTCATTCATCATCTCACTCAATGTTGACTTTATAGTTATTTTTATACTCCTCCTTCCCTGTTCTCTCTCAACTCTTGGCAGCTGGAGCAATTCACAAAGAATTTGGTGAAGGTGAGATTCATTGGAAGTAGGTCCCCAAAAATCTACACAGAATTGATTGCTTTAGAAATAAGTTGAAGTGGAGCTCTCACAGTGCTTTGCACAAAGATCCCATGAAGAGTTAGTTGGGCTCTACTTCTGAAGTACTTCTTCAGAAAGTGGAGTGTCAGAACCTGGGCATGGCACCTGTTTTTTTTTTTTTAAATAATAAATTCCCTAAGCATTTTTCTATAAAGTTATGTACCTTGCTTAGATTCAAAGTATTTTATTTCTACTGGTATATTACTGTCTTCATCAGGTCTACTGCCTCAGATTACTGTACAGGTGATCAATTTAAAAATCTTGTTAGAATTGAATCCTGCTCTATTGTAGGAAGCATTCAAACTCTCATGGAGAGAAACAGGAATTGAGAAAGTTAAGACATGGAAAGAAAGTAAGCCAGTAAAAGAACTTTCATGTTTCTTTGTGTTGTTTTATCTAAAGGAACAGACTCTAACAGTACCAGAAATGGAGGTTATAAATAAGGCAAACATTAATTTTAAAGGAGATTGTGAGTGATGTTCCTTGTACATTTGTGTGTGTGTGTTTGTGTGTGTGTATCTAGGACGAGTGCTGGCTTAAATTGTGGAAGTGTAAGTCTATAATTCGGGGTCATTTTAAATGATCAACTGCCTTTGCAACACTTGACTCCGAGAGGCAACCCCAGGGAAAAGCTGATGGGTGACCAAAACTTGTGTGCGTGTGTGTGTGTGTGTGTGTGTGTGTGTGAACGCACGCAAGTGTAGGGAATTGCCATGGACATAGACAGTGCCCAGCATCTGACCAGTTGGAGGCCAGTGATACTGACTGTAGCTCTGTGAATAGTGGATTGAAACTCTGAGGAAGAGACCTATTGGCTGTTTGACCAGGGGCCACAGTGAGAGAGGTGAGGCCCTTGTATGTGGCAGGCATAGAGGAGAGGGATGCTATGACTGTGAGAAGGAGCTGATAACCAAGCAGCATGGGACTATTTCAACATAGAAATTAAAGTATCCCAGGTAAGTTTCAGTCAAGATTTAAGGAACTTTCATCAAATACCCTTGTTACCTTCTGTCCCAGTTCTGAATTCTTGTTTTTTGTTTTTGTTTTTGTTTTTGTTTTTGTTTTTTTTGTTGTTGTTGTTGTGCTTAAGTCCTTGCTTGATAATCTCACTGTATCTTGACTCCTCTAAGACCAATGGTTGGTGTGGAGCCAACCACTCAGCCCCTGAACTCCATGCAATGGTTGGCAATCAGGCAATTGACAGGTTTCCCTAAGTGTGACTTGTGTCCAGCTCCCTGACAAGCCCTGCACCTGTTCTGAACCCTGGCAGGTCCTGCTCCTTCCTTGAGCCTCAATTCCCTGCAGATAATGAATTCTTGCCTACCCAAGTCTCAAACTTCTAAAAGAAAAGAGAGTGGAAAGGGAAAAAGAGAGCATCCTCTTGGCCTTAGGAAGATCAGGACTGAGTTGTTTCATGTCTAGCCAGAATGCAGTCTTGAGGTTGATAGTACAAATATTGTTACCAGTCATTGTGGTATACAAGAACAACGATAATAATGATCAATTGCCAAGTAACCCATTTAGTTTCTTCTTCTTCTATTACCAAGTATAAAATCACTGAATTCAGTGTAAAAGACTAACCGAAGGAGGACATAATTGATATGATTAGCAAACCATGGCCAGGAATCATTTTAGCAGTTTAAAATTACTGTTAGTGAATGATCAGTGATCACACGCACCCATGTGAAAGGTCGGAGCACAAATGCAAGTGTCTGACTCGGTCCCTGGATACCCACTGTGTGGCCTCTACACCAGGGCACTATAGAATACTACTGTTACTGTTAAGGGAGGTCTCATTTCACCTCTTTATCTGGACAACTTTAAACAACTTGTTTACATGGTGAGACTAAGCTTTTTTTGTTCACTCATATAGAAAATGTTCTTGTCTTTGCATTTGAACTGCTTAATCAAAACCATTTGCCCTCTCCTACCTCTGCTGCAGTCATAACAGTTTTCCTTTGGTGTGTTCGTGCCCCAGGGTTATTGCACCTGCTTCTCCCACTCTCCTTCCAGTCTTCGTAGGCTTTTCCTCAGAGAGACATTTCTTGGCCTTTTTAATAAAGAAGCTTGCTTCTTGCTGTTTTCTATTTCAACTTCCTTTCTGTATCCTTCAATGCAGTTATTATAGCCTACTGCATCTTTGCTTGTTTGTTTGTATTTCCTCTAAACTCCCAGAGATGTGCACACTGTGGAGTGCACAGTCTACGTGTGTGCTCTGTATTCCAAAATTATGCACATTAGGCGACACATTCCCAATCATTCACAAATATTTACAGGATAGTTGAGGGAAAATTCTTGCAAATATCTGTCTTACGTAGTAATGAAAAATGGAGTGGTTAAAGTAAACATAAATTCCTAGTATTACATGAAAGCAACATATCAATACATGTCAACAAATACCTGTAAAGAGCCTTCTGCCAAATTAGCCCCTTCTAACTTTGTGCCAGTCACAGACTGCTCCCCCACAGAGATCCCTTGACATATATCGTTTTGGTTGATTTTGTATTTGTGGATTTTTTTCCCCCTAAAAAAATGAAAACTTCTGGAAGTGAATTAAGGTGGGCCTTCCTTACTCAGAACACTGATTATCGTGTAATAATATGATGAAAATATGATTTTTCAATGAAAAAAATGTGTTGAGGTGGGCTTTGGGTACCATCCCAAATGTACAATACCTGGTTCAAGTCCTGGCTCCTCCATTCCCACACAGCCTCCACCAGGAAGCATCCTGGGAAGCAGCAGGTGATGCCTGAAGCAGCTGAGTCCCTCTGATCCACGTGGTAGCTCCAGGTGACGTTTCTAGCCCTTTGCTTTGGCCTGGCTCAGTCCTAGTTGTTGCTATCACTGGAGAGCAAAGCAGGGTATGGAAGATCTCATTCTTCCCGTGATTCTCTTTCAGTCTGTGTCTTCAAATGAAATAAAAGTATATTTAATTCTTCAACTTTTTAAAAGAAAACAAGAGCTCATGTGAACACAACAAATAATAAAGTCTCTAAATGAGAGGAGTCTGCCTTGAAGTCAGATGAGGGGACAAATTTAAAACACATCAGATATAAGAATTCAAGAAAATAAAATAGTCAGGTTCCTGAACTACTTGTCATTAACTACAAATACCGTGTTCCATGGCTGTTCTGAAGAGATCCATTCAGATTGAAGATGTCTATAAGGATGTCCACGGAGAAGCCAGGATTTAAGCTTATTCTTAGGAGATGAGTAGGATTTGGATAATGTCACCATAATCTATCTTTGAGTGTTTGCTTCTAATGAACTCTGCTTCTGTAATATGTTGACTTTTTACAAGACGGAAACCATTTAAATGTCTACAGATTTCTAAACTAGTGTCAGTAGCATTTTAATTAATTGCACTACGGAAGAGTAAAATGACTAAAAGAAAAGCAACTTAATAAACAAATTCTTGGAATAACTCAGAATTATTGTCTTCTGTATCTAAGGAGATTGATCCATAAGGATTTGGAAGATAGACAGATACAAGTATCCATCTTAAGGGAATAAGGAAAAGAATTGCTTTGGATTTTAATTATATTCTACCTTTTCAGACTTATTTCTGCAAAATTCAAACTTTAATTCCATTTGGGCTGAGAGAACAGAATTGCTCCTAAAGATGGCATCTTCTGGACACAGATAGATCTTCTTTCTTGGGATGCAGTGACAAGTGACTAGCAGTTCACATGACAGATCATGCACAGGAGTACATTCTGCCCCTGCACACTGAGAAAATTGAGTGAAGTATTGGCTGGGCAAAGCAAACTCTGCCAAAGTTTCAAGAAGCCACTCCAATCACTGAAGTTGTCCAAGAAATTTTAAAAGCGATTATTATTTCTACTTTTCATTTTACAAATTATATCGGAAATGAACTACCTCCAAAGGAAAATGAAAACAATAGGCTCTTTAGGCAGCGTTCTGTTTTTCTAGATTACTATATATTCCTTCAGGATATATGTTGAGAGAACGCTATGGGTCAAAACCATTTCTGGAGCTGTCTTGGGAGAATGATGGAACAACACTACGGGTCTGAGTTCTATTTAAGCAGAGCCGGGTTGAGCGGTGTCTCCAGAGAAAAGAGTTCTGCTGGGCAAATGATTTGGGTTTGAAATGATTAGGAACCTTTGTGAGTCTGGTCTCCTCTGAGTAGGGCCCCTGGTCCTCACCACCTGCTGCAGTTGCCTAGACGTTACTGAATAGTCAAATCAAACGTGTTCTGGGCAGGGCTCATTTATCAGCCCCTAGCCTGCATAACTTGTAAGGGGCAAAGGAAACCCTTGTTCAGTAAAAGCAAGTTAGGCAACAGGGAAGGGCTGAGTGTTCTTAGCCCAGATGAATAACTTGTTGAATTAAAAAACATGTATTCATGAAGAGCATGTCAGAAATGTGCCACATCAAGACCCCAATTTGCACCACGCTATGTTTTGATTTAGGAAGCAGCTAATTCGACGTGTCTCTACACAGAGTGCTGATTCTGTCACTCATGAAGCCGACGTGAACTTCCAGAGCTCTCAAATCCCTAGGCATGCAGAAGAGTGTCTTCTGTTATTTTCTCAGTTGGAGTCTGTTTAGAATAAAATTGAGCTATTTCCCCAATGGCTGAAAAAGTTATTGAACATTATTTAAACAAGGAAGAACACATAGTCTCCTCAACTTAAATCTGTTAACATCTGTATTTCCTTGAGAACTTAGCTTGTCTTTAGACCTGTGTGTCACTTAAAAACATCCTAGGCAGATAAGACCTATGGAGATTATTTGTATATTGATAGTGTCTTTGTAGAATGTTCAAATTATTCATGCCAATGCATAAAGTTCATGTGTTAAATTTTAATGACATAAACAAATCAGATTTTAAGTAAGCATTTCTTGTTTTTCGGGGCAAGTATCCTAATTCCTGTTTCCTTTGATCCTCTCATGTTTTAATGTTGCAAATTTATTTTTAAAAAGAGAGTGTATTGTTCTTTCTCAGTGTGTATATGCCTAATTAGATAGTTTCTCATCAAAGGATGCTGAGAACTATTGTCTGTGAGTGATATCACATAAAGTTCAATAGTATCAGCTTAACTAATGCAGCTATATATGTATATATATATTTTTTTAAGGCAAAAAAGTAATGATTCGATGCAATAAGTTTTAATTCTTGAATTTTTTTGAAACACGGGCTTGATCCAGTCCAAGACAAATAAAGCAATCATTCAGTGAGGAAGTATGGTCTTGTGCTTTGTCTATGATTTTAAGGGATGTTGTGTCTTCCAATTAAATAACAATCCCAGAATTTATATTAACTGCAGGAAAACCAAGGACTGACAACTACTAAAAATGATAACTTTCACTGAACACTTCACTTTCATTGAACACTTAAATGCTGCTTATCTTTTTCATTGTTTCTCATAAATGACTCTTTTAAACACAATGTTATTGTTTTTATTTTGTATACAAGTGTCCTGTACCCTTGAAAGGCTAAACAACTTTCCCAAGATGGTGGAACCAGTGGCAGCGGTAAGATGGAAAGCTGCTTCTCTCTACCTGTAAGTCATAGATATTGTCATTACTGCCTAGTCTTTGGGTTTCCAGATTTCAGGAATCAGTAACATCTCAATAAAGTAAACAAAAACAAAGCTGACAATTGTTTCTATGTCCCAATAACTAAAAAATAAAAAGGAAATATCATCATTTACTCCTCATAATTTTATGAAGGGAAGAGTATTTAACTATCTTGTTATTTAAAATAATCACGAGGAGCAGACATTTAGCCGAGTGGTTAAATACCTGCTTCTCTCAGCAGTGCCTGGGTTTGAGTCTTAGCTTTGGATCCTGAGTTGAGCTTCTTGCCAGCACAGACCTTCAAAGGCAATGGTGATGACCCAGGCAGCTGCACTCCTGCCATTTACATAGGAGATCTGAACTCAGCTCCTGGTTCCCAGTTTTGATCTGGGCCAGTTCTGATTGCTTCGAGCATTGGGCAGTTAATCAATGTGTGAAAGTTTTCTCTCTCAGATTCATAAAATAGAAAGAAGAAAAAATAAGGTAATCATGTAGCATTATTTCACATTACCTTATGTTTAAGACCAGTGATTGTGCATGTATCTGATATCAAAACTGGAAATAAAGTTTACTTTGAGCATATTGTGGCTTATATATCCCAGGACATTCCTATCCTAAAAAGCAAGAAGATCAGACAACGAAGAACAATTCTGTCTAGGAGAGGATGAGTGCTAACGCTTTAACAACATACCTTGTAAATACCACGTGGACCTTATCATTCCGTTTGTTGAAGATTAAATGTATTTCCATGGACCAACACAGGTCTGAAGACAAGTGTCTGGGAACCATTTAGAACAAAACACAGTCTATTCATCTGTTTCAGAGATGGGGAGAAAGATGGGTAGCTACAGACTTCAGCATCTCCTTCTACATCTATCATGGAGAGTATGGCACCTCCTCACACTATCATTGGTACTGTAGTGACTTACTATCTTCCCCCAACTTCCCCTATGTTATCAGAAAATACAGCCCTTTCCCTGTTCCCTAGGCAATGCATTCAAAGGGGTTTTCCTTTTCACTTTATTGTTCTCAGATGTTTTCCAACTTACAATTGACCATTTTCTTTCACTGATAAATGTGAAGGAAATGATAGTCCTCACACCCAGAAAACTACAAAGTGTCCCCTCAAGCCTGTAGATAACAAAGAGGGGCTGTGATTGGAAACAAGGGTAGCTCCATCAGCAAAAGCCAGCATGATAACTCCTTCTTTAGGAACCTTTATTGTCCCCAAATCATTTCCATAGCTAATCTGAATGTGAGGAATGGGTTTCTTTGGTGTCATTGTTAAATAATTTAGATTAATTGAATGACAATGTTACTTATATAAATGAAGACATAAAATTCTGATGCTTATAGCTCTCTTAATTATAAATCTGGAAAAAACTTACACACCAAAGAATAAAGCTAAAAATCCAATAAAACTCAAGTGAACCATGTTAACTGGATGTGACAGATGAAGCTTTGTTCTTGCTTGCTGTATGACTGGGCTGCTGGTTGTCATGGTGCAGGTTCTGTATGCAGCATGCCTGTGCTCCTACACCCAGCAGCTCCACCACTGTTCATCCATTTGAAATGCACAGAAGCAATATCCCTGGGCCTCTTTTGACATTATTTGTCATAAATACATTCTTTATTTCATAAGTTTATTTGTGTTTCTTTTGTCTCAGTAGCCTAGGTTAATTAAAAAACTATGGATGGTAAAATAGCACAAGCACATACAATGAAGTAAATTTGTAGTTAAAAAAAATCAGCAACAATCATTTCCTTCTTGTCTGTACTGCTACCTGACCCTGGAAAAACTGAAAGAAGTGACAAGAGCTTCCTCTTAGCTGTGTCATTACCCATGGTAATGCTCCTGTACACAGAATGCCCCCAGCTATGTCTGTTGAGTGATTGAACAAGTGAATATCAATTCCTTAGACAGAATCGCATGTAAACTCATGAGGAAGATAAAAAGAGTCATTGAACAATGAAGCTGCAGAGCAGTGCAACAGTTTACAAACAGCCCTGAGATACAGGGGGATTCAACCACTACGTGACTGAGAAGAAACTGATAGCAAACATCAGTGTCATCCTACGGCGATAGTCTTATATTGTGTACAATATCTTGTATGTGATTTTAATATTATGTCATTTAAAAATAAACAATACATATTTAATTTCATAACACAAGCTTTACCTTTATGAATGCATTCTTTGAATGGTCTTATACAATGTACCTTCAAGGATAGTCAGGGAGTGGGCGTGGGGTACAGCAGTCAGGGCACCACTTGGGATGCCCCCATTTCATGTCAGAGTGCTTGGGTTCCACTTACAATTCCAACTTGCCGCTGATGTACACGCTACGAGGCAGCGAGTGACAGCTAATCTGGTGCATTCTCTCCTGAACATGCAGGAGCCCCAGACAGCATGCCAGGCTCCTGGCTTCAGTTTGAACTTGTCTTGGGTATTGAAGGTTTTTGGAGAGAGAACCAGCAGAAAAGAAATCTCTGTCGCTCCCTCTCTCTTTAAAATGAATAAAACTCAATCTCTGAAAAACGTAGTTTATGAGAGGCACCTGACATGGGCATTTTTGGCCTTTTTGTCTCCTTTGCTACATGCAGACACAGCAGTAAGTCAGCTTGGAAGCAGGGCACAGCCCTTACCTAACACTAAACATGCCTGTGCCTTAATGTTAGAATTTAGCCTCCAAAAGTGTGAGAAATAAGTTTTTACCATTCATAAATTGTGCAGTGTAAGGTATTTTGTTACAGCATCAGACTGAGATAGTATAGGAAAAGGGAGAGCTCTTCATGGTCCTTCCAATATCTGGATTCTGAATGGGAGAGGAGATATTCTACAGGACAAGAGAGCTTTACCAAAAACAGGGAGCAAGACAAGGCCTTGGTGCTGACATGTGGGAGAGATAAAGAACCACCCCTGCGGCCTGTTCTCTACAATTTCTACCAGTGCAGGTGCCTTAGCTTGCACTTTAGATGTAAGGTGAAGGTCTATTAGGAGCATAGGAAACATTCAGCATTGGCACCAAAGAGAAAGAGGAAATGGTTGCTTCTTTAAGAAGACCAAAGCATTGAACCTGCATGTTAGAATTAGTGGCTCTGCCAGTGATGTGACTTCTGATTTCTCAAAGAAGGGCACCTCAAAGGAGTGACTATGTGAATTGTTTGTTACCCATCTAGCATGCGATAAGAGTGCTTGCCAATACACTTCCTCCTTCTTTGGACAGGTCTTACCTTGAAGAAGATATCTGTTGATCTAAACAACATTCTCCATGATATTATTGATTTGCCCCATGACACAGATTCCTTAATAATAAACAGTCTGTGAATCTGAATCAACTCTCGGACCACAATTTGAATAAAACTGTTATAAGTCTGTCTTTCTTTCTTTCTTTCTTTCTTTCTTTCTTTCTTTCTTTCTTTCTTTCTTTCTTTCTTTCTTCTTCCTTCCTTCCTTCCTTCCTTCCTTCCTTCCTTCCTTCCTTCTTTGAGATTTAGTTATCTTTATTGGAAAGACAAATATACAGAGAAGAGGGGAGACAGAGAGGAAGATCTTCCATCAGATGATTCACTCCCCAAGTGTCCACAACAACCAGAGCTGAGCTGATCAGAAGCCAGGACCCAGGGGCTTCTTTCAGGCCTCCTGTGCAGGTGGAGTGCCCCAAGGCTTTGGGCCATCCTCTGCTGCTTTCCCAGGCCACAAGCAGGGAGCTGAATGGAAAGCAAGGCCACCAGGACATGGCTGGTGCCCATATGGGATTCTGACACATGCCAGGTGAGGAATTTAGTCATTATGCTACCATGCTGGGCCCTGTTCTAAACTTTTCTGTGCTCCCCCATCCATCTTTCTTTCTGTTGATGAATCTGGAAAATGTTCAATATTTTTAGGTACATTTGTGTGCTTGAAAATGTCTTTATGTGAGTCTATAGCAATATGTTTTCCTGTATGTTTTTGTCTGGAGCAATATGTGGTCATGCTATGGGTTGAAGAACCACAGAATTGTTAATCTGGAACATTAGAAACTGTATCCAAAAACTTCATTTAATAGTTATCTCTCCAGGCAGATTATGGTCAATAGATTTTATATAGATTTTATTACATGTGTGAGGAAGCCGCAGGGAGTCTACACCAAGGCACTCAGCTGGAGGCAGAGTCAATGAAGTCTACCAAAGAAGTACCTTCTTCTGGAGAGACACACAGACATGGCTCAGGAGATGACAGTTTATTATGAAAACTCCTTATAAAAGTGCTACAGATGGGCCCGGTGGCGTGGCCTAGCAGCTAAAGTCCTCGCCTTGAAAGCCCTGGGATCCCATATGGGCGCCGGTTCTAGTCCCGGCAGCTCCACTTCCCATCTAGCTCCCTGCTTGTGGCCTGGGAAAGCAGTAGAGGACGGCCCAATGCTTTGGGACCCTGCACCCGCGTGGGAGACCTGGAAGAGGTTCCAGGTTCCCGGCTTCGGATCGGCGCACCGTCCCGTTGCGGCTCACTTGGGGAGTGAATCATCGGACGGAAGATCTTCCTCTCTGTCACTCCTCCTCTGTGTATATCTGACTGTAATAAAATGAATAAATCTTTTTTAAAAAAAGTGCTACAGACAACTGATCTACCAGATGTATCATCTGGAACACAAAATGTATGAATGCAACATAGCATGACAACTGCAAGGGAATACAGTTCTTTAGCACTGTATCCTGCAAAAAAGGAGACTGATGAGGGGCTGGTGCCATGGCACAGTGAGTTAAGTCACTACCTGCAGGGCTGGCATTCCCTATGAACAATGGTTCGAGTTTTCATTGCTCTGCTTTTGATCCAGCTCCATGATGACATGCCTGCAAAAGCAGTGGAAGATAGCCCGGGTCCTTGGGCCACTACCACCAATATGGGATACCTGGCTGAAGCTCCTGGGTTTGGCTTGACCTCTCAGGCTATTGCAATCATTTGGGGAATAAGCCAGTACACTAAAGATCTTCCTGTATCTCCTTTCTCTAATTCTACCTTTCAAGCAAGTAAATAAGTCTTTTGTTCAAAAAAAAATTATTGAAGAAATGCCTGACAAAGAATTCTAAAGAGTGATTATAATTAATGAGATTCAAGAGAATACAGACAGTTTGAAAAAAAATCAGGAATATATTTTATGATATAAATGAGACATTTGGCAAAGATCTTGAAAAGGAACCAATTAGAAATATTGAAAGTGAAGAACACATCCAGTCAAATAGTAATTACGGCTGAAAATCTCCACAACAGCCTAGCTCAAGTAGAAAAAAGACTATCTAAACATGAAGACAGGTCTTATGAAATATCCCAATCAGATTTGGCAGCTGTAATAATAAAAAGAATGAAGATAGCCTCAGAGAAATTGATCATACTGTTAAATTAAAAAATATTCACATTTTGAGAATGGGGTAGGTGAGACATAGAAAGTCTGTTCCATGAAATAATAGCCAAAAATTTCCTTAATCCTGGGAAATATGTAAACATTTCAAAACAAGAGGCTCAAAATATCCCAAATACATGTGAGCAGCAAAGAGCCTCACCAGAATGCATTGTAGTCAAGGTGTCCAATGTAAAACAGAAAGTGACAGTTCTAAAAGGTGTAAGAGAAAAGCACCATATTGCATTTAAGGTAATCCCTATTAGACTAGGAGCAGATTTTTCAGCATTACAATGTTCCTGCTCATCCCTTTTATCAAACATGGGCAATTTAAAAGATATTTTAAGATTAGTAAACAAAAAGAAGTCAGCAGGAGCCAGGATTCTAGGAGGAACACTTAGTTATTTCACACTAAATGCTTCCAAAATTTTCCAGGAGCTGTTTGAAGTTCTTTAGCATAAGTGTTTAAACATATCACAGCATTTCTCATAAATATATATAATTATCACATATTTTTAAAAGTGTATGAAAACCCTGGTGGACTGCAAAAGAAGTGAATAAAAAATTAAAGGGCAAACTAAAATAACTTGGAGCAGAGGATTTTTGTGAAGTCAGTCCAGAGGAGGTCCATATGGTCAGTATGTGTTATGAGTAGGAGAAAAACAAAAGATACAATCAATGGCATAGTCCATGAGAAATAACAAGGCACTGCCCATTCTTGTCCCGGGCTGGCTGCTTTCCTGCAGGTGGTCATTCTGCTTTGGATGGCCCGCTTTCCAGGCTTTGCCTGATACTCAGCATGAAGCACAGTTCAGTCTTCTTCACCAGCAAGTCAGATCCTCCATCTCTTCATACTGGAGTGGACAGACAGGTGCCTCAGGACACAGCAAGGAGGCTAGGAGGTGTTTCTGCCTCTTTCCTGTGGGGAAGGGCCTCTTAGCAAAGTGCAGGTCTCTCCCCCAACTCCAGCTCATGCTGGAACTGTGGGACATCATGGGTGTACTTTTGGTTGGTACCATTCTGACGGTTCCTCTCTTGCCTAGGGTTGCTTCCACCTCCCAGCTAGCTCTCCTGGTTTGCTGATTCATTTCTTAAAAATTTTATTTACTCATTCATTTGCTTTGAGAGGCAGATACACACCTACACAGAAAAAGATAATGGATGATGATAGGTAATAAATGGAAGGTAGATAGGTAGAGATCTTCCATCCACTGCTTCACTTCCAAATGCCTTCAACAACCAAGGCTAGGCCAAGCTGGAGCTGGGAACTCATCTGGATCTCCACTGTGGGTAGCAGGGACATCCCCTCCCCACTCCCACTTTCACCATCCTTAGCTTTTTCCTAGGGTCTGCATTAGCAGAAAACGTTACTCAGGAGTCAGAGCAATACTCAAAGTCAGTCCATCTGCTGTGCGAAGCAAGCTTCACTGCCTGCTGTGGGGCCCTTGAGATCAGGGCACCAAGGTTTTGCCCCTCATTTTCCAATTCTTTGATTGCTTTAGTTCTCCTGTTAATATAATTTTAAAACAATATTTGAAACAAAGTTGCTTTGGTTGTCTATTCACCTAGCTTCCTCCAGCAATTAACAACTGAAAATTGAGCCTCCTTTCATCAGTCTTTGTAGATGTTGGTTTTTTTAACCCACATTTGGGTCAGTTGCTCTGTATTTGCAGTGTTTTTTAGTCTTTGCTCTCCTGTACATGGTAAAATCCAGACTAGCCTCTCGGAAAGTACTACTGATGAAAAATTCAAAAGCTGTTCAAGATCTGATAAAACGCTCAACCCTGTTTTACCTCCCATTAGAAAAGGGGTGGGGGGAGTGTGGAAAAACTTTTGAACTGATGCATTAGGTGTCCTTACATGCCCTGCTGAGTAAGCGAGGAGGGCTGCCAGCTGCCTGCTGTACATGTGGCTTCCCTGTCGCCATGGCCCGGGAGAGGCTGGACTGTTCAGACAGTGAGGGTGTGGTCCAGAGATCTGGAGGCAGGGAAATCATGCTGCTGCAGTCCAGCTGGGACCGTCTGCCATAATGCCGTCAAGAAGCAAGGCTGCTGGTCTCCAGGGAAGCCTGATGCCTCATTTCCAGCCCCTGGAATGGTGGAAAGCCTCTATTTCCAAAGCCAATGATTTGAAGCTATGAAGTGCTCCCACTTACCGATGGATTTGATTGCCACAGTTTGCTTTCAAGTCCTGTTTTGAGGTTGAAAATAACTGTACTGCAAGAAAAAAAATTTATAAAAGGAAAGACTGACTCACAGAAATCTAAATACAGTCCTAAATGAGCCAATACACCTTTGCCATAAGTAAGGAACAGAAACAGTTATAGGCTGTGGTTTGAAAGTGAAAACTGTTTGCAAATCCATTCATTGTAACCAAATGTAACCAAATTTATAAAAATAATTTCCTGTTTATATGATGTGGTTTTGATAACAGCACTTTAATTGGAGACATATGTGAAAAATTGGAGACTTGAAAAGATTGTTGAGGGGATAATTCTCAGATTTTAGAAGTTAAGGAATAATTTTGCCGTAAAACTTGACTTTGAGGGAGAATCAAGATGGGGGAATAGGGTAAGGACACGTTTAAACAGACAGGAAAACATTAGCCAGTGTAAAGCAAAGAGGACAAAATGAAAGTAGAGAGATACCTGGAGACTGACAGACAAAGGAAAGCACAAAAACTACAGTGTGGTGTTGCAGTGACTTATACCGCAATGCCATTCAGTGAGTGGCAATCTGAACTACACTAACAGCCAGAACTCCACCAGCAACAAGGTGAGAATAGACATTCACCAGGAGCTCAGGAAGTGAACCCAGAAAAAGAACTGCCTCTCCTACTGGTCTGTTTGATTTGACCAGCAGCAGAGACAGAGTAGCAGATCCATGACAGGTAGTGAGGGCACAGGGTGAATTACATAGCCCAGTCCACCTGCTAGAACCGAATCGGGCAACATTTTGTTTAGGGAGGCAAAGGCTATGGGAAAGGACTGTGCATGCACTGAGCTGGGAGTGAACTCATTTCTGGCTCAGCGAACTGCAACAGTGTGGCATCCTACAGGTTCCACCCAAGATGGGTCCTGGTAGCCCTCATGACCTGACAGCCAGCAGCTCAAGAACTCTAGTAGTGGCACATCAGATACCATTTCGCATGGTGTGGAAAACATTTAAGACTGCAGGGAGAACAGTGAGCTGTGCATGCACCGAGCTAGAAGAGAACTCACTGAGTTTAATGCATTGCACTAGTCCCACAGGGAAAATAATACCAACTTCGGCATCATGCAGGCCAAAATAGGTCCGTGTGGCCCTCACAATGAATGGCCAACAGCTTCTGGCAAGAACAGCACCACCAACAACTTAGCTACATAGTATACCTAGTGTCTCCCTAATCCTGGGAACTGCTCCAACCGGAAGTATGAGAGAGGTTTTACAAACAGTGGTGCAGCCTCAGCATGGTATCACAGGAGGTGGAGAGTGGTGAGCCAGGAGCTGGGACAACAGAGACCATGGTGAAAGTCTAACATACAAACCCAGATCTGGAACTTGCTGGGGGGAGTGGCATAAGTGGCTGCAAACAAAGAGCCATGTACCAACTGCAATAAGTAAAATCAGATTGTGAACCTGTGTGTGACACAGCTTAGAAACCTGCCCCAAGGAGAAGAATCGGCTAACGAGAAGTACAATGACTATGAGCAAAAAAAGAGACAGAAGTACAATGAATATTACTGAAAACTCCCCTGAAATGGAGAAAACGTCTTTGCCAACCTCAGAGTCAAATAAGAAGGCATTGAGAAAATGGGGGATGCAGAATTCAAAACACTTGTTATAAAGCTTCTTATCAACAATGAGAAGCACATAAAGCAGGCATTCAAGGAATACGTCACACAGGAAATGAATCGAATGAAAGTTGATATATCAGAAATGAAGAATAAAGTGGAGCAAATTAAAAGTACAGTGCAGAGTCTCCAAAATAGAATGAAGGAGGCAGAGGAGTGAATTTCAGTACTGGAAGATATTTCCTGTCATCAGGGGGAAGCAAACAAAAAAACTGGAAGCAGAGCTGTGACAAGCTGAAAAAGTATTCAAGAATTGAAAGACACTATTAAGAGGCCAGATACAAGAGTTATGGGAGTCTCAGAAGGTGCAGAAAGAGAAGCTGGGTTTACAAATGTATTTAATGAAATAATAAAGGAAAATTTCCCTAATCTAGAGAAAGAAGTGGGAAACAACATCTAGGAGGGCCACAGAACTCCTAAAAGGCTTGATCAAAAGCGATCTTCACCATGACACATGATCATCAAGCTCTCTTCAATCAAACATCAGAAAAAAAATCCTTAAATGTGCATGTGAAAAAAATCAACTGACATATAAAGGAATGCCAATAAAACCCACAAGAGACCTCTCACAGAAAACTCTACAGGCAAGAAGAGAATGGAGTGACATATTCTGGATTCTAAAAGCAAAAAAATAGTCAGCCCAGGATAATGTACCCAGGCAGGCTTTCCTTTGTCTTTGAAAATGAAATAAAATTCTTCCACAGTAAAGAAAAGTTAGAAGAATATTCCTCTTCCAAAGCTGTCCTACAAAGGATACTTAAAGATGTCCTCTTGACAGAAAAGGAATAGCACCCACCAAAACCAAAGGCAAATGGGAAGAACATCACAGTAAAATGACAACAGAAGACTAAATCAAAGAATAATCCATTGCTAAAATGACAGGACCAAATTACCACCCATTCATATTAATCCTGAATGTAAATGGCTTAAATTCATCAATCAAGTGTCGTAGATAAGTAGACTGGGAGAAAAACATGTAGCCCATTTATTTGTTGTCTACAGAAGACATATCTCACCAACAAAGATTAGCGGAAACTATATTTTATAGATTTTTATTTTTCTTCTAGTTTCATTGCTTCAAAACACTTTCTTTCTCATTAAATTCTTCACAGGCATAGATCATACAGTGGAATCATTTTCTTCAAGGAGGTTTTTGATTTTCTTTTTTATTTCTTCAGTGATACATTACTCATTTAGTAGAATGTTATTTAACTTCATGGCTTTTTTAATTTCATTTTTTCTTCCTGTTGTTGATTTCCTTTTTTTTTTTTTAAGATTTATTTATTTTTATTACAAAGTCAGATATACAGAGAGGAGAGACAGAGAGGAAGATCTTCCGTCCAATGATTCACTCCCCAAGTGAGCGCAATGGCTGGTGCTGTGCCAATCCGAAGCCGGGAACCAGGAACTTCTTCCGGGTCTCCCACATGGGTGCAGGGTCCCAATGCATTGGGCCGTCCTCGACTGCTTTCCCAGGCCACAAGCAGGGAGCTGGATGGAAGTGGAGCTGCCAGTATTAGAACCAGCACCCATATGGGATCCTGGGGCGTTCAAGAAGAGGACTTTAGCTACTAGGCCATGCTGCTGGATCCTTTTGTTGATTTTTTATTGTGTTTTTTCCCTTAACAGGGTGTACAGCAACTGTGTAATGGAGAGTATCGTATCCATATTTGAAGGTACAATGCAGTATGTATCTCTACTTCCAGAACAAAGATAGACTCCCAATGAAACTCTTAACTGTATCTTGACAATAGGATGCTGGAGTCTCTGCCATTATCCATACCTGCAATGATGGATATATGGCTGTTTCTGAAGAACTATACTATAGCAATAACACAGGAAAACTCTGTATTGGGAAGGAAGCAGAATTTAGGAGGGGATAAGGGAAATCCCAGGGCCTATGGAACTGTATCACAAATGATAATAACTACTTAAAAAGAAGTAAAAAAAAAACCCTTGAGTTTGACATTCCACTTTACCAGCTCTGATCAATCAGTACAAGGTTTATTTTAATCATAAAGATGGAAAGAGGAGAAACAAAGATGGTATATTGGATTGGATTTTCTGGTATTTGGATTAGAATTCAGGAGACACTCTCTGGGTCTACTTCAGGGGGAGGGGAGGAAAGCTGCCTGAGGAAGAGGCAATTACAGCAGGGCACTGAGCGGAGGTCACCTGGAATCCTGGAGGAGGCACAGTCCTTCTCAGCAGCCCAATGCTCCTCCTTTTTTTAAACAAAAAACTGCTTCACTATTCAGTTATTATTTTCTTATTTCAGAGATAGACATAAGGAGACACCAGCTGTTGGCTCATTCCTCAAATGAGTCCCCAAATAACACTGGGGCCAGGCTGAGGCAGTAAGTTGGGAACTTTACCCAGGGCTTCCAGGGTCTACACTGGAGGGGAGTGGAGTCAGGAGCCTGGAACAAAATCTGAACCCACTCTTTCTGATAAGGGTTGCAGATGAATTAACTGAATAGGCTAAGTCTCTCTCCTGTGAGTTTCCAGTCTTGAGACAACAAACCAGGATTTTTCTCTTTGTTGACCAGTAACTCACTGTGGTCCACTACTAGATGGCAGATCTTGAGCCTGCGACTCTGCATTTTAAGGCACCTGCTACGGAAACACTCCTGTAAGAACCTTGTGCTTAGGGCACTCCCAGCATCCTCATTCCTGGAGTCACTGTACCCACTCAGGAGCATGTTTCTTTTTCTCTTAAGTAACTGAGCATGAAGCAAAGGAAATAAGAAAACTTGTTTACCTAGGGGGAAAGAACAATGATCTGAGAGGACATTAACCAAACTGTGAGCTCAGGAAGCCAGAGGACACCCTAGGGAAACAGCTGCTGATGCTGGAGTTGGGAAAAGAAGCTGGTGTTGCACATACATGATCCAGGAACACATTAGCAGGCAGGTGAATTGGAAGTGGAGCAACTGAGACTTGATTCGATGCCCATATGGGATGTGGGTGTTGCAGATGTCAGGGTCCCTGACAATTATCTTTTACATCAAAATGGGGATATTTCTTTTGAATAACTTTTAAAGTAACTGGGTTTTAAGGATTTGATGACATTTCCTAAGAGATCCTTTATCTGGAGATATTTGGATTGGCTTCTACAGAGCACTGACAATGAGAGACGTGACAAAAGTACATCTATTAGTCCTTATTTTCAAGATTACAATTCAATGATGAACAGAGAGACTGCTAAGTATGTGGTCGTTCCTGATGTCAAGCAGGACTTTGTCTTCCAAAAGAACTTCCTCTTGAAGGTGAAGAACCCTCTGGGAGATAAAGAGTGTGACAAGCAGATTCACATCTGTTTCTCTCTAGAAAGGTACGTTATGCCCTCCATAGTGAGTTAACAATGCTGTTTTGTAGAAATTCTAGGAAATTTCAGGTTTGCAAGTACAGTATTGCTTGTGTGTATGTGTATTTACTGCCCACAATACTTTAAAAAGTGTGTCTCTCAGATACTTGAGAACCACTCTGGACCCCAACTTACAGACATGCTCCCTTACTCATCTTTTGGACTAGTGGATCTGCAGGTGAAGAAAGTCATTAACTGCTTGGAGTCACTTAGTTCTAGTTTGTGAAAATGACTGACACTTAGGTAGCCGGTGCTCATTTACTGTACCTCAGTGTTCATAACCCAACATAAAACATCACTGCTGCCTTGGAAATGACCTCTGCTCCTACCGGAGAACATGTGGGTGTGGCTGAGAATCTCCGAGTTGACTGTTCCTGCTTCGTGGCTCCAGAGAACCATGAGAAAGAGCCTCCACCAGCCACCACCCAGGTCAGTGCAGGGGTCAGGCTGGGAGCAGATGTTTATGTTTTCATTCCTGGCAATACAGTGGGGGTGTGCTTGACAAACAGAAGATGTGAAATAAGTTTCTGCCTCCTTCATTCCTCCAGCAGAAATCTCCCACTTCTTAATGATCCCTTTGATCTTCCAGCTTGCCACTTGCTATTGTTCTTTTCCAACTGGACACTCCTTGGGTAACAGATCAGCCCCTCTACCTGACTTTCCTGCATCTTTGCTACTTAAATTTCTTCTTTGCTTTTCTTTACCTCGACTTCTTATTAGGACACTTCCCAGATCTTTTCATAAGTCAATTTATGACAACTAACTTAGCTGGCAAAAAATCAATTCAAAATATACATTTTCTTATCAAGAGCCCATTTCTATTTTAGTCTGATGAAGGACTTTAATGCCTTAATTTCAGGTTTCCCAGCATATGCAGAAGTAAATTTCAAAAGATAAATACATAATATTTCCCTGAAGTTTCAAATTTGCTTAAAGACCATTGTTGAAAAAAAATCCCTCATTATTTTCACATTAAAACAAATACAGGAACATGTGATAGTAGAAGTAGAAATTCCCCATATTGGGTTGGTTTAATAGTGTAACATGGTTAATCTTCCACCTGTAGTGCTGACATCCCGTATGGGCGTTGGTTCTAGTCCAGACTGCTCTGGTTCCAATCCAGGTTCCTGCTAATGTCCTGGGAAAGCAGCAGAAGATGGCCCAAAGCCTTGAGCCCCTGCATCCACATGAGAGACTCAGAAAAAGCTCCTTGCTCCCAGTTTTGGACTGGCTCAGCTTTAGCTATTGTGACCATTTAGGGAGTGAATCAATGAATGGAGGATCTCTCTCTCTCTCTCTCTCTCTCTCTCTCTCTCTCTCTATATATATATATATATATATATATATATATATATATATATGTCTCTCTATATATATCTTCCTCTCTGTAAATTTTTTTAAAGTAAAAAGAAATAAATTTTTAAAAATCCATATCTTAAAAAATAAGGAGTTTGTGTTCAGCTTAGTGGCTAAGACACCCGTATCCCACTTGGGAATACCTGGGTTCAATAGCTTGGGCTCCTGGTTCCGATTCCTGCTGATGCAAACTCCGGGAAGTAGCAGTAGAGTTCAAGCATTGGGGTTTCAATCACCTACACTATGACCTAGGTTGGGTTCCAAACTGCAGACACTGGTCTAGCCAGATGTTACCATGGCAGGCATTTGGAGGAGCCAATCACTGGACAGGTGCTCTATCAGTTTCTCTCTGCCTTTTGGGTAAAAAAAAAAAGAAAAAAGAATTAGACAGCAAGACATCTTTGCTTTTGGTGAACTAATCTGTATTAGATCCCTAGATAGTCCTGGCGTTGTTGGAGGAAGAACTTGGACAAGCAGTGGTCTTAGTCAAAGGAATGCTCAAAGTCAAGATTATAGGCATTTGGAAAGGTTAATGGGTTTTTCCTCTCATTTCTTTTCATCATTGTTTTGGTCTTTGACAGAGAGATGGGTTGGTTCTGAGAGCTAGTCATGGAGGCAGAACATGTACTTCAGGCCGAAATGTCTTTTGAATTTCTCAACAAAGTCAGTGCTTAGGTCAGTCTGATTCTTGCTTAGTACATCAGAAATCTAAGTGATGACAATTCAGCCAAAAGATGACAAAAAGCTGCTTCCTTTTTCAATTCAAACTAAGATAAAACCTATCAAATGCTTCTTTATCTAAAACATAGGATTGAATTATTACAATACTTTCCTATAGAGAAGTTAATATTAAAGAAGAGACTGACTCTTCAGGGACTGGCGACAAGAAGTTAAAACTTTTAAACAGTCCCAGTTTTATTATATAATGCATTGTGTTAGTGAAGAAAGAGCTACAATGAAGAAATGAAAAATTAATGATTTTTCTTTCTTTTTTATTTCTTATTAGAGAATTCCCTAGAGAGGAATTACTATAGATTTGGACAATAGCAAAAATTCAGACATTCGGACTCTGTCCCTTGAATGTCCACTGTGTCCATGTGTAATTTCATAGCTCATGTGCTTTCATTAAACAGGCGATCAAATTTCTGGTAAAGTCAGAACATTACAAAGTCATTTCTTTTGAAGAAAAATTCCATTTATATATTATTTTCAAAAAAATAGCTTACTGTAAATTCTGATTGAAATATGTTTACTATCTTATGCCAGAGATGTTGGGAGAAAAAATAAATTTTATCTTCCTGCAAAAGCTGAAGAATAAATATTTCCCTAGAGATAAGGAGGACTTTTTGGGAAATAGCCTGCCCTGAAGTAGTTTTCCTCTATTCGTGTTACTTCATGAAGTCTACTAGAAGGGATTTATTATTTCAGTGTAAGAGGCTTTCTGGGAAGAACAACCCTTAAAGTCATTTATCAATCACTCAAGCCTTACTGCTACTTCATCAGAGATTGCCATTTTCAGTTGAGCACTATTGCTTAGAATATTTGTTGTCAAGTCAAGGAGCACTATTATTATGTTAAACAAAGTGGAAAAAACCCAGTAAACTTGCAATTGTGCCAGTCTCACATGGCAAGTTGAGCTTTGTGTTTCCCTTTCTGTCTTTGTCTATTCCAATGCACAGCTTTAAAAATGATATTGTCACAGAATTGACTCAACTTTGCATGTAGCTGGGGCATGGGTTTGGGGTGATGCCCATGGGTGGGGCTGTAGACCAAGGGGGATGACAAAGCCACAGAGATGACTGTCGTTATTTTCAACCAAGTTCCTCTATTCTTCCCTCCTCTGCTCTCCACTTTACTCCCTCAACCCACCCCACCCCTCTTTCTAACCAACTACTGTGTGTGTGTGTGTGTGTGTGTGTTTAGGGGAAACTGAATTCATGTCATACTTCAGAATTCCAGTATTCTTTCAATGACTGCAGTTTTTAAACCGGAGTTGAAAAGCAAAATACCAAACCTAATTGCTGTCTGTCATTTCCTTTTCCTTCTTTTGGGAATCCCTCACACAATCAATGACAGGCAGTGAGTGGGGAGGGCAGAGAGCAGTAGGTTTTGATTTCCGCCATCCAGTAGGAGACAAACTGGAAAGAGATCATTTTGATGCACATGGAAAGTGCTGTGGCTGAGAGGACAGAAAACGGCAGAGCTTAGGAATAGTCATTAAGCTTAGTGTTCAAGACATGGGTATCCCCAGTCAGAGACCGTGCCTTCAACTCCTAGCTCTGTTCCTTGAGTCCAGCTTCCTGCCAAAGCAGTAACTGATTCTAGCTTCCCATGTGCCAGACTTCTCCTGGCTCCCAGCTTTGGCCCCGGTCCATCCTTGGATGAATTAGGCATTTGGGGAATGAGCAGATGGAAACACTCCGTGTGTGTGTGTGTGTGTGTGTGTGTGTGTGTGTGTCTCAATATCTGCCTCCAAAAAAATAAAAACAAAATTAAACACATAAATTCCATGGAAGGCAATTAGCAGAGACCTCTTTTTGAATTCTGGATTGAATCTGCAGCTTGCTATTTGAGTCCTGATTCTGACCAGTGGACTAAGATGGACATTGGATTTCCTAGCCTGACTGCCGGCTCTCTCTGACCATGCTGGTTCACACCTACTGTGGATCTTCTTCCATGCATTGCCTTGTCGCGCGGTGGTCTCTGAGTCCAGTTCCTGCCTCTAGCCTGCTTGAAAGATGTGCAGACAACACCAGCCCCAGACTCCTCACAAGGCATCAGGCAAATTATTCCTGTTCTCAACCCAGTTGTCTCTTTCAAGCTTTATTTTATACTGTTCAGAATCAAAATGCCTTCTGGAATAATCAACCTAGTAATCAAATAATCATTGAATGAAATAATTTCTGAATCATATTTCCCTTTGGGAAAGTGTGTCTATACCTAAAAGGTTTGAAACAGTGCTGCACTTTATACAGGGAAAAACAGTTTGTCTAACAAGGAGTATGGAGCCTCTTGAAGACCTTTCCTTTTTATTTATATATTTTTAAAAAGATTTATTTATTTTTATTGGAAAGTCAGATATATAGAGAGAAGGAGATATGGAGAGGAAGATCTTCCATCCAATGATTCACTCCCCAAGCAACCACAATGGCTGGAGCTGAGCCAATCCGAAGCCAGGAGCCAGGAGCTTCTTCTGGGTCTCCCACATGGGTGCAGGGTCCCAAAACTATGAGCTGTCCTCAACTGCTTTCTCAGGTCACAAGCAGGGAGCTAGATGGGAAGCAGGGCTGCCGCGATTAGAACCGGCGCCCATATGGGATCCAAGGCGTGCAAGGCGAGGACCTTAACCACTAGGCTATCGTGCTGGGCCAGGCCTTTCCTTTTTATTATGGAAAGTGTTTACTTGCATGTAAAATTCATTACATATTTATTTATAGGAATGTATTTAATTATATATTTATAGTTTTATAGTTTATATATACAAATTGCATTTAGTGTAGCGAGATATCCATCCAACCTTAATTGTTGGAGCCGCAGGATATTGGTAGGTGGGCGGGGATGAAGAGGAGGGGCTGCTATGGGTTGGTGCAAAGGGCTGTCAGGGATGGCAACATGACAGCAGATTGGTAGGAACAGGGTTATGAAGTTACAGCAGATTGGCAGAAAACAAAATCTGAACCTGAAGGGTATATGAATCTTAAGGAAGCCAATCTTGGGAGGCAGACACTTAAAACGATACGAGCCCAAAATGGCCCGGATTTTCAGGGTTGATCTTTCAATCACTCCTCACAATCTGGATTTTGTCATTGTGTCACTGGCAGGCTTTTTAACATGTTTCTTAATTTATGTGCTTTCTATAAGCTGGTAGTTGGACACCAAAGCAGAATTAGAGCACAGTTTAATTCTGTTTATAACAAAGATGGAATTTAAGTAGTGTCATGCACGTGTGTCAGGATGTATTGTTTCTGTGCTCCAGGTTCAGCCTTTACGTTTCTTTCTCAGATAGGGAGCTTGCCATTTTTGCCAAGTGGCCATGATTCCTTTGAGTTAGAAATGAATTATAGGGGAACCAGTGTTGGAGTACACTGAATTAAGCCACTGCTTATGATGCCGGCATCCCATATGGGTGCCAGTTCACGTCCCAGCTATTCCACTTCGGATCCAATTCTCTGCTGATGGTCCAGGAAAAGCAATGGAAGATGGCGCAAGTATTTGGGAAACTGTTTCTGTGAAATGTCAGTTACAGCAACGTGGTGATAGTTTGTATAATGGGAAGAAAACGGATAGTTATCATGTTAAGGGAAAGTGCATTGTTGAAGAGACAGGTAGAGCAACAAAATGGCTAGGATTGGTCCTGGCTACAATTGAGATCCAGGAACTCGGTCCTGGTAGGCTGGTGGAGACAGAGCTACTTGAATCAAGATCCACTTTTTCTCAGGGCTTGCATTAGCAGGAAGCTGAAATCCAAATCCAGAGCTGGGAATTGATAGGGGTTACAGACATTTCAGCCAGCATCTTAACTGTACATAACTAAAGTGGTGCTCGTTTTTCGTTTTGAGAGCGAACATAACAGCCTGAGAAAGAATGAGTCCAAGTTTCCTTATATCAGGAGGATAATTCCTTGATAGCATTTTCACAGGTCCCCAACAGAAAGTCCAATTAATATTCCCCCTCTAGTATAGAAGAGCTAGAACCCTGAAGATGCCTTCCTCATTCTGGAAACATATTCCCTCCTCCCCACACCCTGATTTGGTTTTGTAGTTGGACATGTAGCACTGACAGTTTGTAAATAAATTACCCAGGAGGTGCATGGGGAAATTAAAGAACAGGAAAGAAAGGGAAAGCATTAAATGCGAAGCAATATTGAGGAGATTGAGAAAAGACTTCTCCATCTGGCTGAAGATTCGGGACTCTAAATTCTCTTTCCAGTCATGGCTGGAGAGGATGGAAGGAAATGGCAAAGCCAGCTCCCAGCTTAGCACTCGGGGAGGAGGACGGCGCTTCCTGGGGTCCGACTCTAGCACTTGGATCCTTCTTTGGATGTTTAAACAAGCAGCATTGAAAGTGTGATTTCTCATTTTTTAATCTTGGGACCCTGAGACTCAGCAGTGAAAACTGGGGAGAGCAGGAAGATAGAAAGCAGCTTGGGAAGGAAAGCCTACTTTATTTTCTCCTAAAAGTGAAAAATATTCTTGTTTTACCGACGAGCTAACGTTTGATTTGGCTCAATTAATATTCCTGTGGTTTTACCACCCTTACTAAGTATATTTACTCTCCTCATGGGACATTTTCCATCTTTTTCTCATGTTTTCTCCTAGAGCAGAGCCGGAATTCTGAACATTGGTTGCCTCCCCTGGGAACTGGAAAGTAACTTTGCTGAACTATGGAGCACACAGTACGCCTTTTACATCTGCCCGTGTTGGCCTCTGCGGCATTGCTACCTTGATTACATGTGTGCCAAAGGTCTTTTGATAACTGTCTTTTCCTCCTCTTCATGCTTTGATTCAAATGTATATGCAAATTTGCAGAGATCATCCACATTTGTCCTTTCCATAGTTTGAACTGTGATTCCAGTTTTGGAAAATGGAAACCCTCTTTGAACTTTTTGGCAAAGTATTTCTCATGTCTATGGGAAAAAAAGTGTCCTGGTAAAATAGATGCCTTAGGAATCTGACAAAGCTTTCAGTGCTGAATGGAAGCTGAGAGGCCTGTCGGGGAGTGCAACAAAGGCCAGCAAATCAGGTAAGGAAAACAGGGACTATGCACAACTTTAGTCACAGTGGCTTTGCAAAAAGGTGTTCTCATGGGTATTCCGGGATCTGCGAATTTTTCCCTCAGTTTCCCATCTCAGCTAGGAAAAAAAATTTACCTAACCTGGTACCTTGAGATTTAAGACACTGGGTCTCTCTGAGGACAAGAAAATAGGATATTTCCATGCTCAGGTTTTCAGAGGAGCAGATACTGTTAACTGAACGAATTGGCCATGGAAGCAGCCTATTACGTACTTCTCCTTCCAACACATTGTGAAAGAAGCTTAAAAAATTTAATGCCAGGGACGGTTTTCAGGTGTGATGATTTTCAAAGCAAAAAGCACTTGAGCTAGTACAAGATGTGATGAAGATTTCAAACCATTTGTTTTTGTTAAGTGTCAATTTTCAAAAGTTCACATATTTCTCTGGAAGGCAGAGTGACAGAGATGGAAAGGCAGTGAGATTTTTCAATGCTGGTTCACAGCCCAAATGCCCAAAACTGCCAGGACTGGAGCAAGCCCAAACCAGGAACCAGAAATTCTGTGTCTTCCATGCAGGCTTCAGGGACTCCAGCACTTGGAATCATTATCTGTTGCTTCCCATGTATGTTAGCAGGAAGTTACTTTGAAATCAGAGGTAGTACTTGATTTCATGGACTCCCTTATGGTATATGGGTGTTCAAAAAAGCAGATTAACCCACTGTCTCACAACATCCATAAATTATTTTATTTATTCATTTATTAGGCAGATTCTTGATAAACAACTGTTTTATGGCAGCACAGTGCTAGATTGCTGGGAACAAATAGTAGTTAATGTAGTTATGGTCTCCAATTTCTAAAGGACTTACTTTGTACAACAGAGAAATCAGATAATTAAACAAATAACATACAGGGTGTAATTGAGAAGTAAGACTCAATAGGCAATACTCACGCTATATGCTGGTCAACTTGTATCAGTCTAGATTGTCCTGGACAAACTAGGATGTGTCAACTTCAGGGTTATGAGATCTAGAGGTTGTTTTGGGATTGTGTATCAACAGGGGTTAATCGAGTACTTGTTTAGTGATGGTGCGGAAAGATTTGCAGGAGGAAATGATTCTTGGATTTCTGCTGGAGCGACTACATCATCAAGCCTCCTTGTGACTGTCAGAACCTCTGGAGGCTAATACTTTCTCTGGAATGAGGAAGTACTCTATCCCATCAGCAACAGCTAGACCCAAGTCCGAAAATTGCATCATTAGCTTTCACAGGCCTGACTCATGGGTCAGTCTTTGAATCCATCACTGTGGACAAGAGATAGGACATAAAGATGGACATGTCCTCATGTTAGGGGAATTCAGGTTAGTGCCAAGAAAAGAAAGTGAATGAATAACTAAATGATATTTATATAGTACTTTATTATGTGCTGGACACTGTCTTTAGAATGTGCTACATATTTTTAATTACCCATAAAATCTTTAGAGGTGTACATTTTTATTATCTTCACTTTACTGTTAAGGGGACTGAAGCACAGAGAGGTTAAGGAACTTTCCCAAGACCCCACATCTGGTGAGTAAACCAGAATTCTCACACAGGCAACTGGCTCCTAGCCATTAATCTGTATTGTCTGAGCATCCAGTGGAGCAGAAATTCTGAGTGAACTGAGGAGTGTGAGGTTGAGTGGTGAGAAAGGCTGCTCTGTATTAATGTCGGGTTACTTTCCTAAATCAGGAAAAACAATTTTAAAAAGCAGCTTTACTGAGAAATACTTCACTTACCACACAATTTACTCCCTTAAAGTGTACAATTCAGTAGGTTTTAATATGGTTGAAGGGTTGACCAGAGATGGTCTCCCCAAGCAGCCGGTGAACTTATTTGGACAATAAGATGCTGGTATCTATGCTTGGTATATGCTTGCAATGAAAGAATCTCAACTGAACTTGAACTGTGGCAATGCAGCAAGGTGGAGGAATCCACCATGGGGTGAGGGTTTGGGAAGGGGTGGGGGAATCCCAGTACCTATAAAACTGTGTCACATAATGCAATGTAATTAAAAAAAAATGGTTGAAGGGATGTATAACCACCCCCCCCCCGAAATTAGTTTTACAACATTTTCATCCCCTTTTGAAGAAACCCTTAGCAAACACTTCTCATTGTCTCTTACCTATGTCAACCACTGTTTACGGAAAGAAATTTGCCTGTTCTGGACATTTCATGTAAGAGGAATGACATTTGCAATATGTGATCTTTCTTGACTTGTTTGGTTTGCTTAGTATAGTGTTTTCATGCATGCATCATCAGTACCTTACTCCTTAGTATGGCCTAATATGGCATTGTTTGCATATAACACATTTCATTTATGTGCTCAACAACTGATGTTGTTTCTACTTTATGACTATTGTGATTAATGCTACCATGAATATTTATTTGTCAATTGTTTTTGTGAATATATATTTCCATTTCTGTTAGGTATATATTGAGTCAACTGTAACTGAGAGAAACTAGATTGTTTTCTATAGTAGCATCATTTTACAATCTGATCAGAAATGGATAAGAATTCTAATTTCTGCATGTATTCTTCAATGCTTATTATCCATGTCTTTTAAATATATATGTATGTATATATACACACATGCATTTATGCACATGCACACACACAAATATGTGGTAGTCAACCTAGCATGTATCAAATTATGTAGATTTGCATTTCCCTGAGTGTGGATAACATTATTAGTTAATATGCTTACTGGCCATTTGTGTATGTACTTTGGACAACTGTTCAGATCCTTTGCTGATTTTTCAATTGATTTATTTTTCTTCTAATTACTAAGTTGAGATCATTCTGCATCTATTCTAGGACAATTATCCCTCACACACATGCTTCAAAATAATTTCTTTCATTCTATATTTTGGGTTTTAAATGTTCTAAATGTTGGTCTTTCCAGTGGGAGAAACTTTAAATTTTATTATTTCTAATTTTTTTCCCTTTTTTTTTTTGCTTATGTGTTTTCAGATCTGAGCAACTATTGCTAAGATTTACACCCATTTTTGTTCCAAGAGCTTTATTCACATTCTAGCTTTTAATTAGGTATTAGATTCATTTTCAGCAATTTTCTTAAAAAATGTAATATGAAGTACAGGTCCAATAGCCAGGGTTAGATCAGGCCAAAACCAGCAGCTGGGAATTCAATGTAGTTCTCTTACATGAAAATAAGTCCCAACTATGTGAGCCATCACATATAATTTAACAATATCCACCTATTAATGTGATCATTTAGTACATTCATACTAACTGTGATGATCTGTATGGCTTAATTCGTGTCTGCATTTGAATTTAATTTTCTTTTTCCTTGCATTCTCTTTTAAATTGCCTACCTTGTTTGGTTTTGCTCTAACTTGTTAAATTTCTTTTTTTCTTTTAAGTTGTTAACTTTCATCCATTTCTAGCTGCTGAATCTACTGTTTTACTCATGCTTGGGGCATAAATTGTTGCATAATCTGATTCAATTAAATCTAGATAGGACTGAGTTTTTGACGCCTAGTTAAAAAAAATATTTTTTTCAGGGTCCAGCATTGCAGTGTAGCCAGGAACACAGCACTCTACAATGTCAACATTCCAGGTGGGCACTAGTCTTAGACCCTGTTGCTCCACTTCCAATCAAACTGCCAGTTAATGGCCTACGAAAAGCAGGGGAGGATGGCCCAGATTCTAGAGCCTCTGTTTCCATGTGGGAGACCCAGAAGAAGCTCCTGGTGCCTGGCTTAAACATGACCCATCCCCAGCTATTGCAGCCATTTGGAGAGTGAACTGGTAAAAGGAAGTTATCTCTCTGTATGTGGTGTGTGCCCCTCTCCTTTTAACTCTGCCTTTCAAGTAGATATGTCTTTTGAAAGCATTCTTTTGATGTATTTCTTTGTTCATGAGGGAGAGAGAGAGATACACAGCAGAGATGGAAATAGAAAGAGATAGGGTTTCTGTTTGTTGGTTCTCTTCACCCCTCCACTGTCTGCAATTGCCAGGATTGGGCTAGGCTGGAGCCAGGAGCTTTCAGCTCAATCCAAGTCTCCCCTAAGGATGGTCAAAATCCAACTAGTTGAGTAATCACTACTGCCTTTCAAAGTCTGCATTAACAGGAAGCTGGAGTCAGAACTCAGCTACTCTTGAGTGATACATTGGTGGCATGAGCAGCAACAGCATCTGAGATACCAGCTAAATGCTCACCTGTGAGGCTTGTTTTTGAAGCTTTCCTTGACTCCAAGGATGCCTTTAGCCATCTGTTTCCCTGGTCACCTTTGTTAAACTAGCTGGCCTGTGATGAAGCTTGCTGTTCCCATAGAGTTCCCAGTCTCCTTCAAATCATTTGCTACCAACCTGTTGTTTTCAGAATAGCTTAGTTTTGAAGTTCTCCATGTGTTTACAATTTAACCAGGTTAGAGACAGAGTTTGAATGGCTCTGTTTGTATAGATGGCCTCTCTCCTTGAGCAAAACACCTTCCGTTGACTCAACCTCATGGAAAGCAGTAAGTGAATGAGCTGGAGTAACGTGGTCCTCAAACAAAAGCTCTCTCTGGAGAAACAATGTGGCAAAATGGAGAGAATTTGTACAGAACAATTTCTACAGAGTACCTCCCTGCACAGGTGTGGCAATGCTGCAACCTTCAGTGCTTTGATTCGTAGATCCTCTCAGAGAGCAGTGAGAAGAGATTGGCTGAGTGACGTTGATCCACTCCTATTCTCACATCTCCCACCATGCATCTTCATCAGTCTATGGTTTTACCTTCATGTTGTTTGGAGAGACATCTTCAGTGCACTGAGAAGGCCAAAGACAACTTTTAATGTCATTTCAAACTAGCAAAGTGGAAGCAAGGATATAAGCAAGGTTTATGGAAGTGTGGGATGCTGGTGGGGATGCAGCTCTCTGTTAAGCTATAGAATGAACAGAGAAAAAAGGTTTTTGTTTTAGGATCATGTCAACTGTCAAATATGTAGGTTAGTAATTTTATACTCTTAGATGGCAAAGAAAAGAAAAAAAATTGCCCCCATTTTTTTTTACATTGATTCATAATAGAATACTATTCTGCAGTAAACTGCCTGATATCCCACCACTGGTTATACACAAATGGCTGCGGAATAGCTAACTCAACATAATGTATGTGTATAAGCTAGTGAATAAGCAGGCCTAAGATTCCTTCTTCCATCAGCTTGGAGAACAACCCCTTGGCTTTAGGAAAGGATGTAGAACGAGGACATAAATGTAATCTTGAGCTTGTCTTTGCTGGAGGTCTGCTAGATGTTATCCTGAGGTTCCATGCTGTCACTTCCCCTCCTTGTTATGTCTAGCTTTTGTTTCCTCAAGTATTTTTTTTTTCTCTTTACTTCCCCTCAGCTTTATTCTAGTCTCTGCCTCCGAAGCCTCAAAAGTTTTCTGTTAACTCTTCTCATTCCAAAGCACCCATGTCGCCTTCTCCTTGGTGTCTGGGGATACCACTTGGTGCAGGAATCTCCTCCTTTTATCCTGACAAAGGGGACATTGCTTGTCTTGCTAAAGCCCAAACTAGAGCTGTGCTTCATATCTCCATATCTCCAGCTTTACTCCTCTGGAATGTTCTCATGCCAACAGTAGTTTTAAGTAAGACACAGCTTCCCCCGCCCCCAAAGAAGTGAGAGTAAGGAAAGAGCAGGGGGTACATTAAGTACAACTACAATAAGGGTTTCAGAGACTTGGGATCCCAGACAGCAGATCATATTTTACTACTTATGTCTGAAGCCAAAGTATAAAACTTGAAAAAAGTTGTGAGTACTTTCTTTTTAAATATATTTTTATTTTGAATTCTGAATCATGTGGTACAATTTCGTATAGGCTTGGATTCCGCCCCCCAAACTCCTACCCCCTGACAGATTTTCCCCAGTTTACTACAATCATGTGGTCCTCCACAAAGAATCATAATTCTATTAGTCTCTTATTTAAGTGTACCCCAACATTGTTGGTACAATGTCAGACAGTCCATCATTCCATTGTCTACACTTCTCCAACAGTTTCATTGGGAATCCATCTTTCGTCTGGAAGCAGGGATGCATGTTCCATTATTCCCCCACATCTATACATGATGGACCCCAGTACTCCATCACTATACATTTCCATAATTGAGAAGCCATGAAACCAGGCCAACAACTGGTATGAGTTAGAATAGTGAATACTTTCTTCTAATAACATAACCTGACCACAATTTAAAAAATTATTTTGATACTTGTTAAGAAAATAAGGAAGAGTTCATTTTGGACTATTGTAATGGGTATCAAGATTATTGCAACAGAGGAAAAAGATCAGTGTTAACTGTGATAGATCAAGACAGCTGTGGATTTATAAGCAAACTGAGGTGATCAGGATGTGGAAAATTACTAAGAGGAGACATTAAGGCAGGAACATTCTTGCAAAGAAGAATTTACCAGAATTCTTGCTGAAGGCAGGTCAGAGTAAACAGTTACCAGGAATGGAGGACTCCCACTACAGTGATGTGGTAAAATTCTTGCTGAAACCGGGCTCGTCAGACAAGGTTACATAGAGAGCTTGGAGGAGGTTGCTTCAAGTTCAGTTACAGAGAGAAGCTGTGTTGTAAGCCATCTGTGATGTTCACTAGCCAAGCTCAACTCAGATTTCGCAGTCCCATGCTTATGTGCATGACTAAGCAGTCCTCAATATACAAGAGTAAATAGTCTTTATTAAAAGAAAGGAATCATTGAGAAAAAATAAACTCATTTCCTGTAGGGTAAGCAAGCTAATTTATTTACTGGGATTTGTAGCTTTAACCAGCTCAGTTTCCCTTGCGTGCTCTTTGCTTTGCTTGGAAGTGCACTATTATATTACAAGCTGCAGGGTTCCGTGGTATGTATTGTGTGATATCAAAACAATATTTACTCTAGGCTTCTAAGAGATAGAGCAGAATCTGCAGAAAATCTTGTTTGGTGACACAGAGAGTAACCTCTAGATTTTCTTGCAAGCATGCACTCTGGTACGGGATGATGAAGTCAAATCATGACTGTAAAGGGAGATTTTCATCCTTGAACTCACTGGCTGCTCAATAATTATAACCCAAGTGAGAATCTGTACTCATCAGAGAAGTCTTGGTTTCAGCAGGAGCTGATAATCATACATGGCTGGTCCTCCAAATCTAGGCTTCTGCATCCATGGGCAAAAACAATTGTATGTGGGTCCTATATGATAGCTCAATGGCTAAATCCTTACCTTGCAAGCACCAAGATTCCAAATGGGCACTGGTTCATGTTCCAACTACTCCACTTCCCATCCAGTTCTCTGCTTGTGGGCTAGAAAGACAGTGGAGGATGAACCAAAGCCTTGGGACCCTGCACCCATGTGGGAGAGCTGGAAAAAGCTGCAGGCTACAGGCTTCAGATCGGATTAGCTCTGGCCATTGTGGCCACTGGGGAAACTAGCAGATGGAAGATCTTTATCTCTGTCCTCCTTCTCTGTAAATCTGAGCTGCCTTTCCAATAATAATAAGTAAATCTTAAAAAAAGTACAGAGTACAAATTGTATTTAGACCACACTATGAAAAGACTGTAATCTCATTAATAATCTTTTAAAAACACAATTACTCCATTTGATTCCTCCATTTTGTTCAGGGGAATCCCCCTAAAAAAAACTTTGAGGCATTCCCATTCCAGGCTCCTACATGTACTACTAGTAAGCACAGTGCCCGCCACAGTCCATCACTCCGATCAGCTGATGGTTTTAACCCCTAGGTTGGTTCTCTTCTGAGCCCCGACCTCTATTGGAACCAATGAGTATCGCATCTCTCCCCGGCTCTGCCCATCACACTCTCCTCCCTCACCTAAACCAGTGGGAGGAGTGCTGGTCGGGTGTTGCATTCCCTGCTAGCACAGGCCATTTCACCTTGGCATTTTGTGTTTTGTACTGTTTTTTGTTTTTTGTTTTTTGTTTTCGCAACCAAACACGGCCAGGCCCCCACACAGTTTCAGCACTTGGGCTTGCCAGTGGATGACGTGAACTGACTCAGCCTGGTCTGCCCCAACCCGAGCCAAGTGTATTCCAGTGGGTCACATTCCAAAGCCTCTTCTGGGTTATTTACCTCCATGCTTCTTGCGTTTATTTGTAGAGTCAGTGTCCTGTCAGAGGATCTGTTCAGTTTCCTCCCTCCGACTCCTTCATGGTGTCGGGCTTCACGCATTCCAGCAGGTCCTTCGGCCAGCTCCGCTCTTCAATCCATTCTGGTTCCTGCTGTTGAGAGTTTCAGCCCAGCCACGGCTCGTCCATACCCACGCATATCTCATATATGGCTCAGATGGGGTTGAGGCCTAGCCGAGCCCGTCCAACGTCTATCCTGGTCCTCCAGAGCACCAAACTGTGCTGTGGTCTAATCCGGCATGGTGCGTCAAAGCCGAATTGATATTTGTGCCAAGGGATTACAACTGTGACCCGACCAGAACTCAGCCTCCCTCCAGTTCCTGTGCCCCTTAGTGGTAGGCTCCACGCAGCCAAGGCCTCCACCACGCTCTCCAACCAGGCCTGTTGCCAGCCAGTGTTAACTATGCCAGAGGTTGCTCTGGTCAGCCCAGAGCGTCCTATAGACTGTCATGCCTCCTGCATAGACTCCACCGGCCCTTCTAAACCGTCCAATGGGGTCAGAGTGTCAGGGCATTGGTCCACGCATACCTGACACATTCTAGCCCCGAGTATGGTTCTTGAATGGAGTAGATGAATCAACCACCTCAGCTTTATGCTTGCAGCGGAAAACTGGACAAGGGGAAACCCTAAGACGGACTATGTCAATCAGTGGACTCTGCACCAGCCTCATCATACCTGGACTGTTGCTGATGATATGTTGGTGCTTCTAATTGATCGAGGTGACGCTCTGCTGGCTCTGCCTACAAACCTGAGAGGGCCTCCCTAAGAGGCGGTTGAACTTGAACTGGACAAGTGGGATGCTGGACTCTGTATAGTGTAAACTTTTAATTAGGGAATCTCAACGGAACTTGAGCTGTGGTTATGCATCAAGGTGAAGGAATTCATGATGGGGGAAGGGTTTGGGGTGAAGGGGGGGGAATCCCAGTACCTATGAAATTGTGTCATGTAATGCAATGTAATTAATGAATAAATGAATATTTAAAAAAAAAAATAAAATAAAAAAAAAAATAAAAACACAATTAGATTTGTAAAGACTTCTATTGTTGTTATTCCCTAAACAGCACAAGATAATGACACTGACATAACATTTACCTTGCATTGGATATTATAGGTAACCTAGAGATAATTTAAAATATGCTGGAGGATGTGTGGGGGGTGATTGGTAAACACCATGTCATTTTATAGAAGGGACTGATTTTGATTTCTCTGGTGGGTTTCCCAGAACCAGTTCTCAGTGGACACCAAAAGATGACTGTACACACACACACACACACACACACACACACACGGGTCGGTTTTCCCTTAGTCATCTTTCCAAATCCATAACACTCATAAAGAAAATAACTTAAATAGTAGTGTCTGTATTGACAAAGTAATTTTCATTAGTATATTTGACTTTGCAGGTAAGTGGAAATATTTGCAGGAAAATAAAGGAAGAAAGAATGAGAAGGATGAAATTATCATGGCCCTGACCTATTACCCCAAGCTAAGGTACCATCGCCACTGAGAAAACTTTAATTCTACCATCTATCCTTTTCGTCTGAAATGTGGTTATAAAGAAATTTGCCTGAATGTGGGTCCTGAGATTCTTGTTTCGTGCGGTTCCAACCTATATTTGGGGTCTCAGACAACCTGAAAAAACAAGCTGCTAAATCCCCCCTATTTATTATGATTGGGCCACATTTGGATTTTGTCCAATCATACTTCCTTTACTTCTGTTTATTCTTCAGCTAATGTAATCATGAAGAAGTTTTCTCTGGCATTTTAAAAGATTCATTCATTTATTTTATGAAGGGAGAGAAGGGAGCAGGGGAGCGAGAGATCTTCCATCTTCTGATCCAAATGGCTGCGGCAGCCAGAATAAGGCCAGGCTGCAGTCGGGAGCTTGGAACTCTATTCGGGTCTCCCACTTGGATGTCAGGGGTCCAAATATTTAGGCCATCTTCTGCTGCTTTCTCTGATGCATTAACAGAGAGCTAGATTGGAAGTGGAGGAGATGGGACTCAAATAGGTGCCCATGTAGGATGCCAACTCTGCATACAGCTATTTAATGCACTGCACTACACTATTAATTCCTTCTCTGGCTTTTGAGATTTTCGTTTCTGTATTTGAAACTCTGGTTAGAATAAATGTGTAATGCTTTTCTCATATGAATCTATATTTTCTTTCAGGGTTGTCAACCATGAATTTTGTAATAGATGAGACCAATATAGGATTTTTCCTTCTACAAAATAAGTGAATTTCAACAGACTTAATTCATTATTTTATTTCTTATTCTAAGATAACTGATTTTATATACACTAAAATCAAAGGTTTAATGGTTCTAATAAGTGAAAAGTTCAATAAATACAAACAAAAAATGCTATAGTGCAGCGGGAAAGTAGACAAGTGCTATAAACAACTATCAAAGGAAAAGATGTTCAACAGCACTATAAATTTTAACATAGGAAATCTTTAATATCACTCGACTCACTCCTTCAGCAAAAAGAAAAGTAAACTAATTTTGCTATTATTATATGGGTGTGATGGAAGTATTTCTCCCGCCTTTGAAAGTATTATATAAGATTGCAATTTTAGAGAAGTATTATAGACATCAGAGATTCATAAATTATCAGAACTGAAAAGAACATCATCAAGTCCACTTCCATCCATTTGGGGATGAACGAATTGAAAGATAAGAAAAAAGTTCTAGTGATTGAGATGGGAGAGTCTATGGGTTACAAGGGTTGAGGGAGGTGAGTTAAGGCAGATGAGGTATCAAAGACCGAAATACAGTGCGCGAGAAGTAGCTAGAGCCTATGGGTGACTGCAGTCGATGGTCATGTATTAACATGGTGCATAAAGAGCTGGGAGTCAAGCTGGGAGTCACTAACCTAACAAAAGGTGAAGAAATGAACTAGTTGCCTGGCTTAGTCGATGCTGTGAATTTGTTGATATGATACACTGTACCCCATAAAAGTGTACAAGTATTACATATTAATGAAGACATTTAAATATAAGGTTCTAAATGGCCTTTCAGTAAGATGTACTAGCCATTGAGATATTTTATGCTCTATAAATATTGATATTCAGTATAATAGTGTGTGTGTTCTGTATAATACTGATTTCTGCTTGACTGAAGAGTTTTAGGCTAGAAATAATGGTCTGTTTTCAAAAGGACCAGACAGGTAGTACGGCAGAAGGTAGATTCCGGGAGACTTGAAATTAAGATTGCCACAAGGAACCATCTCAATTTCTGAATGTTTGAATTTAATTATAAAAATAGCACTCATAAACCGCAAGGATACTAAACTGTATCCTTTCACCCCACAACTCTCCCAGGGCTTTTACAAGGAAATATTTTCTCTATGAAGATGAATGGAGTTTAAGGTGGGTTTTTCCTTGTAGAAATGTAGCAATCTTAACATTAAAAAAAACCAGTTCATTTAAATGGTGAGAGAGAAAGAGAGAATTTATATTCCACACATTGGTTTACTCCCTTAGTCCCTGAAGCAGCCAGGGATGGGCCTGTCTGGAGCAAGGAGCCAGGAACTCCAAGTACTGGGTCATCACTTACTGCCTCCCAGGTGAAATAGCAGGTGCTGGATTAGAAGCAGCGCAGCCAGGACTGAAACCAGTACTCCGATGCAGGTGCTGACCATGCTGCACCACAATTCCAGCTCTGATATTTTGCTTACATTTGTTGTCAAGATTCTGTTTATTTTTATTGGAAAATCAGATACACAGAGAGGAGGAGAGACAAGAGGAAGATCTTCTATCTGCTGATTCATTCCCCAAGTGTCTGCAATGGCAGGAGCCGATCCAAACTGAAGCCAGGAGCCCAAAGCTTCTTCTCATTCTCCCATGCAGGTGCAGGGTCCCAAGGTGTTGGGCTGTCCTTGATTGCTTTCCCAGGCCATAGGCAGGGAGCTGGATGGGAAGTGGAGCTGCCGGGATTAGAATCAGCACCCATATGGGATCCTGGCACGTGCAAGGTGAGGATTTTAGCCACTAGCCTACTGCACTGGGCCCCTTGGTTACATTTTCATGAAGGGTTTATGGTATTCTCTTGGGACTTCATTGCTCTAATAAGCCTTAGTCTCACATTTTGCTCTGTCTTAGCATCTATTTCAATAAACCAGAAGAAGCAGCACAACTATGAAGTCTTGCTTTGGAGTGTGAGAAAAGCAAAGGCTGTTGCAGTGTCAGCTTAATTCCCCAATTTTGGTCTTCAGGAAAGTAGAGTTAACTGAAAGGTAGAGTAGCTGCAGATGGGAAGGAACACCAAAGAAGCAGGAAGGCTTGCGAGCCAATTAGCACCACCCCTGGCTTCTATAAGAGTTGCTGTGGTGGAGTGTGGGGCAGCTGAGGGTTTTCTGTTGCTGACCTCAGAGTTCCGCTCTCAAAAACCCCTGAGGTCACCAGGATATAAAGGTTATCTCTCTTTTCCCTGAGACCTTCTTCCTGGGTCTGTAAAGCAGCTAATTTGATCATGAGTCAGAAAACAAAATTCCATTCACACAGTTTCAGTTTCTCCCTGTCCCTAAACTGCCATTGGGAGATATTATATATATACACCTTGAATGACTCCATGGGTTTGACTACACCTCTTTCTAGCTGGAAAATGGATGTGTGACTTAACCTTATTCATCAGCAACTTCCTCATTTGCAACAAAAATAATGTTATAGGATTGCTATAAAGGTTAAATGAACAGGTGCATCTAAACTTGTGAGCACAGCAATTCAGTCTAGGACGAATCACCCAGACAGTGTCTAGAATGGTCAAAACACCTGCCTTCATTAAAAAGATGTTGTGGGACTAGCTGTTTGATACAATGGGTAAGTCACTCCTTGGGACATCTGTATCCCACATTAGAGTGCCTGGGTTTGAGTCCCAGCTCTGTTTCTGATTCCAACATCCTGTTGATATGCACACTGGGAGACAGCAGAGGATGACTCAATTACTTGAATCCCTGCCACTTATTTAGGAAACCCAGATGGAATTCCGGACTCCTGGCTTCAGCCTGGCTTAGTCATTATTGTTACAAGCATTTGGGTGTGATTTGGAGGCTGAGATCCATCTCTTCTCCCTCTTTCCCACCTTCCTTTTCTCTTTTCTCCTTCCTTCCTTCCTTCCTTCCTCCCTCCCTCCCTTGCTCCCTCCCTTCTCTTTCTCCTTTCCTCCTTCTTTTCTCCATTCCCATCCTCCCTCCCTCTCTTGCCCTCCTCTTCACTCCTCTCCTCTCCAATTTTTCTTAAACCAACCCCCAACACAGTATTGTGGATACAGTTGCTAGACATCATCAAATCAATCTTCTACAGTCTCTCCACCTTCCTCCCTTACCTTAAAGATTCCTTATCCTGCTTTTATAATTACAAATCAATCACTTACTAAAATCACCTCATTCAATGTAGGTAGCAATATTGCCAGCTCCGCAGGGTCCCTGAACATAAAACTCATGACACCATTTAGCTCCCCTGTAGATGACATCTTGATGTTCATCATGTTTTGTGGGGCTTCTTTACCAGAAACCTCAGGTTCTGGGTGACTAGTAAGTAACTACCACGGACATGTAGCCCCTAGGCTGGCTGAAGCCCACTTACAAATCATCAAGATTCCTTTGAGAACACTGTGTCATCCATTAACTGAAGGAGGGCCTTGAACACTGCAAACCAACAAGGCACTTACATGTGAACTGTCAGTCCTAATTTCAACCTAGGACCCCAAGACTCAAATGATTGCACCTGTTCATTCAGCACACTTGTGAAGCACCTCTTCCTCCACCTTGGGCTCTCTGCTGGAATGTTAAGTTCTGAACTAGTTAGAAGAAAGATTAGAGAGTTAGCATGTGGTATAGTAGACTGGACCCCTGCTTCCATGTGATACCAGTTTGTGTCCTAACTGTTCCACTTCTGATCTTGCTTTTTGCTTATGGCCTAGGAAAGCAGAGGATAAACCTTGTTCTTGGGCCCCTACATCCATGTGGGAGACCCAGATGAAGCTCCTGATTCCTGGCTTTAGACCAGCTCTGCTCTGGTGGCTACATCTTTTGGGGGGTGAATAAGTGATGAAAGATCGCGCTCTCTGTCTCTTTCTCTTCTCTGTAATTCTGCCTTTGAAATAATAACGAAGCAAATTTTTTTCAAAGAAGAAAAGTCAATTAAAAAATAAAGGCTGGTAATAAGTACAAATCCCTCTACAGAAAGTTAAAAGATATCTTTTCTGACATTTAAGGCTTTGGATTAATTGATTATAGTAAGATATTTCCAAGCAGGCTGAAATCATTATTTGGAATACAATGAGTTTTCTCAATGTGATTTCATTTCTCAGAATCAGGGAAATAACAACAGAACAACAAAAGCAGGCTCAGCCTCCTCAGGAGGCAGATCTGCTCCCAGTTCCTGTGATTTGCAAAATTGAATTCTTTAAATGTATCTGCTGCAGGAGAGCCATAGACAAAGACTTAGCTTTGGAAACTTGCAACAGCAGACTTTCGCTAAGGAGCATTCTTTAAGCCACTTCAGCAAAGCCACCTCTGGCTCTGGGGCAACCCAGGATGTCTGCATAGAGTCAGTAAAATGCAGTCTGGTTTTGCTCCATTTTGGGGACGAAGAATCTGTACAGGCAGTACTCAACTTCTGTTCTCGAATAACAGGCTAGGACAGACTGTTGCTGGAGTAGGGGATTGTGGGTATGTCTGGATTTGCCCAACTTTCTGCTTGCTTTTTTAGAGGGAGGTTGGACAGTTAGTGAAAAAGAGCATATGGGTGGGAGATGGACAGACTTGAGCTCAAATCCTGGCACTGCTGCTTCATGAGGGAAATGGGGACATGTTTCATTCATAAAAGAATGATGACATCTCCTTTATGCTATTTTTGTGAGGATAAACTGTAGTAACATATGCATAGGATCAGCCACAAAAACAGGGTTCAGGATATATTCTTTTTGGAAGCAGATTGGGAAGCACATGAAAGGCCCTCTATTGCATGGACATTCAAAAGGGTTTGTACAGTGCACGCATCGGGTGTGTTAGTGTGCGATAATCTGATTCACTAGCTACTGAGAGGTTGGATGCATCTTTCCCGTTCAGCATAGACCTTGGAACTATACCTTTAGTATAGGTTCAGTTTGGGAAATACAAAAGAGTTAAGGGAGATCATGGGGAGACTGTAAACCATTGCAGTCTTGCAGTCTAACAATTTCTTGCATTTGGGGAACTTATGAAGAGTCTCAGGAAAAGGCTCTAGTACTGTTTCATTGGGAAATGCAGTACGGCCTCAGGGTTCCAGAAGGTGCCAAAGGTGAGGAGTATAAAATTGTCTGCCAGAAATCAATCCCATATGGTTTTTGGGCCCAGAATCTGTGACCCCTGACAGAACGTCATCTGAAGAGCCCTGAGAAAGGTGAAGAAGTTAGAATTTGGATTCAGTGGAAGTTGAAGACCAAGGAATCTCCATTTCCTATTCCAGAAAAACACCTCTGACTTTATAGGAAATCTGAGCTGAGAGACCAGGACAAAATGGGAACCCTGAAGAAGACTATATGTTACTTAAAAAAAAAAATTAAAACCAATTAAAAAGCACTTAATCCTTTAACAAGATCTAATTGTTTCTAATGTCAGATTCTGTAGAAACAAAGCCTGATAAAACCATGCTTTGTCCTAAGAATCTTATTTTCCACCCAACCCCAGATGCCAGTAATTTAAAAACAGACACATGTTTCTCCTTATCCCTACTCTGGTTGTACCTCTTTCCTATTTCCTAAAAAAATATTGATATTAATTTTATAGAAGTAAAAAAGGATGATACAGATGTGTTGGAAAACAGGGGAGAGATCTTGTCCCAGGGCTTGGCTTTGCAGTAATTCACAACTTGCTGTGCCAAGGTCCCTTTCCATTGAAGCTCTTGAGTTGTTAGGGCTTCTGAGCTCTACTTTCCACCCCAGAAGGGCTTTCAAACCCGGGAGGGATTAGAGACCTGGAATCCACTCCATTCCCATTTCATGCAACTTTGAGGATCACCTTTTCCCAGAGGGGACTTCTCTCTAACTCAACACATATTCAAAAAGTGAATACTTTCATCTCTCACAAAGCAAATGCCATTGTGGTATCTGAAAAAAGCAATGGTAAGACACCACATAGGAAAATGAGGGAGAAAAAGGTGCTTAGAATTGACATTTTAAAAACAGCCAAGTTATTTTAACTCTAAGTGGACACTGAGAGGATTCTGATGGTTGCATAGTATATGCAAATGCATGTAAATCCAGGTTCCATTGTCTAGAAAGGGACAGGAGGCAACTACAAAGACCTAAGCCTTCACCTGCAGGCTTGCTTCTCCCTGGAGTCAAATTCAGACCAGATGGCAGGAATGAGAAAGGAAGAAACCCCTTGCTTCAACTTTCACCTCTGAGTCTAATCATAGTACCTGTAGGCTATCAAGTGGTGGAACTCATTTGGTTAGCCTTCAAGGGTTCTGTTAGCTATTGCAGCGAGACATTGATTCTGGAAACAATAACGCCTGAGCAGGCAGACTCTTGACTGACCTGTTGAGGTAATGTCTGTGAGACGCTTTGGCCTGCTTGGAATGAGACAGGTTTATATATTGTGCTGGGGGGAAAAAAGCAACCAAAGAGAATAACTTACAAAATGAGAGATTCTATTTCTCCGAAAGAAACAAATTACAGACATGCACCTGCACATGAACTTGTCCGTGTACAGCTATCATCATCTTTTTTTTAAAGATTTATTTTATTTTTATTACAAAGTCAGATATACTGAGAGGAGGAGAGATAGAGAGGAAGTGGAGCTGCCGGGATTAGAACCAGCGGTCATATGGGATCAAGGCAAGGACCTTAGCCACTAGGCCACACTGCCAAGCTCCAGCTATCATCATCTTACAGTAGCCCTGGTGCGGTTTCTTTTTGGGGGAATTATTTATTTGTTTGAAAGCCAGAGTTGCGCACAGAGAGAATGAGAGGGAGACAGAGAGAGAGAGATCTCCCACCCACTGGCTCACTCTACACATTTGCTGCATCAAGCTATGGCAAGAGTCAAGCACTGTATTTGGGTCTATGACACGGGCGAAAGGAGTCCAAACTCAGGTCATCTTTTGGTGCATTTCCCAGGCTGTTAGCAGGGAGTTGGTTCCGGAGTGAAGCAGCTGTGATGAGGGATGTCAGGGTCGCGGATTGTGGCTTCACTTGCTATGGCACGAGGCTAGCCTCAAGCTGGTACAATTTTTCTAGTGATTCTCAGTCTGCCTCCCACTGGGCTAGTAGATGCTGGCATGCACAATGTTGACTGCAGCTCTTCTCCACATAAGAGTATTCCCTCTAGAATACTGAGTCAGCAACATTATCCAAATAAACATCTGCTGTATTTTGTTGTTAGTAATGATAATGACTCCTGGGGTCACTAAGGATGGGCTCAGCACATATCATCCAAATGGAAAATTTGAGAAAATTGGATGCTTCAGAAAAAACTACAATTGTGTTGTCCTATGTATTTGAGAAACAAGACTTTGCTTTATATTAAAATCACTATGTTTATCTTAGAAGACTCAGGACACCAGTCCTTGGACTAACAGCCTCCAGTGTAGTTCAAAGCTTTGCCGAGTACAGGAAGGGGATAAAGAGCTTGAGTCACAGAGTTTCAATGCCTTTGAATACCTGCAGAGAGTCAGAAATGCAGAGTCCTGGCTGATAACCTTTGAGCTGACAATGATGAGAGGCTGGAGTTTCTCCTCCTGAGGTCTGGAGAGTAGGGTTTCCTTCAGATCAATGCTGGAGGTCTCCCAGGTGCAGGGTGCCTGGAGAGCTACATGTTGGAAGCAAGAGCTGCTGGGATGGAGTCCAGATGCCTCGAGCTGTGTCTCGCCCTGGATCTGGCACAATCCAAATTGCGGGCCTCTCTAAGTCAATATTGCAAACTCCCTCCACAGCAGGGTCCTGTGGTGTGAGATCGCAAGACGTGGTGAAATGGCTGTGGATGTAATGAATCACCTTGTCTGATGGGGAGCAGCAGCTTTCCTGAGAACAATCCCTGCATTTTCTTTGGTTGTGACTAACACATTCAAAATCTTCTCTATGTCTAGAGGCAGATGGCCTGCCTTGAAGTAAGGTCTCTTAGGTTCAGAAAGCATGGAAAGCACTGACCCTGGATAACTGTCCCTGGAAGGCGCACTCATTTATTTCCCCAATTTCCATGTGAAAATGAGCACCTGTTGGAACAGGCAGCATGCTCAGCCACCTGAGTTAAATAGGTGCGGTCATCTGTGATTGGTGAACCCAGGAAAAGACTCCTGGAATAGACTGGGCAGGAGTCAGGCTCCTCATCGCTCAGTTTGCTTACCCACACAGCACAGAGGAGTCCTTCTGCAGAGTCTAGATTTACTGTCTTTGAGCTTTTCTCAAGTCTGCATTTGGAGAAGTCCTTGACTTTTCCTTCTTTTTTAAAAAAAGTTTTGTTCTATTTATTTGAAGGGCAGAGTTTCAGAGAGAGTGTTTCAGAGAGTGATCTTTCATCTACTGGTTCACTGCCCAAATAGCCACAAAGGCTAGAGCAGGGTCAGTCAGAAGCAAGGAGTGAAGAGCATCCTCCTGGTCTCCCACATGGGTGCAGCTGTCCAAGTGTTTGGGCTCCTTTCCTGTTTTCCCTGGCAAACCAGCAAGGAAGTAGAGCAGCCAGAACTCAAACTGATGATTATCTGGGATACCGGTGCCCCCAGTAGTAGATTTACCTGCCATGTCATGGTGCCAGCTACTGAATTTTCAACATTGTTCTAGAATCCCTGATCTATCTCCACCATACTTTATTTCTAAGAGTCTGACTTTTTGAAGAGATGCGTATCTTCATTGCATCTACTATTGAGGGTCAATCCAGAATGGTAATGAGAGTGTAAATTATTTATTGCAGTCATGAAACCCAAGACCAGAACATGCTTTATAGTAGTGAAGCACTCCACCAATTGTTAAGGATAATGCATTTTTCATATCAGTTTTATACCCCAAATTTATGTCCATTAGTTATAAATATGCTGCATTGTCAAATTTTCTGAGGCTTAGCAGGGATATGGAAATTCAAAGGCAAGAATAAAAAGACAAAAATACCATCCTGTAACATTCTTAGTTCTACTTTTCTATGCTTGCTACAGATTCAGGTGTATAAATAACATTCCAAGTCTATCCAACCTATCTCTGGAGACAGTGAATTGGCTAAGTACACTTTTCTTAGCATCACAAAAGAATCTAACAATGCAAATAAATAAAGCAAATAAGAGCCAATTTTTCTGACATTATTAAAAGTCCAGAGATAATAATTTTCTGATTGGTCTATTAGCTAGTATTGTCAGAATTGGTGTCTGTATGATTCTCATAACTTTTCCTGCTGCAACTTCAGGTGTCAGATCCCCTCTCAAAGTAAAAACTGATGCTTATGCTGGTTTCAACACATGACCTCACATTCAGTTGAAAAACCCACTGATAAGTGGGGCTTCTGTACCCATCCCTCAACCTCAGCCAGGACAGTCTAGCAGAAGTGGCCCTGTGTTTCAAGGTTATGATGTAAGATGTCACTGTGGTTGGTTTTCTAGGAACACTTACCCTCCAGACTTTGTGCTTGAGATTCTTATCCCGGAGTTCCCCTGCCCTTCTCAAAACCCAGCTCTGATACCTGTAAGAGGGATGGAGAGCCTGCTGCAAGAGTGTTACAAAATGGAAGACATTTGTGGAGTTTAGGAATGTGAGTCAGCCACAACAGATAATGGTATTTTGTTGAGAAAGCAACAGAGCGCTGAGGACCATGAAGCACACCACAAGCCAGGCTTGAGCTCTGTGTTTACTTTCCGACTGTACCGGTTTCTTTCAATCAGGCTGCAAGGATTGGGTCTGCTCCAGAGGCAGACACCCTACTTTCCAGAAAACAGCTGGACTGCCTCAGAGGATGCCGGCTAGGCAGGCACCCTGTTAACTTCGCCCTCAGCAGTGTAATAATGAGTTGACTGACTGTTTTTTTCTCATTAATAACGATCTATTTGTCTACTTTATAACTACTTGCCTTCCAGAATATCTTTCCTTGGGCCTTCTCCCCCTCCCCCACTGGCAATGCCCTTCTTTTCTAGTTACCTTTGAAAGACATTCCTTCCTCGCTTGAACATCCTGCTAGTCCACCCTTGACCGTTACTATTCCTTGTTTGACTGCTTCCTGTGTTTTGCTCTCCTTTTCTCTTTGTGAGTAATAGAGGAGGAAGCTTGCTATTGGATCCTTAGCTTGTCGCCTTCTTTTCTTGCCCTTGGTTTTCTGATGCCTAACACCGTGTCTTGCGTGGAGTAGGTCATTAAGAAATTCATTTGGTGTGAATGAATGATGGGTAGAGGGATGATTAAATGTTCATATGGAAGGCACAGACACACACTAAAGTGCAGTGTGGCAATTAAACCAATGACTCCATGCAATAGGTCATACGTTTAAGTGGGATTTTGTTGCTCTTCCACTGTGTTATTTTGTGAATTTGCACACTGATTCATCTACTTCACAGCATTTCCTGAGTGTCTGCTTTGCTTCTGTAGCTGTGCAGGCTCATAAAAAATCATGAAGGAGGAAGCCAGGTAGGCTGTGGCAGCACAGAAATGCACACAGACTTTGGTATATGGTATTTTGCTTTCATTTTGCTTGTTATCAGTTTAATGAAGTACATCCCCTAGGTGAGATAGCCAGTGATTGTGGTTTTAACAGAATATTTCTTTGTTTATGGCCTTCCTGCTTTGGAGCTCCTCCCTCCCCTTTGGATGAAAGATTTTCCCTTTGTCTTCTAGAAGGGGAGGTAGTATGTTTGTAAATACTAAGCCCTTCACATACCTAGGTTGGTCAGAAGAAGGGCTGTGACTGATTGCAGGTTGGTAGGACAATAAGCCCTCCACATAGCATCCTAGGACACGATTGATAACTTAGCCTTAAGGGATAAAAGATTGTAGGAGAAGAGATCTCAGGAGCCAGAGAAAAATGCATTGAATTAAAGGGGTCTGTTGGTTAAGCTTGAAGCCTGATTCCAGTTATCTGAAATGGGACTAGTTGCACTGGTGCTTCGGCCCTTGGGGATTACCTGAGAGTTGTCTTTTCCTGAGTTTCTTCATGTCCTGTTTTGTCTTGGTCATTCGCAACTACTCCAGTGCCTGCCCCGGCCATTTTGTTTTCCTCTGCCTTGCACCCAGCTCCTGACATTGGACAGCAGACAGGCAGACAGATAACACGAGTGTCAGTTCAGGTAGCACCAGGATAGGACTGGGAAGCTTGCAGACATTGAAGCTTGCTGGCAGACATTGAAATCGCAATAACAGGAAGGCAGTGCCCTTTCATGCTTGGTTAGGTTCTTATTCGGAAGTGGTTATTTCTTAATTTTCCAACTCAATTTCTCATAATGCTCTTTTCAACCTTTTTTGCTGTTTTGCTAGATTCAGTATGCACCATTGATGATTTACTCTGGGCCAAATACTGTGATTTCATGTACAATTATATCCCATTTCTCTAAGTTGTGATTCTTATATTTTTATTACATGTGAAGCTGCTCCAGATCTCTAGTTATTCAATTAACCAAGCAAAGGAACACATCATATGGAATACTGCTGAGAGACTGAAGAATAAAATTACTAATTTTATTTTTATTTTATCCTAGAAAATTTTATTTTTATTTTATTCTAGAAAATTTCTTTGTTCAGATTCCAAAAAAGTTACTTGTTTTAATCATGCCTCAAGGTTTAATTTAAAACACAATAGGTATTGTTCCGAAATGACAGACAATGACTGAAAAATCAAGAAGAATTTCAGTTTTACTGAATTGGTGGGTGACATGTGTTCAACAAAGTGTCTTATTTCTACAACAGAGACAGTGTACTAAATGTGTTTGTCATGCCAAAAACATTTCTACTTCACTTTCAGCTCTAATTGATCATGGGCAAGGAGTTGGATATCAGAGAAGCTGCAACAACTTCAACATGCAATTATTCTGGTAAGATTACCAGAATGCATTGTTCTCCCAAAAACAGTTGGATAGCTTTCTTTCTAAGGGAACTATGAATGGAGCACCAAGACCAGAAAATTAAAGACTTTGACAAAAATAATCTTTATGTTGAGCATGAAATAGCTTCAGAGCCACCAACTACTTCCATTTTGATCAAATAAACTAAAAGCAAAGACAAAAACTAGCTATGCTTCAATAGTTTCAAACTTGAAGGAAATAAATTTTTGTCAGTTGGATGCCCTATCAAGTTTGATTCAGTTTTATTCTGTAAAAAAATAATAAATCTGGGAAAAGGACATTTCCTAATTGAAGAGGGAAATACTTGCAGAGAATGAAGCAAATGTTTTCACTGATAGTGAAATAAGGGAGGGAATAGTTGAGATCCCTCAGAGCCAAGCCTTTAATGCAGTAGAATCTAATCATCTCTGAAATGTGCAAGAGATGAGAAAAGGCTTAAATGGAGAGGGTCAGTTGAGCCAGGTCTTAGGAGATGCTGGTTAGTAATACTCATCTCCCTGGAGACTTTGCCAGCTCACATACACAAAGAAAATGGATTACAAATTTTTATTTTCCCTACTTATTTTCCAAAGGTTACATTTTTCCTGCAATGCTGCTCAAGAAAATGTTTCTTTTCCCCTTTTGCCATGATGAAATCTTTTGCTTTCCACTTAGAGTCTCCCGGATGCATGCCTTAGCTGCCTTCCTGCATTTTCTTCTAGAGCCACTGAATATTTTTCCAGTTTTGCCTTCCAAATGGGCATGTGCACTTTTTTTTACTATGTAAAGAAGATAAAAGACCTTCAAATTGTTGAAAACATTCCCCCTTTTTGTTTTTGAAGCTAAATGTAGTGGAACTTGCGAGTCATTGCTCTGAGTTATTGTTTCCTGCAGAGACTAGAGATCTTCCAGATTTCATGCCTCTCTTTGCCTAAGTCAACCCCCTCTTCGCAATGCACACCCTCCAAAGTTAGCTTTTGATTTATTGAAGATACCTTGCTGACTGCTTTCCAGACAGCTTGTACCCCACAAAAGTAGTTTCCTGGCATAATCCACTGGGCATTGTCACAATGAGTCTTGCTTCAGCTTCATACTTGAGGCATGTGGTGTACAGAACACAAATACTTAACCTTGGTTGCAATGTTCAGGCCTAATGTCCTTGACATGTGATAAAGGCAGGTTATAGAATTTGGGGGCCATAGTGGATGGTCATCTTGGCCTGCAATTAACTGAAGGAAATTTCCTGGAGGAAGTAGGACTTAAGGTGACAGGACATAAAGTGAATGCAGCGGTGAGGAAAGCATTATTCAGAAGAGCAGCTGAACACTTTGGGAATAACTGTGTATTTGGATGAAGGTAGAACATCTGGCTGAAGCAAACAGGGCAGACCAGGAAATGGAGCCATACGTGTTTTTCTTTTGCTTTCTGTTTTGACTATCTCATACAATTTTAGGAAAATGTGAAGTACGTTCATGATGTCAAGTAATGTACAATGCTAAGTCATGAAAAGTCTCTATCCAACCTTAGTTTTTCACTGTTCTTCCCCAAAGGCAATCACTGAATCTAAAGTCTCCTTCCAGAGATTATGCCTAGGCAGGTTTATGTCTCTGTCCTGTGTATTTCTATGTATTCACTTGCCCATTTTTCCTGTCCATCCTTCATTTTTTTGACATCTAACCTGTTTCATATACAATTAATACCTTACATAGCACATCTGTTTGCATCTTATTATTCCTAACTTCATCAGTGCATTCTGGATGTTGTTTCTAATTGTTGATCATGCATTCTTAGATCACAGTTATGATGAAGGGTGTAACAACAGAATCTTTCTGGTCAGTAGATTCAAGGTTAGAGAAGGTTTAATGTATTTCATGAAATAGTTAATTGGATGTGGTAGTGGTCTGTATTAACAAAATATCCTGCAAATCAGGCTGGTAGGTGTATGTGTGTTGAGGAGGTGAAAGGCAGGCTGACAAGAAGCAGGGAAGCCCTGTCAATGGCAACACCAGTGTGGTAGTGTGGTGTGGTGTGGTAGTGTGGTGTGGTAGTGTGGTGGGAATGGAATATAATCTACAAGAGTAGAAACTGCTGAGTCCTGCTCCTGACCCTAAGGCTTTAAACAGACTTCCTCTTGGCTAGATGTTATTAGCTGAACTAGGGCCACGTTTGTGCAAACTACAAGCATCCTATTATTATTGATTTCCAATTACACTCTCAGTTCCTTCAGCAGACTTCAGCAGATGCTGTGGGAGCCCCACTCATTTCCTTGGCTCTTGTAGCAGTGTCCCTACTGCCTGCATGTGGGCAAATGGGAATTGCTGGTAAGTAAATATACCTGGAGAAGCCATCACCGATGATAAAAAGGATTTCCTCACCTTTCAGTGGGACGTGTCTGAGGCTCTCAGGTGCATGACCCATTCTAAATCTCAGATGGAACCAACAGAGTCTTAGATACCCACAGTATCTGCTCTATATGTAGGAGGAGTCTTTCATGAAAAAAAGTAGTTAAAAGTTATATTTATTTTGGTTAAAGAATATTTGAAACTCATGCATAATTTCTCATAGTGCTTGTTTTCCTTTAGCCTCTGGACACCATCACACTGGAAGTACTGTGTATTTTGCAGTGGTTTTGTGCCTTGCTTGCTTACCTATGTTCCTTCTGGTACTTCCTAGGATCTCTTTTCACTTAACTACTTACATTGAAAGTCAAGTCTTAAAATCTGTATCTTGGTAAAACCAATTGTAGATTTTGGGATCCTTCTTTAATCTTCCTTATTCCAGTTTCACAAGAAGAAGAAGAAAGAAAGAAAAGAGGGGGCATCATTTGGTGGTAATGAATCACTTAGTGCAGGGATGAATTCCATTTTGACAGATGAAGCTCCATCTTATTGAGTATTTCAGGATCAGCTGGCTCTCTTTCATTCTCTGGCCTGGCCCTATTCCCACTCTCATTTCCAGGGAGGGAAAAATGTGTTGCAGAGCTGACTGGGGGCCCATGCACTGTCTGTTTTTCATTTGTGCAGACTCCCATGGGAGTTGGCTCATGCAGTTGACGCGAAACAGCACCTTGCGGGGCTGGTGTGAGGAAACACGAGCAATATGTCTAGATCCGTGGTCTGGTGATACTCACTCCAGGTACGCACTGCAGTTCCCAGCCAAAGACTCTGCCCTTCTGTAGTCGTTTTATAATTTCCTTGATCACAGACATTTCACCTTTGATTTGATGGGCTTTTGACAGCATAAATTGGTGAGGAAGCCTGAAAATGCTGGCAAGATTCTGAACACAGAAATTAACTCCACATTGGGATTCTCTGAGAGTTCTGCGTACAGCCAACCAAAAAAGCATGGTCTGTGACTCTTACTGCAAAGAAAAGGGGAGTTCGGCAAAACAAATCAAAATGATTGGACTAAAGCGATGCCATGTTTGTTTGACCATCCCAAGCAAATTTATGTCCCTGTACTATTATTGCAATGTGCATGGACAGATTCTACCAATAAACAATAGGGTGAGAGGCATAATTGAGATGGATCTCAATTCATTCATCCATTCACACGAGAATAATATGCTACAACTTTTCTGCAAAGATTAGTTCATCTAGAAAATGTCTGGCAAATCTTGCAAAACTCCTTTTATGTTGGGAGAAGTGTAGCTATTGGTCATAGGCAGACTGTCCCCTGTAACCCTGCAGGGCCCGACTGCTGAGACCTGGCTAGAGGCCTAGAACCTGGAATAAAGATCAGATTTTTGCCTAAAGACTAGGGGCTTTTCAGTATGTGTAACTTTGCTTTGCTCAAAAAGGAAGGTGGGAGTTGCAGGGTGCGAGCGAGATCATACCAGACATGTCTAAAGTTTTATTAAGGAGTTTTCATTAACCAAGCTTGGTGATCACAAGTCCATATGGCAATCCAACCAATCGTAATACAAACATAATCCAAAGAGCAACAAGTGGTCATTATTCTTAAGTCCATCCATTAAGCTGAAGATGTATGTCACAGCTTCCCCAACAATATAAATTATCCTAAGAGACATGCAATGAATAACCTGGACAGACTTACAAAGCTGCAGACATTCACCTTTCTTTGGCTTCTCTGCCCACATTCCACTACTGCTAGGCCTCACCTCTCCTGGAACTCCTGATAGCACACAAACCAGAAACATTATTATATCCATTGTCCCATCTAAGCAGTACAAAGGGACCATGCTCAGGGGATTACCTGTCCTGGGTCACCCAAGAGTCGAGGTGCCAGAGTAATGGAAACACCTGACCAGAAAGAGAGAGAGAGAGAGAGAGAGAGAGAGAGAGAGAGAGAGAGAGAGCGCACACCTGCTTCACGGGCCTTTTAAAGGGCATGTGAGGGGAGTGGTTACACAAAAATGCAATACCATCCCCTCTCAGTTGATAGGTGAGTCACAGGTGGGCAGAAGAGAATACCTTAGTGTTGTGGACTAAGGAGTTGATTAGTGCTCCTTGGGATGGCAGGAACGGGAACTGGGCTTGTAGCTAAAAACACCTAGACTAATTGGAATTATCTGCATCCAATATCCTGGCTAAATTAGGATGTGGGGGGAGTGGTTGAAGATAACTGGCTGCACTCCATAACATGGGAAGGGCCCGAAAACAACTAATTCCAAAGGCTCTTAACTTTAGCCAAAGATCTGTCATTGGGTGCTGATTACAAGAATCCTAGAATTTACTGCCTTGGATGAACTGCTGAAGTCATTTTTTCCATTTTAAAGTTGAGAGACTGGAACTCAGAAAGTTGACGAAATTTGTTCAAAATCATTTAGCTAAAGACTACAGCTCTAGACACCATCTCCTTGACTCTTACAGAAGTGAATCTCAACTGTGTATGAGAATAAGGACCTGCTTGTGACATGAAGACCCAGTGTTTAGCCTCTGAAAGATAACGCTTGAGCAAGCACTCAAATACATCATGTATGTGGCTTCCTTGTGGTCATTCAGCTCTGTGGCACACCGCGGACTCTGTTAAATGCTGGGATCAGCTTGTCGCATGTTCAGCCGCCCTTTCAATAGTTCATTGTTTGCACCTCCACTGGGTGTTTGTTTTGGGTGGAGGTTGGAACAAGAAAGCAGCAGAAAATTACAGTGGACTTTTCCTTCTCCTTTAACACCTATCTTCAATCAGTCAGCAAGTACCACTAATCCTCCCTTTGAGAACCGGCTCTGTTCTCATGGCATGGGTTCCTGCCATTCTGCTTTCACAGCCTTCCTGCTTGTCAGCTCTTCATGCTGGAATTACTGAAATGACCTCCAGATGGCATCTCAAGTTCCACTTCCTTCCTCCTTTAATCCTTCCTGAGAACCATTGCTAAACTTATCTTCCTAAAACACCAGCCCATCTCCTTCCGAGAAATCTCTACTTTTGCTAATATTTAAAACAAAACAAAAACTCAGGTTTGCTTTCTTAAATCTTACATAACTCATTTCCATTCTTCTGTAAAAATCGGGCTAGTTTTTATCTATAAGAACGTTTTTTTGTTTGCTCTTGTAGGAGACTCCTTATCATGAATAGCATTGTAATTGTACAACCTTGGGTTCACATCCCAACTTGGCTGTTTTGAGTTTATGATGTTTTGGGTAAGATTATTAATTTCTGCAGGTCTCAGTAATGCCTATCTTTCAGAATTGTTAAAAGAATTTTAAAAAATGCAGTATACTACTTCCCACCTTTGAGTTGCCATTTCTCCAAAAGAATCCTTTTCTCTACTTAAACTGTTGCCCTCACTGACTTCTTAAAGTGTCATGATCATTTATAACTGCTAGTTGTGATATGCATATATCTTTTCACATAAGAAATTTCTTTCTTTATTTTTTTCCTTTGTGTGCTTGTTCAAATTCTGTTTTTGTCTAAGAGTTCAGCCCAGGAGACGGTTTACATTCATTGATCTCTGGAGGTGCTTCTCACATCCTCCCATCTCTACCTTCTGCCCTGCCCAAGTCAGTAAAATAGACAGTAAGCTATTACTCTCCCTCATGTTTTTCTTAGTGTGCTTGGTGGAAGATGATGCATATTAAAAGAAGTTCTTGATCAAGGAGTACAGGGTGGACTTACTTGAATGAGATGTTCATTTCCTACAAGTTGATAATTGTCTTCTATTTTTGTTTCCATCGGCATCTAGCCCTTTGCCCTGCCTCTTCTGGTGCTGAACAGATACTGGTTATGTGAGATGAACTTTGGGATGTGGAGAGAGATGGAGTTGTTTTACATGGAGCCTTAGCACTGGAGACTTTAATCAAATCAAGGTAAAGATGGGCATTCAAAGCAGTGCCTACACTAAAGTTTGGGAATCTGTGGGTTTGAGGTAAGGATGTTGTCCTTTTGTTCCACTTGTTTAGAGGTGGGAGTTTTTGTTAGATTATACCCACCTGCTCCCATTTGTTTTCCTTTTAATGTGGCTTTGGGAGGCATTTTTGAAAAGGGTTTCAAATTTTTTTGAATATGGGAAGCCTGGATATGCAGGCAAGCTTGAGCATGTATATTTCAGATACGCATGTGGAGTGTCTGTTTATATAACTTACACACACTTTCAAGATGGATTTCTTTTTAAAAGAACTTGAATATTGTATTGATTTACAAACCATATTTTCGGGGAAAAAGTCTAGCAATAATGAGACCAAAATGATATAGTGCCATAAAATTACAGCCATCGTGTGGTGTTTTTCCCTGGGTGTGCTAAATAAAGTTCAATTTATTGGAATAACTTTTTCACCATACTCTTAATTTACTGCAGACATTTGGACCTGAAGTTATACTTGATTTTCATTCTTGAGCTGAAGCCCAATAGTCACATGTGCATGCTTTTCGTGTATATGTTGTTTTATGGGGACACCTCTTTTTAGAGAACTGAGGGGATGCAAAAGAGAAGATGGTCTTAAGAGGAAAAGAAATGGAGAGGCTTAACATTACCTGCCAAATTCCCGAATTTCTAGAGGAAAGTTGGATGTGTTGAAAGGACGCTCTGTGTTCTGAAGGTGGCTTGGCTGGGATAAGGAAGGCCTTTGGTTTTGTGTGCCTTGGTGTTGTCTCTGTAGCTCCTGGTGAAGCAAAGGGCAAGTCTCGGTAGAGTTGAGGTTCATGACTTGCTCAGCCTGTGGACCCTGGGATGACCTTGCATTAGTCATGTCTCTCTGCACCAGTACCTCATCTCCTACCCCATGGGAGGGTGGTGCCCTCTCTGAGGTTCATGTTGGATGAATTATCAACCGCAATGAAGCACTCTCTTGAATCAGTTCTCTGGTACATGGGGCAAAATAAGAAGAGTGGCCCTCATTCACATGTTTTTCCATGGGTCTTGCTTCTCTGGGTGTGGCGTTCTCATTTCCTCTGATGATGAGGAAGAACTCTGTCACTCTTGTTCAATAATTCAAAATACAAGGCATGAAGGGATAAGCTTGAAGGGCATAAACCCTCAACGAGCACTTCTTTCTAATAGCAGGGCCCATCTTTTAAGATGTATTTTATTTTCATAAACATTGTGTGAGGGAGTTTGTTTCATGTTTCATTGTTTCATGTATTAGGCTGAATCACAAAAAATTGCTGATACTGGACTTACAAAAGCAGCCTCATATGGTTCTATCTAATGTAAGAGATGAGCAAAATATGCTGAGGTCTTCTTTCCCGTTAATGCATCTTTGTTACTTGGTTGGTGCAGATTCCGGAATTTCCCACTATAAATCAGGAGAAAGGAGGACTCAGACTTGGAATTGCTCTCTGGGTCATCACAGTTGGCTCACAGACAGAGTGATCAGTGTTGGGCACAGTTGATTCACCCATAGAAGGAAGAAGACGTTGAACAAAATATCTCAATGAAGTAATTAATTTAGATGGTGTCAGGAACTTCTAAACAACACAGTAATTGGTTCTACATCTAGTGTGACATTTAATATTGAGGGTAAGTTTATGGAGCTAAAGCTAAACTCAGGTCAGGCTTGACACTACGTTAAGCCATGTTGACATATGGCTTTCGTTTGTGAGGAGGTCAACTTCTCTTGACCTTTTGAACATTAGAAGAATAAAATTTTAAGAGAAACACACGATGCTTATGCTATAGATGTAAGTCAGATTATATTTGCTGATTGGAATGATAGAGTTGGAAGTTTGAGTGTGAGGATAGGAAAGAAAGATGAATGTAAGAAAGCAGTGAGGATCATCACAAAGGAATTTAGGACCATAGAAGGTCAGTATGTTCTTGGAAAACACTAACGGTCATGCCAAAGGGTAAGAATGGCTCGAGGAACACTTTTGCCTGTCGCAGATTTTTCAAGTCAGTGAAGATGCTAATCAAACACTGTGCTTACCAGGAGTAAGAAACTGGGTAATATTGCATGGAGAAAGTATGCGGTGGCCTCTAGCGCATTGCCCCACCTCCAAATCATAACCTCTAGATTCATAGCCAATATACACTTGTGCCCCCTAATCAACATAAGAAAGTAGCTATCTACAATGCCTATATCTCCTTTAAGCAGGAATCTGTTTTCTGAATGATCAGTCACTTTACATTATGGAGTATTAACAGGACATTTAGTATAATAGCTAGAGTGGCTTCTAAGCAAAAAGTAGCTGCTATTTCACTTCTGGATTATTCTTTACCACAACTTATTTTGTTAATATATTGTTAAATGGTTTTTTAAAAGATTTATTTTTATCAGTGAGGCAGCTTTTTAGAGAGAAGAGAGGGAGATACCTTCTGTCTTCTGGTTCCCACCCCGCTCCTCCTTCCCCAGATCGCTGCAACAGCCATAGCCAAGCTGATAGAAAGCTAGGAGCCAAGAGTCTCTTCCAGGTCTCCCATAGGCCTGACAACTCAATCCACCCTCTGCTGCTTTCCTAGGCAGGGAGCTGTATCAGAAGTGGAGCAGCTGGAACTCAAACCAGGGTCCAGATGGGATGCCGGCACTACCGGTGGAGGATTCGTTTATTAAACCATCATGCCGACCCCTGTCTTATGATTTGAATGTCCTGTATCTGCTGAATATTTTTCATGAAAATATGCTGTTATTACAAAGAACCTGAAAAAGACTAGTTATGGAATGAAGAAGTATTATGAACAAGTAATTAATCTGCAATAGTGATATTTCCCTGTGAAAGTCAAAATAAGAGCTGCTCTGTAATCTTGTAAATACTGCATTCTGCTAAGGCCTGGGTTTGTGCAGTCATTGTATGGTCTCCACTGCTAGGGACAACTACACGAAGCCCATCCCACTGCACCTTGCTGCATTCCTTCTTTTACCTTGTGCCTTAGACTGGCTCTTGACTGTCGTAGTGGGCAGGGCTGGTCCGACATTCTTAGAATGGCACACTTTCAGGGTCTTTATCTACCTCTTCTCCCAGCATCAATCTTTCCTTTCACACACGTCTCCTACAGGCAAATCTCCCTGAGTCTGATAAGTAAGTTCTTACAGACACCATTTCAGAGCTGATGTCAGAGTACCAGCTTTTTATAATTCTAGACACGAACCCTCATACCAAAGAGGGGGAGGCATCTCAAGGTGGAGAAATTATCTCTGGCCAGGAGGCTGAATCAGATTTTTCAAGTTGTACTCTATAAGCGAGATTGCGTTTTTACTTAAGGCTATAGAATAAATTTTACTGTAGCCAATATGGAAAACAGATCAAAAAGGTGTGATATGGCTTGGAATTACATCTATCTTTCTCCTTTTATTTATTCTGCTTTCCTGGGGAACAGAGAGATTTCTCATAGTCCTAGGGATGTGAGATGGGATTTGCACAGAGCTTGGGAAAACAATGATTGGAGCAAGATTCCCAAGTGCTGAAACTCCAATGGGTTTTTATGATTTAAGAGCTATATGATAATATAGATCTTCGATAACATAATAAGATACAACGAAGAGGCATGGGATAGCAGGCCTGGCTCAACACACCCTGAGGTGAATTAGAAAGCTTTGTGAGTCTCTGAAAATGTTGAACATGCAAAGATTGTACAAATGGTTTCTGAACACAGGATTTTGAGAGACGGATGTAAGCAAGAACAAACAGTAGCAGGCTTGGGTATTTTATCTCTGGAGGAAGAGAGTTTGTACGCCCATAGAGGAAGGGCAGGTGAGCTGTGAGTTTCGACCCAACTTTCTTGAAGACATCACAGAGTTCTTTCTCTTCTAAAAGCTTACCTTTGATTTGAGATGTGAGATGTAGGCAGATGAAACACTGGACTGTTGGCATTATTTGATGGTAAACATTTATAGGAATGGCAGAGATACTCAGTGCCAGAGGGTTAAGCCTTTCTGATGAAAAAAATTTATATATATATATATATAAATTTTTTTCATGTAGATATAATTTTTTTCATATATATATATATATATATATATATCTCAGAAGAAACTAGTAGAGGGGATTCCCTGCCCTAACCAATCTTTTCTTATGGGGATATTAGGCCTAGGAAGTTAGAGGGGATACATAGAAATAATGGTTCTTAGCCATTGTAGGCAGAAGAACATAAACACCAAGGCCGAATGGGAAGCTTGGAAGCCCCGGGGACAGGAATTTCAAAGGATGGCTGCCATGCACCTGCCAGCAGCAATGTTTTATGATGGTTCCAGGGTTCCTCCTTAAGCTGACACATTCTTTTTTTTAAAGATTTATTTATTTTTATTGTAATGTCAGATATGCAGAGAGGAGGAGAGATAGAGAGGAAGATTTTCTGTCCAATGATTCACTCCCCAAGTGACCACAACAGCCAATGCTGCGCCGATCCAGAGCCAGGAGCCAGGAACTTCTTCCCGGTCTCCCACCTGGGTGCAGGGTCCCACCTGGGTCATCCTTCACTGCTTTCACTGCTTTCCCAGGTCATGAGCAGGAAGCTGGATGGACAGCAGGGCCTCCAGGATTAGAACCGGCGCCCATATGGGATCCTGGCTCTTTTAAAGCGAGGACTTTAGCCGTTAGGCCATGGCACTGGGCCTGTGGGTGTCTCATTCTTGCTGTGTTAGCCTTTTGGCTGATCTGCTGAATGCCTGTTGTGCCTGCAGTTTACATTCTCGTAGTTTCAGAGACTGGCAAGTAGATTGGGTCAAGTGGGTAGCCTCACAGTACACGAGCGTAGAAATTGCTGTCACTGGTGATTTTTGAGCTTAGTGATCAACATGTTGCCTAGTACACTCACAGCTCCTATTGGGGTTCCTGGATCTGAATTCCAACCTGCTCCAAATTCCAGCTTCCTGCTAATGTGCACCCTTGGAGGCTCGAGCAGTTAGCTGGCTGTCACCCACCTGGGAGGGCCAGATTGTGTTCTGGGTTTCTGAGTTTGGCTTAGCTCTGGTTGATGTGGACATTTGATGAGTGAGCCAGAAGACGAGAGATCTCTGTCTCTTTCTTTGCCTTTCAAACAAATATATCTGTAAAAAATTTTTTGATGAGAAATTTATAAATCAGCAGCTTTAAAGGTAACTTCCTTCCTGAGGAGGTTGTAGCAAGCAGCCTTGTAATACGCCTGAGGTCGGACAGTCTAACAACGTGAGATATGTTGTAACACACATAGCTGTGTCATCCACATTTGCATCAGGGAGAAACTATTAATTAATTTTGTCTTTATTTTCATATTTGTGTTTCAAGCTTTTTTTTACCCCAAAATTGCATAAGACAAATACACATGTATTTATGCCACTTTTAAATAAACTTAATATAAAATGATTGATTTAATTGGCATGCAAGTACGGGAAATCCGTCTTGCATTCCTTGAACAATGCAAAAATGGAGGCCTATTGTTTCTCTCCCAAATAATAGATCATGATCAAAGTAATACGACATATTCTCTGAAAATGTCAGGAATGCCTTAGGAGATTCAGGCTTTATAATACTACTAAGAAAACCATGAGTTCTTTAAAAAGAGCCATAACCACTCAAAAGCATCTTACCTCAAAGTAGCAGAGTCCTTAAGATTCATCAGCCGCTGCTTTGAAGTTAACTTCGGAGGGAGGTGGAGACTGCTGGGGGGGGGGAGGAGCTTTGAGCCCAGAGTTGAGGCATAGCACAGCTTCTGGTAGGTGGAGAGAAAGGAGGTTTTCCCTGAGGAGGGTCTGCTGGGAGGAAAGGCTCAGTGGAACAATGGGACCAATAAGAAGCTGCTTTTGAAACAAGAAAGTGAGCAAGAGAGTAAGAGGAGATGGTGGTCTAAACTCCACAATTATTTATTTATCTGTGTTTTTGTGATATTCTCTGGCACTGTCTTGGGCTCCTACTAAATTTCCTAGTATCTGTTCTGATTACTTTGGCAAAAATTCTAAGACTGAGGGATTTTATGAAGCAAAAGTTGTTTTTCATGTGTGTATGGCTTCGACTCTTTCCTCCCCACTCACATCTAACGCAGTTGTTTCCCTCATTGTGTTTGTTTACTTTTAATTTTCAAATCTGTTTTTATTTATTTGAAATGCAGGAGAGTGAGCAAGTGAGCACAAGAAGACTACTGTCTTTTCTTCTCTAAGGAGAGTAATTCCATCATGAGGTCCACATCCTGATAATGCCATTTTTATCCAATTACTTCCCAATGGTCCTATTTTCAAATGCCATCACTTTGAGTGTTAAGATTTCAATATGTGGATTTTGGAAATACAAGCATTTAATCCATAGTATTTTACCATTGGCCCTCTAAAACTCAAATCCTTCTCTGGTGCCACATACATTCGTTATTCATTTCCTCCCAATAGCCCAAAAGTATTAACTCATTATAACATGAACCTTGAATTCTCAAGTCCAAAGGATTACCTGCACACCATAAATACAATATAGCTGAGAATTCAGGTGTGATTTATCATGGTACAGAGTTTCTCTCCAGTTGTGTGCCAGTAAAATCAGGTAGGTTGGGTGCTTCAAAACATGGTAAGGTAGGCATGTGAGGACCTTGCATGATGGCTTGATTGGCTAATTCTCTGCCTTGCAAGCACTGGGATCCCATGTCCGCAACAGTTCATGTCTTGGCTGCTCCACTTCCCATTCAGCTCCTAGTTTGTGAGCTGGGAAAAGAGTAGTAAATGGCCCAGTCTTGGGACCTGGAACCCCTGTGGGAGACCTGGAAGAGGCTCTGGAATCCTGTTTTGGATCGGCTCAGCTCCAGCTGTGGCATCCATTTGGGGAGTGAATCGATGGATGGAAGATCTTTCTCTCTGTGTCTCCTTCTCTCTGTAAATTGGCCTTTCCAATAAAAATTTTGGAAGAAATATAGGCAAATGATAGGCATTTTCATAACAAAAGAAAGAAATGGGAAGGAAGAATGGGGTCATGATTCCCTTGAAAGTACAAAACGTAGCAAGATTCTATCAGGTTTCAAGAATTCTCTGCTTTGATGCTCTGTCTTCTGGACACAAGGAAATAGCAGTTCCACATTCAAGGCTGAATGGAAGTTTTGCCTCCAGAAGTTCTGTAATGCGGTGCTTGTGCCCCTGTGACTGAAGCTGGTCCTGCTTCTGACCCACCAGGTGGCCATCCATTTGGTCTGTTAAAACATAGGTGACGGCCTTTTGCCCCTTTGAAATTCAGGAGGCAGTTCTGATGATGTTTGAATCACCTCAGGATTATCCATCTCTTGTCTTGAAGAATACTGCATGTTCAAAGCCAAATAGCAACACTGTCATCCTATAGGATCTAAGAATTCTGAAGACGTCTTCATTTTGTCCTGTATTCATTCCCTTCCTTTCACACTGGCAGTTTACTGCTTCCATGTCTGATAAAGATCATAGTTCACACCCACATTAATCTTCTTCTCAAGTAGTAGTGCAACTATATCCTTAGTTTTCTTTCTAGAACAAACTTTCTTATTTTTGCAACAAGAATAGGGTAAGAGGGAGCTGGCCCTGTGGCATAGTGGAGTAAGCCATGGATTGTGATGCTGGGAACCCCTATGGGTGCTGGTTTGTGTGCTGGCTGCTCTACTTCCCATCCAGTTCCCTAATGATGCACTTTTAAAAGTAGAGGAACATGATGCAAGAGTTTGAGTTCCTATACCCCACAGGGAAGGAGCTCTGACTCCTGGTGTGAGCTTGGCCCCACCAGTGGTTGTGGCCATTTAATGAGTGAATCAGTAGTTGGAAGCTCTCTCTCTATATATAAATCTCTTTCTCTCTCCTTCTCTGACCCTTTCTAATAAGTAAGTAATGTTTAAAAAATAGAATCACCTAGGAATTGTTGACATTTTTAAGCTCTGTCTTCTCTTTTGCTTAACAATTTCATCTTTAATTGATCTTCCTCTTCTTCCACTTTATTATAAACAGTTGGCAGGAAGCAAGATGATCCTTCAACACTTAACATAGAAATACCTTCAATTAAATATGTAATTTCTTCACTTTCAAGTTCAAAATGCCAAAAATCAATTCAGCCAAATTCTTTATTATTTTATGGCAACTGTAGCCTTTTCCTTTTTTTAATTTTTAATTATTTTATTTATATAAAAGTAAACAAACTCCATGTATTTCCCAGTGCAGACTTGGCAGCAGAGCGGTGCTTCCCACCCAAACTCTTCCTACTTCAATTCTTTATTTTTTTAATTAAAAAAAAATTTTCTGATGACATAATTTCAGCAACTGTAGCCTTTTCTTCATTGTTAAATAGTATGTCCTCATTTCTGATTGAGATCTCACTAGAATGGCCTTTCCCATTTATAGTCATATCGTTGTACTATTCCTGATTACTTACACAGTCTTTAATACAAAATGCATTCCCCTGTAGCCCTCATCTTTCTTTTCTGTGTCCTTCCCAGAGTTCCTTGCATTGATCCTGTCAAGCTGGTTTTTATCTAGCATGATTCTTTTAACTTTCCCAGTTTTCTGGGAAAATATCCAATAGCATATAAACAATCTAGTGTGTGTAGTTGTGTGTGTGTGTGTGTGTGTGAGAGAGAGAGAGAGAGAGATTTGGCTCAAGAGATTATATAGCCTGAGAGGCCTAGCAGAATTTGTTCTGCTCAACGATGGAGATTTTTGAGCTTTTAAATTTTATTTATCCACAGTAGGGAGGGCAGTATTGCTTACTCAGCCTGTTGATTTAAATATTAATCTCAGAGCTGGCATTGTGGCACAGCAGGTTAAGGCCAGCATCCAATATCATCAGAGTGCTGGTTTGCATCCTGGTTACCCTGCTTTTCATCCAGCTACCTACTAATGCACCTGGGAAGGCAGCCTAAGTGTTTATGTGCCTGTCACCCGTGTGGGGGGACTCACAAGGAATTCTGGGCTTTTGGTTTCAGCTTGGCCCAACACGGAATGTTGGGGCCTTTGGGGAATTGTACCAGTGAATAAAAGTTCTCTCCCTCTCTATCATGCCCACCTTTTCTGTCACTTTGCCTTTTAAGTAAATAAATAAATAGCTGCTTTTCTTAAACAACAACAACAAAGGTGAATTCAACTGGTAATGTCTTTATAGATATACCCAGAAATAACTTATATGAGATATATACTCACATTGTGACCCAGTCAACTTGACACCTAAAATTAGGGACAGAACCTGGATACAAAACTCAAACCCCATAATTTAGTTATTACACTCTATTGCCTCATCATATAACTGCTATTTATGAGTTTGTGCCAGGAAATTTTAAATACGTTCTCCTGTAAGTTATGTAACAATTCTTATGAGGAATTAAACGGTTATGTAACACACTGGATGCCTGGTTTACCTCATCGTAACATAACAATACTTGTTCCATCCTGTGCGAGAACTCTTGAGGATATGCTACGAAAGAACACATATGAAAATAGTTCTAAACCATGAAGCTTGCTGTCATAATAGGCATGGCAATCATGGACAGTTTTTTTTATTCCATTAATTAGACAGTGCTGAGGGACAGACAGGTGGGTGTAAACTTAGTGCTTGTCAGCTGTCCACTGGGGCCCAGATAGTGCCTTCAGCCCTTGGTGAAGTTTTCTGCACAATATCTTTTGAGTCATTGGGGGTGTGTCTGGAACTCAAATTGGTGTGTTGGCTCCAGATGAAGAGAGTTCACAAGATACTCCTTTTCCCAGAGGTGAGAACTAAGCTAAGATCTGTTACTCAGATTTACTGCTGAATTTAATAATGCAATTTATTTCTTTCTGACTTTCCCTCCTGAATTTTTGCACTAGCTTCATAACCTTTTCCTGGGCATAGCCCTAGTCCTGCATTCTAATGGGTTTTCCCAGTGTGATAAATGATATCCAGATTTTTTTTAAGCTAATTTGGAAAATGCCTTCTCAGAGTACTGAACTTAGAGGTGTTCGCTATTTATTCATTAGTTTATTTGTTAGGAAAATGGAAATAGGAGCAAGATGTTCGTTTTGAGAGCATTCATCATGCTTTCAACTGTTCTCATTTTGCAGATACCCAAATGGCACACGTACAACTCGGAGAAACTTTTTCCCTCAAAGCCAGGCTCAGGCCACCAGGTTTCTACTGTGAACACCATGTGAAAAATGGTTCCTAACCTTCTTTCCCAGATAATGAGATAGAATGGCCTGAGGCATTAGTTAGGGGCAAGGAACCATCCAAATGTTTTCCCTTTCTGCTGCTAGTTCTTACTGTGCATTGAGATGGGCAACGTTCCTTCTGTTGCACCAGAGTGAAGACTATCTGAAACAATAGCTGTGGTGTCTAGGTAGAGATAATGAGAAACAGCCATCTGCTAGGGAAGTGAGGTTTTGTTTGTTTGTTTGTTTTTTGTTTTCTTTTCATGGCTTGCCTCTAAGGCGCCTGCCCAACAAACTCCAGGCTGAGCTAATCACAGCCATTTTAAAAAAGAATACTCAGGGAACAGTTGAAAAGAATAGAAAGATTATTTTAACAAAAAAAAGCAATGTTTGAAGTAGAGATGACTGAGTAGGTTAAGGCAATGCTATTAACCAATAACAACAACGCAATTTCCTACTGTAGGATTCTGTTGCCAAGTTATGGGAAATTCATGACCTGCCTCGAGAGAAAATTAACAGTTATTTATACTAAAAATAATTATATTTAAGATTCCTTTGCAGGTGGTCACTATATATGTAGGCATATGCATGCATGTGTATAATATGGCTTAATTTATCCTTTCATCTCAGATTATAGAGAAAGCTGAAGTTGGAATACGGTTTCAGTCTGTTCTAATCTGTTTTTCAAATGTTTTATTATTACTTTTTTGATAGAACAAGAGAGGAGATAGTTGAGTGGGGCTGTGGCACAATAGATTAAGCTGATGCTTAGAATGCCAACATCCCATATGGAAGAGCTTCTCTGAGTCCAGGCTACTCAGCTTCCTGCTAATGCGTTCCCTGGGAGACAGCAGGTGATGGCCCAAGGACCTGGTTTGCAACACAGTGGGTGCCACCTTTGCAGACTCTTACAATCCTGAGGCAGAAGGTATTTTTGGGCATTTGAGGAGGTAAGCAGTGGACAGAACCCATACACCCTCTCTGTTCCTTCCTCTCTTAACTCTTCTTTTCAAACAAGCAAATAAATCTAAAAGAAGATGTGGCATGAACATTACAGAGATTTTCACAGTGATGAAATATTTTTGTAGTGCTTTACAAAATTCATCCAAATAATTATCTTTTTTAATTCTTAGAACTTTTTAAAAGATTTATTTATTTTTATTGGAAAGGCAGATTTACAGACAGAAGGAGAGACAGAAAGATCTTTCATTCACAGATTCACTCCACAAATGGCCACAATGGCCAGAGCTGAGCCAATCCAAAGCCAGGAGCCAGGTTCTTCCCGATCTCTCATGTGGGTTCCAGGTCCCAAGACTATGGGCCATCCTCGACTACTTGCCCAGGCTGTAAGCAGGAGCTAGATGGGAAGTGCAGCAGTTTGTAGATGGGATTCTGGTGCTTGTAAGATTAGCCAATTGAGCTAGTGTGTCAGGCTCAATCCTTAAAACTCTTAAAGAGGGTTTCATTCTGATAGGATAAGCACTAAGATTATTGTTATTTCTTAGGAGAAATAACTCTCACAAGACAATTTATGAAAATTAAATATTTTTCTCATCACTGCCTCATTTGAAATCTCAAAAACCCAAAACATATTTTAAAAAAGATATTGGAAAGGCTAAGTTATGGAGAGAGAGAGAGAGAGGGAGAGAGAGAGAAATTGCATCAATTGGTTCACTCTCCGAATAGCCATCATGGTTGGGAGCTGAACCAGGAGTTTCATCGAGGCCTCCCATGTGAATGTAGGGACCCAGTCACTTGGGCTCACTTTTGCTGCTTTCCCAGGCACCTTAGCAGGGAGTTGGATCAGAAGTGGAGCAGTCAGGACTCTAACTCTTGCGCATATGGGATGCCAGTGCCACAGACAGAATTTTAGCCTACTATGCCACAGCACTGGCCCCATCAAAACACATTTTTAAAGCAATAAAGTAAGACTTTAGCAGCATATAATCCATATCTCCGGAAAGTGCAATATTGGAGATAGCTATTGAACACTTAAAGCCTTGTAAATGTTCCAGGAAACATTTGTTGCTTGCTGCACACCCATTCTTTTCCTTACCAGGGCATGACTGTGCTGTTACTGCCCAGCACTGTGTTGACTTCTCTGGAGTTTCAGGATGGGTTATTTGCCCTCTCGTTGCCTATAATATCACAGAACACAGCCATTTCTGAACTCATCACTGTGACTAAAACTGCTTGAGTCATGCATGTACCCTGGAGTCCTAAGTGTGTGTTGGTGGATGGGAGTGGAAGTCCATTCTGACCACAAACATGAAGATAGGGAGGATAATTCTCCAACATGACAGCCAAATATCTTTTCCAAATTAAGAGTGAGTGGATATTAGCAACAGATGTCCGCTACAGGTGCTGCTTCTGGCACCTACCGGCTTGGGAAGTCTCCAGGGTCCCTGCTATCCAAAACCCGCCAAGGGTCCTTTCTCCCAGGCAGTGTGGCATCTCTACTTGCATAATGGAATACCAGTCCCCATATAAATAGAATCTTAAATGTTGGTTAGGCACAGTTAATAAGGAACTATATTTATAGTATATATTTCAAATACATTAACTTTAAAGAGCCTTTTGTGGACAGTTTCGAGGATTTTTGCATAATTTATAATACAGTGTCTATGAGAAAATGTGTGCTGAGAAATCAAACACTCAAACCAATAGGCAAACTCTGGAAACATAAGCTGGGGTTATGTGAGTACAACTGGCTGTTAAGTTCTGCTGTAAAATTTTGAAGGACTGTGAGAAAGGAGAGTTCTGTGGGTTTGGAGAAGAATAGATAACATAATATCCAACTGTGTCAACCCTTCCGTCTCTTTACAGCACCTTTATCTGACTTGTTGCATGCTTTACTGTAAAATAGGGGAATGACCTGGTTCTATGTCCCAGGACAACTGATCTGGCAGGGGCTGACTGGATAGTGACCTTGTCTTTCTCCCGTTACTCCAAGTACAGCCCTCTTAAAACTTCATCTTACTTGAAAACAAGAGGAAGGTTATGTCTTAACCAAGAATACTTTTTTCTATTTTTTCAGAGCATTTTAGGAAATGTGGTGAATAGCTTATATTGAGTACAAAAGGGACAAGTCCCACTTTCCCCTCTGTGCCCTCCCCAGTCCCATTCCCTCAACAAAGGAAGTCACTCTGGTATATTCAATGGCTCATTTTATAAAATGTAATTCACACTAAGGAAATGAGTTGCTTTTTCTAGTTTCCTCAAAATTACACCATTTAGAAAGTGAAAATGGCTACACAGTTGAGAGCCGTTTTCTTTTCCAACCCAGTGTTACTGCAGTCTGAAGGGGTAGAGGTGTGTAGTGGGAATGGGCCGGGAAGCTGAATCTTAAGATGTGTGTAGTTTGAAAAGTTTTATCTGCCATTACCACAAGTGTGTCCTTGGGATGAGCTGAATGTTTGTGTCCTTCTTAATGTCCTATGTTATAATCCCATTCCCCAAAGTGATCCTATGAAGAGGTGGGTCCTTTGGGAAGTTATTAGATTTAAAAATAGAGATCTCATGATCAGAACTTCATAAAAGGAACTGTGGAGAGCTCTCTCGCTCTTTCCACCATGGCAGCATATGAGAATTCTGAAGTCCGTGACCTGGATGAGGACCCTTGCAAAACTGACCTTGTTGGGCTTCGCATGATGGCTCAATGGCTAAATCCTTGCCTTGCACACAGTAGCATCACTTATACATGTCAATTTGTGTTCTGGCTGCTCCACTTCCTATCCAGCTCCCTGCTTGTGGTCTTGGAAAACAGTAAAAGATGGCCCAAAGCCTTGGTACTCTATCCCTGCATGGGAGACCTGGAAGAACCTCCCAGCTCTTGGCTGTGGATCGGCTTAGCTCCGGCTGTTGTGGCTGCTTGGGGAGTGAACTGGTGGATGGAAGATCTTTTTTTCTGTATCCTCTTCTCTCTGTAAATCTACCTTTCCAATCAAATTAATTAAATATTAGAAAAAAAGGAACATGTCAGCACCTTCATGAAGCATATAGCCTCCAGATCTATGAAAAATAAATTTCTATTATTTATGGTTTTTGCTTAGTGGCATTTTGTGCACTAAGACATGCATCCTCTTTTGGAAAACATTGCCTGGAAGCATGTAGCTAACCTCTGTATGATTTTCCAGCATGTAGCTTTAACTTCGCAAGACCTATTTTAAAGGAATATGATACCACTTTCTACAAAGCACTTACACAACTATAGTTTCACTTTATTCTGTATGTTTCCAAACATGTTTGTTTTATACATATGAAAATGACAGTCCTCCTCTCCATCCTCCTTCCCCCTCCCCCCGGCTTTAAATACTCATATTTTGAAGAAGCTAAAGTAGTTAGTATTTTTAGTTCATGCAAATATTTCCAGTGGTCTTTGTTTTCTTGCTGGTCCAGGTTAAGGGAGGTGGCTGCAGGTAGCCTCAGGGAGTCCCATGTGTGGCAGGATTTGTGTTGAGCAGCAACTGCCAGCTGCATGTATCCCCAGGCCAGTGGGTCAGGAGAGAGGTGGGCTGGAGGAGGCCTCAGGGCTCAACCAGAAGGCAGCAGAATTCAGAGACCTCGAAAGACAAGGCTACAGCAAGGACCTAGACTTTAGTAGTGGTTGTCAATCTGCTTTATCATGAAGAATTTGCTTGACCTTTGTGTCTTGCTCCTGGGAGTGAGTCTCTGAACCCTTACAATTTCTTAAATGATGGGAGTATCTTTGATATTCACAGTAGGTCCTGACAAGTTTTGTTTTGTTTTTTGTTTTGGCCATGAGATGATCAGGATGGGAAAAGAGATGAAAAAAACCATGTATTTACAGGGTTGGAGCTTTAAGCCCCTTTTTCATTATTTTGGGATGAAGGAGGAGATTTAAATCATGGAACCATGATTTTATTAATCACATCCCAGTAGAAACTTTACACACCTGAGCTCAGGGCAGTTTCCTGGTTGGTGAATGCACTGATTTTTCAAGGTGACACATTTTGCTCCCAATGGCGAGAGTGAGCACAGGGTTCCATGCTTAGGACCCTCCCAGAGCTCTCCTTTCCTCTCATGTCATTTGACTGATCACTATTTCAGGTCTTTGAGAATGAAACTCTAATTATAAGTGTAATGCTTTCCCAAGTTTTCAAAATCATTCTAGAACATTATTGGCTTAAAAGGGAGTTGTGGGAACTCCCTTGATTTGAAGCCAGTTGATCAGAAGAGCCAGCGGTCTGAGAAGCCCCAAGCTTCCCCTGGTATCTAAAGTGAGAAACTTTTTCCTGGGAACTGTGTTTCACTGTGTGAATTCTGATACTGACTCCAGTTAACAGCAGAATTAAATTGTAGCCCACAATGATCACCAAAACGAATTGTCACCTTAGCCATGGCATAGGATTCAGGTATTGCTGAATACCCAGGACCTGAACAGATCGGTTACCTTACATGAAATCAACACTATTGGGGACTTGAAAGCAACAGATCAGGATAGAAATGAAAGAAAGTTGTCTTTTTTCTACCTTAAATTTCTGCACTGCCTCCAAACAGTTGTGTGATACTGAAATTTGACTCTGCTGTGTTATAGTTCACTTTTACCTTTCTCTGGGAGTTTTCATATTGGTTTAGAAGTATATTGTCACATGGACAGACCCATGTTTTCTTTCTTAGTTGTCAAACTATGCAGCAGGTGGGAAGGAACGGAATCAGTGGTTTCCACAGAGCAGATGGACTGTGTTCCAGTGACTCAACAGTTTCCATGGGTGTTGGTCCAGATTGTGATTTCAGCCAATGGCCCAGTACTTGGTTACTGTGGGGTTGTTGTGGCTTACAGGAGTCATTCAACCACTTACTGTTACATCAGGCACTGGGAAAGGAATGAGACAAAACCTTGGCAGAGACTTCTTTATTTTTTTTCCTTAGTTGAATGTTGAATTTAGTAGGAAACAAGCTTGAAACAAGTTTTAGATTATAAGGAAGCAGATGTTTGGCCTAATAGTTAAGGCTTTTCACAATGCCGGGGGTTCCATACCTAGCTCTGGGTCTTGACTCCAACTTCCCACCAGTGCTCACCATGAGAGCTAATTGTGATGCCCTGGGAATTTGGTTCCTGCCATCCATATGGGTGACCTGGATTGAGTTCCTGTATCCCAGATTTGCTATCCCCTTCCCCTGCCATGGACATTGTAAGCATTTGGTGAGTGAACCAGCAGATGGTTGTCCTCTGTCTCTCTGCCTCTCAAATAAATATATTTTAAAAGTGGGAAAATACATTGTTACAGTTACTCAGTGCTAGTGGGAATGAAGGCTTGGGCTCAGACCTGTGTGTATCACTTCCTTCTCTGTCTTAATCAGCTGTCTTAAAATTGCCCGCTGCTGTTGATGAGTACAGATTAGACTGTCACCTACTGGGAAGTCTACAGGACCAGGCCACACAAATGAAGGCAATGTGACTGGAACACCTTAGAAAAATGATCCCAGTGTTGCCATGTCTTCTGATTTTTTTTTAAGAGTCCAGAAATCTGTTATTTTAAAAAAGGCCAGTCACAACAATATAGGCATAAAAACAATAAAGTAAACCAAACTGAGGAAATTAATATGAAATCACTATGGGGACAAGCAAGAAATATATTAGCAGAGTGTATTCGGCCTACAGTTTGCCATTTGCCACTGTTGATATAAATTGCTAGCTCAGTGTAAACCCACACATGTGAACAATGGACAAACCTCATTGCTTTACATTTGAAGACTGTCCCTCATACCTCCTAAACATGCTTTGTTTGTTTGTTTCGTGTGTCTTAGAACATTGCCATTTGATGCTAATTACTGACCAATATGTTTTTTTCCCAATAAGTCTCTTACCGTGCACAGTGATTTTCTTTGGCTTTCTTTCTCTGTGGTCACTTTTGCCTTTACTTCTACATGGTTAAATCATCTTCATTATTTCACTGAGCCCATGAGGGTTTAAATACTATCTTATTTGTCCCTGCTTTATTGCAGCTTGTCTGTTGCATTTCACTTGGCTTTATAGCTCACATTTCTATCACTCAACTTAAGTCACTCACTATAAATGTTTCTTAACTTTTATAAGACTTCATGTCACACACAGGGTTCATGTCTACCATTATCTTCTCTTTATTTAGAAAGTTACACCCAAGGAACTATATTTAATTAGTACTTTTTGAATTTTATTTCCATATTTAAATATGTCCACTTATACATCTAGTTACATGTATCTTGTAATTTATAGCTAGTAAGTTACTTTTTTGGGTTAACTTAGATTTTTGGCCTTTTTGGATTACTAGTTTTATTATCATTAAATTGTTTAAGTAAGTCTCAGGTTTTTGTTAAACGTATTATGCGTGTGTATCTAGATCTCTCAAAAGATTACTTTCTTTTTCAATTTGCCTATTTTAGTGTTGATGCTAATTATGTTTTCTTTGATGGAAAGGATTCCTAAGAAATGATAAAAAAAAAAAAAAAGCTGGATCTAGTCCACAATTACACTGAACACATTCTATGACTCTTTTATTCCTTTCCTTTTCATTCACTTTTGAGAGTTTCCCAAGAACTTTACAAGGCAACTCTGCAAATTAGGATAAAGTGATGAAATCTAGCAGCACAGCAGGTGGTCCCGATATGGGAAAGCCCAATGGACGTGTTGGAGCCAATGGCACACCCTGTGCTGGGGAAGGACACACTAGCGCTTCTCTGTCCACTTGCTCTGAGCTCAACTGAGTTGACCTCTTTGGATCCTTTGTGTCATTACATGGCTAAATGGGGATAGCTGAGGCCAGCAGGCTACATGGGTGGGCCAACTTACTGTTGAAGAGGTACTGTGCATCTTCTAATGCTCTAAAGTGTTTCCTTTCACTAACATTTGCTGGATCAAATAATTCTAAATGAAACTGGTCATCCAAGTTTTTCTCAAGTTGCAGAGTATACTAAATTTGTATCTCAGGATATTGTCTTTGATATGGATCAGGCAGCACCTTGTCCAATTTTGTAGCTGTTCATTTTTGTTATTGTTTCAATTAACATCTCTAGGAGGAATGTCGGTCTTCCAGAACGGAGTCTGTCTTTCCAACAATAGATGACAATGTATGTTTTCCAAAAGGAGCATGGTGAATATCAAAGTAAATATGGTACCAAGAACCATCTGTTGTGGGGCAGGTGGGAGGTAGATGCTGTGGCTTCTAGCAGGCTAGGCTGTTACTTAGAATGTCTGCATCATATGTCAGAATGCCTGATTTCAACATTCTTGAACTTTGACTTTCAATCCGGCTTCCTGCTGATGCATCCCTGGAGACAGTAGATGGTGGTTGAAGTGCTTGGCCCCCGTCATCCCAACAGGAGACCCAGATGGAGCTCTGGTCTCCGGGCTTTGGCTTTTGTTACGGGCAATTGGGGAGTGAACCAGCGGATAGTGCTTTCTTTGTCTCCCTCTCTCTTTCTCTGTTGCTCTTCCTTTCAAGGAAAAAAAGACTTAAAAAAGTTCTAAAAAAATGATGTCAATATCAATATACACCTATGCACAAGCATGTACATTATACATTTACTGGTTAACTTTATTGATCCTTTACATTAAGTTTAAAGTATCACTCCCTCCCACAGGGTCTCATTGGTCCAACTCTCTCTATTCTATATACCTATTGCATTATGAGTTTCTTGTTTTATAGTATTCATAATACTTTGTTTGAATTACTTTTTATTTTTTTACTTCTTATTTTATTACTTCTATTTATTTTTATTAACTGTATCTTTAGGCAAATTGTATCTCTAGGCAAACTTCATGTGTATTCTTAGCACTTCACACAATTAACACACAGTCAATGAGTAAATTTTGAAAAAACACTTATTGAAGAGACAAATTTATATGTAAGCTCCACTTACAAATATATCTGCAGTTCTTAGTATTGAGTTGTTAAGACTTGGTGGAACTAATCTAAAAGGCATTATGTTTACATCTTTATAGGCACACATACAAATAGCCTTGTGGAAGTGTGGTGTTATACACACCTAAAATAATACTGTAACTCATCAAATTTAAGATGGCATCAATTGTATACATTCTATTTTCTTCTGAGCACTAAAAAAAGAATCCTGCCAACTGCAGATTGACCCAAAGCTTTCCAATTATGTGTGTGTGTGTGTGTGTAAAGTCTCATGAATGATAATAACTCAAATTACAATTTATTGAGAACAATGCTTTCAGTTAAATTAGGGAATGGTACAAATGCACATGATTAAAACTTAATCTGAACTGTTTGCCATTGTCCATGCCCACAATAATGGACTTATGACTATTTATAAAGAACTGTACTATAGTAATAATATAGGGAATTCAGTGGTGGTGGGGAGGAAGCCTGGGACGTGGTAAGAGAAATCCCAGAGCCTATGGGACTGTATCATAAAATGATGATAATAATAAAAAAGTATATAAAAAACTTAATGTTGATGCTGATAAGTGATGGGTAACTGCAGAATTCCAAGCCCATATAAATTTTATTTATTTATTATTTTTTTAATCTATTTTATTGTATTGTTAATACATAGTTAATTACAGTTAAAGAAAGAAAAAGAAAAAAAAGGTTCAGGGGGATAGGGAAGTGGGTAAGGTAATACTATTATGTCCATATTGTTTCCATCATGTATCTGAGTTAAAGGGGGATATTGAGGGAGAAGCCCCACCCGGTTTCCCGCCCACTCCGAGTCCCGGATGTGGGGCATGCTCTGAGATATGTGCTTGAGTGGTGTTAATAGTTCTCTGGTTATGAATCGCTGCCAGTTTCACTCGATGAGGTCGTCCACTGATTGATATGGTCCATTATAAACTCTCCGTTTGTCCCATATTTCGCTGCCAACATATAGCTGAGATGAATGATTGATCTGCTCTGTCTTCTGTCTTTTCTTGATTAGAGTTCCGAGTCCAGCAGTTCGAGTGGGGAGATCTCCAAAGATACTTTGAGGTATTCCCAGACTAGTTTCTTGTATGTTCTAGCAAGCACAGGGCCCGGCACAGTCCATCACCCCAATCAGCTGGTGGTTTCAATTGCTGGGTTGGTTCTGTTTTCGGTCCCGAGTTGCACTGAAACCAATGGGTGTTGCAGTCCAGTCTGGTTCGGCTCTTGCATCAACCAGTGGGAGCTGCAGCCTAGTCGGGGCGACCCACAATAACCCCCACCAGGCCCGCCCCCTACCCTGGTTTGCCAGTATGTGTAGCAGAAGACCAGTCTGTCCCCCATCCCATTTGGCTCTTGTACTTGTCAATGGGTATTAAAGCTTAGTTCCATCTAACCAACTCAACCATCCAGCCCTCACGGGTGTTGTTGAGTGCCTCTCTATCTAGCCATCCCAGCTCCCATCCTAGTTTTCATGCCCTCCCACGGGAATAGTGACCCAAGAAGGAGGAACCCACTTTTCCCTCTCAGGTCTCTCTGTCCCGGTTTATGCACTCTTTATGTGGTTCTGTGATTTGACTTGACAGAATTAGTCCCCAGTGCCAGCTTCTGCGGCTATGCCCATACATCCCTCACCCACTCTAGTTTATGCTTGCACCAGCAGGAATAATCAGCCCAGCCTGGCTTTTCCCTGGTCTAATCCACATGAGACGCACAGGTGATGTAGCCTTGCCTAGTCTGGTCTGTCTCTATCCCAGCCCACGCTCTCCAGTGGGAGTAGCTGTCCGGCGAGGGGACCAGCCCCTTAATCCCCCTGCCGGTTCTGCCCCTCCCTTCCTGGATCTCACGTGTGCTGGTTGGATGCTGCATTCATATCCAATACAGGCAACCACGCCCTGGCATTCCATATTGTGTACTGGTTTTGTCGTGACCAAACCCGGCTCATCCCACACTCTGTTCTGGTGATCGGATTTGCCAGTGGGTGACATGAACTGATTCAGCCTGGTCTGCTCCTGACCCATGCTGAATGTGTGCCAGTGGGAAACTTTCCATGGCCTATTCTGGGCTGTTTCCTATCATGCTCCTTGCGCTAACCTGCAAGGACTGTGTCCTGCCAGAGGAGTTGCCCAGGCTCCTCCATCAGAACCCCTCCCAATGCCAGATTTTGCGCATGCCAGGGGGTCCTTGAGCCAACCCTACCCAGTTCACCTCCTGTCCTAGCAGGAACAGTGGCTTTTCCTGGCTGGCTTTCACCCCATTCTGGTTCTTGTTGTTGGATGTTTCAGCCTGGCCATGGCTCGTCCATACCCACATACAGCTCACGCATGGCTCAAGAGGGGAGTGAGACCCAGCCTAATCAGTCCCACATCTACCCTCTGGTTCTTCATGACACCAGATGGTGTTGGGATCTGAACTGGCCTGGTGCATCCAATCCCAGCCCACACTAGTGCCTCGGGTGATTACAACTGTTTCCTAGATAGAATGCAGCCCCCATTCCAGCACACACACCCCTTGGTGGAAACCTCAACCCAGTTAAGGTGTCCCCAAGCCTCCCCAACTGGGCCTGTTCCTAGCCGTAGATCATGGGCCTGCCAGTGGTTGCTCTGACTCAGCTTATCTCAGTCCCTCACTTGTCCTGGCCTCTGCCTTAGACAGTGTGACTTAGCGTCCTTGACTCAACTAGCTACCTAAGCAGCGATTCAGACAACCAATACCCAAGAGCTCCCTGGCCGGGCGGCCAGCAAGCAAAGCCTGGCACCACATGGTGCATTGGCTGCCCTGGGGGAGGCCGAGGACTCGTTCACTGCCTTGCGGCAGTGTCTTTGGCTTGAGCCCCCAGCATTGGGTCCGACCCGGCAGGGGCACCCCCCACAGCCGCCACACTGTGAGGAGCAGCACTTGCCCCCGAATCCCAAAGGCCCGAACCCCTCCCAAACTCACCCTGCCACAAGATATTCTAAATTTTATTTTTTATGTACCCACTAACATTAAAGAAAGATTTTAAAATGGCTTTATTGTCATGATATAAAATCAACAATAGAAAGAAAAATAGAAATTTACAATGCCATGAAGTTAAATGACATGTTACTAGATATGACAGTCTCCATTACACAGCTACCATATATCCCCTTAAATGAAGAGCCACAAAACAAAATCAACATCAGGGAGAAAAAAAAATTAACAACACTAAGAAGTTAAATAACATGCTATTAAAAGACTAACGTGTAGCTGAAGAAATGAAAATCAAGAACCTTCTTGAAGAAAATGATGCCACTGTATGATCTATGAGTCATTGAATGATTTAATCAGAAGAAAGTGCTTTGAAGACATGAAACCAACAGAAAACAACAAAACCCATGTGATATAGTTTCTGCTGATCTTTGTTGAAGTGTTTCTCCTCAGGACAATAAACAGATGTGTTTTGTTTTTTAATCCAGTCTACTAATCTATGATGTTTGATTGAGCTTAAACCATTTACATTCAGAGTTTAACATGTATGGGTGGTACTTTGGTCCTGTCATTTTAGGAATGGGTTGTTCATTGGTTTAGTCTTCTGTTGTCATTTTACTGGGATGTTCTTCCTGTTTGCCTTTGGTTTTGGTAGGTGCTATTCCTCTTCTCTGCCAAGAGAACATCTTGAAGCATCATTTGTAGGGCAGGTTTGAAAGAGGCAAATTCTTTTAACTTTTCTTGACTGTGGAAGAATTTTATTTCATTTTCAAAGACAAAAAAAGCTTTGCTGGATATGTTATCCTAGGCCGACAATTTCTTGCTTTTAGAATCTGGAGTATGTCACTCCATTCTCTTCTTGCCTGTAGAGTTTCCTGTGAGAGAGAGATCTCCTGTGAGTTTAATTGGCATTCCTTTATATGTCAGTTGATTCTTTTCACATTTAAGGATCTTTTCCTTATGTTCAATTGAAGAGAGCTTGATGATCATATGTCGTGGTGAAGATTGCTTTTAATCAAGCCTGTTTGGAGTTCTGTGCCCCTCCTGGATCTTGTTTCCCAATTCTTTCTCCAGATTAGGGAAATTTTCCTTTATTATTTCATTAAATACATTTGTAAATTCAGCTTCTCTTTCTGCACCTTCTGGGACTCCCATAACTCTTATATTTGGTCTCTTACTAGTGTCTTTCAATTATTGAATACTTCTTTTGGCCTGATCCAGCTCTGCTTCCAGCTTTTTGTTTGCTTCCCCCTGATGACAGGGAATATCTTCCAATTCTGAGATTCTTTCTTTTGCTTGCTTCATTCTATTTTGGAGACTCTCCATTGTACTTTTAATTTGCTCTTTTGTGCTCTTAATTTCTGATATATCAGCCTTGATTTGCTTTATTGCTTCCTTAAATTCTTTGAACTCTTGCATGAGCTTCTCATTTTTTATCAGAAGCTTTAAAATGAGTCTTATGAATTCTATATGCCCGATTTTCTCGATGTCTTCCTCAGTGAACTCTGAGGTTGGCATAGGGTTCTGCTCCTTTGCAGGGGATCACTAATATTCATTGTGCCTTTGTCTCTTGCTTTGCTCTTGATCATTGTACTTCTGGTTAGCAGAGTGTTCTCCTTGGGGCAGGTTTCTAAGCTGTGTCATACACAGGTCTACAATGCGATTTTACTTATTGCGGTTGGTGCACAACTTTTTGCTTGCAGCCACTTGTGCCACAACCTCCAGCGAGTTCCAGGTCTGGGTTCTTATGTTAGATTTCCACCGTGGTCTCCACAGCCCCAGCTCTTGGTTCACCACTCTCCACCTCCTGTGATACCATGTTGAGGCTGCACCGTTGTCTCTGCAACCTCTCTCCCACTTCCGGTTGGAGCAGGTCCCAGGATTAGAGAGACACCAGGTGTCCTATATAATTAGGTTGTTGGTGGCACTGATCTTGAGGGAACCTGTTGGACGTTAGGTCTGGGTGCCACAAGGACCTATTTTGACCCGTACGATGCCACAGTCGGTATTATTTTCCTGCGGGACCAGGGCAATCCAGTGAGCTCAGTGAGTTCTCGCGAGCTCAGCACATGCATAGTTCATTGTTGTCCCCTGCAGTCCCAAAGCTATTGCCACAGTGTGCAAAATGGTTCCTGACATACCACCACTACAGTTCTTGATCTGCTGGCCGTCAGATCCAAGAGCTATCCAGACCTGCCCTGGGTGGAACCTGTAGAATGCCACATCGTTAAAGTTCACTGAGTCAGAAATGAGCTCACTCCCAGTTCAGCGCATGTACAGTAGTTGTGTAATGGAGACTGTCATATCTAGTAACATGTCATTTAACTTCATGGAATTGTAAATTTCTATTTTTCTTTCTATTGTTGATTTTGTATCATGACTTTTCATTTAAGGGAATGTACAGTAGCTGTCAAATGGAGACTAGCATCCAGATTGTGAGGATGTAGTGTGGTATGCATTTCTGCTTCCAGACAAAAATGGACTTACAATGAAACTGTTTACTCTATCTTGACAATAGGATGCTGGACTCTCTGCCATTGTCCATGCCCACAATGATGGACATATGACTGAGTATGAAGAACTCTATGTTAGTAATGATATAGAGGTACTAAGTGGGGGGGGGGAGGGAATTGGGGAGGGGATTATTTGAATATGGAACTGTATCATAAAATGATTGCAATAATAATAAAATGAAAAAAATAAAATGGCTTTATTGAAGTTGAGTTTCAGAAAAGTTATAAAGCATTTTTACCTTCTCAGTTAACATTGTCAAGAATAACACAACTACTTTCTCAGATATCTCCATTTTCATATTTATGTTAAAACCTTAGCCTTCGGGCAGCACCCTGACACAGGTACTGTCTGAGAGGCTAGCATCTTGTAGTAGAATGTATTTGTTCCCAGGTGCTTCATCTTTGATCCAGTTCCTTGTCTATGTGCTGGGAGAACAACGAAAGGTTACCCCAAGTATTTGGGTCCCTGCCACCTTGTGGGAGACCCAGTTAAAGCTCCTGGCTCCTAATTTCAGCTTGGTCTAGGCTATAGCCATTGTGGCCACTTGGGGACGCAACCAGTGGATGGAAGAGCTCTCTGTCTCTGTATCGCCTTCTTGACTGGTAACTCTGCATTTCAAATGGATAGTAAATAATTTTTTTAAAAAAGCCGGAAGAAAGGCATATTCATTTCTGGTCTTTCAAAGATTCATAATTATGTACATAATTTGTACATTCAACTTTCCTTAATTTCCTGTCTTTCCCAGAGTAAATGGAAGGTGTCCCATAATGGGAGTTATAATAAATACAAAAATACTCTTACTCTTTAGGAACTAAATTTAATAAATAATTTGGGAGAAGAAAAATGTATGGGATACTTTCTGTGTTTTTAAAGTTACGTTATCAGAGGTCAGCAGTCACAAATGGATTAATATTGCATTGCCAAATAATGTCTTGAGTGGCCATGGGAAAGATTGTGGAATTGGCAAGAGATACAAAATAATGAAAACAAAGAGGAAGTGAGAAAAGAATAGAGAGGAAAGCAGCAAAAGAGAGAATAAGAATGATAAAATAAGACTTGCTAAAAGTTGGCTTATTTTTCCAACACAGAGATACTTCTGTCATGTAACATAGGCAGGTTTTTTTTAAAAGTTCATAGAGGAGTTGAGCGTTTAGCCTACAAGTTAACATTCCGTTGTATAGGAGTGGCTACTTCGATGACTATTTCCTGTTCCTGACTTCTGTGTCCTTCCAGCGTGGACTCCAGGAGACTGCCATGATGGTTTATGCCATGGGTTCCTGCCATTCATATGGGAGACATGGATTGAGGTCTCTGCTTCAGTGCTGGCCTAGCCCCCAGCCCTGGACATCCAATATTCAGAGAATAAATCAGTAAATGAAAGCTGTCTTCCTGCTTATGAAATAAAAATTTCTTCCCTAAATTTATAGAAAACTAAAACTGTTTATTTTGATGCATACATTTTGAAATCCATATCTCTGAGGGATTTCCAAAAGTTCATGAAAATGCATGTTATAAAAGCATTATGCATGGATTTCTAATTTTTTGAACCAAAATAAACACCTTTTAATTTTCCGTGAACATTTTGAAAAATCCTTTGCATGATTTGGAATGTGTCTCATGAGAATTTGTTGGTATGAAATCCATGTTTGCAATGTTGAAGTTGAATCCTTTTTGCTTTTGTTACTTTTTGTAAAGCCTCTTACTGATTTTTCACATTATCTGCTATGTGTACACATTCTTTTTTATGCTTTATTTTATTTTTATTGGAAAGGTAGGTCTACAGAGAGAAGGAGAGACAGTAAAATCTTCCAACCACTGGTCCACTCCCCAAGTGGCCACAATGATCAGGGCTGAGCTAATCCAAAGCCAGGAACAAGAACACCCTCCAGGTCTCCCATGTGGGTGCAGGGTCCCAAGGCTTTGGGCCATTCTCTACCGCTTTCCCAGTATTGCTAGATGAGAAGTAGAGCAGCCAGGATATGAAGACACCCATATGGGATGCTGGTGTGTGCAAGGTGAGAATTTAGCCACTGAGCCATCGTGCTGGGTCCTATAACTACTCATGATTAAGGATATCTTTTCCGCAGGAAGTTTCCTTTCTACTTTACAAGTAACTCAACATTCCATTCAGATTTCTATTTAGTCATCTCAAACATGTCATAACAGATTCCTGATTTCCATTGGCCACTTCATCAATCAGCTTGTCCCGTCATCATACCCATCTCAGTGAGTGACAACTCTGTGCTTAGATAAAAAGGCCTCAAGTAGTTCTGTAGTCTTTCCCATCTTGCATATCCATGAACATGTTTTGACAGCTTTTTCTGTAAAATAATTCCCAAACTGACCATTTCTCATCACATTTGCCGCCACCATCTAGGACCCAGATAGCGTTCTCTCTCATCTGACTCACAGTGGAGGCCCCAGGAGGTCTCTTTCTGCATTTGCCTACATATAATCTGTTCTCAAAATCTAAGCCAGATTGTGTCACTCCCCCACCCTCCTTGGTAAAAATGAGCTGTAAGATCCCCAAAGAACTGGCCCCTGTAATTTGCCAAGTGTTCTACTCTTTCCCTTACCAACTTTGTTCAAGTTCCTTGGGTTCTTTTGCTGCCCTTAAACAAGCACAGCTGTCCCAAACCCAGGATTTCTATTCTCTCTTTTTTTTTTTTAAGATTTATTGTATTTTTTTTATTGGAATGGCAGATTTATAGAGAGAAGGAGAGCAAAAGCTTTTTCATCCAATTGTTCATTCGCCAAATGACCTCAATGGCTGAAGCTGAGCCGATCTAAAGCCAGGAACCAGGAACTTCTGGGTCTCCCACATGTGTGCAGGCTCCCAAGGCTTTGAGCCATTCTCTATTGCTTTCCCAGGCCACAAGTAAGAAGCTGGATGGGAAGTGGAGCAGCTGGGACATGAACTGGTATCCATATGGGATGCTGGTGCATGCAAGGCGAAGATTTAACCACTGAGCCATCAGGACAGGCCTATTCTTTCTGACCTCTGCTTAGAGCACTTCTCCCCCAGATATTTATGGAGTCCTCTTTCTCAGGTTTTGGTGTGCTCTTCTTCATTATTCTTAGTTTTTTAGTGTCACCTCATGTTTCTACCTCCTTTTCCTGGCTTTTGTATCTTGATGTTAATTATTTATCTTGGTGTCTGTTTTGCACAACTAGAGAGTATATACTTCCTGAGGATCTGTTCTGTTCACAGTGGGTACCCTGCACATAGATGGCATTAAATAAATGTTTATACTGTGGCTGCCAAAGTACACTTGGTGACAGGGTGAGACTAGGAAGAGGGTTTTAGATGACAATGATATAGAAATAGTCTTTTTAGGCAGTCTCTTTAAGCTCAGAGGGATGATAGTGCACTCTAGATATAGGAAGCCATGACTCTGAAAGGATGAGAATATAAAGGAAGCTGCACTTTAGAATGTACTGTTTACTCATCTGTTCAGAGCATCTAGTATTTTTAAGTCACTGTTCTAGGCATGGAGAAGGAAGGAAGAGGAGGAGGAGTTAAGTCTGCCCTTAAGAGATATTTGGAGTGGTTGAACAAGTAAAAAAACTAAATAATGATACTCTGTGGTAAGTTCTATGAAACAAATAACTCATGATGGCCAAGGGCAAGTGAGGTATGGGAGTTAATTCAAAATGAAGGTCAAAGAAGGTGTTTCTATAGCAATCATCTCTGAGCAAAGACCTGAAGGAAAGGCAGTTGGCCCCATAAAGATCCAAGAGGAATGGGCAGGGGAACAAAGTGTAAAGTCCCCGCGGAATCAGGAAGGAGGCCAGTGGGCTGCAGGACAGTGAGTGGCAACACCAACTAGAAGCTGAAATCCCTGTTAGCTGGAGATAGCCAGATGTCCAAAGCCATGCTGCCATCCCACAGGACATGACTGGCTGTGTTGAGATACAAAAATCTCACACTCTGCTGCATGTAGGGATGACTCAGCATGGTCAGGCCAGCTTCAGAGCTTCATGGGATTAGCAGATTAGCAGCAGCTTTTGTTGTGACTGTATTGTAGCCCAATTTCTCTCTGGACCATCTTGTCTCCTTCATGTTTTCGATAGGGGTTAATCAAGAAGGATACACTCCACAGGGGCTGGTGTGATAGTTCAACTGGCTAATCCTTTGCATGCAAGTACCACGATACCATATGGGCGATGATTCATGCCCCAGCTGCTCATTTCTGACCCAGCTGTCTGCTTGTGGCCTGGGAAAGTGATGGAGGACAGTCCAAAGCCTTGGGGTCTGGCACCCATGTGGGAGATCCAGAAGCTCCTGGGTCCTGGCTTTACATTGGCTGAACTTCGACCATTGCAACATTTGCGCCAGCAGATTGAAGATCTTTTATCTGTCTCTTATTCTCTGTATAAATCTCCCTTTCCAATAAAAATGGATGAATCCTTTTTTTTTTAAAGAAGAAATAAAATGACATTCCACTATACTTCATGTATACTAGCCTCTAGCTCAGGGTCTGCTAGCTGGGAAAATTGAGGAAATATCATGACTGGTTTCAAGTACAAATTGAGTTCATGTGAATCTTTTATATAAAGAGGGACAAGATCTGATATAGATTAAAAAGAACATACTGGCTCTCATTGGGGAACAGATGGACTGTAAGTGGGCTAAAGTAGAGGTCCTCTCAGAACATTAAAAATTATGGCATATTTAAAGGGAGAAGTGGCTATTGCCATTTGAGCTGTCTCTCACTCATGATATTTAAGCCAAGATACATATGTTGGCTAGAAGGATTTGAACACCCAACCCTTGCCTGGAAGAAAGACCACTCAAAGGGAGAAGATAATGGTTTTTGTTGATCAGTCCGGATAGGACGTTGGATATTTTATAGGGATGTTGGGAAATGTGTCACTGTAGGACTAATGTTTCATCATTGCAGCTCTGTTCTAGAAAGGAAACCATAAAAGTGGATGAAAATAGTATACATTCAAGCTACTGATCATACATAAAAGGAGGTAGTTCCTGGGAAAGGAAATAGGACTCCCAAAACAAGTTTTAGACCAAGGAAATGAGTGTGCTTCCTCGAGATGGTAAACAATAGGGTCATGGTCAGGCTGAGGCCCATGTAGCCCCATTTTCCCCATTGCCATCCTCTGATGGAAGCGTTAACTAAAGGTCAGTGCTCTGGGCTCGGGGTGAGGTGGAAAAGGGTTCATGCACAAATCCACATAGCAGGAACCTTCATATCAATATAGTGGATCGGAGGATCTTGTTATGACACAGACATAAGACACACATTTTAGGACAGCCTGGAGTGGGACATGAGAGTCTAAATTGCCTTCAAGCTCCCAGGTGATGCTGAAATTGCTGACATAGGGGTCATACCTAGAGTAGCAAGGTTGTGATTCCTGTCTGTTATTGCAGGATGTTAAACTAAGTCTTGTCAGAAGTTGCCACTTGCATAATTGTATAAAGGACACATCTCTTGTACACCAGACATGCAAGGAACAGGGAGGGAGCCTGTTCCTCTCCTTCTTCCTCTCCCCAACCAAGAGTGGCTTGTAAATGGCAGCATTTGCCCAAGGCAGGTTAGTAGTTCTAGCAGAGAAAACAGCAACTGACAGTTGGCCTAAGTGGCATGTGGACAGGATAGAGATTGATGGGCTGAACTCATGAAAGCAGAGATCAACTGACTCAGGAAAGCACATAAAACACCACCACTTTTGAAGATTCCTTGGAAGGGGACTGAAGCTGAGTTCATTTGATAAATGCAGTCTTAAAGTTGTTGTAAATAATAGGAAAGTGACCTTCCTTATTTATGTTCACAGTCCAGGGACACCTGGACTTACAGGAAATGAATCAACTTTGATAGTTCAGGAGCAAAATCCATTGTTGAATGCCCCTGCACTTGGCTTTGTGTTTGCTTCAGTGCTAGCGGTTGATTTTCACAGTTGCCTGATTATTGAGAACAGACAATCCTATGCTATGTGGAGCCCTGCTGGTATAGTCCTGTGGTCTCATGAATCAACATAGCACAAGACATGGCTCTGCTGCACGTAGGCTGCCTCAGCTCTTGCTACATGGCATTCCTGGGAATGTCCTTGAATTCACAAAGAGAGTAGGGAATGAATCATTTCTTTATCTCCTGCTATAAGATAGTGAACACTTCGGTTTTTTTCTCCTACTCAACAGTGTTTCTGAGTCTGTGAGACAGAATGGTGACAAGTTGACTTTGAGACCAATGAATCACCAGGCAAGCTCTTGAATGAGCGACTCTATGAAGTGAAAAGTGAAATATAGGGGTTTGTCAACACCATCACAGCAGTAGATGGATGAAATTTAGAAGGGGACAGCAGTGAGGATTGCTTGTACATTTTTATTTTTCTTGACTTTAATAATTGAGAGGAGTTTAATCTTCCAGTACTCTCTCTAACAGCTACCCAGAGGAAGATTCTTAGCTCTTTTGATTCTAACAGCAATGATTTTCAAAAAAATCTTCAGAATAAATTTCTGTGGTCGCCATGTTTCTGGATAGTGATGAGACCAAAGGTCCAGGACCTGTGCTGTGGCACAGTGGGTTAAGTTATTTCCTGAAACACCAGCATCCTATATGACTGTTTAATTGCTAGTTGCTCCACTCCCAGGTAATGCACCTGGGAGAGCAGTGGAGATTGGCCTAAGTCTTGGGCTCTTGCACTCACATAGGACACACAGAAGAAGCTTCTTGGCTTTTGTCTAGCCCAACTCTAGGTATTCAGCTGTTTGGGAAGTGAGGCAACGGATGGAAGACCTCTGTTTCTGTCCTGAACTGTCCCCTGACCCACATAATTCTGACTTTCAAATAACTAAAATAAATCTTTCTCTTTAAAATAATACAAAAAATTAAGAAATTCAAATACAAAGAAAAATTCTACTGCTAATAGCAATTTTTTTTTTAGCACTTGCTGTGGGCTAGGCACTTCCTATGAGGATGCTTAGCTGGAAGCCATACACATGCTCTTCCAGAAATTCTGCAGCTCAAGTCCTGGCAGGTTAGTGTCTGCAGCCCCACCCTTCCCTCAGTATAAAAATGCAACTAGGCAGAGAGAGAGAGAATGGAGGAACTTTTTCTTCCTGCTACATCTGACCACTAACAAGTTTATACACACAGATTTTATTTTTAAAAATAAACTTACGAAGTCCACATTCAGTAATGTTTGATTAAGAAAAGAAAGGAAAGAAAAGGAGACTTGGAGACCTGGAGTGACTTCTTGGTTCTCAATCGTCAGTCCTGATGATTGTGGGCCTTTAGAAAATCGAAATGGAAGACAGCTCTCTCTCTCTTTCTCTCTCGTTCTCTCAAAATGAATACATTGAAATTCTAAGGAAAAAAATTTATTCAGTTTAAAATTAGGGTAAGAAATACAGAGACAGAGACAGAGAGAGAGAGCGAGAGAGAGAGATCTTCCACCTGAAGGTTCATTTCCACAATGGCCAAAGCAGTCAGATCTGGGCCAGACCAAAGCCAGGAGCCAGGAGCCAGGAGCCAGGAGCCAGGAGCCAGGAGCCAGGAGCCAGGAGCCAGGAACTGCGTTGTGAACTTGTGCTTTGATGACAGAGGCTGTCTTCTGTTGATTTCCCAAGTGCATTAGCAAGGAGCTGGATCGGAAGCAGAGCTGACAGTGATGGATTTGGCACTCTGATATGGGATGAGGAGTTGCAATAGGCTTAACTCACTGCATTACAACATTGGTCCTTAAATACTTATTTTTCAGATAAAGGACAGAAGTTTTTAAGTTTTTTGGTTCTTTTGTGATATGTGTTAACTAATCCTCAGTTCTGGAGAAGCCTAGATATGCTTGTCATAGGGGTCAGTAAGGAGAGGGTTGGAAGAGAGAACTTAGCAGAGGACAGAAGTGGGATAACTCATTGATCTAACATAAATCTTGACCAGACACCTCAGGTGTACTTAGTCCTTTTGAACTTAGTAGACATAAAAAGGGTGATTATTGGGTTACCCATGAGGCCACTGTAGAAAATACTGAGCAAAGAGCACATGCAGCTAATGTTTGGGAACTCTTCCTCTGGAAGAATACAGAGGAACTAGTGTTTGAGAACTGTTAGGTGGGACTTGGGAACTCTGCCTACATCCACCTACATCTGCCCTACAAATCCAGTACATTAATGAGTCAACAAGTTGGGAAAGTTTTCGTAGTTTTTTTTTTCTTTTCTGTATTTGGCTAAGTTTGTGAGTTGCCATGAGAAACAAACAAACAAATGCAACTCTCCTTCCTCTCCACTCTGGCATGGAACTTCATTAAGATGAATACTTTGCGTTGATGACAGTAGCCTCCTCCCCCTTCCAGCACCCTTCTATGGCACACCACAGCCAGAACAAAGTCTCTAGGGCTGTATCATTGGGTAGAAGAAGGCTGGGAGACTGCAGCCTGAGCACCAGATGCCCTGTCCTCAAATTCCTGTGTGCTTGTCCTTGAAGCCTGCTTGTAACCTCAGGCCTGCCCCCAGACTCTGGGAACCAGCTTGTCCTGTGTCATGAAATTAAGGAACCCAACAGTGTAAGTCCCTGTTCTCATTGTGTGTTCCAATTCTGGAACAACCAAACTGAGTCATTATCTGATCATTCTGGACTTGTGTCCCTGCCCAGGGGTTCAGTTTGTCTAAGCCTGAGGTCATTCCTCTCAACTTTAACTCCTTGGGTACACTGTTCATAGTTGTCAGATTTCCCCTTGTTTAACCCAGTGTGTTTTGCTTTCCTGCTGGCACTCATCTGGTGGTACCCCATGGATTTTTGCCCCTGAGGCTAACTTGCACTCTGATTTTGTGAGATCTTCCCTGATTGCTTGGTAAGCACACCCCAGTTTGCTTCCTGTGTGTTCCAGCTAAGCACAGGGAAGGCCTTCAAGCCTACTGGCTCTAATTCTTACATGCCATTATTTACTTTGATCTTGAGAAATCTCTCAAAGGGGGATGAGTGTTGACACCTTATTTTAAGGTTGTGGAGAGATTGTAATTTTATTTCGTTCAAAAAAATTGTGTGTATTTTCACTTTAATTGAAAGAAAGGCAGAGGTAGACAAATTCACTGACTGAAAAAACCAGCTTTCATCTGCTTATTCACTTCTTTTTTACTGGCAACAGCTGAGGCAGGGCACACCTGAAGCCCGGAGTCTGCAACACAATCCAGGTCTCCCACATGGGTGGCAAGGACACAAGTTCCTGAGTCTCCGTCTGCTGCCTGCCTGGGTGTAGCACGAACAGGGAGCTGGAATCAGCAGCAGAGCTCAGGCTTGGACCAAAGCACTTGCATGTGGGATGCAGTCTTGCCAAGGAATGTCTTAACCTCTGTGCTGACCGTCCACCCCAGGAAGGTGTTTTATCTTCAAACCAAGTCCCAGGAGAGCAATAAGTATGAAATCTCTAAGAACTTTACTTGCAAAACTATCTGGTCTTTTTTCTTAGGACATTCTGTGACTCAGCATCATAACCCTCAGAGGTTGCTTCAATCTCTGTACTGCCAGTGGAGGCAATCTGATTTACTTGACTTCATCTCGGCATTTACCTCTAAGGCACTCAGTTCTAGTTTGCATCGTCACGTAAAGACATGACCACTGAGATGAAGCTTAGTGGATGGAGTTGGTCCTGGGAATGTTTATCTCAAGCCTCTTACAGATGTGGTCATTCTGGCCTCATGTGACATGCCTCTTCTCCCACGCCAGCCTAACACGTGGCTCCCTCCAACACAGTAAGAAGGTTCTCAAATGCTGTTACTGAAGGCTAGATTTCTTTAGCCAAAGCACCCAGTGAAAGATGAACACAAAGCTATAACTCTTACTTTAGAAATTGAGGCTGGTGCTTCAGTTTGAACTGTCCTGCTAGATGCCTTCTTGTCTTCCTCAGGGCTGGAGTGTGTGTCGCAATCCGTCCATCAGCATTAGGTCAGGATTGCTTCTAAACTCACTAAACCTCCTTGGAGTGCAAAGTGACATCCCAAGCAAGGCTTGGAATTCTCTTACCCACTTGACTCATGTCTGCTTCTAAAATGCCATTTTGCTGACTCTGTCATGAATGAGTCATCCAAGACTAACTTTTCGTTCCAGGTGTGACGTTCCCTTTCTACAAGAATATAGTCTGCTTTGATGACCTCAATAATTTTTTCCAGCAGAGGACTACATGGTAAGTTTACATTTATCTACAGAATAGGCTTATCTACAAGTTTTCTTTCTTTCTTTGTTTCTTTCTTTGTTTCTTTCTTTCTCTCTCTTTTCTTTTCTTCCTTCCTTCCTTTCTTTCTCCTTCCTGCCTTCCTTCTTCCTGCCTGCCTGCCTGCCTGCCTTCCTTCATTCCTTTCTTCTTTTTCAAACAGCTGGGTACTGTGGCACAGTAGATTAAGCCACTGTTTGGGATGCCTTCACTCCATGTTAAAGTGCCTCATTTGAGTCCCTATTCCTCTACTTACAGTTCAGGTTCCAGTAATGCACCTATGAGGCAATAGAGGAGGGCCAAGTAATTGAATCCCTGCTACCCACTTGGAAGACCCAGATGGAGTTCCTGGATGCTGACTTCAATCCAATCCAACAGTAGCTGTTGTGGGCATTTGGGAAGTGAACCAGTGTATAGAAGATCTTTCTCTCCTCTCTTCTCTCTCTCTCTCTTCCCACCCACTTCCCACAGTTCTCTCTCTCTCTTTACTTTGTCACTCTGTCCTTAAAATAAAGTAATACATCTTTTTAAAGTTCATGGTACATGTATTTAAAAATTATGCATAGATTTCAAAGATCTTTGTAGCAAAATAAATTTGTCTTCCAAAGAATATACACAAAGAAATCACACACACACACACACACACACCTTCCTGGTAATGCACTCTGTGTGTCTGTGTGTAAAAAAGGTTTATTATATGTATCTGACTTATGTAATGCTAGAGGTGGGAAGTCCTAGATTCGCAGGCTGAACTGGCAAGCTGAAACCCAGAAGAGGTGAGAGTGTAACTCCCATTGAGATGCTGGCACTCCTGAGAGGCAAGAAGAGCCATTGCTAAAGTTTGATGCCAAAGGAAAGAAAAGGCCAATGTCTCAGTTGCAGGCAGTCAAGCTGGAGAGGTCCAGCCTGGCTTACAAGAGAGGTGGCCATTTTGGTCCATTCAGGCTTTCAGAAGATTAGACTAGGCCCGCTCACATGTAGAAAGCCCCTAATTTACCCTTTCTTCCAATTAAGATGTCCATCTCATGGAAACACCAGGAAAACATTTGAACATATGTCTGGATGCCCTGTGCCCTAGTAAGATGACCTTCAAAAATACACATCAAGGTTCCTGTGGGCTTCTGTGACTCCTGTGTTGGTCTCTATTTCCCTCTACCTGGTTTTTGCTTGCTTGGTTTCTGATGTGAAGCACGATTCCTGATGGAGAGTCCCACAAGGTAAGGGACCCCTGCAATGGCCAGCCAGCCACAGCCTGTGAAGAGCTTCGTCTTACTGTTTGACAGGAGAGTGTCCTTACATATCCGTAGTGCCTTGAGATGACACAGCACTGGACAACACCTTATCTGGAAGCTATGGGAGACATGGATGCAGAAACCTAGAAAAACTGTATCTGGATTCCTGGCTATATGAACTATGCCACAATCAATGTTATAATGGAGCATTTTGTTTTGCGATTTTTTTCCCTCAACCATAGAGAAATGGCACACTCCATCTAATGACTTTAGATAATCTCACAGATAGAACCTCAGGATAATGGACTTTTCTGATTTCATCTACCTTCTCTCTTTAGGACAGGACTGAGACAAAGATTCTAAACGCCATCTCCTTTTCCTGGATGAGGTATCTATGCATCTGAATCAATTCTCCCTGTGGCATTTAGATGTCATAGTTCAAGAAAGAATGCTTACAAAAAAAAGAATGGGGCAAGTTCAGAAAACATGCATGGCTTTTCTGCATGTTTTGTATCTTCCATTTTTAAAAAAAAGATTTATTTATTTATTTATTTATTGTTATTGAAAAGTCAGATATACAGAGAGGAGGAGAGACAAAGAAGATCTGTCCACTGATTCATTCTCCAAATGGCCGCAACGACCAGAGCTAAGCCAGTCTGAAGCCCGGAGCCCCTTCCAGATCTCCCACAGGGTCCCAAGGCTTTGGGGCGTCCTCATCTGCTTTCCCAGGCTACAAGCAGGGAGCTGGATGGGAAGTGCAGTGGCAGGGAAATGATCCAGTGCTCATATGGGACCTTGGCACATGCAAGGCAAGGACTTTAGTCACTAAGATACCTCACCGGGACCTGTAACTGCCATTTTTTTTTTTTTTTACTTTCTTTTTTATTATTATTATTATTTATTATTTAACTTCATTAATTACATTGTATTATGTGACACAGTTACATAGATACTTGGGTTCTCCCACCCCTCCCCAAACCCTCCCACCATGGTGGATTCCTCCACCTTGTTGCATAACCACAGCTCAAGTTCAGTTGAGATTCCCCCATTGCAAGCGTATACCAAACATAAGGGTCCAGCATCTTATTGTCCAGTCAATTTCAACGGCTTCTTAGGTATACCCTCTCTGGTCTGAAGACAGAGCCAGCAGAGTATCATCCCAGTCAATTGAAAGCTCCAACATACCATCAGCAAAAATTTACATCATTTTGGAATTAATTGACATAGTAATGAGTAACCAATATGTTAAAAGTAAATGCGAGTTCCCAGTCACCTTCTGTGACCACCTCACCTATACTTCAATTTTAGTTTATACACAACATATAACATTCAAAACATAACATGTTATACATAACATCACATCATCTTAAATTAAGGCAAACATGTGGTATTTAACCTTTTGGGATTGGCTCATTTCCCTTAGCATTATGGTTTCCAGTTTGGCCCATTTGGCCACAAAGAACTGCATTTTGTTTTTTTTAATAGCTGAGTAGTATTCCATGGAGTAGATGAACCATAACTTTCTTATCCAATCCTCTGTTGATGGGCATTTTGGTTGCTTCCATGTTTTTGCAATTACTGATTGTGCTGCTATGAGCATAGGAGTGCATGTTGGTTTCTCATAAAACAAGTGTTCTGGATATATTCCTAGGAGTGCTATTGCTGGATCATACGGTATGTTGAATTTGAGTTGTTTGAATATTCTCCATACTGATTTCCATAGAGGCTGTACCAGCCTGCAGCCCCACCAGCAGTGGAGTAGGGATCCCTTTTCCCCGCAACCTTGCCAACAAGTGTTGTTGGTGCTTTTATTCATGTGGGCCAGTCTTACTGGCGTTAGGTGGTACCTCATTGATGTTTTAATTTGGATTTCCCTTATTGCCAGGGAACTTGAGCATTTTTTCATATGTTTATTTGCCATTTGGGTTTGTTCCTTTGTGAAGTGTTTGCCCATTTCCCGTGCCCATTTCTTGAGTGGCTTGTTTGTTTTGACATTTTGGTTGTTTTGTAGCTCTTTGTATATTCTGGAGATCAGCCCTCTATCACCTATGTCATGTGCGAAGATCTTCTCCCATTCTGTGGGTTGCCTTTTTACTTTGTTGATTGTTTCTCTAGCTGTACAGAAGCTTCTTAGTTTGATGAGGTCCCAGTTGTTTATTTTGGTCTCGATTTCTACTGCATTTGGAGTCTTTTTTAGGAAGTGAGGGCCTACCCCTAAGTGTTCCAGTGTGTTTCCAACATTTTCTTCCAAAAGTTTGAAGGTTTCTGGATGTAGGTTTAGATCTGTTATCCATTTAGATCTGATCTTAGTGTATGGTGAGAGATGTGGATCTATTTTTTTGTTTCTGCAGGCTATCAACCAGTTGTCCCAACAGCATTTATTGAACAGACCTTCCCATTTGCCTGGATTGTCGTTTGTCTTTTTGTCAAAGATTATTTGGCTGTATCTGTGTGGGTTTCCTTCTGGTGTTTCTATTCTGCTCCATTGATCTTCCTCTCTATCTTTGTGCCAGTACCAAGCTGTTTTGATAACCACTGCCCTATAGTATGTCCAGAGGTCCGGAACTGTGATTCCCCCTGCTAACTTCCTGTTCTTCAGGATGGTTCTAGCTATCCGTGGTGTTTTGTGCTTCCAGATGAACCTTTGGATCATTGTTTCCAGTTCCATGAAGAATGTTTTGGGCAATTTGATTGGGATTGCGTTGAATGTATATATTGCTTTTGGCAGTATAGACATTTTAATGATATTGATTTTACCTATCCAGGAGCATGGGATGTTACTCCATCTTTTGAGGTCTTGTTCAATTTCTTTTTTAAGTAGTTTGTAGTTTTCTTCAAATAAGTCTCCTACATTTTTGGTTAGATTTATTCCCAGATATTTCATACTTTTCTCTGTTATTTTGAATGGTATCTTGCTGGTTAAGTCTTTTTCCATCTTGGGGCTGTTCGCATACACTATGGCTGTTGATTTTTGTTCATTAATTTTGTACCCTGCCACTCTACCAAACTCTCGTACAAGTTCTAGCAGTCTCTGTATTGAGTCTCTTGGCTCTTCTACATAAAAAATCATATCATCTGCGTATAGTGAGAGTTTAACTTCTTCGTTTCCCATTTGGATTCCTCTGATTTCTTTTTCTTGTCTTATGGCCTCAGCGAGTACCTCTAGGACTATGTTGAATAGTAGTGGAGAAAGTGGACATCCCTGTCTTGTTCCAGATCTCAATGGGAAGGGTTCCATTTGCACTATTCCCTTTTGTGTTTCTCATTCACAGTCTCCATCAAAGCATCACATGTTACCCCACAAATACAGACAAATTTTAAGCCTCAATTAAGCAGCTTTAGAAGTTTCCTCATCTCCTGAGTATAGAATTGCTTTTCTCTACAGCATATTAACAGATGGTATGTCTATCACATCCTTCAGGTCCATAAGTAAAGATTTTAAAATCTGAAAAAATTTGCTTGTAAGGGCTAATATCCAGGGACCATTAAAATAGTATAGCAAGTGAAGCCTCAGCCTGGTACACCAGCATCCCATATGGAACTGATTCATGTCCCTTATGTTCCACTTCTAATCCAGCCTCTACTTATGGTCTGGAATGGAGCCCTCTGTTCATGGTCTGGAATGGAGTGAAGGCTGGTCCAAGCTTCTGGGGCCCTGCATTCTTTCGGGAGACAGAGAAGAAGCTCCTGGTTCCCGGCTTTGGACTGGCCCAACTCTGGCCATTAAAGCCATTTGGGGGGTGAGCCAGCAGATTAAAGATCTCTCTTTGTCTCTCTGTAACTCTTTCAAATAAATAAATAAATAAATAAATAAATAAACAAATATTTTAAAGCCAATAGTTGAAGTCAATGGCTTATTCTATGTCTTTGTGGTTGAGAAGATTTCATTGTTTGTGATACTGAAGTCAAAGATTAAGAACCAGACATGAATAAAATGATAACAATAATAAATGAAAAAAAGAAGTCAATATGATAGAGAACAGTGGTTCAGGGAGTCAGGGAGCTTAGCTAAACTTGTGGCCACAGTCTTAGGCAATTCTTTAAGATTCGGATATTCCCTACCAGATGTGTCAAATATTGAATTGTAGGCAAATTTCCTTTGCCAGCAGGTGCAAGCCCAATTAAGTATAGCTCAAAGGCCAGGAAGCCTGGGAATCTTCATGTGGATGAACATTTCATTGTGACCCACATGTCCTTTGGTATTACAATTGCGCCTTGATGCTGATGAGCTATTTCTAAATCTGAATTACTGGGCTGTCCATTTAGGGAAAGGACATGCATAATATCCAACAGTGTGAGGCATCTACCATCTGTAGGCACAGGAGTTTGAGATGTCCTTGGGCTGCAAGACAAGTCACCTGTGAATTTTATAGTTCCTGCACACTATAGGACCTGACTTTTGAGTCATTCTGTTATAGAAACTAGATTTGTTGTTTTCTATGCACTACACTTCCTGGTAGTTGTTGGCATACAAAATGTCCTCTTCACCTGCTGAAAAGTTTCAAGGAGTGGTCAGAGCCTGGAGTGCTTCGCCTTAATCTCAAACCTGCAGACACTGAAGACAGTAGCAAGTACCTCCAGGGGAAGATCAATGCTATGAAAATTCCTTAAAACTTTGTTCAACTTGATTCTTGCATATATAGAAACAAAACATTAAAAAAATCAAATTTCAGATGGATTTGTGTAATTACATTTGCATGCGATATATTGATCAGTATTTTCATTACTATATTGAAATGCCTGAGGCAGCTAACTTATAAAAAGCAAGGATTTATTTAGTTCACAGTTTTTGGAGTTGAAAGTCCAAATTGCATGATGCAGGCTTAGGCTTTGGCAAGGAACCTGTAAGGAAGGATTCTGTGATGAGACACAAAAAGGCTGGGTCCAAATTCCAACGTTTGTGAGTATCACTGTCACGGAACTACCTTCCAAAGGCCTTCCTGCAATGACCTAAGGATCTTGCGCTAGGCCACACCTCTTAAATACCACAAATGGATGTAAGTTCCTACCCTGTTAGTGCCATCAACTTTACATTTAGGGGCTTAAAATCTTACATAAATTTGTAAACCAAACCTTATTCAAATTGTAGAATATGGCTAATGACAAATTAGAACACTGGTTTATTAGTTCACAGGGGAAAATACATTGTAAGAGATAAGAATATTCACATCTTAGCCCCTAGATCAGCACCGCTAGCATTTTCTCCACATGGGAAAGCTGGTTGAACAAACATAAGTTTTGTTGGTAATGAAGTTAGTTGAGTAAGAGTTTAGCTAGACTGTGAGAAGCACTGATGTTTCTGGGACGAACACACCTCAAGTCCTTGATTTAGAACCACTGTCTGCTCCCTGGGCACAGCTAGACACATGTTGCTAAGTGTGCTTGATAGCACCCAGGCCTACTATGTTACACTTGCCCTTCTGTCAACACCCTCTTATGGTGAATTATCAATAGTGGTGTCTATTCTCTGCTTGTAATGATTCAATCAAGTGAACTTCAGGTGGTTCCTAAGGGAAGGAGTCAAGCTGAATCATACCAGATTTCTGGCCTAGGTAGGGAAAGGAACAAGAAAAGGTGCAGTGTTTAGTGAAGTACTCATTGTCAGAAAAAGGAAGTAAGAATGGGTTTTTGTTGTTATGAAGTAGAAACAAAGATCCTTTTCTTTTTTTAAAAAAAAAGATTTGTTATTATTGGAAAGCTGGATATACAGAGAGGAGGAGAGACAGAGAGGAAGATTTTCCATCCGATGTTTCACTCCCCAAGTGAGCCACAACAGGCTGGTGCACGCCAATCCGATGCCGGGAACCAGGAACCTCTTCCAGGTCTCCCACACGGGTGCAGGGTCCCAAAGCATTGGGCCATCCTCTACTGCTTTCCCAGGCCACAAGCAGGGAGCTGGATGGGAAGTGGAGTGGTCGGGATTAGAACTGGTGCCCATATGGGATCCCGGCGCTTTCAAGGTGAGGACTTTAGCCGCTAGGCCACGCCACCGGGCCCACAAAGATCCTTTTCTAAGGACCCAAGAATTTTCAGGCTCTCAGCAGAGGGAATGACAACTCCATCTTGGTATGGAAGACATCAGGAAGATGGCCAGCAAGGACAGGACTGCCATTGTACTGCAGCAGCCAGGCTCGTGCAGCAGGGCGGAACAGCACCTACCACTGTGAATGAGCACAGGGCGAGGGGAGAGCATTCCTGTTTTCTTGGACTACATAATCTTGAAGCTTATGATGTATGAATGTTGTTGGAGTATAGGCAGAGAGAGGTGGAGAAATGTATAAAAATGATTGAAGTTGGATTCTCCAACAACTGTTGAAAATGTGGGATAGGTCATCTGCGTATCGATTTAGGAACTGAAGAATGTGATGCTTTTTGTGTCTTAGTGCCAAGGAGAAACTTACCTGAGTGTGTTGGCTGTCAGTGCCCAAGACTCAAGTGGTGACCCAGGAGATATATGCACAGATGTGCCCATCTCCTAGATGAGTAAGCTACTAGGGCTGCGTGTTAACTTTTTAAGCCATCTTTCCTCTTCTACCAGCTCATTTCTTCCTTAAGCCAGCGTTATGTACCAATCTACTCCCCTAGTTTCAAGAGAAAGGGAGGAAGCAGTTAAACACTGCCTTTGAAGTGTCCACTATTTTCTCTCCAAAACAGTAATTCGCAATCCTGATTGCACAAATGAATCACCTGGAAAGATCTGGGAAAAAATAACTGTTAGCTCGTTTCAGATAAGCTTTTTTCAGGATAAGTTTGCTGCCACAAGTCAAAACGGCAGAGGCAGCAAGCCACACGGAGATCTTTTATTCCAACAGGGATGAAGGCCATGGGGACAGGAATGGAGGCAGAGAGAGGGAGAGAGGGAGAGGTGGAGACATCTCCTGCCATAGTGGCAGGAGGGGGCTCCAAGGGAAGGGGGAGAGAGGCAGACAGCAAGACAATGGGGAGCAGCAGGAAGGCAACACTTGAGGGGTCACATACATGCAGGCCCATGCCTTTATGGCCAAGGCTGGGTGTCCCAGGGCCATGAGGGATTGGTGGATAGGGCCATGGGTGGGCCACAAGGGATTGGCGGATGGGACTGTTGGAACCTCAGGGGATTGGTAAAAGTGGCAGTGGGTGAGCACTAGGGGGAGGGGTCATGAGGGGTTCATGGAGAGGGCTGTCAGGTAAGGTGCCACGTCGTTACAGTGGATTGGTGGGAACAGGGTTACAAGTTACAGCAGATTGGCAGACAACAAAATTTGGACCTGAAGGGCAAGTGGATCTTTTTTTTTTTTAAAGACTTATTTGTTTTCATTGGAAAGTCAGATATACAGAGAGGGAGATCTTCCATCCACTGATTCACTCCCCAAGTGGCCGCAACAGCCAAAGCTGAGCCAATGCAAAGCCAGGAGCCAGGAGCTTCTTCCGGGTCTCCCACATGAATGCAGGGTCCCAAGGCATTGGGCCATCCTTAACTGTTTTCCCAGGCCACAAGCAGGGAGCTGGATGGGAAGTGGAGCTGTCGGGATTAGAACTGGCGCCCATGTGGGATCCCAGCGCATTCAAGGCGAGGACTTTAAGCTGCTAGGCCATGCCACTGGTCCCCATCAATACCATTTTAAATATCTGCTTTCCCTAGGTCTTGACGTCTTTAAGGTTCACATGCCTGGGTCCAGGGCAGTGGCCTAGTGGCTAGAGTCCTTGCCTTGCATGTGCGATATGGGTGTTGGTTCGTATCTCAGTGGTCCCGCTTCCCATCCAGCTTCCTGCTTGTGGCCTGGGAAAGCAGTCAAGGACAGTCCAAAGCCTTGGGACCCTGCACCTGCATGAGAGACCTGGAGGAAGTTTCTGGCTCCTGGCTTTGGATCGGCACAGCATCGGCCATTGCGTTCACTTGGGGAGTGAATCAATGGGCAGAAGATCTTCCTCTCTGTCTCTCTTCCTCTCTGTATATCTGACTTTCCAATAAATATAAATACATCTTTAAAAAATAGTAATAAAATGGTATCACGTCCAAAATGGTGGGGGTCTTCAAGGGCGATATTCGAGTCACTCCTCACAATAATCATATCCAATTCCTACCCTTAATCAATGAATCAGAATCTCTGGGGAAGGAACTCCAGGATGAAAGCTTTTTGAAAATTCTCTGTGCAAGTTCACCCTATAGCCACAGGTCTGGGACCCCAAAGTAGACTGATGCAATGTGATTCAGAACTGGATGCTCTTCCATGGAAACTAAAATGTTACTCAGCTGAGAAACAGACTACTAAAATCTGGACGTTAACATTCCAAGGCCAAGAGGACAAGTGGACACAGGTGCTTGGAACACCAGGAAAAGACCAGCCAGTGAGCATGGCTTGACCAGAGAAGTACTGAAATCTTGGAGTCTTTTAGAATGTGCTTACTGCTGGAGATAATACCCAACGACTGAGGCTAGGATGAATAATTTAGACCATTAGAGAGGCTGTTTGCAAGGGAATCAATTTTCTTTATCCTTTCTCTGCATAGTTAAGCTAAAGTGCTCAAACCTCCAGAGTAAAGCTGACTTTACAAAAAGCACAAAGAGAAAGTTCTAACGTCTGCTTCTGTGCTGCTGATAAAACCTACAATTGATTGAATCGTGTTGCTAAAAAGTGTTTCAAAAATTCTCTTGGTGTGTCATATTTTTGAGATATGTGATATTCATTCAATGAGTTTCTCAGGTAAAGGGGTTAAAAACTTGGTCTCTTAAATGCTACAGAATAAAACAAATTCTATTGTAAGTTCATTTTTAAAGAATTATTTATTTTAATTATTTATAAGGTATCAGAGATACTGTCTTCTGATTTCCAAGCTGCTGTCACCTTGGGTGCATATGAGCAGCAAGCTGGGATTCAAAGTAGAGCTCAAACTTGAACTTAAGCACTCTGATGTGGGATTTGGATTTTCCAGACAGTGCTTCAACCCCCTGTGCCAAATGTCCAATCTAACAATTTCACATTTTTCCCCCTGGGGAGATTTTGACTATCTGGCATAAGGAAGTATGAGACTTAAGAGTCTTTTGTTGGTGGTGTGACTGGAGTAACTGCATGTTTCTGGCTTACCTCAAAGGGTTTCCAGTGATACCTGTTGTCTTAGTGTAAATATAAGAGCCTTACATGTTCACTTCCAGTTAAGTACTGGGTTGGCTGATAGATGTTATGGTCATCTTCCTCATGAAACTGTGTACCTTAGCCTGTGAAAACAAGATCTGTGTTCCAGTATTATTTCCTTTACTAAAAGGCTCTGTGCTCAGAAAAATTAATTTCCCTTAGGGATTTAGTTTTTTTGTTTTGCTTTGTTTTCATAATCAAAGGGGTGACAAACCCAGAGATCCAGGGACTCCCCTCCTGGTCAGTAAACAACATTACATGTAGATTTGGGGGGTATGGATTTTGCAAGTATGTTCTGGTATGCACACTTTTTTTTTCCTAGGGGAAGTTTGATAGCTGTCGTTGAATTGTCAAGGAGTTTCAGGACCGTGAAATGATGAAGCGGCACATTGGATGAGCTCAGCAGACCACTCAGTCTGCACAGTTCTGCATTTCGATGGTTAAGAGACTTTTAAAATAAAACTTTGGGATCAGGTAAAACGTTTTCTGATGAAATCTCCACAGTGAGAACTGTGTCATAAATGATTCTCCCTGTCCCCCAAAATTAATGGAATCTTGTTTTTAGAGACAGACATCCTGCACATTGCAAGGATAGAACCCTCCAGGGAGACAGAAGGGAACCCTCTAGTTGGGAATACAGAGCCTGCTCCTTTGGGAAGAAAGCAGGAAGAGAAAGAGACACCCCATGGGGAAGCATTGGTTTTTGTGAGGTAAGAATGCTTCCCAAAGGGAACTCAACAAGTGTCTTGGCCTCTTGTCTAAGACCAGTACTACTGGACAGATAGTAGCAAAGAGGTAAGCAGTGAAGGAAGTAATTACATTATAGACTAAACAGCTGGAAATCTGCTAGATCTGTTTTAAGCTCTGCTGTTAAACTGGCACACGGCCTTGGCTAGTTGACTTCTGCTGCTGAAAAGCCAGAATTGAGCCAGATGATGTTCAACTGTGAGGATTCCAATCCCTGCACTTGCTCATTTTGGCTCAATTCTTCCTGTTAATGACCCTGATGCAATCTTTCGGTGTCTCTTTGGTCAGAATCAGTGCACCTGCCAAAGACCTTATTGTACTGCATTCTGTTCTATAAATTATACCTCACTGAAAAATATTTAACACCTTCTATATACTTACCAAGGAGATAAATTTTGCCTTGAAATTATGGCCAGAGTTATCCTTGAGCTTTCTTCTCAAGAATGGATCACCTGAGTAAGACAGCCTGTCCGTGTTTTGATTCAGAGTGGTCACTGAAATAATCATGGAATTACTTGTGAACAGATAAAAAAAAAAAACTTGACAAAATTATCAGACTGAAGCTGGAAGATCCAGAGGTGTTGCCCTGACGACCGGAATATATTTGGTTCTAGTTCAAATTTTATTAGAATCTTTCATAAATTAACTCCAGGATGATAGTGGAGAAATGGCTACACATTTGTGCACTGGGTTGAATAACCCTCAATAAGAATTTTGTATACAGTGCTTATATTCAGGGGCAATGCACATCATAAGAGCAATAGCTCTTTTCCAGGCTTGTTATACTGTGGATGAGGTCAGTGTTCTTAGGTGTTTTAAGCCTTTCCAGGGGGTGCAAGATGATCCATTGGGTCATGGAGAAAATATTAAACTCCTACTTAAAGTTTTATTAGGTGTTCTGTCAAGAATGTTTAGAAGACCACCATTGTTCATCCTCTGTACGGGAAAAAACAGACACATCTTGGGAAAATACGTATAGACCATGTAATGTGCTATCTTGTGTGATAAGATTTCAGGCTTATAAAAGCCTTGAGCTCTGGGGAATGAACAGCAGGCTAATCCTAATGTGACAAGGAGACACAAGTTATGTTTAATATCACTTGAGAAGTCTGGAGATACTGAGAAAGGGGAGTGCCAGAATGAATGGCCAATGGGCAGTGGATTTGACACACGATCTCTTGAAAGTCACATTTGAGGTGAAAGTTACACAGGCCAGACATTCAGGAATTCTGGCAAATGTCATCACAGTCAGTACGCCTTCTGCTGGTAAAAGATCTTGCATCAAACGGCAAGCGAAACAATAGCTTAAGTTCATTAAAGGCCTGGTATCACTTATCTCAATACCACTCAAAAGAAAGAGGTACTGGGAAAACAACTGGACCTAACAAATCAGACATCAGTAAATCCATAGTTGATTTTCCTGGTATCAAAGAAACAAGTAGAGACTTATTTTCAGAGATAAGCTGGTCACGCATAATTGAACCTAGTCCTTGGCTGAGGCCAATAGCTTTCGGTTTTTGACCCTTGTCAGAATAAGAACTCTTAAAAGCACTAGTGCCTGACACTCATCCCAGAAAGTCCCACTTTGATTCTGTTTTAATTGTTACGTGGAACTTGGCAGCAGCAGTTTTTAAGAAGTGCCCTCCATGAAACTGACATCTTCCATTTGTTGTGGGTTTGATGGTTATCAGGGAATTCCCTGTAATTGTTCATTTCCACGGCAAGCATCAAACATTAAATAACCCAGTTCCCTTTCGGTCTCTTTGGAGACCACATTGCTCTCCTAACCCCTTGAGTTGAAACTGATAAAAATAGGTGCTGATGCTTACGTAACTTTAAAGCTATCCTTGAGAAAGCAAGAACCTTACCCTTGAAAAGGAGAAATACTTCCATCTCCCTAGAATGTGTAAGGAAGACGTGAAATATAACCTACAAGGATCATAACTGGTAACTCATAGACAACAGACTCGAATCAGCATTAGACAATAGTTAAACTACAAAGACATATGGGGGAAGTAAGAGTGATCCTGACAACCTCTTAACAGGAGGTCATATGCACAGAGCAGGGGGGTACCATAGAGCGGAGCAGGGGGACAAGAGGAGGTTTGTATCCCAACCCTGAAGACTCCCAGATTCTCACCAAGGACTATCAGTACGAGCACCAAGGACTACCTCCCAACTGCCAAGGAGACCACAGGGGATTGGAGTGCCTCCGGAGGCCAAGAACTCTGAGGTCATCCACTCCTGCTTGGATCTACCACATGGGATGAAAGAAGTCCAAATCCTTCCTCACAGGATCCAAGGGCATCAGAACAACAGCCAGGAGCCCTGAGCAGTCTGCAGAAACAGAACAGTAAACTTCCTTCAGGACTAGGGAGGAGAACTTTCTCTGGTCCTCGCTTGGTTCCAACTTTGGGTCCCCACCCTCTCTGGCAATGACCATCAGGATTGCTCCGGAAACCCCTCAAAACAAACAAACAAACAAAAACTCTAGCATAGAGAACAACAAGGAAAGCTTAGAATCAGACAGGAAGCAGTCAGCGTGGATTCATGTATGCCTTACTAGGTGGGACACAAAATTAGTTACTCCTCACTAGGGTATTGAAGATTTCTCTGCACACCCCTCCTAAACCTATTCTGCACCTAAACTGTTGGCATGTCTTGTTAGAGTTAGAAGCCAGTCTAGACTACCCAAAAAAAGCCAAGTTCAGCAAAATTATGCTTCAATGCAATAAAATGCTAAATATTAAAATGAAAATAGACAAGAGACAGCTGAATAGTAATCTATAGCCATTTTAAGGGTATAAAACCCAGTTGTATGTAAACTAAAATTGAAATGTCAATGAAGGGATCGCAGGATGTGGTAAAGAACTTGCATTTTTTTTAACATGTTGGTTATTCAATACTATTTCAATTAATTCCATAATGTTATAAATTGCTACGGATGTTATGTTGGGGCTTTTAATTGATTGGGATGATATTCTGCCGGCTCTACTTTCAGACCAGAGATGGTCTCCCCAACAAGCCGTTGAACTTATCTGGACAATGAGTTGCTGGACTCTATGCTTGGTATATGCTTGCAATGAAAGAATCTCATGTGAACTTGAACTGTGGTAATGCAACAAGGTGCAGGAATCCACCATGGGGGGAGGGTTTGGGTAGGGTTGGGGGGGAAATCCCAGTACCTATAAAACTGTGTCACTTAATGCAATGTAATTAATGAAAAAAAAAGAAAGAAAGAAAAGGAGAAATACTGGTCCTTCTCTCAGAAATCCACCTCATCATGATTTCTTGAACACTGTCTATTTCAAAATTATTCCTCTTTCTGTCTGGGAGGCATAATCAGTAAAAGAACATGCTGATGAATCACATGATGTTAGGGGAATTCTAGGAAGGAAAAAGGGATTGAATACTCCAATTGGTTCATCATTTTACAAAGGAAGCGAGTGTCTGGATTTCTCTTTTAAATTATTGGTTGCTTTTGTCTTTGGCGGGGGATGAGATATCTGGGATTATTTGGCCACTCTCCTCAAATTGGAGTCTGCAGACAGAAATTATTCATCATGTTGGTGCTTCCCCTTTGTGGTATATACTTTGTCCTTTTCACTCCTTTTTGATGATGTGTGCAACCACAGGGTTTAGAGTGAGGAGAAATGGTTTCTCTATAAACAAATAGCATATATTTTAGGGGGAATGCTTCCTTTTAGTTTACCCTAAGAACTTTGAAACCTATATATGCATATATATATACATATACACATATATGTGTCTATACACAGAAACACATACATATATATATATATATAAAGAGTGAAGTTAATACAATAATTGACATCAACATACTTGGACAATCAAGAATTCAGAGTACCGTCCAATAATTTCTAATTCCCAAGCAATATGTGTGACCCCCCCCTAACCATAGTAGTCAGAAAAAGGAAACTTGAGTAAGATGGTTTAATAAACAGGATTTAGTGTGACTGAGTAGTAAAAAGAAAATTTGAAGAATCTTCTGGATGGAGTTTCAGTGCAGGTGTTAGTAGAAGCAGCAAACCACTACACAGAAGAATTAAAGCAGGAGGTAGTGTTAACTGAAGCAGGAAACCAGACACAATGAGTATCCACAGTGGATGCCACCAGCAGGAGTTGGTATTACTGAGCTGGAACCACCTGCTAGACTAGAACCTGGAAAAAGAGGGGACAAGCACACTCACTTCTTTCTTCTAACTCTCCAGTAAGTGCTTTCCATTGGCTAAACTTCCCCAGGAGGTGTCTAACATATAGCTTTACAAACTGCTAATGCAGTGATAGATCAATGCATCTACAATCTTTCATTCAGTGGTCCAACAGCAGCAGAGTTAGGGCCAGGAACCAAGAGCTGAACTCTGGTCTCTGACATGGGTGGCAGGGACATAGTTATTGAGCCATCATCTTCTGCCTGCTAGAGTGAGAGTCAGCAGGAAGCTGGAGCAGAAATGGAGACCGGACTGAAGCCAGGCACTCCAGTGTGGAATATGGCATCCCAAGTGGTCCCTTAACCCACTGGACTACAATGCCCACTCCTCAGCAATGTTTTTCTTTTTATATACTGATTTTTGAAAATTGTTAAAATATTCCATTGCATTAGTTATTATTGCTTTATTCTTGTATTTTAGTTTTTGTTGTATGTGCTTTGGGCAAAAATAAGCATAGGGTTGTTACAAGACAATTATTCTGTTTCATATTCAGATAGACTTTGTTAGTCTTCAAAGCACCTAAAGTATGTTCTGTCTGCTGTGTATGCCAATATTCTAGCTTTATATTGTGCAGAATTCACCTGGAATCCATTGTCCTTCATTTTCTGCCTTCTGTTGTTATTTTGTTCCATTCTGTCTCCTGTCAGAAATATTCAGCCTGATTATTGAATCTGTTCACTATTTAATTTTTTTTTAAGTAGAGTTACAGAGAGAAGGGGAGACAGAGGGACCTTCCACGTACTGGCTTGCTGCTTAATCAGTCACAATGACTGGTGCTGGGCCAGTTGAAAGCCAAGAGCCAGAAGCTTCATCTGGGTTTCCCACTGGGTGCAAGGGCTAAGGTCTTGGGCCATCCTCTGCTGCTTTCCCAGGCACAGTGATAGAGAGCTGGATTGAAAGCAAATCAGCTGTGACTTGAACTGGTGCCTATATGGGAAGCCAGCACCATAGGAGGGGGCATAGCCTACTATGCCACCGTTCTGGCCCCCCATTTTTTATTATTATTATTATTTTAGCAAAACTAGAGACAGTCTATGTCTTAATAGCAGGTTAGTTGCATTGCCTTTTAAATAATCATTTTCATAACATGCTTTATAATATCTTCATTTTTTTCTTGGAATGCACATTCTAATCTGTGGATGTGACTATCACTTAAGATGTATTACACATTCAAGTTAAAAGTAGATCTTATGTTTTTATTGTTTCCCATCTGAATGAACTTATCAATTTTTAATGCTGATTTAGGAGTTTCACATTCTTTTGCATTCTGTTTCTATTTTCTCCTATTTTAGGATTGCCAGTGCACTTTCAACATTCACACTTGACTTATACTATGCAAAACTAATCCCCAAGAGCAAGAAAAAGATGTTAGTACTTTCTGAATGCAAATAACCATGTTTTTCATATCTAACATTTTCGCTTTACCTTGTTTTTAAGCCCTCGAAATGGAATGGAGCTTTTTCATACTCAATGTTGATTTAGATTTATACTCATTTCCCCCAGTTTCTGGCTTAACAGGCCTCGTGTTGCCTTCTCACGTCAATTTAATTTCCTTTCCTTGTGCCGGGGCCTGTGTGTGGCATTTCTCATTCTTTGTTAGTATGAACATTGAGTTTTATTGTACCGTCATTCTTGAATGACAGTTTGGCATAGTGAAGAATTCTGGTTTGAAAGTTATTTATCTTCTTTTGGAAAATGCGTCATTTCTTCTGTTTTTTTGTTGCTCTTGGGAATTCTGGTACAAGTCCAATTGTTCATCTTCGGGAAATGTTTCTTTTTTTTTCATGGGCTTTAAAATTTTTCTCATTTTAATATTTCACAGTTTCTTTTGTGATGCAAGTGTCAGTATATTTGTATTTGTCGTCTTCTAGACTCTTTGTGCACCTTCCCCAATGTGAAGATTCATGCGATTTTTTTTCAATTCCAGAGACTACATCCAGAGGAACAGCCTAAATTTCTCTCCCAGTTAGTTAATCTCTTTATTAGAGTCCAGCCTGCTGTTTCACTAATCATTTATATTTTTAGGTATTTTTGTTGGTTTATTTACTAATTTCTATTTTGTTCTTTTAAAAATAGCACATGCTCACTTAGATGTGCTGAAACAGTTCATTTATTTTTTCTGGAAAAAGACAATATTGTGTGTACTGTAGGTTCCTTATAAAGATGTTTAAAAAAATCACAGGAGAGGTTGAGATGTATTTTCACAGAACTATATAGTTGAACAATTTATGATAATGATAATAATAAAAGGTAACTGTTACGTGAAATGTTTTCACCAAAGACCAAAAGACTTTTTTTTAAAATGAATTATGTTATTTTTATTAGAGATTTACACAGAGATGGAGACAGATATATACAGAGAGATCTTCCATCCCAAAATGGCCTCAGTGAGCCATTCTGAGCTGATCCAAAGACTGGAGCCAGGAGGTTCTTTTGAGTCTCTAATTAGTGTGCAGGAACCAAAAGACTTAGGAAGTGGAACAGCCAGGATTTGAACCAGCATCTATATGGGATTCCCTCATCAAAGCCAGAAAAGTGTTCTTACTAACCTTTTCTATTTTAGGCTTTTAATAAGTTTAAAAATTCTGTGTTCTATGAACATATCTAAATTGTCTAACTAGTATAACATGACTTTTGATTAACTGTAGGGAGAATCTGGTTATAAAAACTTCCATTTTGTTTATTTTTCATACTCAAATATGGCATACATTGTAAGGTATAAATGGAGCTGAGTGTGTCAGTGCATCACATGGAAACACCAACTAACCAATAGATGTGAGTCTGAAAGGCCCACCAGGAGTCTGGTGAGTGCTCCTAGTCACTCAACACCTACTCTACCTGCTTGATAAGAGATGATTCTGTGATCCTTCTACGAATCTGTATTTGAAGGTGCTTGGTTTTTCTGGGTAACTTTCCCAGATGTCTTCACACCATGGAACTGTGAATCCTGAGATGAGAGACAGATGAGATGAATGATCAGCAGAGCTTGTAGGTACCACTTCTTGGTATCCAGGAATTGAATTGTCTTTCTGGAGCTGCAAGGTGAAGTTTTTCAGCTTTAGTTCAATTTTTTTCTTTCATTTTGTTGATCTGCACAATATGCTTATAGGAATTTCTTTTTCAACTCTCAATTTCTGGCCACAAAGCAACTGTTGGGGTGCTCTACATTCCAAGCATAATCCTGTATGAAAATACGTGTGGTAAGTTAAGCCCTATTTTTAAAACTCACTGTGAGTGAAACCAATGTGAAATAACTGTCTGAGTACACTCATTTTGGGAGTCAGTTATTTTCTCATTGTCTTCATGTGAATGTCACCTGTACTTTTAGGAATACTATTTGTTGACACTTTGTCAGGTGTAATTTGCCTTCAGGGCTATGTAAATCTATGTAATAAATCGTGGTGTTACATATCAGCAGTCCCTGTAAATAAAATGCAGAGATGGTAATATCTTATTGCACATGTATAAGCTGGATTAAATGGGATTTACATCAGGGTGGTTAAGTACCTCTTGCGGTCAAATATTTGCTAAATATAAAGAGTGCATTTGGTTTAAGTTCCCCTTCATATGAACTTTGATGATTAAGAAAGGATTCTCCATGTTTTATTGTTTTGAAATTGCATTGTATCATAGGAACTAATGAATCACTTTGCCATTATGAAAACTCAAGTGCAATCTGAATGTTTTGCAAAAGTATTTTGGCAGTTGCTCTGGTCAGTTGGGTAAATGGCTCTATGCTTGGCAGTTCCGTGAATGTTTAAACGTCTGCACCCTGACTTCAGGGTACTGTGGCTTGACTCAGGGTGTTCTTCCTGTCTGGAGTGCCCCCTCCCTGTTTCTTTGCCTGCTGAAGTCTTGCTGCTCTCCCGAGGCCAAAGCAAACATTACCTTCCCCCTGGAACCTTCCTGGATTTCACACACCAGAATTAATCATTCCATTATGGGGCCTCTGTAATCCTTTCTTCAACCCATTGTGAAGTTTATCTCCCCATCAAATATATATTTGAGATGTTTGGGAGGAGGGGAGTCACTGGCTCAAAACTCCATGCAAACTTTGTGCAGAGCAACCATTCAGTATCTGTAATCAACTTAGTTTATCTTCCCAGGAACTGAATCCTCTGCACGTCTAAAAGAAAATCACTTTTGGGGTCCAGCGCAGTAGTCTAGTGGTAGTCCTTGCCTTCCAAGCACCAGGATCCCATATGGGCGCCAGTTCTAATCCCAGCAGTCCCACTTCCCATCCAGCTCCCTGCTTGTCGCTTGGGAAAGCAGTTGAGGACAGCCCAAAGCCTTGGGACCCTGCACCTACGTGGGAGACCCGGAAGAGGCTCTGGGCTCCTGGCTTTGGATTGGCTCAGGTCCAACCATTTTGGCTGCTTGGGGAGTGAATCATCGGACAGGAGATTATTCTCTCTGTCTCTTCTCCTCTCTGTATACTGATTTTCCAATAAAAAAATAAAATAAAATAAGTCCTAAAAATTGCTTTAATGATTTTTTCAGGATGGCTAATACACAGCTTCATCAAGGGGTTAGAATTACCTGCAGGGCCCAGAGCAATAGCTCAATGGCTAAATCCTCACTTTGCGAGTGCTGGGATTCCATATGGCACTTGTTGATATCCTGGCTGCTCCACTTCCCATACAGCTACCTGTTTATAGTCTAGGAAATCAGTAAATGATGGCCCAAGCCTTGGTATCCAACACTCGTGTCGGAGATCTGGAGGAAGTTTCTGGCTTCGGATTGGTTCAGTTCCAGCCACTGTGATCATCTGGGAAATGAACCAGCAGGTAGAAGATCTTTTTCTCTCTTTCTCTCTGTAAGTTCAATCTGCCTTTCCAATAAAAATAAATAAATCTTTTAAAAAATCTTTTTTAAAAATGCACATTGTGGAACTCAGTTTATCTCTTATTTTTCTTTTCCATTTAAAGATTGCCAGATGTTTCACACTTATAATACTTAGATTTGAGAGATCCTACAATACTTTAAAAAGATGGATTTCTCTTGTTTTGAGGCAAAGGGACAATTCATTAATAATATGAAGGGCTTGAGAAGAAAGACATTTGGTACCAGAATGCCAAACAATATTGATTCTTATGTATCACTTACCACATTAAAGAAAATATGGTGCTGGAAAACAAAAATCTGGATATTCTACATTTACATCAATTGAGGAAAAAGAAGTTCAAGGTTATATGTTAGACTTTGTGATGAATAAAACCATAATTGAGTTTAACCTCATTGTTTCTCAATGTAAGGTGGGAGTGTATGTCTTTATTCTTTCTGAGTATCCCTGAATATAATTTGTATGAATCCTAGGACAAAACTTAGTATGTAGAACATATGAAAACTTAAAACCTTATTGAGTTTGATTAGCCTTTATCTGAATGGTCATTTCCATAGAATTTGACATTGAAAAATGATAGGAAAATCCTACAAGAATATATATCTAAGAAAATTTCATAATGATTAAAAGCAGAAAGTTTTCAAAGTAGTTACCAGTCTAATATAAACATGTCAGAATAATCCCTGGGTGTTGGATAGGTGTGAACATATACTCTTCCCTGGGTTTCAAGTTTAGATGACTTTCACCATGCCCCTCTCATTATGTACTTCCAGGACAGATTAAAGGTAGCCTTTTTGCTCATTTCTCCGTTTGAGAGGTGAAATCAACGGTGATGCATGAACAGCTACAGGAACAGAGAGCCATCTTCCCTTCTATTTCCTTACTCCTGTCCTTTGCTGAGATGAATAAATGGTCCTGAACACATTCATGCCCTAATGTCTGGAACCTTTGAATGTGTTACAGTACAGGATAAAGGGAATTTAGCAGATGCAATTATATTGAAGACCTTAAGATGGGGAGATTATTCTGGATAATGCAACAGATCTGAGATAATCACAGAGTTCTTCAAGAGCAGACAGGGGCGACGTTAGATAGGGAAAAGAAGTAAGAAAATCAGCTGAGGTCAAAGAGGAAAGAAGATGTTCTACAACTGGTTTTGAAAACAGAGGGAGGGGCCAGGAGTTAAAGGCAAATGGTCAGGCTCTGGGAAGTGCTTTAAAAAGGCCATGGAATAAGAAAACGAAGCTTATTTGGGTGCAAAATTTTTATTAGTTTTATATTTTTATTATCCTTATTTTGAATGATTGTATTACTTGCATGGTAAGATCTTGGTCTTAAAAACTATTGTGTGATAAGCCACAAGCATTGTCATTCCAAACAGTTATGTTTGGTTTAGGCATAGCTCATGTAAAATTTTTTTTCTATTTTATTTTTAATTTTATGGTAAAATTTCATAGGCTCTGGGATTTTCCCCTACTCCCTCCCCAAATTCCCTCTCCCCAACTGATTTCTTCCATATTAGTACAATAGTACAGTCCTTCATAAGCTGTCATAAGTCCATCATTCTGTTATTTAAGTATGTTCTAAACTTGCTAGTATGGACAATGGCAGACAGTCTAGCATCCTATCGTCAAGATATATCCAACGGTTTCATTGGGAGTCCATCTTTGATTCGGAGGCAGAGATGCATATTGCATTGTGTCTTCACATCTGGATATGATACTCTCTATTACACCATTACTATACATTCCCTTAAATGAGAAGCCATAAAACAAAATCAACAACAGGAATAAAGTTAAAACAAAAAATTTACAGCGCCATGGAAAGCAGTATGCTGCTGAATAAACAGTATTTCGGTGAAGAAATGAAAAAGAAAACACAAAAGCTTCTTGGAGAAAATAATATTATGTGATCTATGAGTCAGTAAAAAATTTGATAAGAGAAAAGAAACTATTTTGAAGAAATAAAATAAAACATAATGTCAAAACACATGGGTTGCAGCAAAAATACTATTGGAAGGATTATTGATCTTATGATTTGCGCTAAGGTTGCCTTATATCAGAGAGAACATATGATATTTGTCCTTTTGGGATTGATTTATTTCTCAGAGCATAATGGTCTATAATTGGGATCAATTGGTTGCAGATTTTGTGTAATTTTATTATTTTTTAATGGCTGAGTGGTAATTCCATGGAGTAGATATACCGCAGTTTCTTCAAACACGGCTCTTTGGACTCTTCAGAGCAAAGGCAAATGGGAGGCTCTGGGAAGTACTTTAAAAAGGCCATGGAATATGAAAGTGAAAGAGAAACTTACCTGAGTGCCAAAAAAATGTTTAAATCAATGCATAGTATTTTCATGATATGAATTTCTGATGGATTTTTGAAAATTCTTTGAGAATTCTTTACAAGACTCTGGCCTTAGGCTCTGAAAGACAATAAATTTACATTGTTTTAAGCCATGACATGTCTGATAACTTGTTAAAGCAGTAATAGGGAGGAAATACATATTTTTACTTTCGTTCCCTTTTTTCTCTCTGTATTTTTCTCTCTGTATTTTAAAGAGTAATAATGTATAGTGATTAAGATTATAAAATCCAGACTGCTGTCTTATTTTGGGTAGTAGGTCACCTACTCGGTGCCTTCCTTAAGTCTGCTGTAAATGGAAATAACAGCAAGCCTCACCTCAGAGGATGGTCATGTAACACACGCTGACTGCTTTAAACAATGCCTACACCATGTATATACATCTACATTATTGCTTTGTATTTTCACAAGTGCCAGCCTCAATAATTAAAATTAGTTTCTAATTTAAGGTGGATTCTCTCTCATTAATACGTGGCACTTTTAAAAAACTTATTTTTTTAATATTGTTTATGCAGTTGAGAGGGTTCACACCTATATGGGTCTCGGATTTTGAGTGGGGAAGGTCAAGATAGGGAGGAAGGTGAGTGGAACTAATGTTTCAGCTATTTTTCCTGTGTCCACAGGAGGAGTAGGGCAGGAGGCCCCCTTTTGCTATCAACTATATTAGCACATGCTGGTGGCTGTATCTGCCTACAGTTCCTCCTTCAGCCCCATTTCTCTAAGCCTAGCCTGCCACAGGCCCAGTCTTCAAGCATACTAGCAGGTGCCGTGGCCTAGTTGGAGCAACTCCCAATAACCCCCTTCCAGACCTGCCCCAGGCCCTGTGGTTTGCCTGTGCTGGTATGTGCTGAAGCTTAGTCCACTTAGTCCTGCATCCCATCTGACTGTTGTAAACATCTGTGGGTTCTGTAGCTTAGCTCAGCCCAACCTGCCCCCAAGCTCAGCCCGTATGTATATCAACAGATGCTGCTGCTATGACCAACCTGGCCTGCCCTCAGTCCTGGCTCTCAAGATCACCAGCAAGAGCTGCAGCCCAGGAGGGGAGTACCCACAATTCCCCAACCAGGACATTCCTAGCCCTGGAGCTTGCATCTGCCAGGGGGTCCTGTGGTCCTGCCTGACATGACTCACAACCAGTCTCGGCACTTGCAAGCAGGTATTGTGGGCTAGCCAGGCAGACCTATAGCCCCTCTGGCTTTTGTGTGCACCAGAGGGTGCAGCAGCCTAGCCTAGTCTTCCCTGCCCCCACCCTCATGTGAACTGCCAGGTGGTCTGCACCCCATCCTGGCTGTTGGTTGTGCCAGTGTGTGCTGTGGACGCTCCCAGCTCACCCTGCCCCCAGACAAGACACACACATATGCTAACAAGTGCTGCAGGCCAGCCTGGTCTGGCCCTGGCTCTTGCATTCATCAGCAACAACTGCAGCCAAGCAGGGGAGTTTCCCAAGTTCTCCTACAATGCCCACTCCCAGCTCTGGGTTTTGCATGTACCAGCAGGTACTGTGGCCAGCTTGACATGGCCAACCCTTAGTCCTGGCACCCACCGGTGGATACTGCACTCTAGTTGACTGGCCCGCACCCATTTTGTGTGAGGAGTCAGACAGGATAGTAGGCAGTCAGGACTTCTGGTCTCTGGTGAAGTTGAGACCATACAGGCCTGCTGAAGTCTTGGCCACACCTTCAGGTGGGCGGCACCAGCATTGCCCACGCATTTCCTAACTGATTAAGAGATCACCAATGGGGAACATCTTACCTGCAGGTTCTCTGCCCAACAAGCAGGGGTCAGGGAAGGCTTAAAATTCCAAGACCCTTCCTCAAACCTTCAGTGTCTCTCTCTCTCCCTCCTCTTTCGAAAGGCACTGCACCTTCCAGCTTCCTTTCCAGAGGTGCTTTCCCCTTCCTCTCCCTTCCCTGCTCACCTGGTCCCTTCGCAAGTAAACTTATCTGTCTGCAACAGATTCCCGGCTTTTTATTTCTATGCTAAGCTGAGGAAAGAACCCACTGGGTATTTCTGGTAACAGTTATTTTTTAAAATATAAAATTATATTTTCCCCCTATTTTTTATTTTCCAAGAGCATGTTTCTTTCAAGCAGACCTTCTCCCCTTGAGGGAGGACAAAGGGGCAGAATTAACATACCAATTCACCATCTTACAGTTGTAACAAAAGCAAGGAGAAGTGACCCACCTAATCTCATCTCTGGACACCATCAATGAGTGATCAGCTTATCACTAGAATGGGAAGAGGAAGTTAACCAGTCCCACCTTTCTGAGGTTTGCTTTGAAACCGGATGCTATTGTGAACAATTTTGTCCTTTGAGTAACTCCCTTGAGATGGTGCATAAAAAACATCATTTCCACTATTACCTCGGGTTTTTCTTTTCTTTCCTCCTTCGGATCCAGACCTTCTGCCACACTATGACAGGAGTTCTGGTGTTTTTTTTTTTTTTTTTTTTCAGGACACATGGAGTCCCCTTTTGCCACCATGGCAGGAGCCTTCCCCTCTTCCATGGTCCAACTGGCTTGGTCTGTCACCTCCCCCAGCTTTTTTTTTTTTTTGATATGTCAATAGGTTTTATTTTATTTTATTTTATTCATTGATTGTAAGGAGTTATTCCGATATCCTTCCCTGGACCCGGTGCCATTCCTTCTTCCTCACAGCTCATGAAGTTCGCGCTGGCCTAACTATCCACCAATCGGATGTAACCTGGCTTTCCACCTGAATCCCACCTCCCAATCTTCCAGCCCCCTCCCCAACCCCGCCCATTCGCCTATCATCCCTAGGCATTCACCTGCAGGAGCCAATCCCCTGGGGGCCTGGCCTCAATCCCTCCCAATCCCCACCACCTACACCTGGCAGACAAAAAGGCCCCCCCAGGTGCGGCTCTCTCTCTTACCCCGCTCTTACCCCTCTCTTACCCTTCTCTCTCTCCCCCTCTTTCTTGCTGTTCCTGCCCCGTTGGAATAAACCTCCTAAGATACCTCGTTGCGTCTGTGTGTTTCAGCTCACGGTAAAGAACCAGGTTGTGGGAATTAACTGCACGTAATAATATTGTAATATCGTATGAACTAGAACTCTACAATCTTTTTAAATAACTAACATTGATTATATTGTATTATGTGATACAGTTTCGTTGGAACTGGGAATCACCCCACCCCTTCCCCCGCCTTCCCCCCATGTGGAATATTCCACCTTGTTGCATATCCACTGATCAAGTACTGTTGAAATTCCCTCTTGGCAAGCATAAACTAAACAGAGTCCAACATCTTATAGTCCAGTCTAGTTTCTCAGCTTCTTGGGGAGACCCTGTCCGGCCCGAGGGCAGAACCATCAGATTATCAACCCGATCAATTAAAGGCTCCAACATACCCTCAGCAACAATTAACTTCGTTGTGTAATTAATAGTTATAGTATTGAGTAACCAATATGTTAAAAACAATTGCGATTTCTTAACCATCTTCTGTGATCACCTCATTGTCAATTCAGTTTTAGTTTATACACAACATATAACATAACATATATAAAACAATATGTTTTACATAACATCATATCCTCTTAAATTACCGCAAACATGTGGTATCCGACCTTTTGGGATTGGCTCATTTCCCTTAGCATTATGGTTTCCAGTTTGGCCCATTTGGCCACAAAGAACTGCATTTTGTTTTTTTTTAATAGCTGAGTAGTATTCCATGGAGTAGATGAACCATAGCTTTCTTATCCAGTCTTCTGCTGATGGGCATTTCGATTGCTTCCATATTTTTACAATTACTGATTGTGCTGCTATGAGCATAGGGGTGCATGTTGGCTTCTCATAAAACAGGTGTTTGGGGTATATTCCTAAGAGTGCTATTGCTGGATCATACGGTATGTCGATTTTGAGTTGCTTGAATGTTCTCCATACTGATTTCCATAGAGGCTGTACCTGCCTGCAGCCCATAAACTGCCTAGTGCTGTAGTTCTGCAGAGGTGAGTCCACAAGTGCCCTACAGAATCTTTCCCCAGATCCAATTCTTTCATGTTCTGGTGGGTGCTGTGCCTGACATGACCTTCCTCCTGCCCTGACCTTCCTCCTGCCCTGACACTCTTGGGCGGGTATGACGGCCGAGCCCAGCTAGGCATGCCCCTCTGCCTCAGCTTTGGTGTGTGCCAGTTGATGGCAGGTGATGCTATTAAGCCCAGAGTGGATCTCCCACATGGATGAATATCTTGCCCCCTGGAAGTCATTGCTCTTCTGCCATTTCACATTCAGCTTCTCCCACCAGACTATGTCTCCAGGTCACCTTCCTTTGGCAATTTGCAGACCCAAACCTACAGGCCAGGATGGCCACCATCTTGCCCCACATCCCACACCTTCCCCGCATATCTTTAAAGAAAAGAAAAATAGGATAGAATTGGCTACTATGCTAGCACACAGCTATAGTTAACACAGAGTTGGCATTAACCAGGTCCTACATGCCCACCAGCTCTTGGCTGATTTTTTCCCAGCAGTGTAACACTTGCCTAGGTACAAAGCAAACTAGGCAGTTGCCTACAGCTAGGCAATTCATGGCACCTTAATGGAGAGGAGTGTAGGGGCTATTTATTTTCCCTTCAAATGATTTATGTAATTTTTTTGTTTATTAGCACATTACCTGTTAATTTTCTAGGATTTATGATAGTTGTCTAAAGTGCAAAAGAAAGGAGAAGGTGCTAATGACTCTATCATTCATCTGGACTCCACTACTGGTAACATCCACACACATTTCTGTCTAAGTTATTCTGTGTTTGAAGAAAGCCTGTAGTAATATGGCATATAGTCATCCTTCAGTGTCTTTGATGATTAGCATCAAAATCCTCATAGATGCTCAAACTCCTTATTTTAAAAAATGGAGTAGTGTTTGCATATGACCATTGCAATGTTCCTATACACTTTAAGTCATCTCTAGATTATTTAAAATACTTAATATAATAAAATGGCTATGTGGCTATATTGCTGTATTAAGGGAATAATGACAAGGAAAATAATTTTCTGCATGTTTAGTACAGATGTGGATATCATAGGTCTAAGTATAATGATTGATTGAACTGCAGATGTTGCATATATGGATATTAGGGGTAACTGGATTACTTTAACTTAAATATCACAAGTGTTTTCCAGAGATACCACAATGTGACAATCACCCTACTATTGAGCAGTCAGAAATTTTGTACTCATTGTTATAAGTAATAGTAAAATGAGTATTTTTTGCATGTATATTTTATTGTGCTTTGATAAACACACAGCATAAAGTTTACCCTTGAAGCTATAAAAATGTTAAGTAACCATGTTTGTGCAAATATCACTAATATCTAGCTAGCTCCAAAACTGGGCTTCACTGTTGCCTCAGTTTCAGGTTGCTTCTGTATGATGGAGTTATAGAAGGTAAAATACTGCATTACAGGAGGAAAAATACTATGAAGTACATCCAGAATGATTGTGCTTATAGCTTTGCAATGTACAGTATTGGTCCTAACATTCTCACGGTATCATTCAAAATATGGAGTATCATTCAAAATGTCATTGCTAATTCACAGGTAAAAACAATTTCATTTTGTATGCATTCATTTGTTACAGAGTTGAGCATTTTCTAGCATGTTAATTACCTATTTTATTTAATCTGTATGCTTCTCATTGATTTAGTTACTAGAGCCATTTGTATTTTTATTCACTAATGTAATGAGTTAGATTCAACTCAGTTAAATTCAATGCATTTATATTTATCTTGCATGCATCTTTGCTAGATAACAAGAAAGACATGGAAGATTTCTTAATTTGAAAACAAATTGGCCTCAGCTACTTTTGATTGTGCAAAGTAGAAGTTGAAAGAAGAAAAACTGAAAGGCAGTACTGAGAACATACGTTTTTGCCCTTTGTTCTGCTCCCAGGGCCACTGTGGGACAGGAGGAGGTCAGCTTGGAACACTGCTCTTTGCTCCACTCTCCTGATTGAACTCAAGGACTCTATTCTTATATGCTTGTGTATTTTATTTGCTATGAAGAATTTTACTGGGGAAAAAAGATCCTTTGGTTAATAAACATTGAAAACTAATTTCAAACAAAATTTCCAAGCACAGCATTTGTGTACATCACCTGTGGGGCTTGTGAGAAGTGCAGATTCCTAAGATCAATCCCAACAGACTTTATGGAGGGAGCCATGGAACATGCCTGCTGATACGGTCTAAGTTATCTCATCCAACCAGTGTGAGAAGCATGCTTTGAGAAACTCTGCTCTATCCTGTTTCCCACAGGGTTGGATTTACAAGGTGATTCTAATTGGCATCCAAGATTATGTTCCAGCAGGCTAAATAGAATCGATGTGACTTGAAATAAGATAGACTCATAGACGGTGAGAGATTTTCCTTAACCATCCTTTCTTAGTCCTTCTGAACATATCAACAGGAGGCTCAGTATAGGTTAGTGCATCTTTAACAGTTTTCTAGCGAATATTAATCTCCCTTTTAACAAAGACAAAACAAGACAAAATGGACTTTAGGTTCAGAGCTTTAGAAATAATAGGATCTAGTTAAATTGTAGTGTATTTTATTAGGTTTACTTGTATGACTCCTTTCTACTGATAAAACCTTATATTGGAATCTTAATTATAATGTGGTAGAAAGATTCTGGGAAGTGATAGTAGATATGTTATGGATACAAATGGTGGAGTCCAAAATAAACTGAATCAACTCTTTGAATTGTTGGTTGGAAACATGGGTTGTTGTTCAAGAAGAGCAGATCAAAGTTAGTGAGAAGACGGACAAGCTTTGGGTGCAGCCCTAGACGACATGTGTTTGGAGGTTTGGCAACATGGAAACCATTTCTTGTGCTCTGCCTTGTAGCTTGTTCTACCAGCCACCATCCCAAGGGTTATTACTCTATTTTTAATTCCTACAGATGATTCAGGAGTAAATGGGGGAACTTGTGTCTATCTTCAGTGACACCTACATGATTCTTTACTGGACTGAGTGGGATCAGGCCTTGCCAGCTGGCAGCCTAGCACTTGGCAGAGGCTGACACAGTGGCCTTGAGAAGTTCCAGACAGTTCCTTAAAGCTTGTGGAGGACAGCAACAACTCTGACTCACCATGCCATGTAAGGTGCAAAGAGAATTCCATGAGAGTTTTGCCAAGGCTTTCCTTTTAAAGTATGATAGGAGACTGGATTATTATCAACCAAGAAAGTTTCATTTAGGAAAAAAAAATCTCATTTAAATATTACAGATTTTAAGAAACTGATTAAAGGCTTAGTATCCGTACAGTAAGTGTTAATTTACTTGCTTAAAATACTAGCAGTTCTTTGTTCATAGCAATCACTTATCTTACACTATAGACTAATATCTAATTTACTTGGTTTTTGAAATGTTAAATCATTTAATTAGTAATAAAAATTGCAAATGGAGAATGTTTGCTATGAAAGCTTAAAATGATTTCATTTTTTTAAAAAAAGTATGTTCATGTAAAGTGAACAGATTTTATGGGTTTCACAATATGATTCTAAGATGATTGCCATAATTTCTTCCCACAATACCTTTTGCTTTCTGTGCTTCTCTTTTTTCCTTTTTAATATTTTTAATAACATACTTTCAATTTACTTTGTAATCTTAGGCTAACCAAAATGCTCAACAAATAAAAAGCAGGAAGACCACTGTCCCAGAGGAATACAGACACGGGTGATAAATGACAATCAACTCTTAACATGTCGGTTTCATTCTTATGCCATTACAGTGTGAAGTTTTGTATGCATAGATATGAACTATCAAAGAAAGTAGCTATTACTTTCTTATTATAATTTAAGTGGTTGTAACTAGAATAGAAGCAAAACAGCAGAAATATGCCTTCAATGAAAACTGACTCTATTGCCTCTTTGTTAATGTCTTCCAAACCTTGAGAAAAAAATGTCTTGAAGAGGAAGAAAGCGTCTTCCTTATTCTGTCTTCTGATTTTCTGCCTTGCTTTGTTGGTCCTTGATGTGATGTCACAGCATCTGTCTTTAGAAACCTTGTATTCAGGATGTAAAGTAGAGACAGACAGAAAGAGGAGAGGGAAAGACATTCATCAACTCTGTGTTATCATCCAAAGCAACTACACTACAACCTGGAGACCGGTAGGGTATTGAGATGTGTGCCAGTCTTTTTGGTGGATACATATATTCATATCATGCTAACACTGGTGTATTCACAGTGAAAAACTCCTAATCCTGCAATGACAGGAATGTAAACTTTCCCCTCTCACCAAATTTGTGGATAAAACAGATGTTAATCTTGGAGGTCAATGGTGTTTTTGGTCTTCCATGCAGCTTGCAAGCAGTTGGAAATAGGAATCACTTGGCATTTGATAATGGCCATTGGAAACAAGAGTTTATGTGGCTTCATCTGTGGGTGTAGTCCAAGAATCCTTACAAAGTGCCCCAGCTGCTGTCTCAGAGAAGTCACAGTTAAACCCTTTGTGTGGTTTTCCTATTTCAGTCACTCTTCTAGGACTCTGGGTATATGCTTACACTGGGGTTGACAGATTCATTAGAAAGCTCTCACTGAACTTGTCTGGGGCCATCTCTTTCTCCCCAGGGCTGTGAATGTGGGTTTGATTCTCCCCTGCACTCACTGCTCTGCTGCCCCCCTTGTCCCTGTTAGGACATAGATCATTCAGCAGGTGAAGGTGTTGCACGTGGTTTGAGTTTTTAATAGAACAAGCCCTCTGGTCAGAAATAAATCCTGCTTTGTAGTGTAGGTGGTTTAAGTCTGAAGTGAAATGTCAGTATGGCATTTCAACACTTTCAGTAGGAGCCCCCAAGGGCCAAATCAATCATATCATAAGGCTGTGAGACACTGAATTTGGCTTGATGCATAACCTGAGCAGACTATTCTGCTTTGTCATACCAGAGGCCAAGTTCACTGGGAAGTAGCCATAGCTAAGATGAAGATGGGTTTTTGGAACAGTAAAATTTGAAATAACCATTTTGCAAGTCATTAAAAATATAGGAACTATTCCCCAGCTGAACCTTACTAAGAAGCAAAGTTGATACAAAGAAGGCCTAAGTGTGGGCTCGCGTATTTCCCAATCCAGACCAACCCAAAGCAACCACTGTTGAAGAACCCCGAATATATAAGCAGTGGCCTTGTCGCATCCTGAAATGCACCAGGATGTGAGTCTCCATTGGTCCCAGCCACGTGTGCATTTGGGATGCAACTATGATCTGCAGGAGTCAGACAGCATACAGCCTCCATTTACTCTGCAGAAAAGAGTTCATCACGTAGTGGGCCAGTCAGCTAAGTGTGCTGCGTCCAGGAGGAGAGGTGGTGGAAAATAAATGTTGGCATTAAAATTACTGACGATGGTCAGCTGACTGAGCTCAAGAACGGGGCTGAGAATGTAAGCTTACAGCGTTTTCACTTGTGTGCCAGCTTTGATCAGCTTTTCCTGTGATTTTGCAGCCAAGAAATAACAATTCTCTTGGTTTCTCTCCTGGTTGGCATTTGGGAAATGGCTGCTTTTTAGAACTTGGCTCTGATCTCCTCGTTGGTATTTGCCTGATCTTAACTCTTGACACTGTGCTCTGTTCCTTTGAGTTCCTGGCGTCTCAGTTTCTCCCTGCAGTTAGGGACATGATCAATCTCCCAAATCATTTTACTCTGACAACTGATAATATATCAAGTTCAAAGGAAACTCTTAGGCAACCCTTTAGGGTCTTCAGCAGGACACTGTTTTGATCAGCATGCCAAATATAATTTATGAAAGTCAAATAAACTCTTACCAGTTTAAAAGCAAAGGACACGAAACTACTTACCATCATGTTTTTAGGGCTTCTTAGAAAGTCATTAAGACAACTTTTTACTTTCTGGCCATCCATGATTCCAGCTGATTTCAGCTGCTGTTGTTTAGAGTACACACACACACACACACAAAGTTTTTTCCCAAAGAATTCTGCTGTCAGTAATGCTATGCAGCCTGGCACAGCACACTTGACAATATCAAAAAGAATGATAGCATATAAATGTAAGAGAGAGTAGAATGTGATGTGGTTTCATGATCTAACCAGAAAAAACAAATGACATCGAGCGACCCGAGGCGACCTGACTTCTTCAGGCCTCTGGTCCTTACACACATAATGATTTTGCCACAGCAAAGAGATGCTAGAAGAAAGGGTGTCAGGGGCTTTTAGAAAGGCGATCCCATCCTTTTCAATTACGTCTGATTTATGAACTGTTTCAACTGTTTCCCAAAGTCTGTCTCCACAGCCTCTCCTGCCTGCCTGATAAACAACTGCACACAAATTCTACTGGTTTGCAAAATCTGACTCTGACGCGCCTGAAGTCCCCTTTTGGACCCTGCGAGGAAGGAACGCTGAAAACTCCAAAGAGCTGCCAGTGACAAATGTCTCCTGCCCTTCCGAGAAGCAGGCAATAAAAGGGCCCCTGGAAAGAGAAAACACACAGCCCTGGAATCCTCAGCTGCTGGAGCTCTCCTGCTTTCATACCCTCACCCATTCAGTTACTCTCCCTCTCACAGTGTAGTCTGTTTTCCAGAAACACATTTCTTTTGATTTTAAAGTTAGTTGGAATTACAGAAAGCAAACTAAGCTTGCTGTACGATTTTCTCACAGCCAAGAAGAGGGTGGGTGAGAGAATTTGAATTAAGCTGGCCATTCCCAACCCCTCGTAGCCTTCTTCTCAAAGTAAAATCTCTAAAAATATATATATGGAGAGAGAGCATAACTCAGTAGTTACCTGGTGATGTGAGAACATGAGTATTTTTCAAAATAATAATGATGCCAAACTGTAAAAAAAGGAAACTACTTTCCTTATTCCAAAGATCCAATGTAGATGAAAATCTCTCAGGAAAGACTTTTCAAAGAACAGGTTCATGTGCTAGTCTAGACTTACAGGAAAAGCATCATAAAACTGCTCCTTTCAAGGAGCCAAGTTTTCTTCCAATGCAACCTGAAAGGAATCCAGGTTTTATAATGGATTTGGCAACCATAGGCCAGTTCTTGTCTCATTCATCTGATAATGATCTTGAAGAACACCATATTAACAAGCATTTTTGCAGATTTCATGTTTATTCACTTTTTTTTTTAAACAAAGGGGAGTGTTCATTTGAATCAGACAAGAGCTCTCTAAGAAAAGACTCCTGAGTGTGAGATGCTTTGAGTGTCTGGTTGGAAGGGCTGATTTGCTCTCCCTGGGTCTGACATCTTGGTCTCAAGAGGGCATTTTGTGGGGTGTTTTGCCCCTATACCAATTGATACCATTTGAGCATGTTGGCTCAAAAGAGACATGGGGTGTAGTAGTCCTCAGAAAGTCTGAAAACAGCTGGGAATGATGATGGTGTTCATGAGTAACGTCCCTGGTAGACACATGAGATCAGCTTCTTCCCAGCTCTTGTACCAATCTAGAGCTGGGGGTGGATGAACAGAGGTGAGGTGGTGTGGCGTGACAGCCGGAATGCAAGCAGGAACAGTCATCTTGGCTCTGCTGAAACCCGACTTGCCATCTGTGGGTGAGGCTGGTCAAATGCTTGGTACTCAAGGGCATTTAGTCCTGGCCATACTTATGTTCCTCTATTTTTCCTTTTTAAGATTTTATCTATTTATTTGAAAGAGTTACAGAGAGAGGGGGAGACATCCGTGCCCACAACTATACCCCCCCCCCCCACACACACACAGAAAGAGAGAAAGAGATAGAGAATATCTTTCAGTTTCACTTCCCAAATGGTCACAATGGCTGGAGTTGAACCAGACTGAAGCCAGAAGCTTCTTCTGAGTCTCCCATATGAGTGGCAGGGGCCCAGGCAATTGGGCCATCTTCTGCTGCATTCCCTAGGGCATCAGCCAGGAGCTAGATCAGAAGTAGAACATCCAGGACTCACCCAGCGCTCATGCGGACATGCTTGCATCACAAAAAGCACCTTGACTTGCTACACCACAACCCAACTCCTGTCTTCCCATTTTTAAGAGGAAATTGTTTTAGAAATTAACTGTAAAAAGAGGTAGAATTTTCTTTGGGCATAAAGTAATAGTTAAACAACCCATAAGTGAGGCTATAAAACATGTGAAGGGAGGCAGGTGTTTGTGCAGTGTGTAAGGTACTGGAACGGCTGTGGAATGCTTAGGCTTGAGTCCCAGTTCTACTTATGGTTCCAGTTTTCTAATAACTCATAATGGGGAGCAGTAAGTGACAGCACAAGCAGAGGACTCCCTGTTACCCAAGCAGGAGACGCTGGTAGAGTTTCAGGCTCCTGGCTTGGGCTTGGGCCTGTGTATACTGTTGTGAGTATCTGGGGAATAACGCAGGAAATGGCAAATCTCTTTCTCTGTGTCTGTCACGTCTTTTTTTTTTTTTTTAAATAAACATATGAATCAGAATTATATAGAATTATTTTTTCTAGGGTGACTCATACCTTTAAAATTCAAGGAATCAGGGTCTGGTGTGGTGGCTCAACAAGCTAATCTTCCTCCTTCAAGTGCTGGCATCCCATATGGGTGCCAGTTCATGTCTTGGCTGCTCTACTTCCAACCCAGCTATATGCTTATGGCCTGGGAAAGCAGAAGAGGATGGTGTTGTTTTGTGTTTTCTGGAAGAAAAAAGATATATTATTTCTCTTGGTTGTCCAGGGTTATGTGTTTTAATGACAGATGGAGCAGGTCCAGTAACAGGAGCCACACGTGTTGCTGTGGTCTGTATTTGATGTTGTGACATTGAATTCTACTCTGTGGAGTTAATCTTTCAGTACAAGGGAAGTAAGGAGAGCATAATGGAGGTTGACATTTACTGCCTTCCTTGAGGTGTAATAAAATCTGATAGGCACGAGTGGATTTTCACAAAGGAGAATGCAGTTTTCCCACCCTAAATGTCATGTGCAAAGTGTGAGCAGAAGTGCAAGTAATACAGTGTGTTTGTGCATGAGTGCTGGTGTGACTCTCTGTGTGTGGGGGGATATGTAGCTAAAGGTGCTGGTGTGACTCTGTGTGGGGGGCGGTTTGCAGCTAAAGGTGCTGGTGTGACTCTGTGTGTGTCGGGGGGTATGTAGCTAAAGGTGCTGGTGTGACTCTGTGTGTGTGGGGACGTATGTAGCTAAAGGTGCTGGTGTGACTCTGTGTCTGGGAGGGGGGTTGTAGCTAAAGGTGGCCAAGGGCAGTTGAGCTGCTGAACATTTTGCCTCTTTGTCTTCATCAAAAACTTTCTGCTGCTAAGTTTGGGAGAGGGACAGCTCAGGTTCCCTAGGAAGGTACACATGATGGGTACTTTGGATTGGCAGATCAAAAGGGATGTCGATGCTGAAATAATCTAGTGAAGAAATGACTGAGGGTAGGGAAGTCAAACTTCTTGACAATATTTTATAACAACATAGTAGTTGTAATAAAACCTGTAGTTGCAGCTGGGAATTGTTGAAAGATTCAGCAGGTGAACCCAGACTTGCTCCATAAGCAATGTGATAAGCAATTTGTGATGCCTGTTCCAGGTATGGCCTCATGTCATGCTGTAGTCATTGCGGAATGTTACAGAGGCAATGTGATCAGAGCAAAGTGGCTTCTAATCAGATCCTCTCATGCAAAGCTAAGTGTGACTGAGCAAGTAATTTAACTTCTCCGAGTTTAGTATCCTTCCCCGGCAATTGGGGTCCTACCCTTGTAGAGTATTTGTGAGGATGAAGCAAGATAGTTGCTGTCATGCCAGTATTTATAATTAGGACCAGTGTAAGGTAACTAGTATCAGGTGACAAAGCTTTGCATTAGAGTGACGTAGGTCGGAATTACATCATTGGCTTCTTATGAATGCTAGGAAACTTTATTAGCAAGCACAGGTCACAGAGGGGTTCATTTCAGATTCTGCATGAAAAGGCAAACAATCATTTCTGCCAGACAAAGCCAAAGTCATGTGGAGAAGAGGAGTGTGGAATTATTGGCAATATTCTGAAGGAAGTGATCCTTTATGGTAGTGAATTATGAATAGTTCCAGATCTAGGGGAAGAAATTCAATTCTGTCCTGGGGTCTTGCCCAGTGTTGTCTTTCACTGTCAGAGAGCCATAGCTCACCTTTCTTTTTACTCTTGAATCTCATTCAGCCCCGTGCTAGAGTAGATAGGGCACCCATGGGGATGAGCATCCAGATGGAAACACTAAATGAGCAGGGCTCTAATGGTGAAGAGGCTGTGGTGAGAGAGGAAGGGGATTGTTAGGATACCAGGGGGAACTGTGTGATCCCTCCTAGAGACCTCTTCCATTGTTACAAGGAGGGCACAAGTGGCATTTGTATTCCTGGGTAACTTTGGCACAATACTCTGATTGCTTGAAACTTCACCAGACTCTGGTGGCCTATCCTTTCATGGCAGATATGAAAGCGGTAGAAGTAGTGGTGGGGAAACCTATTCCTTGGTCATCCAATGGACTTCGGCAATCACCATCACTGTGGGTCATCAAGAGCCTTGAGTCTCAGTTTGTGTAAACTTTCTCACTTGAATAAACAAGACATACACCAATAGCTAAAGAGGGGGTAGAGAGAAAGGACCTGTTTAGGTTTCATCATCATTATCATCATCATAGCTGTGTCACTATTGTCTCCACACTAAGTTGGCTTCACCAAGAGCCAAGAAACACATCAAGTCTCTGGAGTTCCCTTGGTTTGCAAGTTATGCTCCTGAGAAACCCTGACATGCTTGGAAACATTAGAGGTTACCATTACCCATTCTGTTACTACTCACATACCTGGTCCTACCCAGGAGAGAGTGAGGACAGGTACGTGAGTGGTTTCCAGCAAAGGCTGGAGGCACAGTAGAGTTCTCTGCATACTCAGGACCATGGCTAAGCAGCACTGAGAAAGTTTATTTCTGAGAAAGTTTGTTTTAACCACATAACTATCCTTGTCACTGTAAGCCTGTTTTTATGTAATTATTAGTAAAATCCTGAAAAAGGAACAAAGCTTGAGAATGAGCGAGGAAAATAGGAAACCTGGATGCCTACCCCATTTCTAAGCCATCTATAACAGTGAAGAAAGGACACAAGTCCAATCAGCACACAGAAGGCTGTCAAAGCCCGACTGTCGTATGGAAGGAAGGGAAGCAGTCCCTTTTGGGGACAAAGAATCTGCTTAAGGTCTTCCTACCAGAGGGCTCATGGTGGTGTCCCCAAGTTTGCCTTCTTCTTTCTAAATATGCAGAGCACTGCCTTTGTACAAATCCACCCCAGGGAACTTACATACACAATGATTAGTTGGCCTTCTAAACCTCTGCTTCCATCCTGTCCTAACTGACCCATCTCATTCACTGTTGTTGCTTCAACTTTCAGTTGCATTGTTTTCTGCATCAACTGTAATTAGAGCACACAGTGAGAATCTTAGGATTGCTTTACTTTCAACTGTGTGTGCTTGACAAGGACCTCTTCAATGGATGTTTTCCCACTGGAAACATGGCAAATTAATCGTTTGGTATGATTTTGAAGCAAGAAAGAGCTTGTCCTCCTGATTCTCCTTGTGTCCTTTTCCTTCCCAGGCCTCTGCTCTCTCTCCTTCCCTCCCCATCCATGCACCCTTGCTTTTCTCCTTTGATCTGGGAGATGGACTGTTGGCTTATAATAGCAGTGTGCCATTAAATCTTTTTTTCCTCTTAGCAAATGCGTTTTGAGCAAATCCTGCTACAGGAATTGAGAGATCACATTTAGAAAAACTTCCCAAAATCTTAAACCCTTCAGTGAATAAATATGGCAAGCACTGTAATTTATAGATGGGATTATAACATTCCAACCTCTATTTGGGTTTTTCTTTCCCAACTCTCAGGGGTAATAAGATGATGAATAAGTTAATATTTGTTCAAGGATTTGAAAAAAAGCAATGTCTTAAATGCTTATGTGTTCTGACCTCAAATTGCACTCCTACAGGATTTTCTGTAAGTATGGGAAAGGAAGGAGACAGTGGTAGCAATGACACAAAACCACTCTTGCCACTCTCCCCAAGCCTTCAGAGCTCAGTTAAGGAGGGAATGTGACTGTGGATGGCAATACTGGGTCAACAGTGATTCTTTGCTGAATTCAAATGAAGGGACACAATTGACAGGTCCTCTCTTCATGGTCATTAGCACTTTCTAGATGTGAACACTTCACCCAAACACTCCAGAGTCTTCCTCATACTCCCAAGTTTACACCATAGTACCAAGCATTCTTCTTGACCTTCATAGTTCTGAATAACATTGCAGTCCTTCTGCTAAAGACACTGCTGATGTCTCAGAGACCCTTTTCCAATACTCATTGCATTCTCAGGAACAAATAAGAAAAAGTCATAGAAGAATAGAAGTGGCAATAATAGTGTCACTTATCAAGGCCTGGCTTTGGCATTCTGTGTCAAGGGTACACAGAAAGGGTCTCATGAACCCTCATAGCACTTCTGCTAGTGGAGTTTTTGTTGTTGTTTCGTTTTCGTTTGTTTGTTTTTCCTGTCATCAAGTCCCAAGTTGAGGAGATAGATTCGGGCTCCCTAGCCTACATAGACTCACACAGTTTAGCAGTGGCTGAGCTGGGATCTGTGCCACTTATGCTTCCAGGTTATAAATTCAAGTGCTGGAGCTGACCCTTTGCCCCAAAACCTTGCAAACAGAAGGAAAAGTGGTTCTTAACAAAATGGATTAGAATTATTCCCCCGTGGGATTTAAGGGGGTCTCAGCTTTTTAGGGCCAACATTTTTACATTGAACAGTTATGGAAAGATTTCACAAAGCTTCTATTGTAAGTCTTGTAGCTGAATCAAGGAGAGGATAAATTGGGGGCTACAAGGTTTCCTCCTGAATCAACTGAGAGTGATTGAATGATATGTGTGTATCCTGTTTATGTTTCTCTCTCTGTGCACATATAGATGTATGTATTTAGAATCTTGGGAAATCAGATCACAAAAAGAAGTATCTGATTACATGAAAGGCTATTCCTGCTTGACAAGAATCCTAAAAATCTTAGCAGCACCAACCAACTAGTCAAGCATTTGCTAAGTACACAGTTTCCCAGGTTTAGGCAGAAACATGGATCCTGTTTTCAAGGAAGGGTAATCTGATTTAAAAAAAAAAAAAAAAAGGACCTGGGATAACTTCCTGCGTCTGGTTTCATTTCACACATGCCCTTGGCCACTGTATGGGGGAAGCTCTGGAAGTGAATTCTAAGGGGATTCAGAATTTCCTGATGATAGTTTTAGGAGATGTGTTTCTGCTGCATTAGATGAATTTCCCATTCCTTCTATGTCCAGGGAGTGAGGCAATTCCGAAGGAATGTGGCATTGTAATTCATCGAGCAGGAAACCCACATTCACCGTTCCTTTTCCTTCTGGAGTTACGAGATGAGATGGATGGTTGAAATGATCCCATGGCAATGCTCAAAGCTATGCTTTTACAAGCAAAGGCTGATTCATCATACTGGCATGGCGTGGGTTCACCTTACATGGACATGCCCAGGAGTCTGTGCATAATAAGCTCCAGTTCTGCTAATCTCACCTCAGTACTGCTCATGATCTCCTAGCAAGCCTCTTGAGAGTCAGCTAACCTCAAAGGACATTGGGTGATGGAGACACCAAGATCCACAATCTGCACAAATGTACAGACTGAAGACAGAGCTTTCAGTCCCACTGGTCCTTTCCTGCTTCCTTTTCCAGGGAAGGCTCCCAGAGGACAGAGCCTAGAAGGACACTTAGTTTGTGGCATTCCAGTGCAGCACATGTACCCACGTAGACATTCACTTCCAAAATAAGGATGAACCCATTATTTATTTGACCCTCATGTCCTCTAGACACATATTCAACCCTCAATCTTGCCCCATAGGTGGTTTGTATGCAGACAGGTGTTTGTGTGGGGCAAGGATCTATTCATCTAGCCATCATTTAGTAGAATCTTTTCAGTGCATCTAAATTAATAGAGCCAGGTAGAGTTGTGATAAGGAGAGAATCTAACTAGGAATTTAGGAAAATAACCTTAGCTTTTGAGGGCAACATCGAAATGAGGCCTTACTGAAGAAGGGAAATTTTTTCAGAATGAGTTGAGGTGGTAAGTGATTGGCAAACCTGAGACCAAATAAGTAGAAACATTTCCAGGGACACTAATGATAATAGCAACAATTTATACTTACTGGGAGCTTAGCATGTGTTAGGGACTCCTATAAACAATTATTGTGTTTCACCTTATTAAATGGTCATGACAAGTAATGATAAAATTTTAAAAGTAATAAAGGAAGACACTAATGGTATTGGTGTATCAGGAGGCACAAAGTACTAAGAAATGAAGGTGAGGGTAGGCATTGTGGTGCAACAGGTTAATCTGCCACTTGGGACATCTGGACCATCTATGCAAGTGCTGGTTTGAGTTCTGGATACTTCAATTCTTACCCAGCTTCCTGTGAAGGCAGCTTAAGAGAAAACAGATGATGACTCAATGGCTTGGGAGACCAAATGAAGCTCTAGGTTCTAGGTGTAGGCCTGGCCCAGCCTGGCTCTTGCAGGCCTTTGGGGAGTGCAAAAGATAGGACAATAGAAAATTTCTGTCTCTCTCTCCCTTTCAAAAGCATGACGATAAATAAACTTAAAAAAAAAAATCTCTTCTTCAAAGTCATAAAATAAAAAAGAAGTGAGGCTAGAAACATGGGTTATATATTTTGTTAAAAGAAAAAAATGTACTGTTAAATAATCTGTTTCTTTTCCTCCTATAAGAACTCATGTGCTTTAAGTGTTTGTTTTCTAACAGGATAATGGATGGATGCTTTCTCTCTGTTTCTATGCCTTTTAAATCAACAGTAATATTTGTTAAAATATAAGAAGAAAAGAAACACGAAAAATGCTTATTCCGCTATAGCTGTACTGTACACAATGCCTTCATTTTTAATCATGATCTCATCACCAAAATGAAGAAAGATGTTGGCAAAAAGGATGTCCTGCTATTTAAGGCCCCGTGCTTTGACTTCAACCTCCTTTCCTATCCTTCCTATTTTCTCTACAACACTGTAAAAATTCCAGCCAGGCCAGTTTATTTACCCTCCACCTGGCATAAACTTTAGCCTTTTGTATTTAGTGATTCTTCTCTCCACCCAGAAGACACCCATCCTGAAGTCTAGATTAGTCCTCTTTTGTCCTTTGGTACCTGATACATTGCTGTGGCCTGGAAGTTGCTGTGTATGAAAACTCATTTATTAGACTAACATTGGTTATGAATGGGATTAATGCCCTTGTGAAAAATGCTGAGGGAGGTGCCTGACGCAATGGTCTAGTGGCTAAATCCTCACCTTACAAGCACTGGCTCGTGTCCTGGCTGCTCCACTTCCCTTTCAGCTGTCTGCATATGGCCTGAAAGAGCAGTAGAGGATGGCCCAATGCCATGGAAGCCTGCATCCACATGGGAGACCTGGAACAAGCTCCTGGGTTTGAATCAGCTCAGCTCAGCTCATCTCTGGCCATTGGGGGCCACTTTGGGAATAAATCAGCTGATTGAAGGTCTTTCTCTCTGTCTTTCTCTCAGTAAATCTGCATTTTCAACAGAAATTTAACAAATCAAGCCTGTTCACCCTCCTGCCACATGAGGACACAAGCCCTCACCAGATACCAGATCTGCTGGTAGTGTGACCTTGGGTCTTCTAGTCTGAAACTTCAGGGAATAAATTTGTTGTTTACAGGCAGAGTTTCAGAGACAAGGAGAGATAGAGAGAGATCTTCCCTCTGCTGGCTCAATCTCCAAATGGCCCCAAAGGCCAGAGATGGGCTGATCTGATGCCAGGAGCCAGGAATTTCTACTGAGTCTGCTTTCCAAGGCGAAAAGCTGGGAGCTGGATCAAAAGTGGAGGAGGAGGCAGGACCTAAACTACTGCAGGTAGAGACTTGGGCTCTTACACCTCGATGCCAGCCCCAAATTTCTGTTGTGTTTTTAAAAAATTACTTCACCTAAGATGTGTTGTTATAGCAAAAAGAAAGGACTCAGAACTAATACCCACGCTTCATTAGCCCATTCCAGCGCTAAGAGATGACTCCCCTTCGGGTGTTTTGTTTCTTTCAGAGACTGCATATGTCTGAGGGCAAGCAACTGTCTGCCCGCTACATCTTTGTTTCTAAGGACTCATCAACTCAGCATACCTCACTGTGTCCTAAGCGTGCAGTAGTCTACTCAGCAGGTAAAGTTCTGAGCCCACCAGGCTGCAGCTAAGACAGCCAGAATGAAGCTCCCCTCCTCCCCTACCTTTTTTTTTTTTTTTTTTGGAATCTTGGCTCCTCTGCCTCAGCTTGATGCATAGATATCTTATGGATGCATGGCTCTGACTTTGAAAATCACCTTCAGAAACTGCCCTGGGTTTATCAATATTGAGGCAATACAATTCTGTAGATAAGATTTTGCTTATTTGCTATGTCAGGTGTTTAAAGCTATATTTTGTGGGTTGCTTGTATCCTTTTTTGAAAGAAAGGAAAATAAGTTTTTTTTCCTCAAAAACACCTGAAAACATTGAAAACACATGTTTGTATTTCCTGTTCTTAAGTTCAGTATTCTAAATCTGATATCTGCTAACAAATATATTCAGCTTCCAGAAAGAAAAATACTGACCCAAAACAATAATTAAGGGTTATTATACACTTAAAATTCATTTTTGCAATATTTGAGATAAACATGTCCTTGTGAGTATGAGTTTCAAAATTAATTGCAACTGAGCAGAAAATCCAGGACAATTTGAACTTTTCATTTTAAATGCTGTAATGGGGTGCCCCAGTGCCAAAAAAGAAAATTGGTTTGATGGCTCTCAGGGAAATTGCAGGACATATTACATAGTTAGTATTTTTCAACCACAAGAAGACTGTTTTCATGAATACATTGATGTGTGGTTATTTGTTAAAATGAAATAAAGTTAAATAAACCAGCAATAGAGGAACAAATATCCATGATATATGTGCGCACTATATTTCCAACTGTAGTGTTTTATGTATAAATATTTTATGCAGATGTACAAATGTCTGTGTGGTGTGTATTTCTGTGTGTGTTTTTTCTGTCTGCAACTATCTGTTTACCCTGGAGGTGCATGAGGAGCTTCTATGTTTATGACTTACAGGTTAGAATTTTTTTTCATCTTTAGATAAAAATTGAACTGAACTTCATTTTGTTATTAGTGGAAAACGCAAGGTGTCTGGGGATAACAGACACCAGGCTGAAGAGTGAGGTGTTATCTCGAGGCGAGTAGGAGGGGATGCTACAGAAGGTGTCTAGAGGTCTTCAGATCTACAGAGCTGTTTGTTGGGTTGACTGGTGTGTCCACAGGTATGCATTGCATTCATCTCTATATTTTGGTTTTGTAAAATAGGAATTTTATATTAAAGTTTGAAAATGCCCAACCCCTTCTTCAAGATTTTGTTTATTTGTTCTCACCTATTTGAAAGGTAGAGCAACAGAGAATGCTTCATCTGGTACTTCACTCCCCAGATGCATGCGACAGCCAATGCTGGGCCAGGCTGAAGCCAGGAGCCAGGAACTCCATCCAGGTCGCACACATGGGAAACAGGGAGCCAAGAATGTGTGCCATGATCTGCTGCTTCCCAGGATATGCACAGATGAAAGTGGACTGGAAACAGAAGATGCAGAGCCTTATATGGCCATCTGATCCAGGATGCAGGCATCCCCAACGGGGCTTAACCTCCTACACCGTGATGCTCACACCATTTTCTAGGAATCTGTCAAGGTCTAATGCATTCATGTTTACCTTTTCCCAACGTTCTGCTTCTTTCACCTGTTCTCTACTTAGGAAATCAACCCATCATGCTGAGTGTGTTGCTTCATCGTGCAATCATGCACTCATGATATTCAGTCCCTTTTCTAGATTTATGTTCAAACTGAACTCTAAGATGCAAGAGTCTTAACTAAAGTTTGCAAAGATACAGTCATTTCAGGAATGTAATCAGCTTGAAACAAATTTCAAACACCTTGGTCATTCCAGCTCTAAACACCTTCTGGTCATTCCACCATGAAGATCTTTACTCCTGTTGCCAGCATTTAGCATAGTAGTACCCCAAACTTTACCACCTCACATTCACTTTCCTTCTTTCTTACATTCCAAGTAGATTTTAACAATTTCAAAAATTCTTGTTCCATTATGAAGAACAATCAAAGTAAAAGAATAAAGAAGGATAAAGAACATAAAAATCTGAAGGAATCATGACTGACATTTAAGTGGTTGGAAAAAAGATGGTTTAGCTGTTAAAATTTCTTTTTTTTTTCATTTTATTATTATTGCTATCATTTTATGATACAGTTCCATATTCAAATAATCCCCTCCCCAATCTCCTCCCCCCTCCTAGTTCCTCTATATCATTACTAACATATAGTTCTTCATACTCAGTCATATGTCCATCATTGTGGACATGGACAATGACAGAGAGTCCAGCATCCTATTGTCAAGATATAGTGAACAGTTTCATTGTAAGTCTATCTTTGTCTGGAAGCAGAAATGCATACCACACTACATCCTCACATCTGGATGCTAGTCTCCATTTGACAGCTACTGTACATTCCCTTAAATGAAAAGTCATGATACAAAATCAAAAATAGAAAGAAAAATAGAAATTTACAATGCCATGAAGTTAAATGACAATGTTACTAGATATGACAGTCTCCATTACACAGCTACTATACATCCCCTTAAATGAAGAGCCACAAAACAAAATCAACATCAGGGAGAAAAAAGAAATTAACAACACTAAGAAGTTAAACAACATGCTATTAAATGACTAACGTGTAGCTGAAGAAATGAAAATCAAGAACCTTCTTGAACAAAATGATGCCACTGCATGATCTATGAGTCATTGAATGATTTAATCAGGAGAAAGTGTTTTCAAGAGATGAAACCAACAGAAAACAACATAACCCATGTGATATAGTTTCTGCTGATTTTTGTTGTTGAAGTGTGTCTCTTCTAGACAATAAATAAATGGGTTTTGTTTTTAATCCAGTGTACTAATCTATGATGTTTGATTGAGCTTAAGCCATTTACATTCAGAGTTTAATATGTATGGGTGGTACTTTGGTCCTGTCATTTTAGGAATGGGTTGTTCATTTGGTTTAGTCTTCTGTTGTCATTTTACTGGGCTGTTCTTCCTGTTTGTCTTTGTTTTTGGTAGGTGCTATTCCTCTTCTCTGTCAAGAGAACATCTTGAAGTATCATTTGTAGGGCAGGTTTGGAAGAGGAATATTCTTTTAACTTATCTTGACTGTGGAAGAATTTTATTTCATTTTCAAAGACAAAAAAAGCTTTGCTGAATATGTTATCCTAGGCCGACAATTTCTTGCTTTTAGAATCTGGAGTATGTCACTCCATTCTCTTCTTGCCTGTAGAGTTTCCTGTGAGAGATCTCCTGTGAGTTTAATTGGCATTCCTTTATATGTCAGTTGATTCTTTTCACATGCACATTTAAGGATCTTTTCCTTATGTTCAATTGAAGAGAGCTTGATGATCATATGTCGTGGTGAAGATTGCTTTTGATCAAGCCTGTTTGGAGTTCTGTGCCCCTCCTGGATCTTGTTTCCCAATTCTTTCTCCAGATTAGGGAAATTTTCCTTTATTATTTCATTAAATACATTTGTAAATTCAGCTTCTCTTTCTGCACCTTCTGGGACTCCCATAACTCTTATATTTGGTCTCTTACTAGTGTCTTTCAATTATTGAATACTTCTTTTGGCCTGATCCAGCTCTGCTTCCAGCTTTTTGTTTGCTTCCCCCTGATGACAGGAAATATCTTCCAATTCTGAGATTCTTTCTTTTGCTTGCTTCATTCTATTTTGGAGACTCTCCATTGCACTTTTAATTTACTCTACTGTATTCTTAATTTCTGATATGCCAGCCTTGATTTGCTTTATTGTTTCCTTAAATTCTTTGAACCCTTGCATGAGTTTCTCATTGTTGATCAGAAGCTTTAAAATGAGTCTTATGAATTCTGTGTGCCCCATTTTTTTGATGTCTTCCTCAGTGAACTCTGAGGTTGGCATAGGGTTTTGCTCCTTTGCAGGGGAGTTTTCAGTAATATTCATTGTGCCTTTGTCTCTTGTTTTGCTCTTGATCATTGTACTTCTGGTTAGCAGAGTGTTCTCCTTGGGGCAGGTTTCTAAGCTGTGTCATCCACAGGTCTACAATGCGATTTTACTTATTGCCGTTGGTGCACAACTCTTTGCTTGCAGCCACTTGTGCCACAACCTCCAGCGAGTTCCAGGTCTGGGTTCTTATGTTAGATTTCCACCATGGTCTCCACAGCCCCAGCTCCTGGCTCACCACTCTCCACCTCCTGTGATACAGTGCTGAGGCTGCACCTTTGTCTCTGCAACCTTTCTCCCACTTCCGGTTGCAGCAGGTCCCAGGATTAGAGAGAGAGACACCAGGTGTCCTATATAATTAGGTTGTTGGTGGCACTGATCTTGTGGGAACCTGTTGGACATTAGGTCTGGGTGCCACAAGGACCTATTTTGACTGGTACGATGCCACAGTTGGTATTATTTTCCTGCGGGACCAGTGCAATCCAGGGACCTCAGTGAGTTCTCGCGAGCTCAGCACATGCACAGTTCATTGTTGTCCCTGCAGTCCTAAAGCTGTTGCCACAGTGTGCAAAATGGCGCCTGACATGCCACCACTAAAGTTCTTGATCTACTGGCTGTCAGGTCTTAGGGCCATCCAGACCTGTCTTTGGTGTAACCTGTAGGAGGCCACGTTGCTGCAGTTCACTGAGTCAGAAATGAGCTCACTCCCAGCTCAGTGTTTGCTCAGTGCTTTCCCTTGCCTTTGCCTCCTTACGCAAAATGGCGCCCAATTCAGCTCTAGGGTACTGACTGGGCTGTGAAATCCACCCTGTTCTCGCACTGCCCACCTGGGATCTGCTGCTCTGTCTCTGCTCCTGGTCAAATCATACGGACCAGCAGGACGGACAGTTCTTTGGGTTTGCCTCCCAAGCTCCCAGTGAAAGTTCCTTCCCACTTGGTTGCTGGTGGAGTTCCGGCTGCTGGTGGAGTTCAGATCACCATTAGCTGAATGCCACTGGAGTATCAGTCACTGCAACACCACACCAGTGTGTCTGCTGCTTTCCTGTGTCTGTCAGTCTCCAGGTACCCCTCTGCTGTTGTTCTGTCCTTTGCTGTTTCCTGAAATATGTCCTCTCTGCTTCATCCTGATTAAATGTTTTTCTGTCCATTTAAATGTGTCCTTACCCTATTCCGCCATCTTGATTCTCTCCTCTAGCTGGTAAAATTTCATTGGTTCTTACCTGAGAGCAGGGCATCCAATGCCCTGCAATACTTGTGAACAAAAAGAAATAACAATAGAAAGTTTGTCTTTGGGACAAATCCATTAGTAATCACGAAAGGGTGGAAAAAGGGAAAGGAAGTGAAGGAGGAGCTTTTCTGTGTGTGTAGGTGTGCATATATATTATGCCCCTTGACTCTCTCCAGAATTTATTACCAAGATTTGCTATATTTTAAAAACTATTGCTTCAGTGATTATATTCAGCTGAATTCAGAAAACAAAGCTTGTAGAAGTTTTATAAACAAGAATTATGAGATCATCTTCACTAAGATGAATTTCTGAAATGTGGTTCAGAGCATATAAATTTCAAGTGATCTGGGGACAGTACCACAACCAAAATTCATCCATTCATTCCAAAGGTGCTTGTGGAAGTGCCGTGTGCAAGACACTGTACAAAGTCCTTTGAGAATACTTGTTCGGGCAGTCTGTTGCACACACTGTTACTTACAATTTCTGGGTCAGTTGTCTCCAGCCCTATCTTCTATGCAAACCAATGAGTGTTGGAGTCCAGCCTGATCCTGCCCACTGCACACTCAGCCCTCACACAAACCAGTGGGAGCTGCAGCCTAGTCAGAGCAACCCTCAATATCGCCCACCAGACTTGCCCCCTGACCTGATTCCTGTGCCTGTCAGTATGTACAGCAGACTAGTCCAGTCTGTCCCACATCCTGTTCAGCTCTCATACATGTCAATAGGCACTAAAGCCTGGTTCAACCCATCCAGCCCCACTATCCAGCCCACATATGTGCCGATGGGTGTCCCTCTATCTACCCATGACTGTCCCAGTTCTGGTTCTCATGCTTACCAATGGGAGTGGCAACACAAGAGGGAGGTGCCCACTCTTTCCCTACTGGGTCCACTCCCACACCTGCATCTTGCACTCTCCAGGTGATTCTGCAGTTTAACTTGTCAGAATTTGCAACCTGTGCCAGCATCTGCCAGCAAAGCCCAACCAACCCTCACCCACCCACTCTGGCTTGTGCATGTACCAGTAGGAATAATCAGCCTAGCCCGGTTTTCACTTGGTCCAGCTCACATGCAGGTCAACAGATGTTGTATCCCTTCCCCTTCTGGTCTGCCCACATCCCAGCTCTCACACCCTCCAGTGGGTGTGGTGGTTCAGCCAGGAACCCCGCGCAACCTCCCTGTCAGGTTCACCCACTCACTCCCAGGTCTCATGTGTGTTGATTGGGTTCTGTGGCCCAGTCTAGCATGGTGCACCTCACCTTGGCATTTGCCAGTGGGTGCTGTAGCTTGGCCAGGCTCTGCCCAGCCTCAATTCCAACTCATGCTGTTGGGGGCTACAGCCCAGGCAGCCCCAGTATTGGCAAACACACACAAGAATCAGGTCTGGGAACACCTCAGATGAAATTTTTGTGGGGATCCCCCCCTCAACTGAATCACTAAACTAACAACCTCAATCTTGGAGAGAATTGCAGGTTCTATGTTCTTACCGTGGAGTGCATGTTTCAGACCTGTGCCTCCTCAGTGGCTTAGATGGAGCAGTGGACAGCATATCCCTGTGCACATGGAGGATATGGCAGTCCATTAGAGCTTGCAGAGGACACCTGGTACTACAACAGAGGATGGAGAACTGAACAAATCAAGTAACTACCCCAGCCAAGTGTTGGAAGTGAATATCTGGACAAACAGAGACTCTAACATGAACTATGTCAAGCAATGGCTTCTGGCCATAAAAAAAAAAAGGAACAGATAGATACCTATGAGATATGGAACCCCATTGTGTCTTCTATGATTTAAAGAGAAGGAATGCTTTAATAGGAATAACATCCAGCCAAAATTTCTTGGTCTAGAAATAGTCATTTGATCCAAATTAAAACAATGCTCCCTTTCCTTGAGTATTTTGGCTCTATGATAAAAAAATTTGTGATCCAGGGCCCAGTGTGGTAGCCTAGCTGCTGGAGTCCTTGCCTCACAGGCATCTGGGCCCCATAAGGGTGCCGGTTCTAATCTTAGCAGCCCCACTTCCCAACCAGCTCCCTGCTTAAGGCCTGGGAAAGCAATCGAGGGACCCTGCACCCACGTGGGAAACCCAAAGAAGCTCTTGGCTCCTGGCTTCAGATTGGCTCAGCTTCAACCATTATGGCCATCTTAAAAAAAAGACCAATAAACCTTATGATCCAGGTTTTAAACCTGGAGAGAATCACGGACAAATATATATACATGTTTGCTCTTCAACAAAATATCTGAGAGAAGTTGCTGACGAAGAAAGTAGTTTCATTTTGGCTGGTAATTTTGGAGGTTGTCAGTCCAAGATTGGGCCGATCCCATTAACTGGCCTTCAATGAGTACAGCAAGTGGCTTGTGGAAGAAGGTTTGCATGGGAGTCAGAAGTACATAGAAAACCTGGATCCAATTCATGCAAGGCTTGCCTGCTGAAAGCATAGCCAAGGAGACCTGAGGCCTTCCAAACGTGTCTACCTCCCAAACACCGTAACTGAATTAAACTGCCACCTACTTAGTATCTTAGGGCTTTGGAATCAAAATGTCACAAGAGGTCAGGTGCCAAATCACAGCAGTCAGTGGATTTTATGGTGTAACAAGAGCCTCCTTAGAAAGATAGTGAAATAATATGATGTACTGAGATAACCATAAGGAGGTGTGCTATTAAATCCATAGCTCTAAGGAGTTCCACAACAAAGGAAGATGGCTCCTGGATACCAAGGATTGCCGAGGAAACATGTCTTTCGGAGGCCAGTGCTGGTTTTTCCTCTATTCAAACCCACAGCATCTAGCAGGCTTCACCCAGTTCCCTGTTTCTCTCTACTTTTGGTCAAGCTGCAAAGTATTCTATTTTTTTCCACTTATATTTTAGAGCTGACATCTCTGTTCTTTGGAGTTTGCATGCCTGGATTTAGAATAAGGCACAGTATTAGTCTTAGCTCTCTGCCTTACTTGTCCACACAGGGAAAGCATAGTAAACAGTTTTGTTTCCTAAGTTTTCTTCTGTGAGTTTAAGTTAACTGCCAAAAAGAATAGTAAACGGACAACGTGGGAGAGTTTCTGTGCCAGATATCTCCTCTTCATCCCTCCAGATGGATTCTCCAGCTTCCTCTACCCAACTCTGTGCCTTTGGAGGACGACATTTATGGATCACACTGATGCGCTGGCTTGCCTTTGGCTTTGGGTTGGATTTTGTAATGAATTCAGGGTGAGTAACAGAGAATTGATGACAGGAAATCTATTCCTGTGGCTTTTTCCCTATGGTGTCACTAAGGTCTTTTCCTTGGCTAGAACCCAGAACATTTCATGACATGAGGGATGGACAAACCATGGTCCATGAACCAAATCCAGCGTACCACCTTTGCTATGGCTTGTGAGCCAAATGTTTTGAAATAGTTGGAAGCTTTTCAAATAAATATTATTTCACAGTGCAGGGAAATTATATAAAATTCAGATTTCAGAGCCTTTAAATCAAGTATTATTGGAAATCAGCCTCACCCACTAATTTCCAAATAATCTATGACTGCTTTTGTGCAACAATGACAAAATTGAGCTGTTCAGAGGGAAAGAGGTGAAGCCTGCAAACACTATAATAATCACTATCTGGCCTTTAATGGAAAGGCTGCTGACTCTTTGTCTACATGATCCTGTCTTTTCAGATTCTGATAATATTAACACCTTTCCTCCCTGTTCTGTTCAATGTGTGTGGGAGTGTATTTGTGTATGTGAGAACCGGGGAAGCCCTGTGGTATTGAACCGTATTTACAACACTGTACCTATATGTCTTTAAACTAGCCCCTTTACTAAATAAATTGTTTCCAGTTCATTCTAGAATATCTGCTTGCTGCTAAGGCCCTGATGGATAACCTTTGCAAAACCAAGACCTTAAAAGACAGAAATCACAGTGCTCTCACTACTCACACTTCCCTGTTTAGTTGGTTTCACGGAGCTTAGTTGGACTCTGGCTCTGTATTTTTATGAGTGAAGGTAGAAGTCACGGATCTGCTTTTTCATTCCATGAAATTCCCCTTATCCAGAAAGGCCTCATGGGAAGCAGCATCCCCCTTCTTCCCAGGAGGTAATCATTTTTGCATGTGGAATGACTGATTCATTTTTGCAACAGCACTGTAAGACCAAGCCAGCCTGATGAGGAAGGCAGAGCAAGAAAGAACTTGGGTCCTTGACAAAGTCAGTTAGCTGCTGATTCATCTTGGCATGGACCTGTCTTTGGTCTTCTTATTTTATTAACTAATGGATTGCCAGGTTTTTTTTTTTTTTTTTTATGTTCTCTAGCTACATCTAGTTCAATCTCCTGATTCCTTCGTAAGAAGTATCCCGATGCAGATGCCAACTGCTGTTGTCTTGTTTCCTTCTGTGGTACACAGTCTATTTTATAATATTGATGTGTCAAATGGAGGGTCACTTCCTTCTATTCCAGGAACGCCTTTGCTTTCTGTCATGCCGCCAGTGCATGGCTCCATGCACTCTTAGGAGTGAGACAGTTCATGGAGCTTTGCAACTGGAAAAGGACTTGAAGGAAGTCTTGTCCTGGATTTTTCAAACTGAATCCGCGAGATTCCTGTAACTGCCACTCCGGTGGCAGAGGGTGGGCCCCAGATGTCTCTCCAGCCAGACAAGTGTGTGTATGTGGGTTTTTTTAAAATCGATTTTTACTTGTTTAAGCTTCTGAGGAAGATTTGATTTGCACAAAGGATTTTCCCTGCCAAAACCAGATGAAAATGAAACATTAAATGAGCTTTTGGAAGCCATTATTGGAGTTTCATTTCTACGCCCATTCCATTTGCAATGCTCTATTGTTAGATCTTGTTTTATCCTGGGCAGCAACGTTTTTCAGTCATTAAAGCATTATGAGACTTAATTCTTTGTTCCACTTGCCAGTTCAATTCAATCTATTGTTATTGAATATTTTCTGTTGGTGTAGTATTATGCTGGGTACCAGACAGACAAGGAAAACAGTCTAATTGGCAAGATAGATATATATAAAGCCAATTTCAATACAAAATAATAAGCATTACATAGCATCAGTTATCACCAATTGTGTTTGCATCTTAAGGTAGGCATTGCTCTGTTTAATTTTACAACAACCATGGGAGGAAGGTTTTTAAAACAAAAATTTATTTATTTTTTTAAAGAGAGAGAGAGAGTTCTGTCCACTGACTCAATCTTCAAATGACTGCAGTCACCAGGTATATACCAAGCTGAAATCAGAGTTAGGAATTAATCCTATTTCCCTTAGTAGGTGGCAGAGGTCTAAGCAGTTGGGCAATCTTTCATTGCTTTCTCAGGTGCCTTAGCAGGAACCTGGACCAGAAATGGATTACCTGGAACTCAAGCAGATGATGCATTATGGGACGTCAGCATCATACTTAGTGGCTCAAGCTGTTGTGCAATGATGTTGGGCCTGGATACTCTTTTCACTCTTATGTTATAGCTGAAGAAATTGGGAAAAAATTTGAGAATGTACTTCTTTTATGTATAGAAGTTTTAGAACTCCAGATATGTTGGAGCTATATGCACAGAATAAGCCATTTAGCCAAAAAGTGATCGTTTTATATAATTTATAAGTAAATTCTAACATTTCCAGTAATGAGACAATTTGGTATCTTTAAAAATATTTTATATTCAAAATGTCTAAGGTTTGTTAGCATTAGCAAGCTTGCTGTACATTCAGCCTCATGAATCTTATGTTTTTAAAGATTTATTTTGTTTGAAAGGCAGAGTTACAGGGAGAAAAATAAACAGAGAAAAGTTACAGAGAGAAACAGTGATAGAGATCTTACACCTGTTAATTCATTTCCCAAATGCCTTGGGCTAGGCGAAGCCAAAGCCAGAAGCTAGGAACTCCGTTTCAGTTTCCCACATGGCTGCAAGGTCCAAGCATTGGGGTCATCCACTGGTTACTTTCCCAAGTGCAGTAGCAAGACGTGAAGCAGCCAGTACTTGAATCAGCACCCAAAGGGGATGCTAGCATTTTGAGTGGTGGCTTAACTGGCATCATTACCTTACCAGCCCCATGAGTTTAAATTTTAAATTAATACCTGCTTCAGCTTTTGAATCTCCAATTGTATTTTCTTTAAAACTATATTTGTTTGCTTATATCTCTTACATTTCCTTTTGTTTCCACGATATTTTCCATTACTTATTGGAGTTTGTAATGACAGCGCCTCTTTCAGATAATTTTAGTAATAATATCATCTTGGAATTAGTGTCAGTTGAGTGTCTTTTTTCAATATGAATTCAGATTTACAGTTTTTTTCATGGACCCTAAAATTTTGAACTGAATTATGTGCACCTACAATATTTAGTTATTAGGTTCTGAGTTTTATCTAAATCCTTTAAAGGCCCAATTATTTTTAAACAATGAATCGACTTGTTTAGCTTCAGCCTGCAAGTTTCTTCCACCATCTATGTATTGTAACTTCAATGTTAATTTTATTCCCAAAGCATGTTGAATTCTCCCTAGTTATTTTTTAAAAGCTGGTTTAAGCATACAACTAAGCTAATGGGAAAGTACAGAAATTCTCAGAATTTAAAAGGAAAAGTTGTGAGTCTCAACCAGCAAGGAATGACAATCTCTTGCATTCTGCAGGTCTTAATGAGTCAGTTTTTCTTGGGGAGAGGGAAGTTATAGAAAGTGTACCAAAACTGATATTAATAGAGAAGTCAGACTGAACTCCTAATGAGAATATATGACCACTCACAGCCAAATGGCACCTTTAGTTAAAGGTAAATAAGCACAAAAGAATAATAATTAACAGAAAAGCACAGGCTAGATAAACAAATCAAATTTGTGCCAATAACAGAGAAAAAAGAAAGTCTCTTCTGATTCGAATCAATAGTCAGTCCTCACTTTACTTGCTTTCACAATATACACATGATTCTAAAACCTCCAGTTTTAAAATCATCTTAGATTGGGGCCTGCACAGTGGCTCAACAGGCTAATCCACCACCTTTAAATGCTGGTATCCATATGGTCCATATTCATGCTACTCCAGTTCTGGTCCAGTTTCTTGATTATGGCCTGGGAAAGAAGTGGAAGATGGGTCAAGGCCTTGGGCTCCTGCAGCAATGTGAGAGACCCAGGGAAAGCTCTTGGCTGCTGGCTTCTGATTGGCTCATCACTGTCCTTTGTGGTCATCTGAGACGTGAACCAACATATATAAGATCTTTCTCTCTGAAAATCTGAAATTCAAATAAAACTAAATCTTAAAGGAAAAGTGAAAGATATTTTTTAAAAGGTAATCTTTGGTAGCACCCAAAGAAGGAAAGATAAATCTTCCTTGAGAATTGAGAATGAGTAGACATTTCAAAGGATTTTATTATATTCTCTCTATAAAGAACCTGCAGTAATTCAGTACTTCTGTATAGTTAGGAAGGAGTGTATCTCACAGGAAAAAAAATTAGAAAGAGAAGCAGAGAGAAAGAAACAGAAAGGGAAATGGAGGGAGGATGGGAGAGCCAGGAACACACAGTGAGAACCGAGGAACCAATAACAAATCTACGTGTAGGGCCCCAGTGTGATAGCCTAGTGGCTGAATCCTCACCTTGCTTGCACCGGGATTCCACATGGGCACCAGTTCATGTCACAGCTGTTTCACTTCCCTTCCAGCTCCATACTTGTAGCCTGAGAAAACAGTTGAGGACTGCCCAAGGTTTTGGAACCCTGCACCTGTGTGGGAGACCCAGAGGAAGCTTCTGGTTCCTGACTCCTGGTTTCAGATTGGCTCAGCTCTGGCCATTGCAGCCACTTGGGGAGTGCACCAGTGGATGGAAGATCTTCCTCTCTGAATCTCCTTCTCTCTATAAAATCTGACTTTCTGATAAAAATTTAAAAAATCTTTAAAACAAAAAGTCTACCAGGTGAAAATGTACATGACTGCATTTGAGAAGAGTGAATACCCAGCAAACAATGTTCCTAGCTGTGCTAGTTAGAGTGCTAGTGCCTCAAAACTTTCCCACCATATTCCTTCTCTAGCACCCAAAGCATTCATTAAAATGTCAGTGCTATCTGGGAGGACTAACTCATGGGGATAATACTTTCCAAACTCCAGTTTCCTTTTTTTCCTAGCCAGGCCTCGTGGCGTGATCTTGAGAGAATGTAATGGGGAGTAAAAGAGTATGTTTTGATTGGGACAAATGACAGGCCCAGAGCACGCGTGGTTGCCAAACTACAGAGCAGTTTACAAACTAGGACACTCAATGGTAACAAGGATACAAGACTCTTGGACAAGAGGGTATAGCGAGCAGGAGGGAAACACTATCTTTGAGCATTTGGTGTTTATATACCCTTACTTATTTGCTAAGCCAACCTGAACTAGGTCTGGAAATATGTAAGTATTCTAGCTTGTGTCTAAAAAAGAGACAGAATGCCTGAATGTGAGGCTTTCTCCTGAACACCTGCACATCCCTTCCTGTGGAGACCCCTTCTTCCCTAAACCATTTTTATTTTTTGGTTATCATTTCCCTTCTGTGTTCTTACCAAGACTCTGGAGCTATGAATTTTTGCTTCTTCTCCATTCACTGGCTGAGGTTTATCACCAGTCTAGCTGACTTCATGGAACCACACTGGAAAACTCAGGTGTTGTGTAAGTGCTCCGTGTTTTCCAGGACACCATAGGGAGGTGATCACCATGCTTGGAAGGGAGACACCTTTCCTATTGTTTCAACTTTCATGATGGTCATTGTTGAGACTCTATCACATTTTACAGCTTAAGTTACTCTCAGAATATTTTTTTAATGAGAACAAAATTTAATTTTATATGGTAAAACTAATATAATCTCAAGGTCCCTCCTGGTTAAGATATAGATTAACACAATCATTAAAAGAATGATGAGGCAAATATTTAGCCCAGTGGTTAAGCTCTCCAAAGCCAATATTGAAATATCTAGTGTGTGATTCCTGGATATGACTTCTGCCTCCAGATTTTTGTTTATGCAGTCCCTGGGAGGTATTCGTGATCATTCAAGTAATTGTGTTCTGACCTGCCATGTGCAAGACCTGCCGTGTATCTAGTTCCTGGTTTTAGTCACGGCCCACCTCTGGCCACTGCAAGCATTTTGGAAGTAAGTCAACAGTCTAGGGGTTCCCTGTGAGTTTGTCTCCTTAATAAATTAGTACCTAATATTGTCAGGCAAGCAAAAATAAAAATAATGTCAGTATAATTTACATCTCTTCAAGAGCACTAAGGGTTTACTCACACGCTATAATGACCTTTCTTCAAAAGCTCCTTTGACTTCTCTACATTTCTCTTCTTTCACATCTTACTGCATTTGAACTTTTCTGCTCTTGTTCATGAGTAAAATGAGTCTCTACTTGATTGGTCAGAGTGGCTGCCCAAATTTCCATTTCCACTCTCTGCCATCCTTGCACCCAGATACACGGATCTTACAGGAGACTGCTCAGAGTGGCATGTGGGGAAATATAGTCCTCCCTTTTTGCTGCTTTTCTTATAATAAATTCTTCCACAATCCTTGTAGCAAGGTCTAGCCTGCATTCGTATTGGTCATAAATGGGTAATCACAGGCAAAAACCAATGTATAACAACCATGTTTCAATCCACGGGAATCAAGTAATATCAGGGAAAAGGGTCTGGGATTTGGGGTGATGTGGAGACAGAGGATAAGTGGTACACCACCCAACCCACAGATGCTCCCTTCTAGATGCACCCCAAAACCACTCAGCAAGAGCAGAGGTGAGCTATGAATAGGAATATCTGAAATTGAAAGTCAAAAATAAGGACTAGTCTGGGACACATTCATATGGACATATCCATTCTAAACTCATTTAGCTCACATAGACTTCTAAAGAGCCGCACTAAATCATAATGCACAATTCAGGTTAGAAAAGGTACAGTGAGACAAGAAGTCAACGTGATGAATGCCAATCCTTTCCACAGCCTCTCACTCTTCTCTCCTTTATCTCTAATGGTTGTCTCATTCATCCTTCTGAGTCTATTAAAATGATCGAATGTCTCCCATTCTTAGTTCAAGAGAACTCCATCTTGAGTTCTCTCTTTTTGTGAAAACTAAGCTTCTTTAAAGAATACTTCCTATTCATTTTCTTTCTTTTTACTTCTAACAAGCATTTTATTGACCTTTCATATGCATTAGTGGAATACAGTGTCATCTTTGGAGATATGGATATTTATACACACTGTGAAATGATTAACTCAAGCCAATTAATGCATTATTTATAGTGCATACTTTTTTGTGGTGAGACATTTGAAATGTACTCTTTTACTTATTTTGAAATGTATATATGACTGTTGACTCTGGTTGCCAGAGTGTGCAATAGATCTTAAAACTTATTCCTCCTGTCTTGCTAGAATTTTTCAGTCTTTGATCAATAACTTCTCATTCAACTCCCTAACTGCAGCCTCTTGGATTTGACTCTAAATTTCCATGATCTCAACTTTTTAAAACACCGCACAAAAGTGAGATCATGCAGTATTTCTTCTTCTGTGTCTGACTCATTTTACTTAATAGAATGCCCATTGGGTTTACATATTTTATTCCAAACCATGAAATTTCCTGCATTTTAAAAGGTGGATAGTATTTTTGCTGTGTATATATGTGTGTGTTTGTGTATGTTATTTTACTTTTTAATTGGTCTAATAATGGATACGTAAGTTGATTCCATTTCTCGGCAATTTTGAATAGTGCTAGAGTGAATATGAGAAAAATGTTTTCTCTTCAGCATACTAATTTTAATTCCTTTGGATATATAACCAGAAGTAGGATTGCTGGATCAACAGATTCCTCAATCTATTTGTAGTTTTGAGTACCCTTATCCTCTATATTTTTTCTGTAATTGCTATACTGATTTACTTTCCCAACAATGTATATGAATTCCATTTTATTCATATCTTTACCAACATTTGTCATCTCTCTTGATCCATTGTAGCTTAGGTAAATGACCAGGGAAATAGTTATCATTAGGCATCAGAAACACAACTCAGAATTTCTTGTCGGGCCCCCTAACTTCATTTCTTTAATTTGTTAACTACATTATCTTTCTTAGTACTAATTCTTATAAAATAATATTTGTCTATTTGATGATGAAAGTTACAGAGAAAAGGAAAGACAGAGAGAGAGAGAGAGAGAGAGAGAGAGAGAGAAATCTTTTGCCTGGTGCTTCATTCCCTAAATGGCCACAAAAGCAAGGGCAGGGCTGGGCCGACAGAAGGAGCCAGGAGCCAGGAGCCAGGAGTAAGGAGTAAGGAGCCCGGAGCCAGGAGCCAGCAGCCAGCAGCCAGGAGCCAGGAGCCAGCAGCCAGCAGCCAGGAGCTATGAGTTTGCCTTACCTGGGTCTCCCACATGTGTGCAGGGAGCCAGCACTCAGGACATCTCCCACTGCTTTCTCTGGCTACTTATTTAATGCTCCTGGTCTTTCTGGCTGTGTCTCCTCTGTGGACTTTCTGGCTGGGTCTCCTCTGTGGACTTTTTCTTTTTCTACCCCTTAAACTGGTGTGTACAATTTTTCAAGTTTCCTCACTGAGTCATGGCTCATATAATTTTAAGTCTTTTCCCTGCTCTATTTTTCCCATACTTGGGCTGCCTAGTTTCATATATTTGTCAAAGTTATGTTCACAAAAAAGATTTATATACTTACTTGAAAGGCAGAGTGCTAGAGAGACAAAAGCCAGTGGGGAGAGATCTTCCACCTGCTGGTTCATGTGTAAGTGCAAGGTCAAAGCCAAGAGTCAGCAACTCTATACAGGTCTCTTATATGGATGGCAGAAACCTGGGTGCTTGGTCTTTCACTTTCTGTTTCCCAGGTGCATTAGCAGGAAGGTGGATGGGAATCTCATAGTTGCTGGGTGCTCCAACAGGCACGTAAATGCATTGCATCACCCAAAAGTGACATTGAAATGTATATGTGAATTATTTCTGGACTGTTTAATGCCATTGTGCATGTCTGGCTAACCTCAGGAAAAGCAGAAATATCACATCATGACTTATAACATCCTCTTTGCTCTTAAAGTACTAAGGTATTTTTTTTTCTTTCAATGCATATCTGTTCAAAGAGTAAATAGGTGACTCACAAATCTGTGTTTCTAAGCCTAAACTTTTCTGTGAGGTTTAAGCTTATTCAGAACTTGCTGAACAGCTGCAGCTGAATATTTTATGGAGCCTTCACATGTATGCTACCTGAACTGAACTCATCTCAGCCCTAGTTATTTTTCTTTCCTTGCCCTATTATCCACAGCCCCACCAGAAACTTGACAACCATTGTTTCCAATTGCTTATCCACTCTATCTCTGAGTCACAATGATTCATCTCCCAAATCTTTCTTGAATGTGTTCCTAACTCTCTGGTGCCATAATTTACATCCTGTTTTCTTTCACGTGTGCCATCACAGTAGTTTCCTGCAGGGGGCCATGCTTCCGGCCTTGCCTCTTTGCAACTTTCCATCCTCCACATTGTCATCAAAGGGATGTTTGAATATCATTCAAACACCTAAAAACTTTAAAATGTTCTCTACTTCACTATCTTTGGTTGACTTCTTTTAGGGTGGAAATACGCGACTTGCTGCATGACATGAAAATCGTTTGTGATGTGACTCTTTCATCTATGCAAATGTGTGCGCTTTTCTATCTAGTGATATAGAGCATCTTGTGATGATCTTGACTCACCACAGTGCTTCATTGCTTGGAATTATTTGCTCCTGTTGTTACCTGCTGTGAGTCAGACTTCCACTTTTTGTCATTCATTCAATCAGCTATGATCTTATCCTTCAACATGTGGAGGAAGCATCGCCTCTTTCAGGAAGCCTTCTCTGATACTCTAGGTTTGGCTGGGTACCATGTTTATTATGTTTCAGGAGTTGAAGGAGTTTGGGTGAGTTCCTCATCTACTGTTTTTCTGCCTTCAAATGTGTTTAACAAGTGTTAGTGACTACTGCTGCTATCACCAACAGCCCTTCTCTCCAGGGTCAATGCAAAAACTCACCTGCTGTGCTAGGATTCCCTGAGATGAATTCAGAGGGGCTTTCCAGTTCCAGATTGATGGCTACTTGTAAAAACCAACGAAGAAGTATGTACATGAAGAAGCAAGGTAAATTCCTTTTCCATTCTTCATTCCTAAGTTTTCTGAGGGCTGGAGGGAGGTGGGTGAGGGAACTCATTCTTAGAGGATTCTTGCTTCCTTTGACTACAGTGGGTTTACCTGGGAGTTATCCCCTGCTCCTCTCTCAGGGACATAGCTGGTGACATCATGCGTATATGAGACCTGGAATGTCATTCAAACCATACAGCATGTTTCATTAGTTTCTTTCTTTCTTTCTTTCTTTCTTTCTTTCTTTCTTTCTTTCTTTCTTTCTTTCTTTCTTTCTTTCTTTCTTTCTTTTATTTTTCTTTCTTTCTTTCTTTCTTTTATTTTTCTTTCTTTCTTTCTTTTGCTAAAAAATGAACAGAGGAACAAGGCACAGCATAGAATCTATTTATGGTGAGACCAAAGACTAAAAATAAAACACAACTATGTGACAGCTACATAAATTTGATTTGTTTTCCCAGTTGAGTTCAAGGAAATTCTTCTTTTCTAAAGTGTCTTCTATTTTCCATATTTCAAATCCTCTCCCAAACAAATTCCTCTGCAGAAATGACTTTAAACAAATATGAAGTTTCATGTACAAGCCACAAGAAAGCCAGAGCCACTGGCGACTGAACCCAGAAACGAAACCCATGCTTTAATATTACATCCCCATGCCCCAGGGGAAAGCAAGTGTATGGAGAGTATTTTCCATCCCTAACTCCAGATTCTTTCTCTCTTTTTTTTCCAAATTCATATTTAATGACTCCCATTATGGGATTTGGATAACTTCTTTTGGCTGCTCTTTTCAGAATTCACCCTTAGGCAACATCTCCTGATATTTAAAATAATTGTTTTGTTTTTTCAGCTTCATTACCCTTCTCTGGGTCATATTGTACCGATTTAATTCTCACTAATAGTTGAGCTCTGGAGTCTGAGAGCACCTCCATCACACTGCAGGTACATGTACAGACTTGTTCTAAATTTTAAGGCACCATGTTCAACTATGGCAGATGGACATACTGGTTAATATGTGGGTTTTGATAGATGGCCCATTGGTATCTACCTTTCTTTATTTGTGTATTTATGTCAAACATTTAATATAAAGGGCACTATAAAATTCAATAGGTACATGTTGTCTTAGCTGATTTTTTTTAAGTAATTGGTTTTTGTTCATGTTTGAAAAGCAGAAAAACAGAGACAGGACAAAGATCGTTGCCTCTTCAAATGCTAGCAATAGCCTTGGTGGAGCCAGCCCAAAGCTGGGAGTGCAAAAGTCAGTCTGGATCTGCTAAATGGGTTGAGGAACCCAGGGATATGAGCCCTCACCTAAAGCTTCTCAGGGTACACACTTGCAGGAAGCTGGAATTCAACATACAGACAGAACTTCCACCCACACACTCTAATGCGAGATGCTGGTATTCCAGGATAAGCGCCACTACTGCACTAAGCATGTGTCCACTATTATATTTTTTTAGTGGAGATTAAATCTAATTTTTTTTCATTTTTATTGAAAACTCATATACAGAGAGGAGAAGATACAGCCAAACCAAAGCTAGTAGCCTGGGGTCTCTTCTAAGTCTCCCATATGGGTTCAGGGTCCCAAGGTTTTGAGCCATCCTTAATTGCTTTCCCAGGCCACAAGCAGAGAGCTGGATGGAAGTGGGGCTGCTAGGATTAGAACTGGCGTCCATATGGGATCCCAGCATGTGCAAGGCGAGGACTTTAGCCACTAGGCTACCATGAATGACCCTGGAGAGTAAATTTATATAAGATGGGCAGGTGTTCAGTGCGTTAGTTAAGATAGCACTTAACATGCAATGTGCTGTATTGGACTGCTTGGGTTCCTCCTTAGAGTCCAGCTTTCTGATTATGCACACCTTGGGAGGCAGTAGGTGATGGTTCAAGTACTTGGGTTCTTCTCTCCCAGGTGGGGAACCCACACTGAATTTTATGCTCCTGGCTTTGGTATAACACAGCCTTGGTTGTTGTACACATTAAGGAAGCGAATAAATAGGCTGAAAATCTCTTTTGTTTCTCTTTGTGTCTGTCTCTTTGCATTTCAAAAAAAAAAAAAAAAACAAAAACCAAAGAAAAATTAAAAATTCACATAGCGTAAAATTTAGTATATTAAAGTGTGTACAATTGATGTCATTTGGTACATTCACAATATTGTATAATATTACCTGGATCCAGATTTAAAATGTTTTCTTCACACTAAAAAGACATACCACACCTCTGAATTAATTCTATCCCAATATCCTTTGTCCCGTCATTGAAACATCTAATCTCTCTTTTGAGTGTATGGATTTACCTCTTCTGGATATTTTATACTGCTTTGCTTTATTTTTAGCTATGCTATGATGATTTCTTAAAAATTTATATATATATATATGTCACCTCATTCTTTTTGAATTTTTGAGATATTAGTGTTGCTAGATAAACCAATATTCCCATGCTTTATTAGAAAGTTGAGTTCATATTTTATCATCTTGGTTATTAAAGACTATCTTTCACAACTGCAGAAACAGAGGTCTAAGGTTTCTGTTGAGTAAAGAGGTTAGCTTATTCCCTCTTCCTATTTGTCGTTGTGATCAATAACTGTTTGAGGCCTCCAGTTGTTTGATGATGCGGGTGGGTCTATGGAAGGTATCAGTGCAGTTTCCCTCAACATTCAGTTCAGTGAATATCCAGTCCTTTGTGTGTGTAGATGGGTTGCATTGATGCTGATTCTTCACTCCACCCAAAAATATGGAACTCTTTTTTTTTAATTGCAAAGTCAGATATACAGAGAGGAGGAGAGGCAGAGAGGAAGATCTTCCATCCACTGATTCACTCCCTATGTGACCACAACAGCTATTGCTGCGTCGATCTGAAGCCAGGAGCCAGGAACTTCCTCCAGTTTCCCACATGGATGCAGGGTCCCAAAGCTTTGGATCATCCTCTACTGCCTTCCCAGGCCACAAGCAGGGAGCTGGATGGAAAGTGGAGCCGCAGTGATCAGAACCAGTGCCCATATGGGATCGTGGCACGTTCAAGGCGAGGACTGTAGACACTAGGCCATCACGCTGGGCCCAAATGTTGAACTTTTAAGCCACTACCTAAGGCCAGGTGAATCTGTGAATAAGGTCGCATTTACTTCCTCTCAAGGGTAGTAGGCAAACATTGTTAACTAATATTCAGCAATTACTCTCCTTTTATTTCTTGTTATTTTAAAAAATAATTTTTATCTGAATAAGATAGAATGAGACATAAGAAAGAGAAAAAGAAGGAAAAAGAGAATCTTCCAGTTCATTTTCCAAATGCCTACAGCAACATGGGATGAATCGGGTTAAAGCCAACAGTCAAGAATTGAATCTGCATTTCCCGCATGAGTGACAGGGATCCAGCTACTTGGGTCATCACTGGAACTGTTCTATATTTCATTCCTCTATAAACGCTCACAATTTGGAGACAGAGTGGGTTGCAAATACACAATCACTTCTACACATGTGTTCATGTACAGGAGATTTCATAGCTTCCAAATTGCTGGACTCTGGAATCTTTCCTACAAGGTTGTAATCTGCGAATCATTGTGAAGGGACATTAAGAGGACTGAGAACTGCTAAGAGAAGATGTTGTGGGACTCCAGAGAGATCACACTGGATCCAAGTGTCGATGTTTGGAAGAGTACTGCCCAAGCTTGGTGACTGCAGCTTCCGCTATACTCCAGGAGCCACTGCACTTTATTGCAGAAGACAAGGGGTTTTTAAGCTCTCATCCTCCAATCAGCTTGAGAGCCAGAGGGAACAAAATTTTCGTGCATTCAGTTACTAAGTATAGGAGGCAAGAACGGAGCGGCTAAGAGCCCAAATTTTCCTGTAGTTAACTAACCTAACTGAGCACGATAGGAGGCAGGGAGGGACAGGCAAGTGAAGCCTTGGAGTTATTTCCGAGATGTCAATTAAATTGGTGGCACTAGGAGAAATAGGAAGGGAAGGGGTGTGGAAACTTCATTTCTATACTATGGGCTGTTAATTAACCTGAGGAGTGGGCATTAGCTATCAATCCCATCTCGAAGAAAATAGATACACTTGAACATGGAGAGAAAGAAAAAATAGAAGACACACAGTTGAATTGGAGGCAGAGCTAGGGGAATTTGAGGGAAAAAACAGAAGTAGAGGGGACAGTGAGTCCATGAGAGGGTAACTGGGCAAAAGAGGCTGCTCGTTTGTAGTAAACACAGTGAATAGTGTATTTCTTCAGGCATTTTCAATAAAAGTGAAGGAAAAATTTATGTTGCTTTCAGTTTCTCTTGAATGTTAGGCACTTGATTTGGACCACACCATTTTATTCATTTCTACATATACAGATTTTCCATACTTGCCTCATGAGCTTACTGGTGGTATTTTGGGATCAGTTCTATTTTGATGGTTGGAATTAAATTTGAACTCTTCTTCAGCCTCATCAATCTCCAAAAGTCAAACTGCTGGGTTACTTCCTTGACATTAATCTGAGTACTAATGAGGTTAGTTTAAGTTATTCGGTTGTGGGCCTGGCACAATGGCTCAGTGGCTAAATTCTTGCTTTGTGTGTGCCAGGATCCCAAACGGGTGCTGGTTCATGTCTCCACTGCTCCACTTCCTTCCAGCTCCCAGCTTGTGGCCTGGGAAGGTAGTAGAGGACGGCCCAAAGCCTTAGGAACCTGCACCTGCATGAGCGACCCAGACGAGGTCCCTGGCTTCTGGCTTTGGATCACCTCAGCTCCAGACATTGCAGCCACTTGGGGAGTAAACCAGCAAACTAAGACCTTTCTCTCCATATCTTTCCTACAAACTTGCCTTCCCAATAAGAAAAAATAAATAAATAAAATAAGCAAGTAAATATATTATTCTGCCCCTACCCTTCTTTTTTCCCTCCCGTCGTGCTTCCTTTCCTCCTCTGTTCCCTCCTGTCTTCCTCGCTTCCTTCCCTCTTTCCTTCCCTACTCCTTTCCCTCCTTCCTTCCTCCCTTCCTTGCTTTCTTTCTTCTTTCTTTTCTCTCTTCCTTCCTTCTTTTTTCCACTCTTCTTTTCTTCCTCTCTTCCTTCCTCCTTTCTTTTGAAACATTGTACTTTGTGAGAGTATTCAGAGCTATATATTCTGTTCATTCTAAGCTCACAGTTCTTCTACCAACATTTGGGTTGGGTAGGTGATCAATTTGTTCTGTCCTCTCTCCTTTGTTGTGGTATCAGGTGTCCTATGCAGACTCCAATGTATGGCCATATCCTCCATGTGCACGAGGATATGCTGTCTATTGCTCCGTCTAGGCCACTGAAGAGGCCCAAGTCTGACACATGCACTCCACGGTCAGAGCATGGAACCTGCGCTTCTTTCCCTGGTTGAGGTTCTGAGACAAGCGATTCATTTGGGGGGTATCCCCAAAGAAATGTCATTTGAGGAAATATCAGACCTGATTTTTGTATGTGCCTGCCAAAACTGGGGTCCGGCACAGTCCGTTGCCCCTATCAGCTTATGCACATGCTGGTAGTTGCGATTGCTGGATCAGTTCTGTCTCCAGCCCTGTCTTCTACACAAACCAATGGGTGTGGCACCCCAGCCTGATACTGCCCACCACACACTTGGCCCTCACATGAACCAGTGGGAGCTGCTGCCCAGTTGGAGCAAACCACAATAACTGCTACCAGGCCCACCCGCTGTCCTGGTTTTGGTACTTGCCAGTATGTGCAGCAGACTGGTCCAGTCTTTCCCACATCCCATTCAACTCTCATACATGTCAATGGGCATTGAAGCCTAGTTCAACCCAACCAGTCCCACTATCCAGCCCACGCACATGCGGATGGTTGCCATTCTATACAGCCACCCCTGCAGGGCAGACACTTTACCTGCTGAAAAAAGGATGAATGTAGCATCTGACTTCCTAGAGCTGTTTACAAAGGAAGTCGTAACAGTTCATTCAAGGGCAGAGAAGAGAGACTGGGGTGTAACCCAGAGCTATTGCTGCATGCCAAGTGAATAGGCCATGTTGCGGTCTCAGTTAGCCAAGGGCACAATATGCCATGTGCCTATGGCCTCCCATATGGGCTAGGCAGGTAGAGATTCCAGGGGTGATCTCTCACACCAATGTGCATTGGTTCAACCCAGTCAAGCCCACTCTTCAGCCCGCATACGTGCTGGCAGGTGCCACTCTGTCTAGCCATGCCTGTCCAAGTCCTGGTTCTCATGTTCACCAGTCGGAGTGGCAACCCAAAAGGAGGTACCTACTGTTTCCTTACTGGTCCCACTCCAACTTCTGGATTTTACTCTCCAGGTAATTCTGCAGAATTACTCTCCAGGTAATTCTGCAGTTTATCTTGACAGAATTTGCCCCTGTGCCAGCATCTGCCGGCCAATACTGTGGCAAAGCCTTACCTGATTTATGCATGCACCAGAAGGAACAATTAACCCAACCTGGCATTTCTCTAATCCATCTCAGATGCAGTCCAACAGGTTTTGTAGCCCTGTCTGGCCTGGTATGCCTTCATCCCAAATCACACAAATGAGAGTGGTCCAGCAGAGGAGCACCATGCAGCCCCCCTACCAGCTTTGCCCCCTGCTCCCTGGGTCTCACATATGCTGGTAGGGTGCTTTCGCCCCTCTGGCATGGCCAGCTTCACTTTGGCATTTGTGAGTGTGTACTGTAGCCTGGCTGGGCCTGGCCCACCCCCAATTCCAGCTGACACTGTTGGGGGCTACAGCGTAGCCTAGCCCAACTGGTCCCCAGTCTTGGCCCTCATGTAAACTGGCTTGTGTTACGACCCAACCTGTCCAGACCCATACTCCATTCTAGCATTCAAATTTGCCAGTGGGTGATATAAACTGCCTCAGCCTGGTCTGCCCCCCACCTGGGCCAAATGTATGCTGGTGATTACCATTCTCTGGCTTGGTCTGGGCTGCTCCCTATTGTGGTTCTTGTGCTCACCTGCAAGGACTGTCTCCTGACAAGAGGAATTTCCCAAGCTCCTACAACAGAACTTCTCCCAATGCCAGAAATCACACCCATCAGTGGGTCCATGAGCTATCCCTACTTAGACTACCTCTTGTCCTAGAAGGAACAGTAGCCTTTCCTGACTGGTCCTAACCTGTTCTGGTTTTTACTGTTGGATGTTACAACCCAGCCAAACCTGGTCCACAGTCAGACGTAGCTCACATATGGCTCAGCAGGTCAGAGACCTAGCCTAGCCCATCCTATACCTACCCAGGTTGCCACGAGCACCAATGGGTGCTGGAGTCTAGCCTAATTTGATACATTCCAGACCCAGTCCACACCTATGCTGAGGGACAGTGCAGCCATGTCCAGACCAGACAATAACCCCCTACTCTGGTCTTCGCACTCAACAGTGGGACCAACAAGTCAGCCAGGGCATCTCCTTTGCTTCCCAACCACCTATTCCCAGCCACAGATCTTGTGCATGTCAGTGGTGGCTCTGACCCAGCATGGCATAGTCTCTCACCTATCTTGGCCTTTGCTTTTGGATGCTGTAGTCTGACCTGACCCAGCCTGCCCCCAGTCCCAACTCTCACTGGTGGGTGCTAGAACCTGGCTCTGCTCAATCTGCCTCCATCCCTCGCTCATGCGAACTGGTAGGTGTGACAGCCTAGCCCATCATGACCAGTGCTCTAACTTGGTTTCTACACTTGCTGATGAGCTAAAATTTGCTCAGCCCTGCCCAGTCTGCCCCCTTCCAAACCAACCCACACATTTGCCCTCAGTTGGAGCTACCTTGTCGAGCTTGTCCTAACCCCAGTCCTTAATCATGTGCTCTCCAGCGGGAACTATGACCCATTAGGGGAGTTTTCCACATGCCCCTACTTGGACTACTCCAAGACCCTGATCTCCCCCATGCCAGCAAGTGTTACTCCCTGCCCAGCATATCCTGACCCTCCATCTTGGCCTTGTATCAGCTGGTGAATGCGTGGCTCAGCCCGCCCCACAATTTATTTAAGGATGCACATGTGGGTGCTTCAACCTGGAGCTGCTCAGACTATACTTGGTCCCTGTAGCTGTGAGTGTGGCGGGTTCCATGGTCATACATAGCTCAGCCCATCGTTACCCTAACTCTCAAGCTAACTAGTGGCACTTGTATTTCCATAGGGTTTGGCCCATACATCCCCCACAGAATCTACCCCTGGACCCTGTTCTCTTATGTGCTGGTTGGTGACATGACCCTGCCTAATGTGACCCATCACCTGTTCCAACATTCAGGTACTAAGATCTAGCCCTGCTAGACAGGTTGCCAGTCCTAGCTTTCATGTGGACTGGGGTGTGGTGGTCAACAATGTTCCATGCTAACAAGCCCTGCTCAGGACTCCCATGTGGGCTGGTATGTCAGTCTGACCCATACAGATCTCCAATTCTCTCCCCTCCAAACCACCAGGTCTCAGTCTCCTCACTTACCTGCAAGTACAGTAGCCCTGTCATTGGAAGTCTCAAGATTCATTCCTCACCTACATGTACAGTGTACTTATCCATGGAGGTCCCTAGGCAGTCATTCCTTATCCCCAAGATCCCAGCTTGTCACCAGGTGGCCAGTGGGCAAAACTCAGCATCATTGGCAAACCCAGGATTCACTCACCACTTGGTAGCAGTGGCTGGAGCCAGGGTCCCAAGCATTGAGTCCAACCTGGTTCAGGTGCCTCTCCCCCACCACAGCAGCCAAGCTTCTGGGAACTCCAACCACCCAGCCCCTAGGCTGAACTCACCTTGGCCCCTCCCACATAGGTAGCGGAGGTGGGCAGAACCAGGGATCCCATCTGCCGAGATCCCCTCACAGTGATTTTTCTGTGAAGGGAGTAAGCTGTTAGGCCCAGGCAAGCCCCAGATGTGCCAACTGCTGTCAAGTAGTTGCTGTAGCTAGGGCCCCAAGCATTGAGTCCAACCTGGCTCAGATGTCCCCAGCAGCTGCCAGGTTGCTGGGAGGTCCATCCGTCCAAGCCCCGAGGATGAACTTACCTTTCATATTGATCTTATTAACTCTAAGATCTATGGGGAAAAGAAAAGACCCAGATCTTGGAAGGACAGTTCCTTGTTTTTATCCTATCTCCTTCAGAGCCCATCAAAATTATCACTCAGCAGTGGTGTGGGCAGCTTAGTTCACAGATCAAGGTCCCACACTGAGAACAGCAAGCCATTGGTTCTGGCTCAGCATGTGATCTGCATTCAGTATGAGGAATAGGATAGACTGCCTTCAGAAATATTGCTGTGATGACGTGACGTTGGAGTTAGGTCCATGTTTTCTCTGTGTGTTGGTACTTAGTGGCTGTGATGTGGAGAGGCACATAACCACATCCATAGAGATGGGGAAGTTGGAAGAATGGATGAACTGTGAGCAAGTGATTTGGGATGTGAATACCATGACACACATTTGGTTGCAATCCCTTCCTGAGAGTAGCATCAGTTATCCTTATGGGACTCCAGACAAAAACATCTGATACCACATTCTCATGTGTCTCCTTTGAAAAAGTCCCACTCCCATTTCTCTGATTCCCTGTGACTCATTTCTGGTGCAAACACATAGAATTTGATGTAAAATAAAGACCCTTCTTCCTGAATCAGCATTTTGAAAATTGAACAGATACAAAAATGCAGTTGATTTACTTTCTCTGTTATATTAAGAGGGAAAAAAAGCCAATTCCCAACTCATGCTCTCGCCAACTCAGTACTGTCGTATTAGATTCTTAAAATGAAAGGTGAAAAATGGGATTCAAACTTCATCATATTTCTAAATCACACCTACCTTCAACATGGCTGTAAAAACCAATAAAAACCCAAACTAGGGAATTATCTGCTGCCATTTAACTTCTTTATATTCAAAGTAGAGAATTCACAATGCAGTCACATTGTCTGTTATCCATTGCCAGACCCCTGCCCTGCTGCAAGTCCCTTAAAAGGAACAAGAAAGATGTTTCCATTTGCCTGACTGCAGGATGAACATAATCGACTTTCTCAGGGATGATTAACTCTAGTTTAACTTCTGGATGGATTATAAAGGATTTAATGCAGTCTAGTCTCTCTCTCTCTCTCCCCCCATAATTGTTAACATATTCATATTTCTGGACATATTAAAATATTGTGGATGATTCAGTTTCACAGCACCAAACTCAACTAACATGGAAAATGTGGAGTGGTGAGTAAGGAATTTGAGGAGAATCATGTACACACACACACACATTAAAATTTTCTGATATTCACTAATTTAAGAAGCTGTTGAATAATATTAATTATTGCCTACAGGTGTCAGAGATTACTGCATGAATAAATTTCTCATATAAAAGCTACTGAATTGTATCTGTGTTTTATTCATTAATATTTTCTTTTTTAAAAAAATATTCCTTTTTTTGGAGAGGCAGATTTACAGGGAGGAAGAGAGATAGAGAGACAAAGAAAAAGACTCTCAAGCTGCTGATTCACTCCAAAATGGCCACAATGGCCAGAGCTGAGCTGAACTGAAGCTAGAAGCCAAGAGCCTCTTCTGGGTCTCCCACATGGGTACAGGAGCCCAAGGACATGAGCCTTCCTCTGCTGCTTGCTTTCTCACACCACAAGCAGTGAGACAGATGGGAAGTAGAGCAGCTGAGATATGAACCGGTGCCCACGTGGATGCTGAGCTTGCAAGTGGAAGATTAGCCAGTTGAGCCATTGTGCTGGCCCCTTTACATTAATATTTTCAAGATTTATATGTACCCTAAGTTTTTCTTATTAACTCACCCTTGCATATTTTCCCTGTGCTTCAACTTCTTTTAAAGGTAGTTACAATACTGAACAACATTGAGTAGTTACAACACTATTGTGACTGTAGTGGGAAAAGGGAGGACGAGAGGTTAACTACTGAGTTTAAAATATTTAGGACTTTTGCCCTAAAGGCACATTGTTCAAGGTTTGTAACTAGAGTTGGAATGTATTTTTCAGACAGTCCTTAGAATGTGATGCCTTGGCCAGTCAGGTCCTGGGAACTTTGCATGTTTGCTGATGCACGAAGGAGACTGACTGCATTCTGAGCAGTCCCCCATGCTCCCCTGATCAGTCCCCCATGCTCCCCTGAGCAGTCCCCCACGCTCCCCTGAGCAGTCCCCCACGCTCCCCTCTTGCCAGGCCACATAGGGTCTGGTCACATCTGGGTCCATTTCATCGGTTCTGAGACTGTCAGGAGGTTCCTAAAGAAGCAAAGAGTGTTTCACACAAGATTCTAATTTTGCAGCCATAAATGAATCAATCTTTTTCCAAGTGACATCCCTCCTCTCCAAAGACAGAAGATAAAGCAAAAGCCAGTAGCCAGGTCACCTCATGGGCCATAAATATCTTGTTGACTATTAGATCCTCCTGTTAGCAACAGAGTAGTGTCTACTACACAGCAAACCCATCAGAACCATTGGTCAAATACAATAAATCCGATCCTTACAATAACAGTAAGACTTAATCTACCTTAGTAAGAAAGTTCACAAAGTTTAGTGGAAGAACTGGGATTGGATCCAGGGCAAGGTCTTCTTGCTGTGTAATATGACTTACTAGAAATCCCATCCCCCCTGAGTTATTTCAAGAGCACCTTTGAGTCTGCAGCCTTTCTTTGTCATAGATAAGGTGATATTTAGGCAAAAAAAAAAAAAAAAAATCAGCAGGAAGCCTTCCACATGTTCAGATGGCCAATCAAACAATGTAGGACTTCATCAACACTTCAGAATGTCTTTTGCTCCACTTTCAATCAAGCCAGCAAGCGAATGCATACTACCCTTCACAATGCCTCACAGAGTTAAGTGCTCAATAAATGTTAATTCTCCACAATATGAGGAAGTCATGGTTGGCTCTGTGTTTTCAGCATCAACGGACAGTTTTGTCACCAATTATTACCCAGAGAAATTAATAGTAAAGCTCAATAGTTTTTAATCATGATCTATTATGGAACCTAAAATTCCCAAACAACTGATGCTCTCCAAAGTTGTTTATCAAGCTTGTAGCCAGATGCCTTACACTTATTCTCCCACTGCAAGGGTAATGCTTAAACAGATGGATTAAAAGATATGCAGTAACCCTTCACCTACATGTAATACTGGAATCTCTACTCCCAATAGAAACTTAAGCCTTTTTACAGTGACATGGCACATACATTGGCATGTATGTCTAAACTTCTTTGGTACAGACTTGTGTGATGTCAACAAATTCCCCTTTTGTCTCTTGATGTTCTCCTAAATCAAAATATACCCATTTGTTCTACTTGGGGTATCACAGCTTTGGAAACAATTCCCAGTGATCTCCTTATTCACTGCAAATAAATTACTTTTTATAATAGCTCCTTGTGGTACATTTCTTAGAATTTTCATGGATGTGGGCTATAGTTTTGGGTGAGAAACACTTTCACTCACTATGTGACAACTTTATGAGATGTCTTTCTATTAAATAAAATAGCCTCTCTTGCAACATAAACACCAGAAATCAGTGGTCTTTGCTTTTTCAATACTATATTGTTAGTGGCGAAAGAAAGCCTTAAATCCGGCAGGCACTAAAGAAATTTATAATTTGGCTGTATGATAGATGCATGAATAATAGTTAGAAAAGTGATAGAAGCAATAATTACTGAAGAAATGAATTGGAAACTCAAAATTAAAGATGTTACCTAGCATAGCAGGTGCACCTAGAGGAACCACCTGAAGTGATGTGACATTATAGCATGGCTCTCTCAAGTGTGGCCTGGACTCTATATGAAAGTGTCCATGGAATGGTCCAGAGAAAAACTATAGGGTAAGCTTATATCTGAACAAAATGTACAGACAACACAAGAACATGTTGTTAAACACTGGAGATTCACTATTTGGAAAAGACAAATTGGTTTGCGGTTTCTCTGCTCCTCTTCCTCTTTCCCTTCCTGTCTTCTTTTGGTCACTTACCCCCTTCTCCGAGAGATACTAATTTGTAGCCAATCACCTTGGTCCCTGGAGTATACACTGATATGACATGAGGGCATCAAGAAATCCACAAGATGGAAATCAAGAAGAAGAATCAATTTTAACTGGCTGGATGCCCAGGTGAAATTTGATGTTTTCTTGGCAGCTGATTCCTAAACGAAGAAATGTTAAGGGGAAAATAGGGAAAAACTTAGTAAATTTGATTTTTTTCTAAAGAAACCAAATGTTTTGCCATATCTTCTATAACTTTAAAAAATCCTTTGCTGGGGGCAAAATCCCTGCAGATTCACGGAAAAACATTGTATCACTAAAGAAGGAAAAGGTCTTTCTTGGGAGCAGTGCCCTAACACACCGGAGTAGTTGGGTCTTTCCATTGTTGGATGACCAAAGTTCCAGTTGTGCTGACCAAAAAGATGTCTTCTTCCCCTTTCAAGCTGATTATCAAACCACTTAAAAACATTTTAACTTGTGGGTTGGCCTCCTTCTTGAATTTCAAATTTCACAATAACAGAATGAAGCAAGCCCTGTGGTACTACTGCCTAGGCCATCTTATCAGGAGATCACAATCTTACACATCTTTTTTTTTTTTTTTAATATATATATATATATATACTGCTTTTTTCCCCTGTTCTTTCTTTTCTGGCTGCTCTAGCCATGTCCTGTCATATTGTGCCCCTCCCTGGCATAGTGTTCAGCCTGGGTTGCAGGAGTAAAGATTTACTGCGTTGATTCTGCAAGATTCAGCCTCCTTCGACCCCGTTTGAACCAGCTTATTCTGCATTCTTGCTGTTAGGCTTTGAGGATGCCTGTGTTCTTGCAGTAATCAAAGTTTAAGTGTAAAAACCTACTTCAGTCCCCAAAGAGCTCTGAAAAATGTGTTTCACTTTTCTGTCTGCTTCAATGAAGAGTTTATGTGAATTATGAACTTGGGAAACATAAAAAGAAAGAATTAAAAAGAAATATGTAGACTCTAAAACTGGGTAAGAAATCCATGAACAGTATTTCAGTGAGTAAACCATGAAAGAGGAATGCACTTAAACGATTTGATGTACTTATTATGCTTTCCTTACGATCTGTTCTTGTTGGAAAGACTAACATTTGCCTAGACTCAATTCAGATGTGTATTCACTTTGAGCACTGGACTATTTTCTATAGAATTCTTTGATTGACTTAACACGGTACTTAAGTATGTTAAAATGTTTTTTAAAAATATTTCGCACATCACTTCTTTCAGAAATACTAATTTCTAGTTTTTTTTCTGAATATTTACAACCCATCAAATTTAAAGTACCTGAATTTCTACTAGCGATTTTGTAGTAACTACATTATTTTCATTTTCTCAGATGCTATAATTCTAGGTATATAATGGTTTTGACATATTTTATACAAGTGAACCAGAAATTTAGATTGCTGTAATTTAGTTGCTGTTGGTGATAAAAAGAATCCAATTACCTGCATTGTGACAACTGAGGACAGCATTAATATTTCCCTTATGCAATTTTTTTAAAGAACAATTTTTAAGTACATAATGCTGTAGAGAGAGGAAGAGACCGAGAGCAAGTGGGAGAGCTAGCACGATAATGACTTGTTGAAGGTGGGAGTCTCTGATTCTGGAAAGATTAACGGACTTCTTTGGGCTTTGGTAAGATAAAAGGAATCAGACTTAGAGCTCAGTTGATACAATTTCAAAATTTTTTTGCCATACCTGTATAAAAAGGTTTTCTAATTTTTTAAAACTGATTTTAGGAAAACAATTGGAAAGAGACATTTTCTTATTTTTAAATGATTTAATTGACCAAAAAATTGCATATATTTAGAGTGTACTACATGATGTTTTGATGTTGTATTTTACATTGTAGAATGAGTAAATCTAAAACTAACGTAATATTTATCATGTTGCATACAAATCATGTTTGTGGTAATAACATTGAAGATCTACTCTGAAAAACTTGCAAGCAGAGAATACAACTTGTTATCAACCATCGTTATTACTGTGCAACAGATCTGCAGAAAGTTCCTCTTGTTGATCTGATTTAACCAATGTCTCCTCATTTTCCCTCCACCCAGCTCCTCACTCCCTATTATGTTCTGGTCTCTACATCTGTATAGTCCACTTTTTTAGAATCCATATATATGTAAAATCATCCAACGTTTATCTTTGTATGCCTTTCCTATTTCTTTTAGTCCTCCAAGTTTATGCATTTTGACATAAGTTTATTTTGCAAGGCCAAACAGAATTTTATTCTAATATATATATATGTATATTAGAATAAAATACATATTAGAATAATATATATTAGTATATGCATGTTATATATATAACATGTTATCGCATATATAACATATATGTGCTATATATACGTCTTATATATAGCACATATATGCTGTTACAAGCAATTGGGCAATGAACTAGCAGACGAAAGGTATTTCTTTCCATCATTCTTTCAAATAAATGAACAAATCTTTTCATTTTAAAATGTAGTTCTGTAGGCTTATTGACATAATTCAAGCCCAAATATTACTGTTTCTAAAATTTTTCTGGTTATTTGTGTCAATAGTAAGTGTCAAATTTTAAATACTATGCTTTCACGATTTGATTTGGATATATATGTGCAGGAGAATAAGTGACTCACCACATGCAAAAATCAACTCAAAGTGGATCAAAGTCTTAAATGTAGAGCCTGAAACTGAATCTACTAGGAGAAAATAAGGAAGACAATTCAAGAAATCATTATAGGCAAAGTTTTTTGGGATAATATCCCAAAAGCATGGACAACAAAAGTAAAAATAGACAAATGGGCTGTATCAAGTTAAGAAGATCCTGCACAATGAGGCAAAAAGAGGAAGCAGCAACTGAAAAACAGAAGAAAATATTTACAAAGTCTTCATTTAGCAAAGGATTAACATAAAAAATAAATACAAAACACAAATAACTTAAGAGCAAACAAAAATAAATCATCTGATTTAAAACTTGGCAAATGATGAATTGCCATTTCTTAAATCAACAAATATAAATATATGATAAAAACCACAATGCCACTAATCCTCAGGGAAATGTAAATTAATACCACAACAAAAAGCCATCAATACCGTCTGACTTTTTAGAATGGCTATTATCAACAAATCAAGAAATGTCTACTGCTACTGAGAGAAATGGGAGAAAGAGGACTCTTATACAAGGTTGGTGGAATTATAAAGTATGGTCACTGTGAAAACCAGTAAGGGGATTCCCCTAAAAGGTAAAAATATGGAGGCTGACCTTGAAGACTTCTGCTTCCTGGACCTGGATGGGATCAGCTTCAACTGTAGTGGCCAACTGGGGAGTGAACCAGAGGATGGAGGATTTTTCTCTATCTGCTTTTCAAATAAATAATTCTGAAGGAGGAGGAGGAGAAGAGCAAGAAGAAAAAGAAAAAGGAGACAATGAAAGTCACAGAAAAGTAAATTAAAAGAAATGATTAATGCAATTTTTAAAAAATTCATGAATATGAAAGAAATGATTTTGGCTCCTCCCAAAGACAGCTGGTAAACTATGAGATATTTTTGGGTGTCATGACTTGGTGGTGCAAAGAAGGCTATATTATGGACTGAGGGCTAAGCTTTTCCTAATAGTCCACCACACAGAGGATAATCTCTTGTAAGTAAGAATGGTCTGCTCCAAAATACCTTTAACACTGAGTTGAGGGAGCAACCAGCTTAGATTAATGTACTAAAGTTTAAAAGGAATTATTCCTGGGGAAGCAGGATGAATTGTGCTTTTGGGGTTAAAGATAACAAACTTTTACCTAAATTAACATCTCCTATATTTTCTTTTAATCATGTTAGTTTTACACTCTATTACTTCAGTTAGCTTAAAATATTTACAAATTTCTGCTGAGACTTCCATTTTAACTCATGGGCTTTAGACTCCAAGTATTTAGGGAGTTTTTTTTAATGAAATCTGTGTTATTTCTAGCTTGCTTTGGTTGTGGTCAGAGAACACAGTATAAATTAAATATTCAGATTTTTAAGACTTAGGATATAGCTTATCTTAATAAATAATCAGGTATAAATATGAATATCTTTTTGTGGGTATGAGTGCCTGCTAACTTTGATTTAGGTTAAATTGGTACATAGTGATGAGTCTACTATATTCCCATTATTGTTGATTGTATATTGTTGAGTGATAAATGTTGAAGTTTCCAAGTAAAAGGCAAAAGATTCGTATGGTCTGAACATAAACCAGAGTATGCAGTCTCTAGGTACAGTTGTGGGTATACCTGTTCCTGTAGCAGTTCTGTCATTGCTTGCTTGATGTGTTTTGAATCTCATTTAGTCAATTACATATGTAGGGTAGTTACATCTTGCTGAGGAACTGACCATTTTGTCATTGTTTCAAGTTCCTATTTATCCATGAAAATGTCCTTTAATACACAATCTACTTTGATGTTAATACGGTCAGTTTTGATTATCACTCATATAAAACATGCTCTAATTGTTAGCTTATATGGATTGTCACCTTCCGATAGGGAGCATTTTTTTCCATCTTTTCTTGTTTTTGTTTTTGATCCAGTGAAACAATCTATGTCTTTTAATTTCTAGTTATTCATTTATTTTAAAGGTAGAAGAGGCAGTGAGCTCTTCCATCCACTGGTTTACTCACCAAGCACCCACAACAGCCGGGGCGGTTCCAGGATTCAGGAACTCCACCCTGGTCTTGTATGTAAGTGGCAGGAGCTCCATTGCTTTTTGTTTTGTTTTGTTTTGTTTTTTTGTTTGCTTCTTTTTTATTTTGTTTTTAATTAATTAATTAATTATTAATGATCTTACTTAGTTGATTAGGGTACAAAGGGTCAAGGGCTAGAGGAAAGTGGGTAATACCACTGTTTCCACACTAAAATCATTTTTTCCCTGTATCTAGAGTCAGGGGAGAATAAAAGGGAAAAGCCCCACCCAGCCTCCCACCAATCCCAGGTCCCCAATGTGAAGCACACTCTGAGGGTTCCGCTCAAGTAGTTTTGATAGTTCAACAAGTCTGAATTGCTGCCAGTCTCGCCATTCCAATCGCGATGAAACCTATTCAGAATCCACTGACTGACATAGTCTCTTCATGGTTGGGGTTATGAGATCAGCAATTCAGTTGGAGGGATCTCCAAAGAAACTTCATCTGAGATGATCCCAAACCTGATTTTTGTGTGAATTTTCCAGTACAGGGTCTGGCACAGTCCATTGCCCCAGTCAGCTTATGCACATGCTGGTGGTTGCAATTGCTGTGTCAGTTCTGTTTCCAGCCCGGATAGCCACTTGAACCAATGGGTGTTGTAGTCCAGCTCAATCCTATCCACTTCATACTCGGTTCTCACGCAAACCAGTGGGAGCTGCAGCCTAGTTGGGGCAACTACCCACAACCCCCACCAGGTCTGCTCCCTACCCTGCTTCCCATGCATGCCAGTATGTACCACAGGCTTGTTCAGTCTGCCCCATAACCCATTTAGCTCTGGTACTTGTCAATGGGCATTGAAGCCTAGTTCAGCCCAACCAATCTACTATCCACACACATACTGGTAGGTGCCTTTCTGTCTAGTCTCTCCTGCTCCTACCTTGGTTTTCGAGCTCTCCAGTGGGAATGGTTACCCACGAGGGAAGTGCCCACTATCTCCCTACTAGGCCACTCCAACTTCTGGATTGTGCACTCTCCAGGTGGTTCTGGTGTTTAACTTAACAGAATTGGCCCCCAGTGCCAGCCTCTGCCAGTGGATGATATGGCAAAGCCCAGCCAACCCTCACCCACTGCTTGCACCAGTCGGAACAGTCAGCCCAATCTGGCCTTTTCCCAGTCTAGCTCACATGAGGCCCACAGGTGTTGTAGCCCTGCCTGATCTGGTCTGCCCCTATCCCAACTCATGCTTTCCAGTGGGAGTGGTTGTCCAGCAAGGGAGCCCATATTCCCCTGCTGGTTTTGCCTCCGCCCCCCCACCCCCCGGTTCTTACGTGCGCTGCAACCACATCTGGGACAGCTCACCTCACCTTGGCATTTCTTAATGTGTACTGATATTTGTCACAACCAAACCTGGCCCGACCCACACTCTGTTCTGGTGCTCAGATTCGCCAGCGGTTGATGTGAATGGGTTCAGCCTGGTCTGCCCCCCACCTATGCCATATGTATGATAATGGGTATCTTCCTCCAGTCTGGTCTGGGTTGTTCCATATCGTGACACTTGCGCTCACCTGTAGGGGCTATGTTCTGACAGAGGAGCTTCTCAAGCTCCTCCTTCAGAACCTCTCCCTATGCCAGGTCTTGCGCTTACTGGTGGTTCCATGGACCAGCCCTCCTTGCTGGCCTTCAATCCATTCCAGTTCTTGGTGTTGGCTGTTTCACTCCAGCCAAGGCTTGTTCATACCCAGACACTGCTCACACATGACTCAGTAGGAGCAGAGACTCAGCCTAGTCTGTCCTATATCTACCCAGGTTCTCCAGAGCACCAGATGGGGAAGGTGTCTAGCCCAGCTTGGTGTGCCCAGCCCCAGTCCATAATTGTGCCTAAGGAGATTGCAGCCATATCCAGACCAGAACGCAGCGCCCACTCCAGTCCCCGCGCCCTCCCATGGGAATCTCAACCCAGCAAGGGTGTACTCTAACAGCTCCCCAAGTGAGTCTATTCCCATCCCTAGATTGCGCACATGCCAGTGGGTCCTCTGACCCGGTTGGCTTAGCCCCTCACCTGTCTCAGCCTTTGCCTTAGATGCTGTGACATAGTATCCCTGTCTCACGCAGACCAGTTGGGGTAAGAGCCGAGATTGGAATGACATGTGCATCATCCTGATTTCTATTCTTTTCTGTGAGTTGAAGTTTGCTTGGCCCTGCCCAGTCTGCCCCCTTCTAGTTGCAGCTCGGCCCACCCCACTTCGTAATTTAGGATGCACCTTCAGGTGGTACTGCCTTGACCTGCCCAGATTGCCATTGGTTTGTTTACCCATAAGTGATGGCAGGTGCATGGTCACTCCTAGCTTAGTTCATCGCCACCCCAGCTCGCGAGCTAACCTGTGGGACTTGTATTTCCACATGGTTGGGCCCACACTTCCCCCACAGAGTTTACCCCCAGGTCAAGTTCTCTCGCATGCTGGGTAGTGTCTTGACCCTGCCAAATGCGACCAGTCCACTATTCCACCTCCCAGTCAAGTCAGGTACCTAGCCCTACCAGAGACAGGTCCCCATCCATAGTTTTCATGTGGACTGGTGCATGGAAGTCAGTGATGCTCTATGCTAACAGCCCATCTCAGGATTCCTAATTTGGCTGGTCAATCAGTCTGGCCCAAATAGATCTTATAGACACTCCCCTCCAAACCATCAGGTCTCAGTCCCCATGCTTGCCTGAATGTTTCATGACCCTGTTACTGGGAATCACCCAGAATTCTTCTCTCACCTACACTAAAGCTGGCCATATTCATGAATGTCCCTAAGCAGCAATTTCATATCCTAAAAACCCCAGAGTTTGCCACTGGATGGCCAGCGGGCCCAAAACCAAGGACTCAGTCACTGCCTTTCAGTAGTGGCTTTGGCCTGAGTCCCCAGCCTTGGATCCGGCCCAGCAGGGGTACCCCCCACAGCCGCCACACTGCAGGGAGCTGCAAGCCGCCTGCAACCCCCAAGGCCCAGACCCCTCCCAGGATCGTCCTGCTGCAAGGTTTTGGTGGCAGGGTGGGGCAGGAGTTCCATTGTTTTAACCATCATCTGCTATCTGCCATTGTGAATCAACAGGAAGCCAGATCAGAAACAGAGCTGGGACTGATACCCCTGTTAACTCAAATAAATGTCTACCCCTGCTTAATGGCATTTGACTCTATCACTTTGTGTTACAACTTAGTGATTGTTCAAAAATATTACAACAGGTATACTCAAAATCTAATTAAAATTAATATTTCCCCTTTTCTGCAAAAGGTAGCAAACTTGAAACCACATAACATACTTTAAGCTCCTCTCTCTGTGTTACAGTTTTTAAAATTTGTATTACTGTTACATGCACTAGAAACTCCATCAATTAATGTTCTGATTTTTACTCCTAATGATCACACATTTCAGAAACTTGGGGCAGAAAAAGTTAGTCTATTGTAATAATTTCCTAAGATATGTACGTACCATTTTTTGCTGCTTTAAATTACTCCTGAAGTAGGAGTTTCCCTCTGTGGTCAATTCCTTCCATCCTAAAAACTTCCTTTAGCAGCTTTTTTTCGTTTTTGTTTATTTGTTGTTTGTTTTTAGCTATAAAGTGTTATTCTTGCATTTGAAACAGCTCTGTATTGCCTTGTTTCCTGGAGGATGTTTTCAGGATTGATGTTTCTCTTTCAGCACTTTAAAGCCACAGTTGCACTGTTCTGCCTTCCAGGGAATCTATGGAGCTATCCCTTGCCTTTCTCACTGTTTCTTCACTCATAGGAATGTGGCTTTTTCTGCCCCTATGGCTGCCTTCAGATTTTGCTTTATCTTTCATTTTGTAAAGTTTGGAATCGCTGTATCTGTGCTAGTTTTCTGTTAATTCATCCTGTTTGGAGTTTGTTGGGCTTCCAGAATCTATGAATATGTGTCTTTCACTGCATCTGGGAAGTTTGGGGGCATGATTTATAGAATTTTTTTTTCACATCCAATCTTTCTCTTTTCTGACTAATATTCTAGTGACTTGAATGTTAGATATTTTCTCGATGATCTGTGTTCTTAAATAACTTGGGTAAACTGGATTATGTATATAGATTTATCTGTTACATGACTAACCACTCCATTATCCTCTTGAGCCTGTACAGTGAATTCTTATTTCACAGATTTTGGAGTATTTATTGCAAAAATGTTCACTAGTGTCTTTGGTAGAGTTTCTGCTTTTGTGCTGTGAACTTATATTTTTCCAGGCATCCCCTGAGTGCTCACTTTGACTTTCTGAAGTATTTAAAGCCACTCAGAGCTTTGCTTTAAACCATCTATTTCTAAATCATGAATTTGATGACATTTAAGACAAAACTTTTATTTTGGAATCTCTACTTCTCTGATATACCTCTGTTTTAGGCAGGTAGTGTTTGGAAAAAAAGCATTCAGTTGTAACATTCTTGGACATTCTGGAGTCAGTAATGTGCAATAGAGACAGAATCATGATTGAGATTGCTGTGTAGTTCCCAAATTATACACTTAGATATGCATGCCAATCTGTATTCCCACACTAGGAAAATCAAAGAACACCAGTTTAGCTCACCATCACTGTGAGCCCACAGAGCAGAAAAATTTACTTCCTCTTTTTTCTTTTTAGTTCCTGGCTCTGAATATTTACTGCTTGCTTATAATTATCTCTATTTCTCTCAATCGTCCACTTCCCGAGTAGTTTTGTGAGTAGTAGACGATTCTTGATTTGGATCAGTGCTATTCAAAATGAACAAGTAGCCTGGTAGGATTTCAGAGATGGAAATTCTCAGGCTCACTTCCTGTGCCTGTGAATCAGAAACCCAGATGGGTAAAATCACCTTGAACTAAAGAGGAAAAGCTGTCAGGTGACTCATGTGTTAAGTTCTTTTGAGTAGTTGAGAGATTAGTCAGGAGGAGGTAGGATTAGCAAGCAGAATTGGGCAAAGTTGATGTCAACACAAAGAGGAGAGGGTTCAGATTAGGCAACTCTCAAGCTGCAATGAATGGCTGTGTTGTGTTGAACATTGAAAATTCAACGAAAGGGTAAAACATGAATTCTTCATTGGTGACAGAGGTGTGGGCAGAAGGGTAAAAGAACATCTTTGTGCATAGATTATTTTAGGGAGCTACATAAAGATATGCATTATCAGTTCTACATTTCTCTTGTAGAGTAAGAAAATAGAGTGATTTTTCTGCCTCTGATTAATGACTAGTAAAAATCTCTGAAATGATCTAAGGTGCTATATTAGTGACAGAGGTTAGGGTCAGGACCCATCAGACTCTAGTCATTTCAGGAATTGGTAGTGGAGCCTAGGACAGTTTGTACTGTGAGTAGTTCATCACCAATGCTAATAATTCAAGGGGTTAGGTAGTAAAATACTGCTGTATTCATCTGGTAGTATCTCCCCTGTCACCAAACTCTCAGAAACAATGATGGAACAAATGATGGTTGCAGAGACAGATGACTTGTTCAGAGGAGGTGAGTCCTCAGGGAGGTGAGTCTTTAAAAACACCCCTTATGCATTCAGCACTTTCAGAAGTGCCTGTTTTCTGGAAACCAAAGTTTTACTGTTTGCAGAAACTACCTCACAGCAAAATTGAAAATGCAGTTGTTAATCAATCCCAAGTCCCTACAGAAATCTTAGAATGACTTTGGAGCGATTTGTCATTCCTTCACCGGACCAACAGGCAGACCAGGCTTTCACCATGGAGCTCGGGTGTAGTCATGTTTATACAATAATTAAGTCCAGGATTTGAGCTTTGGTAGTGAGGGGTAGTGTTAAGTTGGAGATAGCAGAGTCCACAAAGCTAAAATTGCTGTAGAAGGTAGCCTCATTTATCTTATTTTAATAGCTCCATTTATTTTGCTCTGGAAAGCATTTCCATGTGGTTTACTCTTCATGGCTTGCTGTGATATTGTAAGCATAATGATTTGAAAGTGAAAAAACTAAAACAGAGGGGTTTTAAACATCTTGAAGCCAACCCTCTCTGAAGCTATTTAAATGGTGCTCCAGTTACCATCCTGTGTGTCAGAAATGAGACAGCTCATCTTGTAATAGGAGATGGCAAAGGACCAGGAGAGAAAAGTTTGGGGAAGATGACTGACGAGCCTTGCGACTTTTGTAGAGTGGTCTTTTTCTCTAAAAACTAAAAGGATAAATAATAGGATTACCCAGTTGAGCCAATGCACCTGCCCGAGGATAAATAATTGGGTATCCCATGAAACGTCTCCATGGAAACCCAGGCACATGAGCTGCTTAACTTGGGAGGTGAACTCCATTCATTCCAGGCCATAGCTACTGCATAGATTGATACAGGTAAGCAATGTTCAGACCTAGAGAAACCCTTTACCCTGCTAGGGAGCCAGATTGGTTTCCTGTCTCCAAAACCCCTAAGTGGAACAAAAGGTCAGAAATGAGAGAGGAAGATTTAAGTAAAAGATTCAAAAATGATGACAGGGATGTGAATTCTACATCTTGATGATAATGACCAGGGTTTAGAAATGAGGTACCATCCTAATGAGGTCAGTCTGGGACCATCACATTCTGATTATATTCAAACGATTTTATGATTTACGTAATATTTTGTGTGTTCCCTACAGACCCATGTTTGAGAACTTTATACCAAAGTCTTAGGTTAATAATAAATAGATTGCTAATGATTAGTAGATTAGGAATGGGTCTTATTCCAACCATAGTATCTGAGGTTGGGGTGTTGGAAGTGGTTGGATTGGGTCTGGTCATTAGGAAGAAATCCATGATTGGATCATGATAGCAATGTAAAGAAAGGTAACAATAACAGGAGAATAATATTCCCTGTCTTTATCTGTTTCTTGGGTCACTCTGTGATCTTTCCCCTGCACACATTCTACTCTCATCATGTGACATACATCATGAGGCTGCTTTTAGACTGTGAATATTAAAAACCATAAAATGAAATATGCCTATTTCTTCCTTACTAAGAAGTTCCTCAGTTATAGTAACAAAAAGACTAACATACGTGGGAAATCCACAATAGACTCCCTTTTGTGTCAAATATCCCACTTACCTGTCTCTCTGACTCCTATCCCTTGTGTGTGTGTGTGTGTGTGTAAAGCTTGAACAAGTGTTTTATCCTCAGACTGAATGTTCCTTGCTTTGTAAAACATCTCCTTCCCACCCCCCAGCAAGAAGAGCAGCAGATGAACCAAGAGAGACATCCAAGCCTAAACCAAGAATTACCAATAATGTGCCAGTCTATGCCTCTGCCTTGACCTTGTGTATAATTCTACCCTAGAAAATGAGGTTGATCATTTCATCTCTCATGTTAAACAGAAACTGGAGAGTTATGGGGAGAATATTCTTCCTAATTTTTCACTCCTGCCATCTTCCTGGCTGAACCCTATTATTCCTTTGTGGTTGACTAGGACTGGGTTCTGGAGAAATAAATAACTTGTTTCAGGCCCTTCTACGTTTTCTGACAAATTCTCTGTCAAATTTTGCTTCCCTGTTAAGGCATTAATCTAAAATGTCACCTGCTTAGGTTAGCAACTGCCATTGCTTGCACAGAAATCTAAAAGAAAAGACATTGTCTTCAGTGGATCTTCCCCCACAACTGTGTGTAAGTGTGTGTTTTGTCAATGTCAGAAACAGCTTATGGCATCAGCTGGTTGCAAAGGGAAAACTGTACAGAGACCAGATTTTATTATTGCTAAATAAAAGGAGCAGAACCCTCTGGGAAAGTTGGGGATCTTTAGTGGACATAGTGGACTCCTCTCCAGCTTTCTCTTCTGAAGTCAAAGCCTCCCTGGGGCTTCAGTGGGGTACAGAAACAACTGATTTTCCTCTGCTAGGGATGATTTATACGCCGGGCAGAGAACGCTGAAGGCAGTAGATTGAGCTACCTCACTGTGGGTGTGCACTGGACTATATCAAGTGCCCACACAGTGCCCCCAAACAGTGTTGAACTCACTTTCCTCCCCTGGGTTGTGACCATAAGGAAAATAGCTTGCACAGCAAATAGTACATTTCTCCTTAAGTTATTCAGCATGAATTGATCTTCCCTTACACCCCTGTGTATCTGATGCTTAGCAGCCATTCTGTGAGGAGAAAATACTAAAGCAAGAGCACCTTTCGGGCAAGGGAAGCAGAGTGTTCCCTAGAATCGCTTTTTCCCAATTTCCCTTTAATATTGTAACTTGTAAAGTTACTTCTCAGAGAGAGATTTACATATTTCCAAAGATTCAGTTACCATATGTGATTTTAAAGGAAAATGTAGAAATAACCTGACATTAGCATTACATCTGTGACAGGAATGCTTCCATGAAGAGCAGCACATTTGAAGCACTCTTTTAATGTGTTTCTCTGTAACAGGCCACTGAAACTGGCAGGGGTTTCCTGTGCATTGTAGGATTGCTCAGTTTTACCTTTGGCTTCTACAATCATGTCACTTGTGGGTGAATGGGGACCCTGACTGTGGTACTAAATGCCCTGCTGTTTCCTGTTAGAGATTCAACATTACAATCACCTGTGAATGCTGGACCATTGAGCCTAATGAAGGACGGCTCCCTGTGGCATTGACAGATCTGGAGTCACTGGCAAATGGACCATGTGCAAGTATCACCAGCACCACTCCACAGGCTCACTAAAGCTTTTGTCTGATGATCATTTAGGTCTTATGAGACAAGCACTTTTCCACTTATAGGAGGTCAGACTGCCCTTATGAACTGTGAAATTGAGAACTTTTTAAAAATTAGCCTTTAGAAGTCTTGAGAAGCTCTCCTCTCTTATAACCTTTGTCAATTGTTCTGTTTTGTTTATCTTACTTTGTGTGACTACTTCAATTGAAATATATAGTCATTTTCTTGGAAATTACAGTGTCTTCAAAATCAATAGGGACAATCAGTTATCCTCTTCTTCACCATTCAAAAGTTAGAGTTTGGTTCCCAGTGTTTTGTTTTCTTCTGGAAACTAACCGTTAATTGAATCAAGAAGGCATTCAGAAGGAAGAGGTGGTAGAAGTAACTTCAAGCAAAGACCAATTATAACATTAAAGAGAAGTAAAGCTCAATAAGAACAAAAATAGGAAATGTCTTGCATTATATCCGATTATGTGCCCCAGCTCACTGAGTGACCTTTTCCATCTTATTTAAGTAAAAGGAAAATAGTTCAACATCTTTGTCCATTTTGTCAAGACTCTTCTAACCTTGTCACATTTCCATTACCAGCCTGTTGCTGCCTCAGAGTCTGCTTAATTAACATTTCATAATGTTTTCCTTGTTCTTTAAAAATTCGACTTGAAAAGTGTTGGTTAAAGGTAATGAAACTTCTGTCAGAATACATTACATCTAAGAAGAGTAATATATTATACCAATGGACCCTCAGAAACGGTAGGGAGTCAGATTGTATCACTTAGTTAACACAATTCTAGAAAAATGGGATGAAGGAGAGGTCAACTTTGAAGAATGCTCAGGGTTTAGTTTACAACAGGCTCACTTTGCTGATTGTTATTCTGGAAAGATGGGAAAGATTAAGCATGAAACTTGGGAGGAGAAAAAAGAAGGAAGAGTATGTGAAAGATTATTGCTTGCTCAAGTTTTTGCTAACACTCCGTTCTTGCCATTGTGTTAATTCATCAGTGAATTTCTGGGTGGACATTTTAAATAACTTCCTATCTATATGGAAGCTAAAATAAGGAGTAAACAGACAAAAATAATTTCATTTTGCTAAACTGGTTCGACAGAAGGGACCACTTTGACTCATTATGCAATGAATTGTGTATGCGTCCTCCCCACTGTATTTGTTTGTAAACGTAAAAATCCAAACTGGATTTCCTGTTCAGAACTGAAAGCAATGCTGGAGAGAATCCCTGCTGGGAAGAGAGAAAACCGCATGGCATGTAAGCAGCTGTAAGCAGCCACCCAAAGCAACTGTCGCCATTAGTTATTGTTTAATAGAATTATGCTAATGACATAACCCACATGTGATGGTATCTGCCATTATTTGATGATCAAACCTAAATACTTCCCTCCTCCCAATTTCACTGTTTACAGCAGATCTGAAAGAAGGAGAGGGAAAAAATGAAAAAGAAACACATTTTCATAGGTTGTCATAGCTGGTGAGAAAAAAAATGCTAAAAATTTCAGCGAAAGTGCGATGTGGGATAGAAAGTAAATTTAATGTAACCGTGATTTCTTTTTCTCTAAGAGCAAGGATAATTGAAGGGATGGCAGTTTGACATTAGTGAATAGACAACCAACATTACTCCTGGACATGACAAGCTGCTTAAAAATCTGGAGTTAAGGGAGAAGCTATACCCTAGAAAGCTCTGTTTACTTGCTTGTTTTGTTAGAAGTGATGGAGACACTGTGCTATAGACAGCAGTGACCATGGGTATTCTGTAGAATGCAAGAAAGTCTAGAACACTCTTTGTGTCATAACTCATAACCCTGTTAGAAGTACAAACTCTTCATTCATTAAATATTTCAGTGAAATACATTCAAATTGAAAAACATCACTGTCCTTTTCTTCCCCCAGGGGAAGACTTACCTATAATTAAAGGAAACCCTGTTATTTGACTATTTGGCTAGACTTATAACAGAAAAAAAAAAGTAAGTCAAAATGAAATTCAGGCCTCGTTTCCTTTATCCAATAACTTGTGACCATGGGGTTACATCAATTAATTTTGTGTGCAGTATAATCGCAATATTCAATCTCCAATTAGGAACAGAGGTACATCCAAATTTAACATTAACATGTAGGTAAAATGGGTAGGCAACATTTCCTGGGACTTAAGTATTTCGTGGTAATTTGTCACAATTCTTCAGTGTCTCCTTCCAATAATAAACAAGTAGGTAATTTCCTGCTCTCTCTCAAGTGTGAAGTATTACTCACTGCTTAGCTGGTCTTTCTGGTCCAGAGGACCCAGACTGACATTTTCACCTTGGCCACTGCCATATTCTTCTGACTTCCAGCCAAGGTTATTGATCAGCTGCATTGTCTCAAATTCTTGCAAAGGAATGGAGTAACGGATACATTTGATAAATAAGTCTGAGATTTCAAAAGACAGTTATGTCCCTGTGTGTTTTTGAGGCTCCTAGTTTAACAAGCTAGTTAAACTCATTTTTTTTTTAATCAAAGGGATTCATGTTAAGTGGCGAAAATTGCATTAGACAAGGCCATAGCAAAGATCTGCTGGTGGATGGGATTTGGCTGCCTTAAATCTGGCTGATCCACTGTGTCTCAAATAGGCCACCCTCTCCGGTCACTTAGTTGCCATGGATCTCTAGTAGGAGATTTAGATTGTGTTTTAGGGCAGGTGAGTTGCTTGCGCACTGATTCTCTGTGATAGAGAACTCTGGAGATTTTCCAAAGAGCATGACTCTAGGCCGACCCCAGCAAGAGGCTGTTGCTGACTGTGACGTTCACAGACACTTACGGCATCTGGTTTTCCCCTCATCCTGGCTCAGCTGCCTTACGCTTCCTCTGCATTGTTTCACAGTGAAGACATCGGCACCAGCAGCTAAAGTGATAGATTTAGGGTGAAACAGTCATGCTAAACTTTGGCTCTTCCTCCTTTAATGTAGATTCTTTCTAGAGTTCAAAGTTGTGCCATGCAGGGTAGACCATCTTTCAAAATCTTACAAACATCTTTAAACTGTTGTTGAGGGGAATATGTGTGACATGGAAGGGAAAGAAAAAAAATCTGGAAAACCCTTCTTTCTAATGTGTTCTAACTGTCTGGCTGTCTGACTTCCAAAACAGTTGAAGCTGTAAATGTTAAATTTGGCTCAAAGAAGTCTTCAGTGAGGAATACTACCCCCAGTTTTGAAAAAGGAAAAAAAAAACAACTTTAAAACATTTATTAAAAGTTGATAGTGGCTAAATTCACAAGTTTGGGCATGTGAAAATTCAACCCTTCAATCTTTTAATTTGGCAAAATACATTCACAGATCATAAACACATTTAAGTGCTTAGAAGGAAATTTATGGAAGATGGGACTACTCCTTTCTTCAGCAAGTTTTCAGTCTAACAGGAGAAAGAACCATGATGCATAATTTTAGTGGGCCATTTGTGAAAGATAGTTGGCCAATACTGAGGGACTGGTTAGGAATGGCACCCCACTTGTTGTAGCTTTTACATTCAGAGGTGAGAGCAGGAATTAGTACTTCAGCTGCGGGATGGTGTTGGCATATTTAGTGAGAGGACTGACAACTGTTTCCATAGCATGAACTCCTTTGAAAGCTTTAGGTTCATCTAGCCAACGCATTCATATAGATGAATAAAATGGAAGCAGGGTATATGAGGAGGAGAGGATACAGTTGTTAAGGGTACAGTTAACTTAAACCAACCTGGAGATGGAGGAGCTGATTTTGTTTAAAGAAGCATTTAGAGGCTTTTATAAAGCCTGATTTTTTTCTCTTATTTCTAAAGCAATGTATACTCATTAATATTTACTGTACAAAGCTTGGAAACTCAGAAAATAAAAACAGAATAAATGAGACCAGCACAATGGTTCAGTGGTTCACTCTTCCCCTGTGAGTGCCAGCATTTCATATGGGCTCCAGTTCAGCTCCCAGCTGCTCGACTGCTGATACAACTCCCTGCTTGTGCCCTGGGAAAGCAGTGAAGGACGGCTCAAGTCCTTGCTACCCTGCACCCACCTGGGAGACCCACAAGAGGCTTGGGGCTCCTGGCTTCAGATAAGTGCAGCTCCAGTCATTGTGGCTGCTTGCAGGGTGGATCAATGGATGGGAGATCTCCCTCTCTGTCTCTCTTTCTCTCTGTATATCTGACTTTCCAATAAAAATAAAATAAATCTTTAAAAAAATTGTATTTTCTTCTAATCCAACCAGTCAAACATGACTTCTATTAACATGTTCAGATATATCGCATATCTTTTAGTGTATAATTAATAGTAATGGCATCATTTCTATTAACCATGCTTTCTGAAGGTGTTTCTTTCATTTAATAACTTATCCTGAACATTTGGAAAGAGATACCTGGAGAAAGGGACAGAGTATTAGCTGAATTATCAAAGAGACTGATGAAAGTTAATGACAAATAGGAAAACAAAGACTTCTTTAAGGTCTTCAGGGCAATGAAAATGCACATAGACAATGTTTTTTTTAAAGCCTTTCATATGTCAAGAACACAGAACCAAAGATCTGGTTCAAGTCTCAGCTCATTCCTAAAAAACTGCGTACTCTAGATCAATTCCTAAAATCTCTGAGCCTTCTAGTAAGTTATCACAGGTCAGAAATCCTACCGCTTCCTTGTGCAGTCTGCCTGTCCTCCCAGAGACATTGTCAGGAAGGAGCTGTGAGTTGCATGAAACAGGTCAGTATGTAGTAGCTCATTACAGCTGATATTCCCAAATACATGGCATCCAAACCTTGGTACAGGTCATTCTCTTCTACATGCAGGGGCATCTCAACTGTTTCATTTATAAACCTGGCTGTGATTCTGTGTCTTTCCTATCTCACTGGTGTGTGTGAGTGTGTGTGAGAGTGTGTGTGTGTGAAAGAGAGAGTGTGTGTGTGTTGGAAACTTCATGAACTCTGAAGTATAGCACACAGATTTGCTTCTGGTCACCTCAAATCAAATTTCACCATCTGTTTAATGGTGACTAGGATCTCCAGTTGTTCCTTCATATATTGACTTTTATAGCTCCAGGTACGTACATAAAGAAGTGGGAGCTTCGGCCCAGTGTGGTAGCCTAGCAGCTGGGGTCCTGGCCTGGCATATGCTGGGATCCCATTTGGGTGCTGGGTCTAATCCTAGCTGCTCCACTTCCCATCCAGCTCCCTGCTTGTGGCCTGGGAAAGTAGTTGAGGATAGCCCAAAGCCTTGGCACCCTGCACCCACCAGGCTGCTGGCTCCTGGCTTCGGATTAGCTCAGCTCTGGCCATTGTGGCCACTTGGGGAATGAATCAATGGACAGAAGATCTTCCTCTCTGTCTCACCTCTCTCTGTATATTTGACTTTCCAATAAACATAAAATAAATTAAAAAAAAAGAAGTGCGAGCTTTGTCTGGCTCCCATTTCCCCCCTCGCCCCCAGCACTACCTTGCTACTCAGTAGAAGCTGGTGTCGATCTAAATGCCCTTGCTGACCCAACTCTCAGGAATTTACAATGCACAGTCTGTGGCAATGTGGACAAAGTAAACCACATTCCAGCCATGTCCAGACATGTTGAAGAAATGCAAGTTGATGTTTTAAAAGCTCACTTTAGGTAAATAAAAGCTGAGTGAGCAAGAGAGGTCCAGGTTGCAGATGCGCAGCCAGGAAAGCCCAGGTGCAAGTGAATCAGTAGACAGTGTCTCTCCTCTGAGACAGTGAAGGATCCGTATGTCCACAGGCAGCCGGCTGGTGGCTGAGCCTGTTGGCCTTGCCTTCCTCTCAGATGTGGCCAGACTGGGGCTGATTCAGGGAGAAACACTGCTTCTCATTGAGTCACGAGCCCATCCTGGAACTCTGCTGAGCTTTGCTTGGATGACTCGCCCAGCATTTGTGGTCCAGGCCTTCCCCAACAGGCAGCTCAGTCCAGTAAGACAGAACAGGTGGTCTCCCATGGGAGATGGTGGGTGGTAGTGGTGAGAGTGGTGGGGAGTGGTAGTAATCTATCCAAAAGACTCCATTTGGTTTTGAGGTCTAATTAAAAATCCATCTGACTGTAACAGCAGATAAAAATCGAGGGAGACTTATTATTGAAGGCCACTTTTTTCTGTGTGTACCTGGTCCCTTTCATCAGATATCAAGCCAGGAGACCCCTGAGGAGTGACTTAGTGACCAGCTGGGCTGATTCAGGCTGGTTGAGTTATGTATAATGCTCACGAAATTTCTCTTTAAAATTTGATGTACACCTGGCACCTCACAATCCACCCAGCCTTTCCATTAATTCTAGTCAGGTGGTTTGCTCTTTGGTTAATATTCAGTGTGTTTTTTCAATGTCAGATGATGTGGTAGGTCTTGGACACACAGCGAGTAAAAGACACAGATCCTGCTGTTTTTGTTTTCGATTGCTGCATCACAAATTACCGCTAATTTAGTAGCTTAAGCCAACACCCATTTAATATCTTACAGCTCTGTGGATGAGAAGTCTAGGCAGGGCTTAGCACGGTCCTCTAACCAGATCTCAAGGGGATGCAATTAAAGCACTGGCCAGTACTGCTGTGTCACTGGGGGCTCTCGATCCTCCTTCAGGCTCCCTGATTGTTGGCAGAGAAGTTCTTTCTTTACAGCTCTAAAATGAATGTCAGCGTGCTTCTTCCAGGCTGGCAGGAGAGTGGCTGAGGCTTCAGAGACCAGCCACACCTTGTTTCAAAGGCCTCATTTGATTAACTTCAGCCCAGATGAGATGATGCCTTCTTTATTCACTCAGCAGGAAGCAATTAGCAAACCTTCTTGAACATCTACAAAATGCTTCTACCATGACTGTATCACTGCGCACACACACAGAAGTGATGTCCCATCATGCTTCCACATCATGCCTGTGCCTACAGGAAGAGGGTTATAGAGGATTTATATACCAGGCTGAGAAAATCCTAGAGAATATTATAGAATTCTGTTTACCACAAATGGTAAATGAATTATTCCAGAAAAATTATAAAATTAGGAATTGTCCAAAACTCTGTGAAGAATTACAGGCTGCCTTAGCATGTACGAGAGAGGTTGTACCGCTCTGAGAGGCTGGGGAGATTTGAGACCAGCCAGGTGAGTTTGCATTAACAAAGCCAACAAGGTTTGGATGCCACGTATTTGGGAATATCAGTGAGTGTGGAGAAAGCAAAGGGGCAGAGTAAGATTGAGTAAACCCACCAAAGGCCAACTAATGTTTTCCCAAAATGAAATCACTCTCAGAACCAACCTGCTTTCTTGATGGATCTGTCATCTAAAAGTGCAGGTGAGCATTTTCCAAATGAAAGGTAGCAGGCAGCACTTGCAAAGGCCCCCTTGCCATCTCCTTTACTAGAAAAGTCAGTCCCTAGATGTTTATAGAAGTATCTCAAATTTTTTTCCCACAGAGGGGGTATGAGAATAACAAAAGGTCAATACCAGTGCTAGAAGGAGATGATATTGTGTAGTTCTTACAAATATTTTGCAAGCTTGTGAGAGTATGTATAAGCCTAAAGTTTTGGGTGGTTCCATCACAACGCCAAATTAGGAAATCCAAGTATCACTCTCCATCTGTCTTTGAACACTCAGACAGCCCTTTGGTCAGAGTAAATGGAGAAAAAAATTTTAAGAAAGTCTTTAAGCTGGAGATCAGAATGTTCTTGTCAGCACTTTAAGAAAACTAACAGATGGGAAGCTTTATGCCCACCCCTTAATAAATATGTGCTGATTTCAGTAGAGAGTTGTGAAATCCCACAGGGGCTCTAATGTACCCTTTCCCCTCTCATTCCAGTAAACCAAAGTCAACCCAGTTGCCAACATGGGGAAAAATATGAAACAACTCAAAATGACCCCAAAACCCGTGCATGTCTAAAACGTATGCCAATTTTAAAAATGGAGTTTTTATTTGATCAAATTATAGGTCTCTTCCCACCAAATTCCTTCTTTTTTTTTTTTTGTGCTTTACTCTAAGTTTTAATTAAATGCGTTCTGCTAGAAAGATCTGAAAAGATGACTTGGATTGCAAACATTTATAAGCTGAAGTGCAAAATTTGCAGTCACTCATCTTTACCAGTTACTTCAGTAGGGTAAAGTAGGGGTTCCCTTTGCCCAGATTACATTGGAAAGCTGACCTGTATTCCTCACCTAGGGCTTCACCTGTCACTGTGTTCTAAAATACATTTAGTGAATGAGTCACTTTTATCAGGTAACTCCCACACAAAGATAGTCTTGTGGGTTGGAAGAACGAGAAAATAATCTACTTCACAGACCCAAACTGCCATATTTTTTTTTTTTCTGTATCTTGTTTCCTTTTCTTCAAGTGGATGGCCCAAACCTGTACTTTGCTCCATCAACCCTTGAGATGAAAACAAGCGGCATCTTAGGAAGGGCCGAGGACAGGTCTGGAGGCAGTCTCCCTCTGGTTGTGCTGTGACTAATGCACAAACGGTGTTATGAGTCACCTACAGATTCCTGGAACATCAGATGGCCATGTCAAGCAGGCACAGAGAAGTGATTGTAAGACCATCATCTCACAGGGAGTGATTCTGACATTAAACAGTTTACAACAGGTACTGCTTCTTCCTCCTGTTCACATTTCAGTGCTTTGATGTTCTTTGCTCTGTGAAGGCATTCCATACAGTAAGGCTTCGTTCCCCTAACTCATCTGATTATAAACACTGCTGATGTTTGTCCAAGGTTGTCTCCAAGAGAATCGGACAGAGGGGAAGAGATCCAGCAGGTCCACAGATACGTGCTGTTACCAGATTCCCTGAGAGATTCTTACCTAGGTGGGTGGGAGGCACACTGCACTAGAGTAGGTTTGGTTGAGCACATTTCCATCCATTTCACGCCCAATAAGATTTCATAGGAAGCTGCAAAGAGGGAAATATTTCCACAGGACAATTTATGGTCTAAGGGGGTAAATTTAGAAGTGGGAAGTACCAATTGCCTGTCTGTCTGATGAGCATGTCTGAGTCACAAATCTCGGAACCAGCGTAGTTCCCAATGTACTTAGATTTTAAGTTAGTAATTAAATTAAGTAAATCTCCATTCATTCACTCATCCTCATTCATTTGTTCAACAAATATTTACTCAGTGTTTGGATATTCCAGACACCAGTGTTCTGGCACTAAGAATAAAGAAGTGAAAAGACAGACCTACCCTTTGTCCATATGGGAATTTATATTCTGAGTAAAACATAGAACATTAGTCTCTTTTCAAGTTATAGTCATATATCACAAATGAAAAAATATCATATACTCATATACTATTTTGTAGTGCATAACGCATTATAGGAAATGTACATATATTAGAAAAAATATTTATTATTTTACTTGAAAGAGTGACAGAGAAAGGGAGGGGGGAGAGACAAAGATTTTTCCATCCACTGGTCCACTCCCAAATGGTCAGAATGGCTGAGCTGCGTCAATCGGAAGCAAAGAGCCAGGTCTCCCACATGGGTTCAGGGGCATTGGGACCTAAGTCATTCTCTGTTGCTTTCCTAGTCCATGAGCAGTGACCTGGATTGGAAGTGGAGCAGCTGAGACTTAAACAGGTACCCATATGGAATGCTGGTGCTTACAAGCTTGAGGCTTAGCTTGTGAATCACCAAGTCGGCCCCACAATGCACATCTTTCATCTTTCCAGGTATTAGTTGAATGTCTACCATGCATTAAATTCTCTTGTAGGGGCTTAAGAAACATCAGTCAACACATCTGATACCACTACCCTCATGGAGATAATTTTTTGTTATATTTTTATTTTGAATTTTTGAATTTTGTGGTACAATTTTGTATAGACTGGGATTCCCCCCCAAATTCCCACCCCCCCCCACAGATTTCCCCCATGTTGCTACAATAGTATAGTCCTTCATAAGGTGTCATAATTCCACCAGTCCCTTATTTAAGTGTGCCCCGACATTGCTGGTATAGACAATGTCGGACAGTTCAGCAGGAGATGATATTTTAAGGAGGATAAGATACATAGGCAATAAATGTAATAGACTAGATAAACGGTGAGTGAGTAGAGGAGTGATGGGAAATCTCATTGTTGATTTCCCCCAAAGACTTGAAGAAGGATGCTTACTGAGCAGAGCAGACAGGGAATGGTGGCTATTCGGGGGGATATTCCTGGTGTTAGAGGAGGAAGGAAAAGCAGAAAGGGAGAAAAGAACCATAAAGATGGAAAGGATCGAAGTGGGCTGGAGTAAGTTGAAGGCTTAGGCTGTTTGCAGGGTTATGGGGAGGCACTGCAGGGTTCTGAGTGATGTGTGGTATGCTGTGACATGTTCGTACAGGGTCAGTATGTCGGCTGTATTGAGATCAGACTATAAGGGGACAAATAAAGAGTAAGTCAGCCATTTTGGACAGCATCAGGAGTATCTAGTTGTGCAAAGGTGAAGATGTGTAAGTCCTAGAATGCTGCAATTCTTAGCACCACTTCATTGTGCACCGGGTACATCTGCAGGCATACTTATTGTGGTACTTCTGATTTGGCACCAACAGAAATCAAAATAGCTTAAATATCTAGCAGTGAGAGAATAAATTAATAATTTATGGCTCACTCATACCATGAAACACCATCCAGCAATTAAAAGGAAGAAATTAAAGCTATATTATCTAGGTGAATAAATTTCTCAAACATAAAAATGTAGCAATAAAAATCAAGTTGCAGAATATTTACAATCCAATGTCAATTTATAACAGCACAATAATATGATTTATTTTACGGTTATGTACTTACTTAGTTTAAAAAAAAACTAAAATGAGAGGCCTGGCATTGTAGCCTAGTGGCTAAAAGTCCCAGAATCCCTATGGGTGCTGCTTCTAATTCCAGCAGCTCCATTTCCCAGGCTTGTGGCCTGGGAAGGCAGTATAGGACGGCCCAAAGCCTTGGGACCCTGTACCTGCATGGGAGACCCGTAAGGGGCTCTGGGTTCCTGGTTTCAGATGGGCACAGCTCCGGCTGTTGTGGTCCTTGGGGAGTGAATCAACAGATGGAAGATCTTCCTCTCTCTCTCTCCTCTTTCATGTATGTCTGACTTTCCAATAAAAATAAATCTTAAAAAAAAAATAAACTGAGTATCTCTCACTTCATAACAACAGTAACAGCAGTTATATCTGTAGAAAGAAGGAAAAGGGGTTGGAAAAAGATATAAAAATCACTCTTGCTATATTTGCAATGTGTCTCTCTCTTTCACTCAAAAAGAGCCAAATCAAGCTTTGCAAAATAGCAGCATTTCAGAAGCTATAATATTTTTCACTGAAAAGATATAACTACTTCAGTAATTTCTAAGTCAGTTTTTATCTTCATCTCCAAAACAGCAGGCATAATATTTACATATTCCGTATCATTTTTGTTTACTGCCATTTCCAATCAAACTGTAGATACCACAAATTTGTGGCTCAGAGTGTGAGGCGTAATGCTTTGATATCCTGAGTTCTCAGTAAAGGCCTCGAAGCAAGGTCCCTTCCTCTTATTTCACCATTTCACTGGCCTCCAGTGAGTCATCGGTACCAGCATCCTTCCCCTATAAGGAGTCACAGACGGTGGAACTGCCTTTTCCCAAGGCAAGCCACAAGACCTAGACCGGTCACTCTCTCCTCCTTTCCCTTGTTTCAGACATTTCTGTTCTGTTTAAGACTGACCCATGGAAAGATCAAGAATGATTTAAATAGCCAGGCTCCAGTGGACTCCCCTACTCAGTCTATGACCACCAGATTGTACTCTTGCATCTGATCATATTTCCGCATGATTGGCCATCCTTTGTTGAAGCTAAACATAAAACTAATCTACCCTGAGTCTTGGGGCCTTCCTTGCTAGGCTTCTGTGTCATCTAGTGTATTGATTCCCGCCATTGTTATTCTTTTCCCTTGTTCACCAGTGTTTCGTTATGTGTCAGATCATGACCCTGATGGTAGGTGAGAAGTGTCATATCTTTCTGTCCTTATACCTGTAAGTATTCTTTTACAAAATCTTTCCGCCTACCGCTACTTTCTGTACAACTTTCCCAGATTTGTCAACCTTTATAGTAGTGGTGTGCACCAGCTTCTGTGTTAGAAATAATGCTTGCTGATCTTTATGGCGTGACTGCGATGGAAAGTTCCTTCAGCCAAGCTCCCCAATACCATGAACTTATGCTCACTTCAGGGAATTGGCAATTATGAGCCCAAGTCCTTCCACTTCAGGAATCCTCTACTGTTTGCAAAGGCAGGCTGGGTAGATTATGGTCCTCAGTCATGATTTGGATAGCTGTAATGTTCTTAGCAGAACAGCAACCTGACTCAAACTGTGTTTTGGCAAGTGACAAGAATGTTGGCCATAATATATTGAAGAGCATTTTTCTTCCTCTCTGGCTTTTTCTTCTGCCTTTGTGTAAGAGCCTTCTTTTCATGCAAGTGTTTTCAGATCGGAGCATATAATGGCAATGAGCCCGGAAGAGGTGGATTTAGTGCAATGAAATTCTGTTTTCAATTATCTAGAATCCACAAAACCACAGACGTGGGTTTTAGACTGGCCAATTTAAACGTTTGCCTTTCCAATGTAAATGTATAAAATATAAGCTGCTCAGCAGTGCTGGGGTCTCTCCCAGTGACACAGGTCCCATCTCTATAGCGGAGTTTCTGTTGTGTAAGCATATTATAAAAGTAGGGTTAGGGGGGTTTTGTTAATATGTCTGCAAGCTGACCAGACATGAGGATGTGCAATTCATTTTTCTCTAGGCTACTACCCACATCCATATTCAATTTAATATATTTCATTATGCTAATTTTAAATAGAAGATGATTTTTTTCTTATTATGAGTTCCAGTGTAATTTCCAGACACAAAGAAAACCTGTAGCTGTTACCAATGCGTTATTAGACTGTTGCATAAGAATTGGTATTTGAATACTGGAAATTTTCTGACTTGTGATCATGCATCAATGGGAAAGAAAGGTATAAAATCTATGGAAAGTAGAGGTCATAAAAGAAATAAAAATCAGAAAAAAAACCCAAAAATCTGTAACTTATAGAACACTGAAGAAAGCAACAAATGCACGAACATTATGTTGGGCTCTGCCCATGTCAGAAACTCATTGACTTGGTTTTGGCAGCAGAAGAACATCTTGTTTCAAAATTGGGCCTAGCTCTCAGTTTACAATGTCCAGTGTCAGCTTATAGTTTTATAACTCTCTCTCTCTCGGCCTTCTTCTCTCTCTCTCTCTCTCTCTCTCTCTCTCTCAGCTCCCTTGTAAGTTCATCTAAGCACAGTCTATTTCTACTGGTAACTTCCATGAGATTTGTTGAAGGCATCTCTTGCGATTTGTGGAAAGAACAAGTGGTTTGGATCATAGGTCATTTAAAATCGTTTCAAACGTCCTAAAACATCAATTTCTGTCCATGTAATCAAGACAATAATGACTTCAGAGTGCAGCCCAGAGAAGCCAATGGTAATAGTGAAATTGTCTCTAAATGCTATGATGTCATTTACATTCTCTGCCTTATTACTAGTATCAATAATAAAATAATAACTTATAAATAATTTACTTGTTAAATAACATATGATCCCAAGTTGCTCTGTCCCATAGGGTACTCACCGACCAAGGTATCTATTCCAAGTAAAATTATAACAAAATAAAAGAAACGAAACAAAATAAATGAAGTTCCCTGGTTATGTTAGATACATTTCAAGATAAGTAGCTACATTCATCCAGCAGCCATTGTGTCGGGGAGCACAGATATTAGAACAATCCTGAGACTGCAGAATATTCTACTAAACGGCATTGGTCTAAAGGCTTAAGGGATGGACTTAAGGGACTTAAGGGATTTTTTGAATACCTTAACTAACAGCAGTCTGTGCCTGCATTTGAGGAAATTCCAGTTCCTTCTAACTAAGTTTGAAACTCGGAAGTGATCTGTGGCAGAGCACGCAAGAGCTTATGCAATTAATTTTTTATGCAGGGTGAGTTTATTGTAGCTCACTGCAACAAATTTAAGTTAGTAAAATGTCCTCTACATCATTCAAAAAAATAGCTTTCTAACTTTGTTCATTTAAATCTGATTTACTGTGACTTGGAATTGAAGACTTAGGATGAAATTAATGAGCTGCCTTTGATGACATCATTGCCATGGATTGTCAAGTGGAGCCTACACAGAACTCAGGACAGGTCAGCTGCATCCCCTTGTTCATATTACGGAATACTTACAGTTTCAAAGGCACTTACCAGATAACACAACAGGCAGATCACATGAGGCATGCAGGTGGCAATTCTCACTCATAGCCTAGGCAGCATGAAAGCCTAGAGCAGATTCAAGGAAAATTGATGTGAATTATGGTCAAATTGTGTGAGCTGACACTCTGAGACACATTCCTTGGCCCCATGATACTATTCAATATTTCCTTAGTATGGTTTTAGATGATAAACATGTGAGGCAGTCAGCTTGTTTATGAACATCAATTCAGGCTGCAAATTGGTGCCTTTGGGAACAACAGCTGCTTTTATGGTTCTTACATATCTATATGAGGGCACTTCAAAAAGTTTATGCAAATTGATTTAAAGCATGTCTACTGGTGCAAAAATCTAAATCCATTTTTTGTAAGATTTAAGTTCATTGAACTTTTGGAAGACCCCTGGTTTTCTGGTATTTTAAATTTTCTAGACTTCATATGTATAAAATATCTTTGTGTTTAAGAATTCCATACATACAAATGTAAGATTTCTGACTTTGTGTTTTGAATTTATAACAGAAAACTGATTTGTGTTAGGGGAAGGACTCAGATAATTGTCTGGTTCATTTGTTGATTTTTCCAAGAGTTCTTACTCGATTGAGTCCATTAGAACTAAGTGAAGGCTGTGCAGCGTACTGTGCCCGGGGGAGGAGAAGACACCACATGTGGGATACAGAAGGGATTTGATGTTGATTCATGATGGCATGCCTTGATCTAAAATGATGGCCAGGATAGCAAAGAATTTAATCAGGTTGCTACAGAGACATTTAAACCCAAGAGCCAATGGCAAAGAAGATTTTATCTACAGGATAGTGGGAGAACAAATGAAGGAAATAAAGTGAGATCAATGCAAGTTCTGAAGTTGATCTGGGTTCTCACCTCCTACTAAAGGAAAAAGAACTAAGAGGAAGACATAGCCAAAACATAGGAAGTTGAGAGCCTGAAATGATATGCATACTGAGAGAGAGAATTTTAAGATTGGCAAATCTTGAGATGAAAGGAGAAAATTGGGAAGCATTATTTCTAAATTGGCTGATATCCAAATGATTTGCTTTCTTGGTCTTGATGAACAAGCACAGGATTAAAATTGATGATTAATTTTTAAAAATTTTTATTGCTTATTGTTCAGATCACTGAATGTGATGAACTTTGGAAATGCAATAATGTGAAAGCCATTAGAAAGGTGAACCCCAAATCTCACCCTTTAGTAGGTAGGATGGTAAGAGTTTCCTGTTAGCCCATCACTTTGGGAAGATTATTCTTAAGGTCACCAACAGATTGTAAGGTCCTCTGGTTGGACTGTGGTCTGGCCCTCAGTGGTTCATATGCTGAAAGCTGGGTCCTCAGGTTTGTGTCACCGGAGGAGATGGGAACTTAGATGTGATTGCAGAAGGTCCTTAGAACACAAGGATCCCTGTCTTTGGACTAGACTGAGACAGTTCTCACAAGACCTTGAGATCCTTGTCTTGGGAGAAATATGTTAAAATATCCTGAACCTGACCCCTAAATGGTTACGTGGGTCTCTGCTTGATCATCAGCCTTGGACTTCTCCCATCCATGAAAAGGTCCTCCCCAGGACCAAGCCAATGCTGTCACTAAACCGCACCCCCCTCCAAGACAGCAAGCTGGGTAAGTCCCTTTCCTGACAAAATCCGTCCACCTCAGCTGCTTCATTATAGTAGGGTAGAATAAACTCATGCAGGAAGAGAAGGAAAATATCCCAAAGAAAGGAAGATCTTGATTTCTTAATTTTTTATCAGCAAAGGACTGAAAGATAAAAAAAAATCTAAATGTTATATAAATAGTTCTTTTTTTTTTCCAGGATGCCTAAATTTGAAGAAGAAAACAAAATCTAGTTGCACACACACAAAAAAAATCATGAATTGCTCAAGGTGTGGCCTCCAGTGATTGTCTGGTCTCCCAAGTGTTCATCTTAATATTTTTCTTTTGAAGGATTGATTAAATACAGAGGCTATCTTTCAAGTTAATAACACATATTACCCAGAAAATTCAATTTTGATGAAAGCAAAATTGAAATCTGTGTATTCATTATAATAAAACTAGATATCTGTGGCACGCACGGCAGCTCCTCCCATGTTGGAGTGGTGGTTGGAGTCCTGGCTACTCTGCCTCTGATCTATCTGTGAAGGTACCCTGGGAGGCAGCAGGTGAGCTTCAATTCCTGAAGGGCTTCTGGACATTGACTTTAGCTAATTTCTCTCTCTCTCTCTTTCAATCTCTCTCTTCCTCTCTTTGTCATTCTCACTCTGCCTTTCAATTAAATTAATATACATTTTGAGAACATTAGATTTAAAAAAAAATTATCTCTATAAATGATACAATGAAAATTTAGTTAAAGAAGATGGGCAAATCCAATTACAATGATAAACTCCTTAAATCATTTTGTTTTTAAAAAAGCTCTCATGGTAATGTAAGAGATCCAAAAACTCAATTCAAAATTTTTTTGTCTTTGATCTGTTAAGGCGGTCCGTTTATACCTAGAATTTTCTAATATTGTGTTCTTTTTCCGGTTGAGCTAAGTTCCTATTGTCATCAGGATACTTTATATTTTACTGTAAGTATTTTGCAGAAATGATAGTTACAGCTCTTAAAACTCTATATTCATACTTGAAATTATTTTAAAGGTTTTTTTTTTTTTTAATTGGAAAGGCACATATACAGACAGAAGGAGAAACAGACAGGAAGATCTTCCATCCACTGATTCACTTCCTAAGTGGCGGCAACGGCCAGAGCTGAGCTGATCCGAAGTCAGGAGCCAGGAGCTTCTCCCAGGTCTCCCACGTGAGTGCAGGGTCCCAAGGATTTGGGCCATCCTTGACTGCTTTCCGAGGCCACAGGCAAGCAGCTGGATGCAAAGCAGGGCTGTTGGGTTCAGAACTGGCACCCATATGGGATCCTGGCGTGTTCAAGGCGAGGACCCCAGCCACTAGGCTACCGTGCTGGGCTCCATACATGAAACTAATATATCTTGTGTGTGTGTGCTACTGTGACTATTTTTTTTAGATTATTTATTTGAAAGACAGAATAACAGAGAAAGAGCAAAAGTATGCCAAGAAAAATCTTACACTGATTGGTTTGCTTCCCAAATAGCTACAATAGCCAGGTCTGGGCCAGGCCAAAATCAGGAGTCAGGAACTAGATCTGTGTTTCCCACACAGATGGCAGCAACCTAAGTACTTGCGCCATCTTTGATCGCCTTCCCAGGTGCCTTAGCAGGGAGGTGAGTCAGAAGCAGGGCAGCTTGAACTCAGACCAGCACTTTGATATGTGATGATGCCAGAACGGTAAACGGTAGCTTCGTCTGACACTGGCCTCCCTGACCAGCCTTTCCATGCAGATTACATGTACATAAAATGATTTCTCCATCTTTTATTTCCTGATAAAGTAGAAATTATCTGTTTCTTAATTAAAGGTTTTGTAAAACTTGCTTCCAAGGAAGAGGGTTTTGATGACTGATCAAATTGCATTTCATGGTGTATTAGGGTCTTAGGACTGTTGAAACGGAACACTGCAAATCCGGCGCCTGAACACAACACAGGTCTATTGTCTCAGAGTTCCAAAGATCCCGGATCTGATCCCTAGGTGTCAGCGGGTTCCTGCCAACTCTGGGGGTTCCTGTCTGCCATCTTGGCTGTTGCTGGGTGTGCAGCCGTGTCCCGCCAGCCACTTGGCCCATCTTCCACTTTCCTGGGTTCCGTGGTGTGCAGCCGTGTCCCGCCAGCCACTTGGCCTGTCCTCCACTGTCCTGATCTTCACGTCGTCTTCACTCTTAGCACATCTGCCCTTGGAAAACGAATTTCTTCTTTTTTATAAGGACAGTAGCATAGAATTAGGGACAATTCTAATAATTTTGTTTCAACTTGATTTTTTTTCTCTATAGAGGCCCCATTTTCATGTTCAGATATTGAGGGGTTAAGATTTTTAATATATCTTTTTGGGGGAACACAATTCAATCCGTTAAAAAATGGATACTATTTTTCTTCTGACTTTGTACTTTGTCTTTACTCAATTTGATCGTTTATATTTTTCTGAAAATGAGTTCTCACTTATGTTATGATTAACTTATAGTAGTGACTTCTAAAATAATCTGGAATCCAAACATTTGAGTTTATTTGCTCTTAATTTTTATTGTTTTTGTCATAAGTGTACACAATTAACTCCTCCAAGACTCAGTTTATATAGTCTAGATTTCTTTTAGCATTTCTTGCTGTTTCTGGAGAAACTTGCTAAGGTGGTTTTATTGTGGTAGTAAACTATGCAATTTAAAGTGCATCATTTACTACATTTGTGAATCTGTGAGGCTGTCCCCATAATCAACATAATGAATGTATCCATCTCAAAAGTTGTTGCATATTCTTTTGTAATCTTTCCTTCCTGTCCCACGCTCTGCCACCATCCCATGCACACTAGTCTGCTTTCCATTATATTAGAATATTACATAAATGGGATCATGAAACTTGTTTTCTTTTTGTCTTGTTAATTTCATTCAACATGACTATTTTGAGGTTCATCATGTTGACTTTCCAGGAGGTTAACTTCTCTTTTATGACTTCAATTGGCTTGTTTCTTCCTGTGTTTTGTTCCTGGTAATTTCATCAGAATAACCAGCCACCGCACAACATCTTTTGTGCATGGACTGATTTTTCCAGTCTATTGAATTGCTTTTAAATATTAAAATCCATGTTTTCTATTTCTAAGATTTTTAATTGGATTTTTTTCTAACCACCTAACGTTTTTTATTTCTCATCTTTAACTTCATTGTTTCTTGTTACTTTTGAAATGTATCCGTAATTTGTCACTTGAAGTGTCTTAAGAACACACATTTTCAGACCATTTTATCATTTGACCATTATTCTCAAAAGATTTGTTTATGCATTTATTTTTCTGAAAGATAAGGTGATAGAGAGAGAGAGACAAATAGAGATTAAAAGACACCTTCCTTCTGTTGGTTCACTTTTCAAATGCTTCCAACAGCCGATGGGTCGGGCTGACTCCAGGAACCGAGAACTCCGTTTGGAGGGAAGTATAGCATTTGGGAATTCATCCGCTGGCTCACAGGTGTCACAAAACAGAAAGCCAGATTGGAAGTGGAGTAATCCTGGAACTTGAACCAATATTCCATTATGGGAATCAGGTGTCTGAAGCACTGGCTTAACTCACTGTGTCACAACACTTGCCCCTTTCCACTACTATTTTAACTTACTTGGATTGATTCAGTTTCCCAAGGCTGAAAATAAGTAAATAATTGTTCTATTTCTTCATGTATTTGAGAACTTTGATTTGGGGCTTTTGTTCATATTGTAAGCTCTCTCTCTTCTCATCTCATATCCTACAACTTCTCCCTTTTTAAGAGTCTAATGCTTCCTTCTCATATGGTTATCCTGAAACAGTTTAGACACTATTGAAGATTCAGTTACCCAGCTAAAAGGGTGGCTTCCCACTGAGGCTGTATTTGTGTGTGTGTGTTTGTGTGTGTGTGTGTGTGTGCACGGGCAAAAGGAAATAACAGACCATAACCTTAAATATCAGAAATGACCTAAAAATATCATATTGATTAAAATAGACTTTTTGTGAAGTAATCCATCACTCTGAAAAGAACTATTTTGAAGAGATAATGGTGTGATTATTTTCAAAATCAATTCAATGTTAGAATTTTTGAAATACGTAGTTTTAAAAATTCTATGAAAGCAATTTTATTCTGCTCATGAGGTAGCTCCAGAGATTTTCATAGATGTTTCAAGGAACAAAGATTTCCAATTTCAGTTTTGGCTATTCTGTCTTAAAACTCGTGGGTTATCTGCCTTATTTATAAACAAACAAACAAACCTCCTGGTTTCCAGTGATTTTCAGGCTTGTGCCGTGAGACAGCAATAGCACAGGTCCCTGAGGTCCCCCAGATCTGTATCTGATGTAGAGATTTTGCCCAGAGGTTGAGACTGGCCAGGCAAAGGGCTGCTGAGCAATCCTTATTTCCCCAGAATTCTAGGATTAACATCCCTGTGCCACAGACATCCCCAGAAGCAATCTGTGAGCAGAGCATTGTGTGAGGCTGGTTGGGTACCTGGCACTTGGTGGTAGAATTCTTGGCAAGAGAGGAGAGGTGGCTTTTTTTAAAATTCAAGTGCTGCCTTAGAAGAGCAGTTTGCATGCAGGCCAGGGCTGTGTGCCTGACTAGGGAGCCTGAGGAGCTCTTCATTCATTCCACAGCTGGGAAACTCCCAAAGACCGGGAGTTTGCCACCACTGGGATGAACAACTGAGCTTCAAGTTTCTTTGGCTTGCTTGGTGATAATCCCTCTGGAGACCCAAGCTAGACTGAACACAGCTTGCTAAACCACCCAAAGCTAAATCCAAAGAAATACATTAATTTGATTTTTGAGCGTTTTCATCTGAATTAAAGTCTCTTGGGTGATACAACTGGAAAACAACATTTCTTTACAATGAAAACGTGTTTGGCATCCCCTCTCTATGCAAAGTTCAACTTCAGGGCAAACAAAAAGAAACATTCATTATGTAATCAGATCAAATTATTGGTTATAGAGAAGAGTTCCTGGCTTGGATTTCTTCTGTTATATTAAATAGATATTCCAACTTTTGTACTGCCAGTGCCATTTTATTCACAGAAATTCTTCAGTGTAAGTATTTTTTTCTTCAGAAATTTCCTCTCATGGTTTCTCATTCAGAAGTGGGGAGCCTCTCTCCTGCCAAAGGCCATTTGGATATGGCATGTATGGGCCATACAAAATTATCAACTTAAAAATCAGCCTGTTATTGGTTTCTTGAATTCTGAGTCCCTCCTGTGGCTGTCCTGCCAAGACTATACTAAGTCATTTTTTTAGGTCTTATCTGGCAAAGGAACTATAGGTTCCTAACTCATAATAGATATGGCTTTGTAAGTTTCATGATGGCATCCACGAAGACAGAATCGGTCCCTGCTTTTCCCAGAGACTGAAAATAAAGAAATGAAAACAATCCTGTAAGAACAGAGAATGTCTTCAATTCTGAGGACAGGAGAGGGAAGGGAGGGCATGATGAAATAGGAGATGGACAGGTGCTGGTTTCTCTTTTCTCTTTATCCACTTCCTGTGAGTTTTGTAAATCTCAGATACTTTCAATCTTTCCACCTAAAGCAGAAGGCACAGAGAGATTATGCTTGTGAGATATCAGCTGCGTAATTTTGACAACTTTGGACTTGAACAAAAATAAGCGAAACTTTAAAATTCCAGATTTTTAACTTTTGTGAAAATCAGAAGGTTTGGCCTCCTGGTGTCCATAGTTTACCAGGGCAACAGCTGGCAGCTACAGGTGGTGGCAAACGCTTTCCACTCACTCACAGTCAGAACCAGGCTTGCTTTTCTCCTTCCACTAGTGCCTGGGCCCTTTAGACATTTGCTCCTGAGATCCTTGTGCAAAGCAGAACACTCATTGCATTCTTACTGTTCATTTAACACATCATCAGGAATCTCTAGGACTTGATCATTGAACAGCAAATAGATTGTTCTCCCGATGAAAAGGAACAAGTGATAGCAATATTGTAGTGAAACAGACAAATAATAGCAAAGTATGTGACATTAGGTAAAAGTGCTATAAGGAAAAATAAAACAGGGCGTGTCAGATAGTCTTCTCTGTCTACGTGGATACATTGGAGGGAGTTACTTCCTTGGCCACTTGGAGGTCAGTGTGGCTTTGGTTAGTGAGACATCTGAAGCAATGATCTGTGTTGCCTAGAATGGGAACTTTTATCTCCTGGCCTTGACAATTCACTTCGCTTTTGCTCCTGTGACAAGCACTGAGTTCTAGGAAGAAGGAACAAATGGAGAAAGACTGCCACAGAGAGTTATCCAGACTGTCAGTGAAACTGTCATAATGACAAATTCACCTGAAGCAACTGTGATCTGGGGATGTGTTATTAGAGCAGCATGCTACAGGTTCTTCTGAGTAAAAGCGCAGTGAGGAGTCAGGAGTGGCAAGAATGGGGCATTGTGGATAGAGTCATATGGGAATTCCACTTGGAAGAGAGGACATTGAGAGGAAACTAGATTGAAGTGTGTGAGCTGATAGATTAGGGAGAGGACCATCCTCCAGGGGGAAAGGAACATTGTAGCCCCGTGTATGTTCTTATCATGCAGTCTTGAAACTTCAGCACATCTCAGCTTTTCTCCTCTCCCCAAATATGCATTAAATGAAACATACTAAAATGAGGGGATAGGCAGACATTTGTATTGCCAGTCTTGGGTCTCCACCTAGAATTCTGTGATAGCTGTCACCTAACTTCACCTTTAAGCTCAGCTCAGGATCAGATGCTACAGAATCTGTCAACTTGTTTGCCTGGTTCTCAACAGGAGTGAGGGCAGACAGCTTTCCTCCACAGGTTTAAAGCTGAGCTTATTCCCGAGGGAGAAGAAGCAACAGAACACACCGGGCTTCATTTTGTTTCCAGTGGCCTGTTAGGACTCTGTTTTACAGAAACACATAGAGTAAATCCGCTCAAAGATAAGGACAGCTTAATACGTTTTTCAGACATGAAATCTGTCTGGGCTGAAAGCAATTTCTTTTCCTCTCAACATGTCATACTGATGCTTAAATGATATTGCAAATCAGTACTCTTCACTTTCTTATCCATCAGTGCCATTCAGCTATTCAGTGTTTAATAATTTAAATTCTCATTTGTTTTGTTGAAGCACACAACAGTTTGTGCTTTCTAAGTTCTGTTATGTATATTTAAAGTCACTGTGGTATATCAATGTTTCTGCATACTTTAGCCACCAAATTAAACATGAACTGATGATTGTGATGAAGATAAAACAGGTAGATCCTTTTCAGTGTTCTTTTTCTATTATTTACTGTTTGCTTCATTCCTGAAAGAGTTGAGTCCAGTCATCCCTTGGTGCTGTACTTTGAGTGTTTTATTTGCACTCTTGGATCTCAGAAATCACATATTCTGTGAACTTTTCCTCCCAGCCCAGGGTGCATGAGTACAAGAAAGAAAGGAAACAGAAAGAATGCAGAATTCTTCAGACGAGGTGTGCAGCCAGAGGTAGAGTCAGAGTGGGAGAAATCATAGGTGAGGGGGACTAGAACAGGACAGAGAAGCCATCTAACAGCTCCTGTCTACTGCAAATAACTCAAATAACTGCAGCAGCCAGGACTAGGCCAGGCTAAAGCCAGAATTCTGGTACTTGGTCTGGTTTCACAGGTGGGAACCCAGCGGTGCACAATAGCACAATGCTGGAATACGGAGTGTGACCAGGACTGGAACCCAGTAACTCCAATACATGTGATGTGGGCATCCTTTCCACCCTGAGGCTTGGCAATATAAATATTGTATCCATTCAGTGGATATCTACAATTTTCTTTTTATAAAACTGTGTGGGAAATTGGAAGCAGAAAGGGGAGCCTGTAATATACTCTAGAAGCATTCAGCACTCCATGGGATCTTACTGATAAGGAAAGGAATTCAGTCCTGCAGGCCTCTCGGTGTTTACTCTGTGCTTTGCAGCCACATGATGTGTTATGATTTACAAGATAGTGTTCTGAGAACTCATGATCTCATTGGAGAAGCAATATTTACACATGCAGAGCAAGTTGAGCATGCTTGAATGCACAGTATAAACTGCGATATTGACAAGAAGCTCTGTGAAAGATCAGAAAGGGGATATTGGCATCTCCCTACTGGCTGTGCCTGGGGAAGCCACAGATGCTAGATTCAAAGCATGAACCCTAGCTGCTCACTGGAGTTCCTGCCTCGCTCCTGGCCTAGCCCCTGGCCTAGTTGTTTTAGCTTTTTGGGCAGTGAGGCAATAGACAGAAGATCTCTCCCTCTTTTTGTCTCCCTCTACCAATGTTTCAATTAAAAACACAAATAAACCTTTAAAAAAGATAAAGTGGCAGCTGTATTTCTAGCTGTTTTTTAAGGGATCTCCACTCTGTTTTCCACAGTGGCTGCACTAATTTATACTCCTATCAACAGATTATCAAGCGTTCCTCTTCTCCATGTCGTTTCCAGTATTTGTTGCTCTCCGTGTTGTGCATTTTATGCATTCTGACAGGCGTGACCTTGATTGCATTTACCTGACATATATTCCTTGGTCAATTGTATTTGCTTCTTTTAAAAACTATCTATTGAAGTCCTTTGTTCATTTCTCAAGTGGATTGCTTATTTTTTGGTTGAGTTTTTAATGTCGCTGGCTGGTATGTTTAATCTATCAATCCTTTGTCAGCTATGTGGTTTGGCATGTTTTATTTTTATGTTCTGGATGTCTCTTCACTCTATTGATCATGTTGAGGAGTGCGAGAGCAACCACACTGGACCAACGTGTAGGATGTTAGGAAGAGTCTATTTCCCAAGCTTGGTGACAGCTGCTCCCATTACACTCCAGGAGCTACTACATCGAGCAGCTAGAGGCAGGGGTTTTTAAAGCTCTCATCCTTCAGTCAGATTGAGAGCCACGCAATACAAATAGAGTTTTAGGCAGACAGGGAGTTACCAGAGTCTACAGTTTTCCTATAGTTCACTTAATCCAATACAATAGCAGCCAGAGGGGCCAGGTGCGCAGAACCTCCTGAGTCAATACCGTGCTGTCCGTTGTTCTGAATGGTGCAGAAGGAGGAGTGGGGTGAACTTTTTGCACCTTCACTTAAATGGCGGGAGGGGACAAAGAGGTACCTGAATCACCATGTTTATATCAACACTGTTCACAATAGCCAAATTTTGGAATCAACCAAGGTGTCCATCATCCGATGACTGAATAAAGAAATTTTGGTGTGCATAAACAACGGAATATTACACAGCTATGAAAAGAATTAAATTCTATCACTTGCAGAAAAATGAACATAATTAGAGGGACATAATTTGAATTAAATAATCATACTCAGAAAGACAAATGTTTTTCCTTATATGGGGAATTAAAATGGAAAGAAATTAGCAAAAAGTAAGAAATGTCTAAGTATATGTATCTGTACGCTATACATAAGGTTTTGTAAAAATTTTAAATTAGTATTATTATTTTCTTTGTCATGCCGTAGTACTAACATATAGGCTGGAATTTTCCCTTTTCCTTTCTCCAGGGCTAGATACTTAGTGAAGCATCATGAAGTTGTTTTTGTTTGTTGTTGTTGTTGTTGGGTTTTTTTTTTTTTTTTTTTGTATTTTGCTTTTAAAGTTCTCTCCAAGGCCCAGCTCAATAATCACACTCACATTGGAATGAGGTTCACCAGGCTACCTTTCCACCAACTCATTCCTGAGGTTACAAATACTAAGAAACACAGAGTTTGAAAAATAAGCAGATAAAAGAGGCAGAAGGAAGGACACTGGAAAATCTTGAGGGCAACAGAGAGGACACTGGTAAGTGAGCGGGCAGTGCAATGGTCCTGGTCACCTGGATGATAAATTAAAAAATATGTGAAAGTGTTGGAAAACGGGGCACAGGACAGAACAGAAAAATCTTCGTATGTTTCACACTTTGGTTCAGAGTGGAACTGAATCTTGTGTAGTTAGAAGTGTTAAGGAATAAAAATCAACAAGACAGAAGGAGGCAAGCTACTCCAGTGCTATTAGCCACATATAAAAGATATTTTCATCTGGATAAATTCCACGGGGATGAGATGAGGAGAGATGGAGTATAAACCGGAGCAACTCACTTCTTGTTTGGCACTGAATCTTGCCACTTTCCTGGGTTCAAAGTGACAGAATCAGAGCCCACAACATGCAGAAATGTAGAGCAGGAAGAATAGGTGGTAAGTTGAGTATTGACCAATAAGTATCCAGAAGTCAGGATGCTCGTCTGGAGAACAAAATAGATGACCTTTGGACAGCAACTTAGGACTACTGCCTTTGGCCTTGAATCTTTACTCACAGATGGAAGGCTGGACAAACAACCTCTTGTGTTACAAATCCCCCTATTTCCCAGAGTTTGCGTATATTTCTTTTGCTAAAAGCACCAACATGTTGAAAAAAAAAGTTTCTGATAAACCATGCAGCATATGATGGAAACAAGTCACAAACAGACCATACATTTTGGAGGACAGGCACTAGAATTTTTATCGCAGAAAGCTGCATTTCGTACTGTTGTGTCATCAATCTCCACCTATTTGATTCCATCTCCACTTCAGACTTGGCAAGGTCATAAGCAAATTCGTCATTTTCTTGCCTTGACAGTTCCCTGTTTCTTGAATGATACCATCAACTTCTCCATCCCCACAAAATGGAAGTGCTTTCAAGTATGACTGCTCCAAAAACTGGCGGAGACTTTCTGCCAACTATTAGCTCATTTGTACATCCTTCCTTATCTTGACATGCTATCATTAGTATGCTTCTAAAAACATACACCCCAAGCTTTAATTTTTAACAAATGTAAGGGAAGGAAGAAATAATAATTCTTTCCTCTTTCCCAGGGTCTACTTAAAATTCGGAGCTATTTATGATTATCAGACTTTAATATTTCCTGACTGTTTACTTGGTATTTGACAAATGATAAGGTCTGCTGAATATTTATAGAATAAAAATGAGTAAATGAACTAACGCATGCAAAAAAAAGTAATGTGCCCCAAAGAAGCCTACATAAAGAATGACCTAACAATGTAGACTAGACTGCACAAGCTGTTGTGCGAGAGAAAGAACGCATTTCTGTTTCAAGGAGCTAACTGCTTCTCACTGGAGAATATGGCAGTGACATCATCAGTACTCTGACATTGTCTGTGACCATCAACTTCCAGACTGTAAGAAGTTGTTCTAGCAGGTGTGCTGAGAACTGAACTCAAGGGACATCTGAAAGTACCTTCTCGGTTCCTCAGACAACTCCCTTTAGGAGTTTAAAACATCTGAAATGACATGAAAGACTGAAATTAAGAAAGCAAATGGATTAAAATGGGGGATTGGAAGTTCCCTTGATGGTTAATTTGAGACTTTTTGTTCACTTTTTTGGGGTCAAGCTTAGTTCAAGAAATATTTATTCTTTACCTTTATGCTTAACTGCTGTCCAAATAAATCCTGGAGGAAAATTGTGAATGAGAAATATTTTTTTTCTATTTTTATTTTGAAACAATTGTTTCATATTGTGGGCCTAACAGTATCTATAGAAACTTTAACTATTACATAAAATTCTTACAGATTTTAAGCCAGGGTATTATTTTGGTCAAAATTGAAGTTTATAACTTTATGTTTTTTTGTATTATAAAGTTATGTATGCAGATGATCAAAATAAGAAAATGATGTTTTCTAGTGTTTTCACTGTCAATAATCACGTTTTGTAACCTTTCCTCTTTTTCCTATGCTTGCATCTATCTAAGGAACCAGTGTTGATACACACTAACGATTAAAGAAATGCTTTAATCAGATTGGCTTTTTTTCCCTAATATTCTTTAAATGTTTAGGATCCCATCTGAGTGAACATGTTACATACAGTTGACATGTATCAGGTTCCTCAGACCATTGCAATTTTCCAGACTTTCCATTCTTGACAACCTTGGTATTTTCAAGTATTGCTTGGATGTTCTGTGGAGTCTCCTTTGCCTGAGATTAGACATGTTTATGCCATGGTTATTCTAGTGTTATGCAGTTGGACAAGGAGAGCCACAGACATTAAGTGCCATCCTAACATCTCATTACAAGGACAGCTACTGTCAACACAACTTGCCAGCTCTCACATCATCCTTCATCACCGGGCTGAGTGTTTACCCATTTCTTCTGTAGTGAAGTTACTCTCCTGGCCCTCTTTGCTCTCTGCTCTTCGAAATGTACCCCATAGGGGCCCACAAGCAAGGGCTGAGGAACTGCAGCACTGCTCCAAGGCAACAGAATCTGCATACATTGTTTAGATATTCTTCATGAGTAATTTCCTTATTCTGTGTGTGTGTGTCTAGCTCACTTAATCATTTATTGGTATCAGTGTGGATTCATAAATATTTAATGTTATTTAATACTATGTTTAATACTATGTTATTGACCTGTTATTCAAATTGTTCCAGTTTTGGTTATGGGGATCTCTTCAACTGGCTGAAAAATGTCCATTTGGCAATAATACATTTCTCTTTGTGGTTTTTTTGTGCAGTTCTTTACTTTTTGGCACTATGAGAAACTCCAGAGTGAACTTGCATTTTCCCTAGCCCAGCCCTAAAGTTAATTAGGGAATGGAATTAGAAATCAAGATCCGAGTGAGGGGGTGCTCATTGGTGCTGCAATGCTGTTGCTGTTAGGTCCTGTCAGGAATTATGTGTGGGTAATAACTGGTATGTGCGCATGTTACTATGATGATGTCTTCCTGTATATTCATTCATATCTATATTAACTAAAAATGAGTTCATGCTGGTGTCTCCAACTCTGATCCAGAAAGTACTACATGAATCATCCTCGACTTCTTCCTAGTTTGTCTATAAACTCCCACTCCAATACTGAGAGACTTAGCTTCCACCATCTGTCATCCATTTATTTGATTGCTCAATTCGGCTGTGGTTTCAGAATGGTTAACTCCAATCCTCATGGGAAACAACCTTACCAGTTAGAACACAGTGCTTATGGATAGTTTTAGTGTCCACTCATTTCCAAAGTTATTTTCTTCATCGTTTTCAATGCCACTATCTTTGCCACTATCTGAATTTCGTGATAGGGACAGATGATCTTGATAGGTTTCGGAATTTGCTTACATTAAGTTTCACACTTTGTACCAATAAAAAACAGCAAGCTTTGACAAATGAATGGTATCATATAACCACTATGACGGAACCATCAGAATAGCTTTCTCACCCTAAAAACTACCCCCTTATGCTTCACCTATTTGACATCCTCCTCATTCTTCAAGTCCCTAACAACTGTTGATCTGTTTGATATCTCTAATGCCTGGTTTCTTGTAGAACTTCATAAAAGCGGCATCATATAGTATTAAGATGTCTCAGACTGCCTTATTTTACTTAGAAAAATGCTGTTAAGGTTTATTCATGTGCTTGCATGGCTGGAGAGCTTGTTTCTTTTAATTGTTACATAATATTCCACTGAATGGATATGCCATGATTTATTGATTTATTCACTTACAAAAAGGAATATTGATTACTTTCAGTTTGGGGTTATTATAAATAAAGCTGCTACAAATATACACATGTAGGTTTTGTGTGCATATATATTTCCAGATCAGCTGAGCAAATCCTTAGGAACCCGATTATGAAACCATAGAATTCACCTATATTTAGCACTGTGACAACTAGTAAGCTAAATTATCTTGCATCTCTAATAGCAATGAATGAGAATTTCTGTCATTCAGCATATTTATCAGCAATTTCTATCACTAATTTCTTGGATACTAGCTATTCTAACAGATACATGATTGCATCTTGTTTGAACTTGTGTTTTCCTGGCAACAAGTCATGTTGTACATTTTTTTCTCTCTTTTATTATAAGGTTTATTTACCTTTATTGGAAAGGCATATTTACAGAGAGGAGAGACAGAGAAAGATCTTCATTCACTGGTTCATTCCCCAAGTGGCTGCAACAGCCGGAACTGAGCCTATCTGAAACCAGGGGGCAGAAGCCTCCTCCAGGTTTCATATGAATGGTCCTATGGTCTTGGGCTATCCTCTACTGCTTTTTCAAACCACAAATGGGGAACTGGATTGGAAGTGGAGCAGCCAGCACATGAACAGCTGCCCATGTGGATGCTGTCACTTAGAAGTGGAGGATTAGCCAATGTGCAGGCTACCATCTTTTCATAAGCTTATTTTCTGTGTGTTTTCTTTTGTGTTGTTTTTGTTTGTTTTTATCTGCTTTATTCTTACTGAGTTTTATGAGTTTTTCTGTATATTTCAGATACAAGTTCTTTTATCCAGTATGTGATTCCCAAGTGTTTTGTTTTTGTACCCTGTTATCTTAATTTATTTGAAAGGCAGAGTTACTTAGAGAGAAAGAGAATGAAGCACGGGGAGGTATCATCCATCTTCTAATTCACTCCCCAAATTGCCACAACAGTCAGAGCTGGACCGTAACCATGAGCCCCAATCAGGTCTCCATGCGAATGCAAGGATCCATGCATTTGGGTCATCTTCTCCTTCATTCTCAAGTACATTATCAAGGAGCTGGACTGGCACAGCAGTAGCCAAGTCATCAACCAGTACCTGCACGAGGCAGCTTATCGTATTATACTGACGTGTCAGCTGCAGCATTGCTGTTTTAATGTTCTAGTTTTCACAGAGCAATACATTACGAACATCTTCCCATATACTTCTATACAATCATTGTTTAGTGCTATAAAGTATTTCATTGTATGAATGCATCATGCAATATGCTATGGCTGGACAAATAGCTGGATTCTAGCTTTTTTTGCCTTCTAAAAACAAAACAAAATAAAAATGGGTAGTCTTTTTGGTAAGCACTCTCTCAACTACTTACTTAGAATAAATGTCTTTAAATCAAAATGCTATGTCCAAAGGTACTAAGGGTAAATGTGCCTTGCCTTGATGTGCCATGGTTGGTTTATAAAGCATTTCCTTACCTTGTTAGTTCAGGGTCGGAGGGATGCCACAGGTGCACTCAGCCCTGTTATATGCTTTGATAGCTCATGTGACTCAAACACTCAGAAACCTTCCACTCCACATCAAAGCTGCATTCCAGCCTTCATAAGATTGACATCCTTCCACGTGTTTCAGCTTGCATTCTAAACCTTAATTTAAGCCTCAGGTATTCGAGGAAAACTGCTAGTTAGTCCGTTTTTAAAGACATATTTTCATCTTAAGTTATTTTTCCAATATTTTGGCTTCTCTATATAATAATGAAATAATAATTTAAATTAAGATATTATTTATTTATTTATTTATTTAGGTGAAAGCAGAGTGAGAGAGAGAGAGATAGAGGGCTTCCATCCATTGGCTCACTCGCCTAAATGCCTACAACAGCCAGGGTTGAGCCACAACAAACCCTGATACCAGAAATTCCATCTGACTCTCCTACTTGGGTAACTGGGATCCACATACTTGAATAATCACCTGTTGATGACATAGCAAATTTGAATCAAAAATAAAAGTGGGACTTGATCCAAAGAACCCTGAACTGGAATGTCAATCTCCCCAGTTGCCACTTAACCCACCATGCCACCACAGAGGTCCCTGAAAATGAAGATATTGAGAAGGCATGTGGGTGATGTTAAGTTACTAAGATTATGGAATGATTTGGGCTTCTGGACTGCATGAAAACCTCTGTGTGCCACAAGGCCCTTTCTTCCTCTCTTATCAGATAGTGTCTCCATTGCATTCCTGTGATAATCAATCTTAGACTTAGTTTTTTACTATTGATTTTCTGTGAAATTTTGAATGTCCTTATGAAACAGTTTCATTTATTTATCTGAGGAGTAGGAAGACACACGCAAAGAAGATCAGAGAGAAAAAGTTCTTATCTGCTGGTCTATGCCGTGACTATTCACAATACTTGGGACTAGACCTCACTGAAGCTAGAAAATGAGCACTCAATCCAGGTCTCACATAAGCATATCAGAAAGCCAACTACTTGAGGCATTACCACTGCCTCCCAGGGTTTTCATGAACAGGAACATGGGGACAGGAGCTAGAGCTAGGTATTGAACCCAAACACTCATTATCAGACACGAACTTCTTCACCACAGGCCCAGATTCTCTCTATTTCTTTTGGGGGAGGGGGGGATAAAAACAGATTTATTGTATATTTTTTCTTTTTTAAATAATAAATTCATTTTACTTTTGATGATATTTACATAGTTGAGAGGGATGCATGCCCATGTGAACCACTGATTTGGATGGAAAGGGATGAGAAATGGGGGAAAATAGATGAGACAACTGTCTCCAATCTCCTTTTTTCCTCCCTGTATCTGGGGAAAGTGAGTGAGAGAAAGGGAGAGGGCCACTCCCAGCAGCCTAACTGCATCAGTGCCTGGGGATGGCGGATGGCCACTTGATGCCATCTTAGAATCCCCAGTGTGCAACATGTTTCAAAGGTACTGCTAAGTGTTTGGATAGTTCTGAGATGCTGTTGATTTCATTGCTCCAAGGTTGAAGAAATCCTTTCAAGGTCCATTCACCGGCATAGTCAATCTTAGAATCTCATTTTGCCCACATACTTGCTGTCAAAGTTTGACCGGGAGAGTGGTCCATTTTGTTCTGCCCTCATTGGTACTAGATGTTCTCTGCAGGCCTCAGTGAACTGGTTGTCATGTCCCACATGAACAGCTAGACATGCCATCCACTGCACAGGCCTCAGAAACTATGGAGACCCAGTTTTGAAATATGTACTCCACAATCCTGAGATTTTTCACTATGGTTGAAGCTCTGAGTCCAGTGTTTCAGTTAGGTGGGTCCCCAAAAAAACTTCACCACAGGTGACTCTAACCTGACCCCTGTGTGTGCTAGTCAGTGTGGTATCCAGCCCAATCTATCACCTATATAATCCTACACACATGTTAGTGGTTGTAGTCAGCTGGTTGATTCTGTCCCCAACTTTACCTCATATGCAAACCAATGGATGCTACAGCTGAACCTAATCTTCTCACCACACACTTGGCCCTCATGCACAACAGTAGGAACTGCAACCTGGTCAGAGCAACCCTCAATAACCTCTCCCAGAACCGCCCCCAGTCCTGGTTCCTGTGCATGCTGGTATGTGCAGCAGCTTGGTCCAGTCTGCCCCATATCCCATTCGGCTCTCATACACATCAATAGGCACTGGAGCCTAGCTCGGTACATAGCTAGCTTTTAGGCTTAAAATGTTGGATATCTTATACCGAGCTAGGTATATGTCTTATATCTTAAAAATATAGAAAACAGAAATAAATACTTTTCTTTAAAAATAAAAAATTCTACAACGTTCTCTGAGAACTGTTAGAAAACAGGCTTGGACCGTCCCATCCTGGAGTGAAAGAATCACCCACATTCCCACTTTGTTTTTATGCGTTTGGTGTAATCCACCCACTTTGACACCGGAGTAATGTTCACCCAGGAATGGCAGAGAGAAGGTCCAGTAGCAAAAGCTGTGCTCATTGGCCTATCCTATCACTTGTTTTTGCTTTGTTCTAGCTACCAGGCACTGCTGCTAACCTTTAGCCCACAGTAGTTTTTGACAAGTATGGAGGCAGTAAATCAAGGAACTCTGCCTTTCCTAAGAATGTATTGTGACACATTGAACTGAGAACCATGTCAGTTGCAACAGATCTGTACTTTAACAAGTACCTTGGATCTGTAGGAATATAAACTATTCGTGGTTTTACAGGCCTTTTAGGGAAAGCTACTGCCCTTGTTCATGCTCTAGGTGCTGGGGAATGCATAGCAGCACTGGGTGCCAAGAATTTAAACAGCCGGATGATGAGTTCAGCATTAAGAGCTGCAGCTGGATCCAGAAAATGTGTATGACTGAACTGATGCTGCAGCTAAAGACAGTTTCTCTGCACATTGTATTCACTTGTGTAAAGCTGAACTTGAGATTCTGAGATACCTTCCCACTCCACACAACTTCGGATATTTGCTAATTGAAGGGCTTTTACAGCTACTTCACTTGTGTTTCTCTTTCACTAGACAATGGCTCTCCTTAGGTGAAGGATGTGTTATGTCTATACAAATCCTCTCACTCTCCATGCAAAGCTATGAACTCAAACAAGCAGCTGGTTAAATAGAGTAAATTGTGTGACACAGAAAGCAAGTGTTAACAACATGAGGATGAAAATGGACCTAAGCTTCTCCCTCCCCCAAACCTCCAAACACTACTGTTTTCCTTAGAGTGTATGTCCATAGGAACTCAATTTCAAAGTTTTATCTAGGTTGCTTTTCGGCATCAATAAAATTTGCAAAGTTTATTTATAATCTTATTTTTAATGTTTATTTATTTCAAAGGCAGAGAGGAAGTGATCTTCCATCCATGGGGCATACTGCAAATGCTTACAATAGCTGGGGCTATGCCAGGCTGAATTCAGGATCGAGGAACTCTATCCAGGACTCCCGTGGAGGTGGCAGAAACCCAAGGACTTGAGCCATCAGCTCACATCTCTAGTGCATGCATTAGTAGGAGATTGGATTGGAATCATACCGGGACTTCAGCCCAGGCACTTATATGGGATCCTGGCATCCCAAATAGTGGCTTAGCCTGCTTTGCAATATCACCTGCCCCTGTTAATTTAAAATTCTTATTTAAAGAGAACTTTCTGGGCCATGTATTGTTAGTACTCCTATAAGTTTTCACTTAGAAGTTTATTTTCATTTTAATTTTCTTTCATTCATCTTGAGATTTTCAAGCCTCTTATATGAAGACATTGTAGACATGGGAAATGTATCATGAATTTGTGTTAAATAAGTAGATTTTTATCTGCTCTTGACATAAGAAAAAAGATCTACTCCACTATAGTAACCAATTTGCTAACTTTTTATCCCATAACATCATGTAAATCTCAAATCTACACAGTAAAATTTATGGATTAATAAATAGAAGAAGTGAAACAGAAAGAGCAAACGAGGTATTCCCATAAAAACATCGCTTCCACTTCCTTTTCACCTTCTAGCTTCTATAACTCCCAGGAGAGGAGAGACACTAACAAAAGCAGAATTCAGACACAGTGTTGATAGAGCACCTAGCTCTTCCTATGACATGCTGCTTACTTCCACGACAATGTATCAAAGTAAGTAATAATAGCCTCATTTTTCAGGGAGGGATACCAAAAGGGCCAAGGGAGTAACTTGGTCAATGCCACTGAGGTGTGGTCAGTATTTGAGCCCAGCTCTGGCTAATTGGTTAGAGTTCATTAGCTTATTCTCTGTTGGCATCAGGTTGAGATATTTTGCATGTAGCTGGAGTTGGATGAGCTAAGAATTGTGGCTATGGCTATAGTTCCTAATCACAGGCACACAGTAAGCAGGCAGCAACTTTGTGAAGGTTGAGGTTAGAAGCTGTGGCAATCGCAGCTCGCAAGACCAGGCCCATAAAGTACCTGGGAAGATCAGATAGCATCAATGATGAATGAGTTCTCTACCCAGACTTCACTTGTAGACCATCCCCAACCTCTCTGCCTGCAGTAAGCAAACCTGAACTCTGTATGGGATTTTCCTATTGAAACTGTAGCAAACCAGCAGGCTTCGGAATCTATGCTTTCCTCTAGATGGAAATGAATATTTGAGTATAGAGAAGAAGGCAAGGGAAAGAGACTCATATGCAAGGGACTTTCTACTATTGCTAGACCAAGAAGGATTCAAAGGAAACACGCTGTAGAAGGGAAAAAATGAGATGAGAAATGATGAACATATTTTTAAGTATATACATAAAATTTCACATAGATAGTCCTTATTGTCCTGTATTAAAAATCAGTTTCTCCTTCATACTAGCATGATCACAAAAGTCACAGTCATTGGAATGGCCCTGGATGATGCAGGAGACTGGCTGAGGGAAGGTGTGGATGCAAAGAAATAGCAAAGAAATGTAATGTGGCAAACATAATTTATAAACTGCAAATATAGTTACCTTCAGGTAAGAAGACAGCCCAGTCACTTCTATAAATTATTAGGGTATTTCCACATGTTCCAAATCCTATGATTATTTTCTGGGTTTGTGTGGAAATGAAGTTTCAGTGACATCTTTCTTACTCTCTTCCTAGAGCAAAAATTATGGGTAAGGGAAAGACTTATTCAGAAGAAATTGTATTTCTGGACACTGTCTTCCTTCAAGGCATCTTTCATAAATTTACCACTGATCTTTGTAGATCACTTCATACATTAATTCATTAAACACTCCTTTTAGCAGACCTCCAAGTCATTAGTCACCACACTTGACATTAAGGATATAAAGATGAACAACACATTCTACGATCCCAGCGAGTTCATGTTTAGGAAAAGCAGACAACAAATGGCCACTGATGTGGAAGGTTAAACCTTCCATGGCTGCATAAAGTGTTACGAACACATCTGCTATGCGGAAGCATCTTCTAGGCAGACCACTTCTTAAAATGAATTCAACTTCTTGAGAAAAATAAGCTGGCATCATTCAACTTCTTAACCCCAAATTAATCACTCTCTAGTTGTTGAAGCCCTGTAGCCATAAAGACTTTAATTCTCTTTTACTAAAATCCATTGACACGTAGCCAAGCCCAATATAATACAATTCTAGGGGGAAATATCATGTTTCTCTGATATGTAATTGAAAAACTCTGTACTTAGGATCCATGACATTTTCATTGCATAACAATTTGGAGAAATCTCATCAGACCACATATTAAGAAGGTATCCCATGGCAACCATGAGCTGCTGCTTGGTCTCTCAAAGCTGAACATGAATGTGAGCTCTGGCTTATCAAATGAATGGAAGAAGCCAAGGCAGCAAAAGTTTGCATATCTTTTCTATGTTATTAAGTTACATAGCCCTCTGGGCCTACATGAGCTTTTGTGAAAGAAATCTTGTGTCCCACACTTGACTCCATTGGTTGCATATGTTTGACTTCTGAGCTAAGGTGGCTCTCCCAGGTCATGTGTGTTTCCATAAACTTCATAGGCCTGGGTTCTTTTTACCTGAAGCAGGGAGGACTTAGTCTCTGATGAGATAGTGAAGCAAAGAATGGGAAAAGGGCACATCATCTTAGTCCTCTCCCACTTTATTTTTCTTTTTTGCCATCTTCTACTGAGTTTGGACATGTTGGGGTACATGGAAATCAAAAGTGGATTCACTGAATTTAGCAGTTTGTAAGTCTGGGGCTGGGTGGAGTCACAACAACAGGTAGGACTTCCAGATACTGTGAGCAGTGCTACTGAAGGATAACTGTGATGAAGCAGCGGGCAGAAGCGTAGAGGCCACAATTCTCTCCATGTGGAGGGAAAACACTCAGAACCTATACAGCACCCTGAAAACTGACTGACCCTGCTACACTGGGGCTTCCCGGTAAATTCCTAAATGATCACTGAGGACTGGAACTGTGGAAATGGGTACTAGATAATGGGGAAAAAATTAATGCAATGATTTGGGAGATTTTAAAGAAAAATCATAGTCACTTTGAAGAACCATTTAATATATTTCTTTCACATTGGAATTTTCACAAATTTTCCCAACTTCATATGTTGCCTTTAGAAAATTTTAAGCTGGATGAAATGTGTCTACAGGTAAAACTGGATCTGTTAACCACCAGTTCATTAGCTCTCCCTAATTCACTAAACATCCTGCAATCCCCAGTGTTTTGATATCCTTCCTACTTAGATGTATCCTGGAATCATCCAAAATTATTAGCTTATCTTATTACCTTATCTTCCTTTCTCCCATTGTATCAGAAACAGTATTTCATTTGGTGCCACTGACTCCAACTAAGAATAAGAGCCTCCATTATTGCCAAGGCAACAATTTGTCAACCAATCAGATATAAACATGGAAAGGATCTATTTGTTCCTCCAGAAGGAATTTTAACAGATTCCTAACTCCAGTGGGAGGCCACTTACTCTTCCTGTTTCTCAAGGTTGCAGACACAGTGGCAGAAATATGGGCAGTCTTTTTGCCACTTATTAAGTCACCTTCATGACAGAATCTCTGCATTAGGAGGGTGGAACAGAAAGACAGGAGTCTATCAATGATGACAGTGGAGCCCTCAACTCAACCCATATTCCCTTCCTGCCTCCAAATGGCTGTTGCATAAGAGACAAAATGATCTAGTTTAAGCCACTGTTGTCTTGAGCTTTTAGCTCCACGAAATCCCTGTACTCATGTAATCCATATTCCCAGCCATTGTTTTGAATGTCTTATATCTGGGTGATATTGTAGCTGTGAAATTATTACTTACAAATGCATATCCATACATGTTCAGATAATAAATTAAAGCAGTGGGCCCGGCGGCGTGGCCTAGCGGCTAAAGTCCTCGCCTCTAATGCCCCGGGATCCCATATGGGCGCCGGTTCTAATCCCGGCAGCTCCACTTCCCATCCAGCTCCCTGCTTGTGGCCTGGGAAAGCAGTTGAGGACGGCCCAAAGCTTTGGGACCCTGCACCCGCGTGGGAGACCTGGAAGAGGTTCCTGGTTCCCAGCTTCGGATCGGCGCGCACCAGCCCATTGCGGCTCACTTGGGGAGTGAAACATCGGATGGAAGATCTTCCTCTCTGTCTCTCCTCCTCTCTGTATATCCGGCTTTCTAATAACAATAAAATCTTTTAAAAAAAAATAAGATAAAGCAGTGAAGTAAGAAATATCACCTTTTAATTTTTAAAAGATGTGTTCATTTCCTTGGAAAGTCAGAGATACAGAGAAAGAGGAAGTGACAGAGAAAAGGTCTTCTGTCTCCTGGTTCACCCTCAATGTGGCTGCAATGGCCACAGCTGGGCTGATCCAAAGCTAGGAGTCAGGATCTTCTTTCAGGTCTCCCATGTGTGTGCAGGGGCCCAAGAACTTTGGCCATCCTGCACTGCTTTCCCAGGCCATTAAGCAGAGAGCTGGATCAGAAGAGAAGCAACCAGGATATGAACTGACGTCCATATGGGATGCTGGCACTGCCAAGAAGTGGATCAGCCTGTTACTCCACTGCACCAACTCTGAGGATACCTCTTGACTGTCAATGATTGTCAAAGCAGTAGGCAGACCCTGGAGGCTCTGGGAATTCTACTTTTGGCTGTGATAACAGGACTGGGCCTTTTCTGGCAAGTGAGAAGTTAGCGTTGCAGGCAGAGAATAGACATAAAAATAAGGAGGGGGTGGAATAGCAGTGTGAGCATAGCATGCAGAAAAGGCAAAAGCAGATGGCAGCTCTGATGAATTGAGGGCTGCTTGGGTATTGGAAATCGGCTGGCACTTGCTAGTGCAGTGTCATCATCTTCTTGCATGTGTGGTAGATGGTGTCCCTTAGGGTTGTGCAGCATGGCTTGTCTCAGTTCTCATCTCTGTTTGAAATGTTCTGGTCTTCTGAATTGATTCCCAGGGCATCTGCCACTTCCAGCCCATTTCTGAAGTGACTGCATTCTCAGGAAACAGACAGTCCTGGGGAGTGACCTCTCAATTTGGAACAGGATTAGCTGCTTCATGGTCATGTTTGCAGTAGCCTGCCTGATAACAGTTTAGCCATTTTGGTGACAGTACAAGGTCCTGCTAGAGTCTCCAACAGAGCTGGTAGTCACTGAAGAAATGGAGTCAGCACTCAGCCCCATGTAGGTTCTGATTCCAGCATCCCATGACAGTTTCAATCACTTCTCCTGGCACTGATACCCAGCTCACTGAAGACCACTAAGCCAAGCTACCAGGAGTGGAATGAATACTATGCATGGGTGTTAAGACCCTACTATTATAGAGTCCCTAGCATATGATTTCAGATTCCTAAAATGATCTTCTTTGTTGACTGTAAAAATGGTTCATTTTATTATTTCTCATCTTCACACACCAGATTAATAACAGCCAAAAAGTTAGTGGAAAACATACTTAGAGGTCATTCAATTAACAAGGTGCAATTTAAGATTTTCACTTTTACGATGCTGTAAAGTGCTGCATGTTCGGTATTTTGAATTTGGTCCCTGGATCTTTCCCCTGGATGGCAGACTGTGGTGTGATGTTTCCTCACGATGCAGGGCAGTAGCAAGAAGCCCCGCTTCCACTCAGCCCTGTGATCCCACTCGTAATGGGAAACAATAGTGGTGTTGTATAGGTCAGATGCAATGAATACATTTTCTACTTACTGTAGTTTCAATCGTATTGGCTTATTAGATATAACCCCATGGTAATCAAGGAGCATCTGTATTCTCTGCAGGCTTTATAAACCAGGGGCTGGAAAATGTGCCTCCGGGAATCCCTCTGGTGGGGAGTGTGGAGATGCAGTGCGGCTCTCACGTGCAGCGGGCCCCTCCCCGCATCCGCAGCCTGTGTCCTTTCTGCCTGCTCCCTCGTCAGGGGCTGTTTTTAATGTGCCACACCGACAAGGTATTTCAGTCATGCAGCTAATTAAAAATCATTCTGAAACTTAATATAACGGGTCCTTCAGAGTCATACATCAGAATCTACTAACAGTGCCCTTCTTTCTGATTGCTTCTTTTTTTAACATGTTGGTTGACTTTCAGTGTACATACCCAAAAAATCTGCAGAAAAAAAAAGCCAGCTAATAAATATCCTAAGGAAAATACCTGATGCCACCTCTTATATTTATTGTATACTTTCTAAGCCAACAAGATAGCAGCTAGGAAAGCAGAAAAAAAAAAAAAAAAGAAGAAAAAGAACTGTCACTATTGTCTCTTGGGACTTGGACATACAAGGAAAACTTGGATGGCAAAAATCAGACATTGGTCTGTGCGTATCAGATCTATGAGTCACCCCAGAGTTGTACTGAGACCTCGAGATACCTGGAGAATACACACACGTACACATAAAAGCCTGGTCAGAGTCTAAGCATCAGGGAGACCAAACAAAAGGTTTCCTAGGAATAGGAAGAGGCCGTAATCAAAGTCCTGACAGCACCCAGCCCTGATGAAAAATGACTGTGGCAAATTCCCATTAAGGATATTTGAAACCTCAGTTCTTATCTTGCCCACTGTCCCCTTTTCTCATCTGGGGGAAAGCAAACCATCTCTTCCCTTGATCTTATCGCATCTTATCCTGTGCTAGAGAAGGGCTGTGTTCACATGGGTCAACCCAGTCAGGGCGGAGGGATTAGGTTAACGCTCCCAGCAGGTGAAAAAACAGCAGCTTCAAAGATGCCTGCTTTGCCAGGTCTCTCAGAAAGTTCCACACCCAGGAAGAACAATTCTAATTCAACCTACTAAGGGAGCACCTGGAAAGATGAAATGATTTTTTAAGAAGTCTGCCTATCAAGTTTGAATAAAGCTGGTGATTAGCAGCTGGAATGAATGTGTTACAAGATTTGGAGGAAAGATTGACTTAAACAAAATAGTTGCATATTTTTTCATTAGTTCACAGTCACAATAGTTCAATCCTTAGAGAGCTTTCTTTTCACAGCCACACAAGAGCTGGTTTCTCAGACACTAATTTCCTGTTACTGGTTCTGTTCATTGTGGGATTTATTAAAGGGAAGAAGAGTGTAATTTTATTGTCTGGTTGCCAGATAAAGCATCTAAGCATCAAAATAAGAAAATGTGCTTGGATTTATAACACAGACAGAGACACCTAAATTTTACAATGTAATCATTGAAAATTTAGAAGTATCATTTCTATTCATGAACATTGTGCATACATCAAAACTATTTTTAAAAATAATTTGAGAGTGAGTTCTTGCAAATATAAGAACATGAAATGTGAAAGTTTTTTTTTTTAAAAAAAAAGCTTGGCACAGCTCAAGTATTTTTACTAAAAGAAGACATAATATAATAGTGTGTATTTTTTGTAGAAAAAGATGTCAAGATGGCCAGCTCTCTGCTTAAATCACTGAAATGATACTGTGTATTCATTTTTTCTCACTTGGTAAAGAACACTGAAGGTGTACATTTTAACATGTTTTGATGATCATATTGTAATGTGAGTTAGATGGGCTAATAATTAGAGTCAACTTCCTGTAGAAATGAGAAAACTGAGAGTCTCTTTTAAAAGTGTGCCAAATGCTTGCTTCTTCCAAAAGCTGCATTTAACAAGCCAGCATGCAATCCCACTTCTGAGGTTCAGGTTTTATTACAAGAATAGCAAAGAAAAAAAAAATAAATAAAAAAGCAGAGATCCCACCCTCCTGACTTTTTAGCTGAGAATGGAAAGAAGTTACCAGTCACACCCTCTGGTAGCTTTTTGCTTTGTTGTGTAACAAGCTAGAAAGGATTACAGTTCTGGCTTTCGGATGGTGTTCGTCCCCACCCTCTTGTTGATTGTTAGTTCCTGTTCTCAACCTAATTGTACCTTCAAGACAGCATTTGAATAATTTTCTCAAGTTTTTACTCTCATCAGGCCCCCCTCTTGAGGCTGCAGCAGGAGGTTTCTATCTGTAATAAATCTTGTTTTGCTCACTGAAACTGTCCACGTGAAAATTCTTTCATGCAAGATAAGAAGTGAGGTTGTTTCCATCCTTTCTGTTGATTTCCCTGTGACAGTAGCATCTGGATGGGATATGTTATGTCACAATAGCACCATCTTTGAAATCTTAGTGATTTAAACCACAAATACTGGCATGAGCATTGGGATACCACCTCCCAAATCAGAGTTTGTGTTTCAGTTCTGGCTCCACATTCCATCCACCTTCCTGCTATAGTACACCTAGGAGCCAGCAGGTGATGGCTCAAGTACTTGGGTCTCTGGCATTCACATCCAAGATCTGAATTTGCTCCCACTCTTGGGCATTTGGAAAGTGAACCAATAAATTAATCAAATTATTTAACAAAGTGAATTATTTTCAAAGTCACAGCATTAGTTTTTGCTCGAGTTACATGTCGATGAAGTATCTCTGGAGCCACTTGATTCAGCATGCTGTACAGAACCCAAGCTGATGTAAGTTTCAGGTCAGGAGGAGTGAAGTAGTGAAACAGACAGACAGCTTCATTCACACCCGGATCACGGCCAAGCCTGACATTGCAAAAGTCAGCAAGAGAGGTCCAGCTTTCACTCCCCTTGGAGAATGAGAATCACCTCATGGAATGCAAAATGCTGATGTCTGCTTGTAATCATGGTCGCAGACTGGCACTGGTTCCTGCTCACCTGTGGCTTTGATGTCTTCCTAAGCTTTCAGGCACTGGCCTGTTCACAGACGCCACTGGAATGCACCTTTGGCTGTGACTTCTTCCTTCTGGAATTCCAACCATCTTGCTTTCTCTGGATATCTCTTGGACAGAAAGCAAAGGATATTTACAGTAGTTTTCAAGGCAAAAAACCTAAATAAAGTTTTCAATCCCAGCTTTGTCTTTGTGCTGAAATCAAGAAGGAGGGGAAGTTTTTGTTCTTATAATAGCTCTTGTTACGGTTTTATCAACAGGTCTACCTGCCCAAAAGCCTGCGGAGAGCCTTTATCTCCAAGCAGGAAATCCCCTCCCATCTGACCTCCCAGATCCCCCTGAGATTGAGTCTGATTTCATCTTGACATTAGGATCTTTCACACGAAATGAAGCCTGGAAGAGAAGACGATTAAAGGAAAGAAAGGGGGAAGAAAGGGTCAGGTGCCTCATAGCCCACATACCCTTTACACCATAAAGTAGAAAAACCTTTTTCATAAAAAAAAAAAAGGAAGAAGAAGAAGAGGAAAGGACTGATATTATTTTCAAGAAGTTTGACTTGGGATTCTTGCACTTGCTTTTTTAGACCTAGAGCATGAAGGTGAATAGACCAATACTCAAAGTGTCCCTTAGTCTGACTAGTATGGGGAATTTGACATAGAAGGTCACAGTCACTTCAAATCTTGTCTCACATACAAGGAGAATTTTCACCAGGAAACTATCAGGGTGCAAAGTGAGATTTATTTAAGAGAGAGAGAGAGGTCCCTTGCCATAGTGACAGAAGGAGACTCCAAGGAAGGAAAGACCTGAGAGAATGGTGGAAGTGTGTTTTGTAAGCACCATCTCAGGGATAGGGACAAATAAACCGAAGGCTGGAGAGAGAAACGATTCCCAGGGGGCAATAATCCTATCTAGTTCCTTGTCAGCAAGGTTCAACAGGCAGCCTCTCCTCCCTTTCTTGCAAGAGACTGAAAAACCAGGTACCATCTCTTTGATTTTGCCATGTAGTAGCTATTTTCTGGTTGGAAAATGGAGTTCCTGGAAAAGCAACCCTTTGAGACAAGAATGACCAACAAGATACAATGTATTAGAGTACCAGATGACCTCATGGTGTGGTGATCAGAACCATGGAGGCCTGGATGAACCACTCCCTCAGTTCACTGAGCTATTTTTTTCCTTTTAAAAAGAATTATGTATTTTTTTCCTGCAAGACAGAGTTATAGATACAAAAAAAAAAGAGACAAAGAAGTTGTTTATTTGCTGGTTCATTCCTAGAAGGTCCAAAACAGCCAGAGTTAGGCCAGGCAGAAGCCAGGAGTTCCCATGTGGGTACAGGGCTCATCTTCAGATACTTTCTCAGGCACATTACTAGGTAGCTGCATCAGAAGTATAGCAGCCAGGACTTGAACCAGCACCCATGCAGAATGTTAGCGCTCCAGCTGATGGCTTAACCTGTGATGCTACTGCTGTGGGGAATTTACTGCAAGAAATGTCTTTGTCTCACAGGAAAGAATTTTCATGAAGACAATTTCAGTGTGCAAAGCACAATTTATTTAAGAGTGAAAGATGTCTCTGCTGTAGTGACAAGAGGGGGTGCCAAGGGAGGAAAAACCCGAGGAAATGGTGGAAGTGGTATCTTTTATGCACCATCTGGGGGAGGCGCAACAAAATGAATCATCAGAGGGCAGAAAAGAAAGACAAAAAAATTGGGGGTGTAGGGAGGAATTCATTCACCTTGGGCAGCAGTGGCTGGCTCTTTGCTCAGGACAGAATGGACATCATAAAGACGTGATTAGTGACTTGCTCCTCGCATCCTGAGCAGCTGAAATCTCAGGCACCATCTCCCTGACAGTAACCCAGAGATGAGGGTTGTTTTTGTCTTGACAATCATAGGTAGGGTGATTCTGGCCCTGCACCTCAGCGGCAAATCTGGAAGAAGCTCCTAGCTTCAAATCAGCTTGGCTCTATTGTGGCTGCTTGAGGAGTGAACCAGTGGATAGAAGATGTCTCTTTCTGCCTCTTCTCTCTGTAACTCTGCCTTTCAGGTGAAAGTTATTTTGTTTATTTTTTTAAGACATGTCAAGGCTACTTTAAGCTAAGGGACAGAATGTAGGAGACCAGGACCCGATGGTATGTAGTGTCTGCAGCCAAGGGACTGTTAAGCAACTCGGTTTCAAGGCTGAAATTTCGGCTTGTCCCTTTTAATGGAAGAAGCAGAGGATGCAACGCAGGTGCAAAGGTGAATGGCTTCTTTCCTGCTTAGGGTCAATCCCACCAGCGTGGTCCAGCCTGTGTGCTACCGGGAGCCATTGTCATCAGGGCTCTGCCCAGCATTTTTCAGTACTCTCCGAAGCCTCTCATCTGAATCCCTCAGAAGAGACAGCACTAGCTAGGCTATCCAAAATGTCTCAGCAACTCTTCCCTGAAACACTTCCCTGCAACTTCTAGCTTCTGCTAACTCTGGTTTTTGCCTCTGTCTTGCTTCCCATGAGCAAACCATCTGGGAGGTCCCTGTTACTGTCTCCAGTCCCTCATAGTGCCCTTCTACTGTTTCAGCCCCCAGACCCTGGAGAGACTATTTCCAAGCTTAAACACGCTGCTGGAATGGCAGTGAGATTTGTCTTTCCCTCATGAAGCCTGCATGGTACCTGGGGCAGGGATTCATTTTCTCTTAACCTTGATGCTATCCCCTGAAAGGAATCCTGTCTTGGCGAGGTTTGTAATCCAGGCAACTGGCACAGCTCTTTAAAGGGTTCAAGCAGTTGGAACTCCAAAAGCCAGAGACTCCCAGAACATCTGTCTTTCCTGCTAGGTCATGCACTTACTCTTCCCCTGGCATTATCAGCAAAGAACTGAGCTACATGTATGGGTAAGAGAGAGCAGACAATCATGGAGGGAAAAATAGGTGGGGAAAAGTACTGTGAAACCATTATTATTGCAAAAGTGCTGTGTAATTTATATGAATAGTACTTCTCTGTTTCCACAAGCATCCTCTATTCCTCTTTTCTGCTGAGTCTTGCTCAAATTGCCAACTCATGAACAACATAAATAATGTTGTTTTAAGCCATTACATTTTTTAATTGCAAAAAGGTTGTGAATATTTTTACGTATTTGATTAGGGTGTGAAGGGCCAAGTGCTAGAGGAAAGTGGGTGAGACATTCTCTTTTGACATTCTCTTTTTTCCTTCCTGTATCTAGGGAGAAGGAAGAGATAAGGGGAGAAGACACATCCAGCCTCCCAACTATCCAAGGGTGCCTGATGTGGGGCACGCTCTGAGGGTCCTACTCAAGTGGGATTGATAATTCAACAGTTTTGTATTGCTGCTGATTTTTCCAATCCAATCATGATGAAATCTCTCCAGACTCCACTGGCTGACATAGTTCACCTTAGAGTTTCTATCTGTCCAGGTATTCACTGCCAACTCTGGGCTGGGGTAGTTGATCTGTTTGTTCTGTCCTCCATCCTCTGTTATGGTACTAGATGTTCTCTGCATGCTCCAGTATACTGCCATAGCCTCCATGTGCATCTGGATATGGCATGAACTGCTCTGTCTAAGACACTGAGGACACCCAGCTCTGATACATGCAATCCGTGGTCAGACCACAGAACCTGCAATTTCCTCCATGGTTGGAGTCTGAGTCCAGCAGTTCAGTTGGAGGGGTTCCCAAAACTTCATCTGAGGTGATTCCAGATCTGATTCTTGTGTGTGCTTGCCAGTACAGGGTCTGGTATAGCTCATTACCCAAATTGGTCTATGTGCACACTGTTAATTGCAATTGCTAGGTCTGTTGTCTCCAGCCCTGTCTTCTATGCAAACTAATGGATGTTGCAGTCCAACCCGATTCTGCCAACCACGCACTTGGACCCTACACAAACCAATGGGAGCTGTAGCCTAGTCGGAGCGACCCACAATAACCCCCACCAGGCCTGCCTCCTGCCCTGGTTCCTGTGCTTGCCAGTATGTACAGCAGACTGGTTCAGTCTATTCCACATCTCATTCAGCTCTTATTCATGTCAATGGGCATCAGTGCCTAGTTCAATACAACCAGCCCCTCTATTCAGCCCCATATGTGCTGGTGGGTGCTACTCTCTATCTAGCCATGCCTTCCCCAGACCTAGTTCTCATGCTCATGCTCACCAGTGGGAGTGGTAACCCAAGAGAGAGGTGCCCACTGTTTCCCTACTGGCACAGTCCCACTCCTGAATCTTGCACTCTCCAGGTGGTACTGCAGTTTGGCTTGACAGTTTTGCTGCTGTCCCAACATCTGCTAGCTGATGCTGTGGCAAACCCAAACAACCCTCACTCCCTCTGGCTTGTGCATGTATCAGTAGGAACAGTCTGCCCAGCCTGGCTTGTCTCCTATCTAGCTTACCTGCAGTCCTGTATGTGCTGTAGCCCTGCCCCTGTCTTGACTTTTGCCTTTGGATGCTGCAGCTTGGCCTGGTCGGTCAGCCCCCAGTCCCAACTCTCGCTGGCGAGTGCTGGAATCTGGCACTGCTTAGTTTGCTTTCAAATCTGGCTCATTTAAACCAATAGGTGTGACAGCCTAGACCAGCATGACCTGTACTTAATCCTGGTTTCTGCACTTGCCAGTGGGCTGTGATTTGCTTGGCCCTGCCCAGCCTGCCCCCTTCTAAATTCAACTCACACACTTGCTGAGGAATGGAGCTACCCTTCTCAGCCTGCCCACCACCCAGGCCTGAACACGTGCTCATCAGTGGGATGTATAACTCATTAGGGGAATGTTCCATGGTCAGACCTAGCTCGGCCCATTACCATCCCAACTCTCAAGCTAAACAGTAGGACTTGTAGTTCCATAGGTTTGGGCTCACATATTCCCCCACAGAATCCACCCTCTAGACCTGGTTCTGTTGTGTGCTGGTTGATGTCATGGCCCAGTCTAATGTGACCCAACTGCTAATCCGACACTGTCAGATGCTGGGATCTAGCCCTACCAGACTGGCCCCCAGCCATAGCTTGTGTGTGTGCTGGCATGTGGTATTCAGCCATGTTCCATACTAACAAGCCTAATCTAGGACTTTCACATGAGCCGGTACATCAGTCTGACCAATACAGATCTTCAGGTCTCTCCCTTTGAAACCACCAGATCTCAGTCTCCTCACTAAGCTGCAAGTACAAAAGCCTTGTTGTTGGGTGTCCCTCAGAATTCATTCCTTGCCTACATGTACAGTAGCCTTATCCACAGATGTTCCTAGGCAGTAATTCCATAACTCCAAGACCCCAGAGCTTGCAGCCAGGCAGGCAGCAGGTGGAGCCCGGTGCTTATTGGTGCTCTGGCCACCCACAAGCCCAGGACTCTCCCAACACTTAGCAGCAGTAGATGGGGGCTAGAATCCCCAGCAGGAAGCCTGGGCCAGCACAAGCCCCCCCCGCCCCCCAGTCACAGCCATATGGCTGGGAGATCCAGACACCCACGTCACTGCTCATACTTACCTGGACTTCGCCCACCAGCCCATCACATTGTAAAGATGTTTGCTGTATGTTTACATTGTCCAATATTCACTATGTACTGTGCATTTGTAAGAGTGTGTTTCAGTATATATATATATATATATATATATATATATGCTGAATATATATATATATATAACTCTTTCATTTTTATTATTGCTATCATTTTATTGTAAAGTTCCATAGGCCCTTGAACTTCCACTACCCCCCGCACTGACTTCCCCAACACTACTACAGTAGTATAGTTCTTCATAAAGAGTTATTAGTCTGTCATTGTGAACATAGACAATGGCAGAGTCCAGCATCCCATTGTCAAGAAATATCCAACAGTTTCATTGTGAGTCCATCTTTGATCTGGAAGTACAAATGGAAACTGCATGGGATCCTCACATCTGGATCTGATAGTCTCCACTACATAGCCATTATACATTCCCTTAAATGAAAAGCCACAAAACAAAATCAACAGCAAGAAAAATAATAGAAATTTACAATGCTATGAAGTCAAACAACATGCTGAAAAAATGAAAATCAAGAATTATGTTAAAGAAAGTGATGCTACTGTATGCTCCACAAGCCAGTGAAGAGTTTAATGAGGAAAAAAACACTTTAGAAGAAATAAGAACAAAAGCAAAAACATTAAAATCCATGAGATACAGTTTCAATTGTTATTTTCTGGATGTGTCTCCTGTACACAACAAATAGATGGGTTGTTTTTTGATCCAGTCTACGAATCTATTATGTTTGACTGATGGATTTAAGTCATTTACATTCAGGGTTAATATGAATGGGTGGTAATTTGGTCTTGTCATTTTAGCAATGGGTTGTTCATTGATTTAGTTATTTTACTGGGATGTTCTTCACATTTGCGTTTGATTTTGTGGGTGTTATTCCTTTCCTTTGTCAAAAGATCGCTTTTAAGTATCATTTGTAGGGCAGGTTTGGAAGAGGTGTATTCTTTGAGCTTTTCTTTACTGTGGAATAATTTTATTTCATTTCCAAAGACAAAGGACAGCTTTGCCTGGTGTTTTATTCTGGGCTGACAATATTTTGCTTTTAGAATCTAGAATATGTCACTCCATTCTCTTCTTGCCTGTAGAGTTTCCTGTCAGAGGTCTCCTGTGAGTCTGATTGCCATTGCTTTACATGTCAATTGACTTTTTCACGTGCACATTTAAGAATCATTTCCTTATGTTCAATTGAAGAGAGCTTGATTATCATATATCATGGTGAAGATTACTTTTGATCAGGCCTGTTGGGAGTTCTGTGCCCCACCTGGATGTTGTTTTCCAATCCTTTCTCTAGATTAGGGACATTTTCTTTTATTATTTCATTATACACGGTTTTTTGTTTGTTTGTTTGTTTGTTTTTTGCTTTAAAAACGTAAGACTTCTTGTGCAATAAAGCATAAGCATGTTTCATCTACAAATATACACGTTTTTAAACACAGTTTTTCTGTGCTTTCTGGGACTCCCATAACTCTTATATTTTGCCTTTTAATAGTGTCTCTTAATTCCTGAATACTTTTTTTTAGCTTGACCTAGTTCTGCTTCCAGCTTTTTGTTTGTTTCCCCCTGGTGACAGGAAATATCTTCCAATTCTGAGATTCTTTCTTCTGCCTTCTTCATTCTATTATTGAAAATTTCCACTGAATTTTTAATTTGTTCTATTGCACCCTTCATTCCCAATAATTCAGCTTGATTTTGTTTCAGTGGTGCTATTCCCTTAAATGGGATTCCCTTAAATACTCCTTAAAATCCTTGAACTCCTGCATTATTTGCTTCTCATTGTTGATAAGAAGTTTTATAACGAGCTTCCTGAATTCCATACCCCTGATTTTCTCAATGTATTCCTCAGTTAACTCTGAGTTTGTCGGGGGCTTTTTTGCTCCTTTGCAGGAGAGTCATCGGTAATATTGGTTGTGCCTCTGTCTCTTCTTTTGATCTTGGTCATTGTACTTCTGGTTAGCAGATTCTTTTCCTTAGTGCAATTTTCTAAACTGTGTCACCCATAGGTCTGCAATTTGATTTTACTTATTGTAGTTTGTACATGGCTCTTTGATTGCAGCCACTTTTGCCACTCCCTCCAGTGAGTTTTAGATCTGGGCTCTTGTGTTAAACTTCCACCATGGTCTCCGTAGCCCCAGCTCCTGGCTCAGCACTCTACCTCCTGTGTTGCACTCTACCTCTATGCTGTTGTTGCACCATTTTCTGTGCAAACCTTCTTGCACTTCCAATTGGAGCAGTTCCCAGGATTATGGAGATGCCAGATGCCCTAAATAGCAAGGTTGTTGGTGGTGCTGATCTAGCTGGAACCTACTGGCTGTTAAGTCTGAGGGCCACACGAACCTATCTTCAGTTTTAAGCTGCCAAAGTCAGTATTATTTTTGATGCAGGACCAGTGCAATGCTCTTAGCTCAATGAGTTTGTTCCCAGCTCAGTATATACACAGCTCACTGTTGTCCATGTTGTCTGAAAGCCTTTGCCATCCTGTACAAAATGGCACCTAGTGTGCTACTTGTAGAGTTCTGGATCTTCAGGCCATTAGGTCTAGGTGTTACCTGTACCTATTTTTGGTGGAACCTGTAAGATGCTACATTGTTACAATGCACTGAGCCATAAATAAGTTTACTCGCAGATCAGTGCATATGCAATCCCATCCCTTAGCCTCCTTGTACAAAATGGTGTCCAGTTTGGTTCTGGTGGGGATCTGGGCTATGAAATCCACCCTGTTCCAACTCTGCATGTTTGGGATTTATGCTCTATCTCTGCTCCTGGTCAAATCAAACAAATCAGTAGGATGAGCAATTCTTTGTCTGGGTTTACCTCCCAAGTTCCCGGTGAAGCCTCCCCACCTGGCTTACTCATGGAGCTCTGGCCACTGCAAACAGATTGCTGCTTGCTGACTGCTGCTGAGGTATCTGGTCACTGCAACACCACACCAATGTCTCCACTTCTTTCCCGTGTCCATCAGTCTCCAAGTGCTCCTCTGCTGTCAATTTGTCCTCTCCTATTTCCTGGAATGTGTCTTCTCTGCTTCACCCTGGCTAATGGGCATCTATCTGTTTAAATATATCCTTACCCTATTCTGCCATCTTAATTCTTGAATGTATATTTTTAAAAATACATAATGTTCAAGATTAGGCAATATGACACACTGAGTTAAGCCATCACTTGAAATGTCCATATTTGCATATTACAGTGCTAGTTCTAGTCGTGGCACCTCCACTTAGAACTAACTTCCTACTAATGCACTTGGGAAGCAACAAAAAATGGGTTTCAGTATGTGAGTCCCTGCCTTCACTGTGGCAGAAATGAATGGCATTCTGGGTGGCTGGCTTCTTTCTCTTCCAGCTCTAGATTTTGTGGCCATTTGCTGAGTGATCAGTGATGGGAAGATACCCATCCTCTGTCACCTCCTCTCCAGTTACACTGCCTTTCAATTAAAAAAATAAATGAAAATGAACAATATGAAAATAATGCGCAGTATTTTGTTCAATCTCATTTCCCAAGGTTAGAAGTAAGTTCTTTACTAATGTGACTTAAATTAGATTTAAGAAACATGCTACAAACATTTAATACATTTAACATATGTAGAGCTGAAAAATCTGTAACATATGTTTTTGAGCATGTGTAACTTTTTGAGTATATTGCTAAATTGAGGTTGTTTTTTCTTATTCTGAGTTATCAGCCATTTACTTTTTGTTTTGCCCATTACAGTTGACTTAAGCTTACAAACTTATATAAGTAATGTGGGGGTTAGTTCTATTGGTGCCTTAATCAGAATAAACTTAGGATGAATGAACCATGTTAACTCTATGCATCCAGATGTGTATTTATGAAGCTGAAAAGCACGTCAAGCTTCATATCCCTCTAAAGATAAAATGTAGACAGAAGCATGTCTCTGCCTTCGTAAATACTGCACCACTCCCTTGTGTCATTTAATAACTACAATAAATATTCCCCGGTCAAAGACAACTACGAGTGCGCAATTGATTTTGGCCATTATTCCATATTAAATAACTACAGGATACAACAAAACCAGGATGATGATGCAAAGACAATTTGAAAGACAATTTGGAGTCAATTTGAATAGTCTACTTAACCCTCCATATGGTTGCAAAGACAGCATTTTGAGCACTCCGAAGCTGAAGTGTAGCAAATAGACAATAGATTTGATAGTAAAGTTATTTTAGAAGAAAGATAAATTAGAAATATTGCAAGTGATGTCAAGCCTGGTACGAGAATGAGCAGGGGTGAAATTTTAAGTTTTGTGAAGGGCAAATGCAACTACAATTGAAGGTATCTCAAGAATTCTGTAAGCAGAATGGATGTTTGGTGCGTAGTGAACTTGCCATTTGGGATGCTCTTATCCCATATTAAAATCGCTGGGTTCAGTTCCCAACTCTGCTTCCTATTCTAGCTTTCTGCTAATTCACTTCCTGGGAGGCTGTGATGATGGTTCAATGAGGTGCATTCCTGCTTCCCACTTGGAGACTTAGACAGCCTGAGCTCCTGGTTTTTGCCTAACTCAATCCTGGCTATAGCATGCACTTGGGGAGTGAACCAGTGGCTGTAAGACCTCTGCTCATCTGTCTTTTGTCAGCCTCTGTCTCTGTCACACCTCTTTCTTTACCTCTCTCTGACTTTTGAGTAAAACAAGTCAACAAAAAAGAAACTAATCCTAGAAAAAAAAACATTCTGTGAGCGTACACACAAAAAAAATTCATTTTACTATAACAAAGTTAATAATTTCCTTACAAGTGAGGAGCAATTTCTTAATTTTTCAATGCTAATATGCTAAATAGATGCCATAATTGCATAAGAATTATTAATTCATTGAAAGTCCCCCTGAAGAGGTCAGTTTGAGACCAGGGGAGTTTCATCTTTGGTCAAAGAAGCTCTCCCCCAGCTATTGGCTGTAGTTTGGGTTGGTGACCAATCAGCACGATTCTTGGGTTTGCTAAGACTTATAGGAGAGCAGGTGTATGTGTTCTTATTAGTGCTTATGAGTCCAAAGTGGAGAGAATTTCAAGCTACTGAAGGCCTGGAAGGTAACCAATTCCCATAGGACACCCTTATGAGACCAACTGTAGTTCCATTTTGATTTAGTACTATTCCAAGCTGCACAAGCGCAAGGAAAGAACATGCATGAGTCAGCTTCACCTGTGCTATGAGGATTGGGACAATCTTATTAAATGATGGAATTCCTGAAGAGAATAACAACATTATCTAACACCAGAACCCAGACTTTCTTGAGCTACTAAATGGCAAGCTACATCCTTGGTATTAGAGTGAGACAAAGGGAATTTAAATGGTTTTAGTTTTTTCTTTTTTTTTCCTTTCTTTTGCGCTAACTAGCACAATGATGAGTACAGATTATAAATGTACAACTCGGTAAACTTTTAGATATGAAAAATTCATAAAACCAATGCCCAGATCAAGACAAGCAAAGTTTTTTGTTTCCCTGGAGATTCCTTTGTACTTTCTGCTGGTTGAAATCCCTAAAAATAACTACTATTCTGACCTCCATTAGATAGCATTATTATACTTAGTTTTGAGCGGGAGAGAGTTTCTGAAGTGTTTGATGTAAATATTGGTAATTATTCATCTGCGAGAATTTTTATTTTTATTTTTTCTTTTATTTTTATTTTCCCTCATTCATTTATTCAGCTCTGCAAAACATTATCTTGCATCCGTGTTGAGCACCAGACCTTATGAGTGTGCTATTGAACAAGAATCAAAGTCTGTCCTCAGGAAACATTAAAGGACATGCAAGCAGGCATTTGTGGTGCAGCATGGTAAATGCTGCACAATGAGGAAGTGCCTGATGTCAAGAGGACAGGGTGGACACCATGGACTTGGGGTCACTTCTGGAGCAAGTGACATCCAGACTGAGAATGGGAGGGTGTCATTGAGGCTAGCCACGTGCAGACAAGCATGTACAGGAATGGCGAGAACAGTAGAAACAAACGTTCAGAGGAACTGAAGATAAAAATGCCTTACGACTAGACAAGGTAACAGGGGAGAAGCACTGAAGTGCTCTGCAGGTCATATGTCAGTTTGCACTTGACCTTAAGAGTAACCAGAAGCTGTTGCTTTTAGCAAAAGCTTGTCATCCAAAAGACATGTGCTTTAAAGTATCACATTTAAGAGGAAATAATCATGTGGAAAAAATAATTAGTTTTGAAAAACATCTTTCCTTGGATATTTTTGTGTAGGATTGGAAAATCGGAGAGTGCACTCCTCCTGTGGTATAATTTTTAGGACTTTTTTTTTGGAAATTTATTTATTTGACAGAGAAAAATGAATGCTCTCATCAGCTGGTCTACTTCCCCCAAATGCACCACGGCTGAGGTTGGGCTAGAACACAAGGCAGGCCTTCCACTGGGGTGGTAGGAATCCAGTTACTTATACTATCATGGTAGTCTCCCAGGATCTTCATTTGCAGGAAAGCAGAGTGAAGAACTGGGAATCAAGCCCACCTACTCTGCTTTGGAAAAGGAGCATCTTAACTCCTATCTTAAAACCCATTCCCAAGCAGATACTTTTATAATTACTTGAGCATTGTGGTAAGAAAATGTACAACAAATATGCTTGGTGTATATAACAAAAAAACCATGATATTAACGTGTTGCATGACTTGAAATTCATCTTAGCAGACAGCTATCAGAAAGAGGAGCAATATGCCCAGTGTCTAACTTAGCAACTGCAGGCTTGGCACTTGCCATTAATACCCCTATATAAAATTTCTGCCACACTTGGATTTAAAAATTTTGCATGTCATATATTTTATCCTAAAATCTTCCCTTGGCATCTGTGCTTTCTTATAATCATTATTAGCCTGAAAACATCAACAACAACAAACCTTTATAAGGAAAATTTCACTGACCACTGTAATTCCTAGATCCGTTTGTTTTAAATCCATATTTTGTTAAATGTTCTGTATAGTTCTTAGAAATGAGACTGCCTTATTTCTTTTGTGTTTCATTGTCTGAATGGAGGTTGGAGCTTATCGAATTAGTCACTGGAGTTCTACTCCACTGTGTCATGGGAATACCATTCACGTAAAGTAGCTATATGTTTTGCCTTCTTGACTGTGATAAATTGAAATGCAATGCTTTCATCAATATCACTTTTATTTCCCTCTTCTTTACCTGGATGAAATATATCATTAAACCTTTTTATTCCTGTCTTGTATGAAAAATCAGATAACATTTCTTTACAACAGTTATTCAACTTTTGTCATAGCTGAAATATTTTACTTTACTGGAATGTCTAATAACCAGTTTTATTCACTAATATGCTGACAAAAAGTGAAACTAAGAATTAGAAGATTAATAACATAAAAAGTATTCTTGCTAAGGATAGAAGTTCTAGTATGATTTCATTCTAGTTACTGTGAAGAGACTCCAGTGATGTATATGCAAACCTGTCTTTATAACTGGATTGTAAACCTTTGGAGGGAAATTGTTATGGGTGGAATTGTGATTCACCCAAATCCATATATTAGCATCCTGATTTCCCGCACTTTAGAATACAACTTAGACGGAAATAGGCTCTTTGCAGATGTAATTAGTTGAGGTAAAAATGCCATGGGGGTTGGGGAAGTGGCACGATATTTCAACTAGTTTATTTTCTACCTGCAAGTTTCCGTATGCCATACAGGTGCAACTTCATGTCCCAGCTGCTCCATTTCCATCCAGATCCCTGCTTGTGGCCTGAGAAAACACCACAGGATGGTGTACCCATGCGGGAGACTCAAAAGAAGCTCCTATCTCCTGGCTTTGGATCAGTTATTGAGGCCCTTTAGGGAGTGAACCAGTGGATGCGAGATCTTTCTGTCTCTCCTCTCTGCAAATCTGCCTTTCCAATAAAATAAATGAATCTTTTAAAAATAAAATATAAAATAAAATCAAATGTCATGCGGGAATAGACCTAATCCAAAGTGACTAGTATCCTTAAGGGAAGAGGGTATAATTTGGACATACGTAACATTAGAATTAAACTGGCAAAGGAGAATCAGAAGAAGCTAAGAGAGAAGTCTGGAAAAATCTTTGCATGTCACCTTCAGAAGAACATTCTGATTTGGGGCTTCTGGCATCTGAAACTTTGAGGAAATATATTTCTATTGTTCTAAGCCACTCAGTTTGCTGTACTTTGTAATGGTAACCCTAGAAAACCAACACAACAAGCAGTACAGCTCACTTACTTCTGTATGCTCTACAAAGACTTTTGAATGTTGAGCAAATTGAAGTTGCAACCATAGACTTTTATTTGAGAATATGCTAGAGTTTAAACCAGTTACTTACTCTTAGTAAGTGCCAGATATGTGATTACAGAATCCATCCATCCCTTCCCCAACCTGCAGAGCCTCAACAGAGAAGTAATACAAGTGCTGCCCAAGGATCCTCGGGTCTGGGATTTCCAACCCTTGTGAGCTGGGGAATCACATGCTTGGGGTTAAACACCTCCTTTAACTGTATTCGAGGAGTTGACCTTGGGTGCACCTTTCACTCAATTGTATCTGTAGTCTACCCTGACTCGGAAGAAACCGTCAAAAGAACGTGCTTTGGGTGAGCCTCCACTCTGAAGAAGCAACAGACCAGCAATAAAAGGCCCAGGAATACACTGGGAGAAACTAGGTAGGGTAAGTTTTTACGTTTTGGTAGTATGAAGTCTTCCTTTCAACTGAATGTAACACAGATATTACTTTAAAATGCTTTATTTCATCTAGACACCCCATTTTACTAACCACTCCTATGCTGGAGTTGCCAAGTAATTATTTTAATGATTTAAGGTAGGTTGTTGATTGTATGTGGTTTGAAGTACATAGCCTATATATAGCCAACTGTGTGGAGATGAATCCTAAGGCCTCAGCTTAATGACTTTACAAATGGATTCATTAGTGTCATGGTCCAGGTCATAGCAACATGGAACACATCTAGGAGTCCAGGAGACTCCCCTATGACCTTTTCCAGGCTTTAACAGATAGCATAATTAACCTCTAGTCCTTTTTCCCCTTCTTACTAAAAAATAATGCTGTCTAGCCTAAGCATTTGTAGTAGCTCACAAGGACTGGGAAATGCAAACTCTGGTCCAAGGTAGTATTGCTTTTATATTGCTTGCAGTGAAATCTATTCAGGGCCTATAACTCATGTAGACTGTGAAATGTCTTTTCAATAAATATTGAACCCCAAATTTTAAATGAAGGCACTTTATTTGAGAACCCAAATCCAGAGGAGAGATGCTTCTGTTGGAAAATTTGAAAACTCATACCTTTTTCACTTAGGTATGGATCACCTAAAGCTACAGAGTGCCTGCCACTGACATTCATGCAAGGCAAGGAGCTGTGTTTCTCCAATGTGTGCTTACACACTTGCATCTGTGGGTCTCATGCAGGTGCATTGCTTGCTTGGTCCTGGGGCCAGCCACAGCTACACAAGATGATAAATGGCAGGCAGACTCTTCCCAATGGGAAGAAATTGCTTCAATGTTCTCCAAATATTTTTAAAGGGAAGTAGAATATGGAATTCAATTTTAAATTAATATACTATTTCACAAAACTTCTTGCAGTGATTTTCTGGAAATGACTATTATTTATTATATATGATTGCAAATGGTTTTACAAAGACACACGTGTGTATACACACACAAAGTGCTGATGTCTGGCATTTGGATAATGGCTAATGTTTAATTTTTAATATAACCATTATGCCAGAAGGCATTCTTTTGCAATACAACTAAAAATGAAATTTGGTTTTCTATCTTTTCTGCTTATATAGTTCCATTAGATTTGTAACTGAAAAGTGAATCTGCTCTTTCACTAACCTTTATGTTGCAAAGATGAACTTGAATCATGTTCTCAGGGCACTAGTATGCTGGGTGTTGAATATCACCCCTGCACATTCACCAAAATCCTCCATGAATGACATTTGAAATTATCATGAATACTGACATATTTTCATAAAAATGTAAGTGCTTCTAAGGCTTATCAGGAAAAGTCCTGTTTCAAATACATCATTAAAGATAAGTGCTACTTTAAAGGAAAACTACATGGAGTTCAGGTTTTGGATTAGAGTAACCTTGCTTTACTTTTATTCTAAATAACTTTTCTCTTTTGATGTTCTTCATAAACTCATAATGAATTTTATCGAAATCTGCAAGATTGTAATGTCACTGTTTTGAATTTTCCTGCAACATAAGCATGCGTAGGTCATCGCTATCTGTACAGAATTTCCTTCTGGTCTGTCAATTGCTATTAAGCAGCTTTAGAGTCATCAGAGAGCGTAAGTTTGTGAAATTGATGAATTGACATGAAAAGTACAGAGGCATTGAATAGCGTGGAGAATATATAATGTTAAAATCAAATACTTTCCAGGATTTAGGTAGCTATGTTTGTCATAGTTGTTTTATTTGTACACATGTCCACATAATTTAACTATGTGCTTGCACCATCGCTCTTCATGCTTAAGTCTATATGAAATGCTTTGTGTTCATTTAGAGTATTTTAAGGAAATCTGCTGAATTTCATGAGTCCAAATACTGTTATCCAAACTCTTGAATGGCTACAGGTTAACATAACAGAGTTTTGGAAAAGTAATCCTTAATTCCAGTGTTGAAATTTGTTTTGATCCTATTCAATGGCTAAGTTTAGAAGGAACGAATGTCCGAATTTAGGCGAGCACAGGGCAATTAGTGAAATGTATGCACAACTCACACTCCCACACATCTACTACATCTTCCTTTTTCTTTCCATCATGGTATGCATTTCCCATTAACAACATCCTTCACTCCCACCACTGTGTGATTCTTTCTCATAGCAACTCTTTTCCAGCAAGTTTGGTTTCTGATTTGTCTCCATTTATACTCACTCCTACTAGATTTTCATACCAGTAGTCCACTGCAATGAAACAGTTTTCAAATTCTTTTTTATGAAGCTTTGTTTGTTTTTATTGAGGAGGAGATTTTTAGAGAGAAAGAGAGAAAAAGAAAAAGATCTTCCTTCTGTTGGTTCACTCCCTAAATGGCCACAAGGACTACAGCTAAGCCAATATGAAGCCAGGAGCCAGAAGATTCTATTGAGTCTTCCAAACGAGTGCAGGGTCCCAAGTGCTTGGTCCATCCTCCACTGCTTTCCTAGGCCACAAGCAGAGGCCTGGATTAAAAGTGGAGCAGCCAGGACGTGAACCAGCACCAATAAGAGGTGCTGGTACTTGCAAGTGGAGGATTACCCAGTTGAGCCATCACAGCAGGCAAGGTTCTCAGAATTGCAATGTGAAGTTCAATGACCCAGGGTCAGCTCCATCGTCCTCTGGGATTACTCTTGCCAAATTCTATTCACCACACTGTTCCAGTATTCTTACCACATTTTAAGAGATTTTTTCCAACTTTTTAGGAGCCTAGATGTGACATGGACTTTCTCTCAGAAGAATTGCTCCACTAGTGAAGCCAAGTATTGGAGAATAAACACTGAAGACTCTTATTTTTAGGCACCACAATTCCCAAGTGGCTCTGCATAGTTCCTCAGAGAGTCAGAGTAGAATTGGACACCTGTTAGTGGTAAGTGCTTATCAGTGTACTTTTCATTGCTTTTATTGATTGATCTTCGTTCCCTGATCAACTTCCTACCCTTCCTCACCAGTACCTTCTGGGATGCCACTTTATAATTAAATCTACTCAAATCTTATCTTAGAATTAATTGGTTTTAGGAGAATCAAAAGGAAGCCAAAACTTTTCTTTTTGTTAATTATTTATTCCTTTGATGAGTTGGAATTTCTAGTCCCAAGTCTTTAAAGAATGCCGTGTTAGGACAACTCCCAGATACGATACATACACCCAGCCCGGTCTGCTCATGAATTTGACCAGTGTCTTTGCTGTGCATCCAATAGGTAAATCAAACTTAAACTATACACTCCCTGTAAATGTGTTTCTTTATTTTCCTTCTAACCTCAGTAAATAGCATGTCATCCTTTAAGTTGCTCAGGTAAGATCTACAATATTGACACCAATATTTCTCTCACATCAAATATCCAATCCCTCAAGTGGTCTCTGATTTCCCAATATTTCAAGAGACTGACTGCTATTCATCCGCATGACTTTACCTGAATTATTTGCTAGAATAACTCTGAATAGAGTCCATGTCTTCCATATTGGCTCCCTAAATCTGTTCATGACACAGATGCCAGGAAGATCCCATGGACGTCATGTTTTACCTTGTCACTCCTCAGCAAAGACGCAGAAGTTTTCTGCCACATACGGGAGAATAGAAGCTGTGAGCATTAGAGCGACCTTCAAGCCCTTTTCCAGCCTAGGATTTCATACCTCTGACTTTACCTCCTGTCATCTTCTTTCACGCTGTTTCAGCTACATTCGCACTTGTGACACCTTGAAGATGACAAGCACCATCCTGTCTGCCATCCAGTGGAAGTATTATTTCATGACCTACTAATTTCAGCTACAGTGTACATGCTTGTGTGAGTTAGAGTCAGATAAAACATACTTCTAAGTTTGGGTCATAGTTTTTCTAAAATATTTGAAGACACTTGCCCGGACAATTGTCTGAGTCGAACTGCTACTGCTGCTCATGAATTGAAAACCTTTTTAAATTTACATATTGAAAACTCTCTGTAGTAGCCTAATTCTTATAATACTGTTGTATAATGAAAATAAAACAGTCATATATGTTATTCAACTCCTGAGACAAGAGGATATAATTACTTAGGCTTTGGATTAATGATCACAGCAGATTTCCCTCTGGGGTTTCCATTCATTGGGTGCAAGGGCTTGACAGAAGATTTCCATAAAATTGTCTAAAAGTTTAATTTAGCATCTTTCATCACCGCAAAAGCAGATAGGTACCAATATCAATGCATGGCTATTTGAGGAATCAGTACCACATGCTATTTGGAGATGTATAGAAGATGGCTTTCCTAATTAAAAGGAAATATACAAAAACCCAAGTGTACTCAGACGTTTTCATCTGGCCCAGTATTCTCAAAAAAAGCAAATGTGCTTTATTTGCTCAATGTATCTTTATTGAATTGAATCTCAGAAATTGTTTGTGATTTCTATATTGGTTTCCTTAAAGATTGTACAAGAAAAAAAAAAAAGATCAGTAAATCCTATCAGAAACTAAAAACAGTGCATTCGAACAATGTCAGGAGAGAAGCCAAGCCTCGATGTCAGATGGAGTTTGAATATCACAAGGGGGAAAAGGCTGTAAGCAAAGCCCAAAGCACGGAAGGTGACTGCATGTTGTGCAGGGTGATTTTTGTGCCACCTTGGAGTTCAGTTGCTATAAATAAATGTGAAAGCCTTCAGTGATTATTATTACCACCATTACAGTACTCTTCCAGGAAATTAAAGCTTAGTTGGTACTTCACTCTTTGTGCTAATGATGTGAAGTTTCAGAACAATCTACTAAGAAAAATAAAAATGGAATTAAATCAGTCTGCGGTTCTTAAAAACCTAATGAAATCCAAACACTTTCCCATTGAAGGTGACTCAGTGACACAGAATTGGCAGTTCTATGTTGTTAGATCATCGGTTTTTACTGGACTTTTTTCCATTTTTAATAAGGCAAGTGTAGAACTATCCTTTCTTTTAGAATCATCTAGAGAACTAAAGCTGAGTCATCAACTGGAAAAATACAGTAGAAGTATCTCTTAATGCTTAACTTCCCTTTTCCAATGAGTGTAAAACTATGGTTTTTACTTAAAAATCAGGCAAGGCCTATTTTTTGCTCTAAGAATAAATGGGAGGAGAAGACAGATTGATGTTAGTGAAGCACAAGCAGATTGGCAATTGCAACTTTGGCCTAACTTGAGTAGAGCAGAGAAAACATTACCTTTTAGCAAGGGCTGGAGTCCTTAACCCTCATGCTGGTTGATCTTCGGAGAATGAGACCTTTGGAAATTGGATGATTGTGTTTCTAATTCTGGGGATATCATCCAGCTGGACATTTTTTTTTCCTGTTTGAAGGAATTTTTTGGTATAAATTGGCCTGTCAGAGAGCCAGGAAAAATTCTGACTTCTTATAAGTGATGAACTTGCTCTCCTTTCCTTTTTTTTTTTTAAGACTTATATATTTTGATGTGAAAGGCAGACTGAAACACACACAGGAGAGCGAGAGAGAGAGAGAGAGAGAGAGAGATTTTTTATCCACTGATTCCCCAAATGGCCACAAGGGCCAAGGTAGAAAGAAAGATGAAAGAAAGAAAGAAAGAAAGAAAGAAAGAAAGAAAGAAAGAAAGAAAGAAAGAAAGAAAGAAAGAAAGAAAGAAAGAAAAGAAAGAAACTACTCAAAGTACTCAAAGCATCACCTACTGCTTCTCAGAGTGTTTCATCAGCAAGAAACTGAAGTTGAGAGAAGAGCCAGGACTCAAGCCAGATATGGGATATAAAGTTTCGAAGTGGTGCTTTAACCACTATACTGATATCCACCTCTAACCTTACCTTTTACTTTCATGTTTCAATGAACTTTTGGGGTTTTTTTTATTTTATTATTATTATTATTATTATCATTTTATGATACATGACTTTTGAAATATGGGGGTGGAAATGTGCATCAACTCACACATAACTTTTGTGACATATTGGATTACATGCATCTTTTACTACTTCTCCCTCTAGAAACAATCTTGACAACGATTTACTTTACTGAGTACTTACGTTTGTCATAGATTATCTCACTTCCACTGCACATCAATGCTGAACATGTGAGCTTCCACATTCATCATCCTCAGAACCTTATCCAGCACTGCACTGAACATTCAGTATATAACGATGTTTTATTTCAGTGAGTTAGATATATCAGTGAGATAGGTGTACAAATCATGTTTAAACCAAACCATGACTTAATCATAAATTATGACAAGTATGAGAAATAGTAGGGGAGGAGGAATGGGTCTCTTTCAAGGTACATTTTAGCTGATCCAAAAGGCAAGGAACTACTCAGGAAACATAGCTAGTGGGAAGAGGCCTCCTTGTTTGATGATAAGTTGGTGTAAAAATCCTGAGGTGGAAAATATCATGGGCATGAAAAAAAACCCTATGCAGTTGTTCAGCAATAGCAAAGAGAGATATGTTAAGCAATGGAGGATTATTATTTTTTTTACAAATAATCTGGAATTGCTTGATAGGTTAAAATATTAGGGTTCTCTAGAGAAACAAAACCAATTAGGTAGATATGTAGGAAGAAATTCTCTTTGGGATTTAGCTCGCATGATAAGTAGACTAAGCTGTACTACAAAAGGCTATTGGTAAATTACAGAGCAGAAGAGCTGATAGTATAGTTCTGACTCAGGCTAGAGAATCTTAGGGGATGGCTGTTCCAAGTCCCAGAGGCTGCAGATTGAAAATCTGACTTTTACTTTTCAAGGACATAAGATGGGTGTCCAGATTCCCAGAGAGGAAGTGCATCTATCTTTCCTCTGCCTTTATGTTCTTCCTGGGTCCTGACCCAATCGGCTCACCCACTCGGAGTGAGAGTGGAACTGCCTATCCAATTCACTAACCCAGAAGTCCACCTCTTCCTTAAACAACCTCCAAGACACTCTCAGAATGAGTTTTTTTTTTTTTTTACCGGTTTTCTGGGTACCCCTTCACCAGTCAAGATAACACCTCAAGTTAACCATGGGAAGTATGAAGAAAATGAAGAACCAGCCAGAATCCCCAGGTCCCTAAAACAGCTCTTGATGATTATAGCATTCTTTCTACAGATCAATACCCAATCACAGCTTTTCAGATTATGTGAGACTATACAGATTCTATGGCATACTTTGGGGG